>NC_134358.1:10497984-11131710 GCF_048569485.1 Anomaloglossus baeobatrachus | reverse complement strand
GCCCCAGTTTCACATCCCAGCTGGTGAGAACCAACATGTTATGAATACAGTCAGTGTGTTATGAATACTTCTCTGTTCATTGTACATTTTAGCTTATCCATCTTAGTTAACACATTCCTGAGTGCACATCTTAAAATCACATTATGGCGTCTATGCGATTGTCCTACAGACATACAGATAATTATGCAACAACATGTATGCTTTAATTATATACACACACAGATTATCTTATTATATCTGGACTAACGGCCTACAGCCCAGGCCTTACCCCCACAGTAGTAGAGGTAATCTCAATAATTGCAGATATATACACCATATATGAGGAAGTATAATGCCGATGGACTAATCGGTGAAGCAATGTGTGACAAGGTCTCCAGGAGGGAGGAAGAAAAGGAAGCGATATCTAATCGTGTATGGAGGATAAATTACCACGAAGGTGACGCTACTCACTAAGGGCATTGCATACCAGCAGGACGCCATATACAGGGGCCGTTTCTCAACATGTTGCCTTCTACACTTACTCTGCTTATAGCTTCTCTGGCATATGTCCGTATATTTGCCATCATACTAGGTTTTACACACACTTGTGCACTTTATTGTTTCTTTACACAGCACCGCAGTTGCATCATAGCGACCTTTATTATTTAGCATCCGTACACTTGTCACTTTATACTCTATGCATGCACGCAGCACTCTACTCCATGTATGCTCCTTATGCTTTGTAAGGTCAAGATTAGTGATGGGCGAACCCATAGATATCCAGAATCTGTGGGTCCAACTGGATTTAAAAAAAAAAAAACATAAACAGATTTGGGCCCGAAATTAATTTTGGATATGTGGCCGGACGCTGATCCCCATATAAATCTATGGGGACCCTAATCATGCACGTGGCAGAGTGGGCTAGGGGGGATTAAAGCAAGCGTGTCATACTTACCAGTCTCTGCGCGACTGTAACACTACTTCCAGCGCTGCTCATTAACCTCATGCATATGCACGGTTTTCCCCGCCCACCAGCAGTTCCGGGGTCTGTGATTGGTTGCAGTCAGACTGCTCCCCCACACTGTTTGACAGTATCTGTGATTGGTTGGAATCACACACGCTGTCTGCGTACCCCTAGTGTAAAAATAAATAAATTAAAAAAATGTGTATTGTCCCCCATATTGTGATACCCAGCACAGATAAAGCCTACGGCTACAGCCTGCAGCCCCCAGCCGTGCCCTAATCTTGGCTGTGTGTCAAAATAAGAGGAACTGATCTGTATGGTCTCTACAGAAATCCTATATACTCACCTGCACTCTCTGTAGCTCCTTTTCCCTTGTCTTCTTGTCTAGTATTGTAATGTTTGTCTTGTTATAGTCCTTATCTTTCTTACAGTAATAGATAATAAGATGTGTATCCTGATGCATGGTCTTCTGCTAATTGCTCACATGCTAGTGGAGCACATCCATGTTATTTTTCTTCTGTATGCTTTGGAAAATGTAATAAAAATTTAGTTATTAAAAATAAAAGGAACTGCATGCAGCTTTTTTAAAAAAATAATTTAAATAAATAATTTTAAAAAGCGGCGTGCGGTCCCCCCAATTTTGATACCCAGCCAAGATAAAGGCCCCCACCTCAGCCTAAAAAGAGCAGCCTGTGTTTATTTCTTTTCACTTACAGATTAGTAATGAGAAGCTGAAGATAGAAGCCGCAAATAGGGTCTTACCAGATTTAAAATAGGGTGTGCGCAATATTACACTCACCTATCGGGGTTGTGAAAGTCACAACCCCTCTGAAGACTTGTAAAATAATGGTGGCTGCCGCAGCCCCATGTGGGTTAATATTCGTTGCTGGAGAGGAGAAGCAGGGTTAAAGCCGCGCTGCCGCCGAATGAAGAAATTGTTGATTATTAATAAACTTCTATTATTTCATAGATTAGTAATGGAGGGGGGGTCTTATAGATGCCTCCCATTAGTAATACAAGGCTTAGTGGCAGCTGTGAGGTGTTATTAACCCTTTATTACCCAAATTACCGAACCAGGGCAATCAGGATGAGCTGGGTAAAGCCCAGAATTGTCACATCTAACGGATGCTATTTTTAGGCTGTGGAGGCTCAATAACCATGGGCCTCCCCTGCTTGAGAATTCCAGGCCCCAGCTGTCGGCTTTATCATGGCTGGGTATCAGAATTGGGGGGGGACTGCACAACGGTTTTTTAAATTATTTATTTTTCAATTTTTACATCATGATAGGGACACACACGGCGTGTGTGATTCCCAGCAGTCAGACACGCTGTCACGTATGGTCAGGGTGCTGTCTGATTGTAACCAAACTAAGACGCCAGGACTGCCGGTGGGCAGGGAAAGCAGTGCATATGTATGAAGGATTATGAGCGGCCCCGGAAGTAGCGTTACAGCCATGCGGCGACTGGTAAGTATAACGTGCTTGCTTCATTCTTATTTTTTTGTTGTTCCTTTTTTTTTTTTTTTTTAATTACCTGGGTAGCCGGATTCGGATAGTTACCTGGAGTTCCCTGCCCAGGATCGGTGCACGGGTACTGGGCTACCTGCTTGGATCCGGACTTTTACAGTCTGAGTTCACCCATCACTAGTCAAGGCCATACTGCTGCGCCCAGTACTATACTTATTGCACACATCACGCAAACAATATGGTATATCCACAATGCACAAGTGTACTCTACATGTTAGGGAATTCCATGTTTTTCGTATACATACTTATATACCATTTGTTTCCTTTGCGCCTGCCTATCATTATCTGTCCTTGCACACTCTCACTGTTCAATTAATTTCATATTTATTGTTCATGCGATTTTGCTCTTTATTGAGTTGTAATATTTATCACACCGTTGCACTTGTATTTGATAAAAATAAAAGTTTTAATTTATCCTCTACACGACTAGATATCGGTTCTTTTTCTTCCTCTTTCCTGGAATACCCGGGCGAAGGTGTATACCGAAACGTGCATGTATGTAGGGAGTGTGCTGGGCGCTTCCATCTATATGAGGTATATATTGCTGTAATATCTGCATATACAGTTAGGTCCAGAAATATTTGGACAGTGACACAAGTTTTGTTATTTTAGCTGTTTACAAAAACATGTTCAGAAATACAATTATATATAATATGGGCTGAAAGTGCACACTCCCAGCTGCAATATGAGAGTTTTCACATCCAAATCGGAGAAAGGGTTTAGGAATCATAGCTCTGTAATGCATAGCCTCCTCTTTTTCAAGGGACCAAAAGTAATTGGACAAGGGACTCTAAGGACTGCAATTAACTCTGAAGGCGTCTCCCTTGTTAACCTGTAATCAATTAAGTAGTTAAAAGGTCTGGGGTTGATTACAGGTGTGTGGTTTTGCATTTGGAAGCTGTTGCTGTGACCAGACAACATGCGGTCTAAGGAACTCTCAACTGAGGTGAAGCAGAACATCCTGAGGCTGAAAAAAAAGAAAAAATCCATCAGAGAGATAGCAGACATGCTTGGAGTAGCAAAATCAACAGTCGGGTACATTCTGAGAAAACAGGAATTGACTGGTGAGCTTGGGAACTCAAAAAGGCCTGGGCGTCCACGGATGACAACAGTGGTGGATGATCGCCGCATACTTTCTTTGGTGAAGAAGAACCCGTTCACAACATCAACTGAAGTCCAGAACTCTCTCAGTGAAGTAGGTGTATCTGTCTCTAAGTCAACAGTAAAGAGAAGACTCCATGAAAGTAAATACAAAGGGTTCACATCTAGATGCAAACCATTCATCAATTCCAAAAATAGACAGGCCAGAGTTACATTTGCTGAAAAACACCTCATGAAGCCAGCTCAGTTCTGGAAAAGTATTCTATGGACAGATGAGACCAAGATCAACCTGTACCAGAATGATGGGAAGAAAAAAGTTTGGAGAAGAAAGGGAACGGCACATGATCCAAGGCACACCACATCCTCTGTAAAACATGGTGGAGGCAACGTGATGGCATGGGCATGCATGGCTTTCAATGGCACTGGGTCACTTGTGTTTATTGATGACATAACAGCAGACAAGAGTAGCTGGATGAATTCTGAAGTGTACCGGGATATACTTTCAGCCCAGATTCAGCCAAATGCCGCAAAGTTGATCGGACGGCGCTTCATAGTACAGATGGACAATGACCCCAAGCATACAGGCAAAGCTACCCAGGAGTTCATGAGTGGAAAAAAGTGGAACATTCTGCAATGGCCAAGTCAATCACCAGATCTTAACCCAATTGAGCATGCATTTCACTTGCTCAAATCCAGACTTAAGACGCAAAGACCCACAAACAAGCAAGACCTGAAGGCTGCGGCTGTAAAGGCCTGGCAAAGCATTAAGAAGGAGGAAACCCAGCGTTTGGTGAGGTCCATGGGTTCCAGACGTAAGGCAGTGATTGCCTCCAAAGGATTCGCAACAAAATATTGAAAATAAAAATATTTTGTTTGGGTTTGGTTTATTTGTCCAATTACTTTTGACCTCCTAAAATGTGGAGTGTTTGTAAAGAAATGTGTACAATTCCTACAATTTCTATCAGATATTTTTGTTCAAACCTTCAAATTAAACGTTACAATCTGCACTTGAATTCTGTAGTAGAGGTTTCATTTCAAATCCAATGTGGTGGCATGCAGAGCCCAACTCGCGAAAATTGTGTCACTGTCCAAATATTTCTGGACCTAACTGTATATTATGTTTGTAAGACTCTTGTGATGTTACGCTCCATTGGTGATGGTGTGGTCCACTTTTGGATTTATACTGTATATATGCACCGTGTGCAGAATTATTAGGCAAGTTGTATTTTAGAGGATTTTTTTTATTACTGATCAACAACTATGTTCTCAATCAACCCAAAAGACTCATAAATATCAAAGCTTAATATTTTTGGCAGTTGGAGTGGGGTTTTTAGATTTGGCTATCAAAGGAGGATATCTGTTTGTGCAGGTGACTATTACTGTGCAGAATTATTAGGCAACTTAATAAAAACCAAATCTATTCCCATCTCACTTGTTTATTTTCACCAGGTAAACCAATATACAGTTAGGTCCAGAAATGTTTGGACAGTGACACAATTTTGGCGAGTTGGGCTCTGCATGCCACCACATTGGATTTGAAATGAAACCTCTACAACAGAATTCAAGTGCAGATTGTAACGTTTAATTTGAAGGTTTGAACAAAAATATCTGATAGAAATTGTAGGAATTGTCACATTTCTTTACAAACACTCCACATTTTAGGAGGTCAAAAGTAATTGGACAAATAAACCAAACCCAAACAAAATATTTTTATTTTCAATATTTTGTTGCGAATCCTTTGGAGGCAATCACTGCCTTAAGTCTGGAACCCATGGACATCACCAAAGGCTGGGTTTCCTCCTTCTTAATGCTTTGCCAGGCCTTTACAGCCGCAGCCTTCAGGTCTTGCTTGTTTGTGGGTCTTTCCGTCTTAAGTCTGGATTTGAGCAAGTGAAATGCATGCTCAATTGGGTTAAGATCTGGTGATTGACTTGGCCATTGCAGAATGTTCCACTTTTTTGCACTCATGAACTCCTGGGTAGCTTTGGCTGTATGCTTGGGGTCATTGTCCATCTGTACTATGAAGCGCCGTCCGATCAACTTTGCGGCATTTGGCTGAATCTGGGATGAAAGTATATCCCGGTACACTTCAGAATTCATCCGGCTACTCTTGTCTGCTGTTATATCATCAATAAACACAAGTGACCCAGTGCCATTGAAAGCCATGCATGCCCATGCCATCACGTTGCCTCCACCATGTTTTACAGAGGATGTGGTGTGCCTTGGATCATGTGCCGTTCCCTTTCTTCTCCAAACGTTTTTCTTCCCATCATTCTGGTACAGGTTGATCTTTGTCTCATCTGTCCATAGAATACTTTTCCAGAACTGAGCTGGCTTCATGAGGTGTTTTTCAGCAAATGTAACTCTGGCCTGTCTATTTTTGGAATTGATGAATGGTTTGCATCTAGATGTGAACCCTTTGTATTTACTTTCATGGAGTCTTCTCTTTACTGTTGACTTAGAGACAGATACACCTACTTCACTAAGAGTGTTCTGGACTTCAGTTGATGTTGTGAACGGGTTCTTCTTCACCAAAGAAAGTATGCGGCGATCATCCACCACTGTTGTCATCCGTGGACGCCCAGGCCTTTTTGAGTTCCCAAGCTCACCAGTCAATTCCTTTTTTCTCAGAATGTACCCGACTGTTGATTTTGCTACTCCAAGCATGTCTGCTATCTCTCTGATGGATTTTTTCTTTTTTTTCAGCCTCAGGATGTTCTGCTTCACCTCAATTGAGAGTTCCTTAGACCGCATGTTGTCTGGTCACAGCCACAGCTTCCAAATGCAAAACCAAACACCTGTAATCAACCCCAGACCTTTTAACTACTTCATTGATTACAGGTTAACAAGGGAGACGCCTTCAGAGTTAATAGAAGCCCTTAGAGTCCCTTGTCCAATTACTTTTGGTCCCTTGAAAAATAGGAGGTTATGCATTACAGAGCTATGGTTCCTAAACCCTTTCTCCGATTTGGATGTGAAAACTCTCATATTGCAGCTGGGAGTGTGCACTTTTAGCCCATATTATATATATAATTGTATTTCTGAACATGTTTTTGTAAACAGCTAAAATAACAAAACTTGTGTCACTGTCCAAATATTTCTGGCCCTGACTGTAACTCCACAAAATTTAGAAATAAACATTTCTGACATGCAAAAACAAAACCCCCAAAAATTAGAGACCAATATAGCCATCTTTCTTTATGATGACACTCAGCAGCCGACCATCCATAGATTCTGTCATTGCTTGATCTGTTTACGATCCACATTGCGTGCTGCAGCCACCACAGCCTCCAGACACTGTTCCCAGAGGTGGACTGTTTTCCCTCCCTGTAGATCTCACATTTTATGAGGGACCACAGGTTCTCTATGGGGTTCAGATCAGGTGAACAAGGGGGCCATGTCCATTATTTTTTCATCTTTTAGACCTTTACTGGCCAGCCACGCTGTGGAGTAGTTGGATGCATGTGATGGAGCATTGTCCTGCATGAAAATCATGTTTTTCTTGAACGATACCGACTTCTTCCTGTACCACTGCTTGAAGAAGTTGTCTTCCAGAAACTGGCAGTAGGTCTGGGAGTTCAGCTTCACTCTATCCTCAACCCGAAAAGGTCCCACAAGTTGATCTTTGATGATCCCAGCCCATACCAGTGCCCACCTCCACCTTGCTGGCGTCTGAGTCGGAGTGTAGCTCTCTTTACTGATCCAGCCTCTGGCCCATCCATCTGGCCCATCAAGAGTCACTCTCATTTCATCAGTCCATAAAACCTTTGAAAAATCAGTCTTCAGATATTTCTTGGCCCAGTCTTGATGTTTTATCTGATGTTTCTTGGTCAGAGGTGGTGGTTTTTCAGCCTTCCTTACCTTGGCCATGTCCCTGAGTATGGCACACCTTGTGCTTTTTGATACTCCAGTAATGTTGCAGCTCTGAAATATGGCCAAACTGGTGGCAAATGGCATCTTGGCAGCTTCACGCTTGATTTTCCTCAATTCATGGGCAGTTTTTTTGCGCCTTTTTGCCCAACACACTTCTTGCGACCCTGTTGGCTGTTTGCCATGAAACGCTTGATTGTTCGGTGATCACGCTTCAAAAGTTTGGCAATTTCAAGACTGCTGCATCTCTCTGCAAGACATCGCACAATATGGACTTTTCAGAGCCCGTCAAATCTGTCTTCTGACCCATTTTGCCAAAGGAAAGGAAGTTGCCTAATAATTAAGCCCCCCTTATATAGGGTGTTGTCATTACACCGCACCCCTCCTCATTACAGAGATGCACATCACCGGATTTACTTAATTGGTAGTTAGCTCTCAGCCTATACAGCTTGGAGTAGGACGACGTGTATAAAAAGTATCGTGATTAAAATACTCATTTGCCTAATAATTCTGCACACAGTGTACACTGATGTGTTATAGCGGTTCCACGCGATCACCACTGGTGAGTTTAAGCAATGTGAGTTCTTCTAGTCAGGGGTGGGATTCAGCCGGTTCTGTCCAGTTCGGGCGAACCAGTTATTAAAATAGCAGCCGGTTCCTAGAATCGTCAAGAAAGAGCTCCGGCGATCCGGTCCCCTGTGTTCACTTGTGTTAGTTTCTTTAAGACACTAGCACAAATGAATCCCCGTACCTCCACGCCGCACTTCTGGGTACAGTGGAGCCTGTCTGCTCCCTGACCTGGCGTGCAGCGACGTGCTAACGCTGCAGAGGGGTCACGGCAGCGTGGGGAGGTAGCTCCTCCTACTGCCGTCTGTCAGCGTGCAGAGTGCCGTGGAGGACGGAAGACACAGGAGAGGCCGCCGGTGCTTGGAGCAGGTAAGCGCTAATAGAGCCGAAGATGCAGGGAGAGGGGCCACAAAAGATGGGAGCTATATGGGGAGAAGAGCCGCATAAAAATGGCAGCTATATGGGGAGAGGAGGCCGCAAAAGATGGCAGCTATATGGGGAGAGGGGCCACAAAAGATGGAGCACATGGGATAAGATCTGCTGGGAAAAGAAGCCATGATGGGATCTGCAGGGGAAAGAGGCCATAATGGGATGGGATCTGTAGGGGGAAAGGAGCCACATGGGATGGGATCTGTAGGGGGAAACGGGCCATTATGGGATGGGATCTGCAGGGGAAAGAGACCACATGGGATGGGATCTGCAGGGGAAAGAGACCACATGGGATGGGATCTGTATGGGGACGGTCGTCCGTTCCAATTTTAGCAGGGCTCCTTTAGTAATAATTTTTAAAAATTGTAGAAAAGCCGTTTAATACAATAGGACAGACAGTGACTGGAACAACTGGTGCTGGACAGGAGAGTGACGGTGGAGGAGGGGAAGAAGGGGAAAGAGATTTTTACTTTAAATTACTTGTATTTTTTGGTTGAGGAAAGTGCGTGTAAATGGGTGTGGCTAACAAAATGGGTGTGGTTACAGAATGGGTGGGGTTTTAAACTAGGCGGGGTTTATAGAGTTGTTAAAAATTTGAATCCCACCCCTGCTTCTAGTGTTCGTCACAGCATGCTGCAGCATTTCCCTCTGTAGAATTTCGGCACCACCGGCTGCTGACCGTGTGTTGTTAGTCTTTTTATAAAGAAATTTTAAATAAAAAAACTCTTTTAACCCTTGCTGTGATACAGAATTTTTTCTTGTTATTTTGTACAGTATCTGCTTTCTGTATATAGCAAAATTTTGCTCCATGACTTATTGTCCACATGTACAGTACAGACCAAAAGTTTGGACACACCTCATTCAAAGAGTTTTCTTTATTTTCAGGACTCTGAAAATTGTAGATTCACATTGAAGGCATCAAAACTATGAATTAAAACACATGGAATGAAATACTTAACAAAAAAGTGTGAAACAACTGAAAATATGTCTTATATTCTAGGTTCTTCAGAGTAGCCACCTTTTTCTTTGATTACTGCTTTGCACACTCTTGGCATTCTCTTGATGAGCTTCAGGAGGTAGTCACCGGAAGTGGTCTTCCAACAGTTTTGAAGGAGTTCCCAGTGCTTAGCACTTGTTGGCCCTTTTGCCTTCACTCTGCGGTCCAGCTCACCCCAAACCATCTGGATTGGGTTCAGGTCTGGTGACTGTGGAGGCCAGGTCATCTGGCGTAGCATCCCATCACTCTCCTTCTTAGTGAAATAGCCCTTACACAGCCTGGAGGAGTGTTTGGGGTCATTGTCCTGTTGAAAAATAAATGATGGTCCAACTAAACACAAACCAGATGGAATAGCACGCCACTGCAAGATGCTGTGGTAGGCATGCTGGTTCTGTATGCCTTCAATTTTGAATAAATCCCCAACAGTGTCACCAGCAAAGCCCCCCCCCCCCCACACCATCACACCTCCTCCTCCATGCTTCACGGTGGGAACCAGCCATGTAGAGTCCATCCGTTCACCTTTTCTACAAAGACGCGGTGGTTGGATCCAAAGATCTCAAATTTGGACTCATCAGAGTAAAGCACAGATTTCCACTGGTCTAATGTCCATTCCTTGTGTTCTTTAGCCCAAACAAGTCTCTTCTGCTTGTTGCCTGTCCTTAGCAGTGGTTTCCTAGCAGCTATTTTACCATGAAGGCCTGCTGCACAAAGTCTCCTCTTAATAGTTGTTCTAGAGATGAGAGGGTGTGTCCAAACTTTTGGTCTGTACTGTATATACTTTAGTAAGTTGAGATGTGGTTTCTGTTTGTATAAATTGCATTATCTGTTCTTGCACACTATCACTGTTCAATTAATTACATGTATATTGTTCATGCGATTTTGCTCTTTATCGAGTTGTAATATTTATCACACCGTTGTACTTGTATTTAATAAAAAATAATAGTTTTAATTTATCCTCTACACGACTAGATATCGGTTCTTTTTCTTCCTTCCTCCTGGAGAACCTTTATTATATGGCTGGAATCCCATAAGGTCACCCAAAAACCGTGAGAAGACTGGAGGAAAGCGGCCAAGACGCAGGAAAGCTGGGATTAATAATCATGGTTATTCCACAAAATATTGATTTCTGAATCTTCCTGAGGTAAAACATTATTATATTGTTGTGTGTAAATTAATATGACCGTGTTTTCTTTACATTATGTGAGGTGACAGCGCTGCGCATTCTGTGCATTCTGTGCATTGTTCTGTGATTTTCACCATTTCTCATTTTCAGAAAATAAATACAGAATTTATTGCTTGGAAATTTGGAGACGTTCTCAATAGTTTATAGAATAAAAGAACAATTTACATTTTACTCAGAAATATAAAGAGAAAAAACTGAAATTTGGAAGTGGTCTATTAATTTTTGCCAGAGGTGTATATGCTTGCTAGGTCCTTTCACCTATGCCAGTTATAGTTTATCCTAGCTGCTCTGGTGAGGTGTTGTGATCCAGACTATCTGGTGGTTGTTATACTTGTTGCTGTGTGCGGTTGTGAAGTTAACCCTTGTTGTCTTTTTGTTGTTACCTTCCTGACCTTGCTTTTCTCTTGAGTCTCTCATTTTCTATTCCTGTGTGTGTGCAGTGTGTCAGAGTTTTGGTTTTCCTTTGACTGTCTTTATCTGTTTTATAAAACAATCACTGATCTCGGAGAGAAAAGCCAGAGAAAAGACTGTCGGCAGCCAGCGAAGGAGCTCAACACAGTGAAATCCTAGGTGCATTGCCCCCTGGGAAGTATGCAAATCAAAGGGGTCCGTGGAGCCTCTGTTAGGAGTCTTGACACAGAAAATAGCCAGATATCCATCCGGGAAGGACCTAGCCAAGGAGTGGCTCTTTTTAGGAGACCACCATAACCACCATATTAAGTGGCCCTTTTAGTCAATATCCAGCTCTTGACGAGTTTAAAGATATGACAAGGGAAATACAAAGGCCAGGTATCCATCCACAGACAGCTGTTTCAGAGTATTGCCCCTCATCAATGTGGAGTAGGAATCTGGCTAGGTGGGAGCAATGCCTAGTAGACCAGCAAGACAAAACAATCACTGATCTCAGGGAGACCAGCCAGAGAAAACACTGCCGGCAGCCAGCGAGGGCACTCAACACAGTAAAATCCTAGGTGCATTGCCCCCTGGGAAGTATACAAATCAAAAGGGTCTGTAGAGCCTCTGTTGGGAGTCTAGACATGGAAAAATAGCCGGATATCCCTCCGGGAAGGACCTAGCCAGGCAGTGGCTCTTTTTAGGAGACCACCATAACCACCATATTAAGTGGCCCTTTTAGTCAATATCCAGCTCTTGACGATTTTTAAGATATGACAAGGGAAATACCAAGGCCAGGTATCCATCCACAAACAGCTGTTTCGGGATCAGTGATTGTTTTGTCTTGTTGGTCTACTATGCATTGCTCCCACCTGGCCAAAATCCTATTCCACACTGATGACGGGCAATACCCCGAAACAGCTGTCTGTGGATGGATACCTGGCCTTGGTATTTCCCTTGTCATATTTTAAAAATCGTCAAGAGCTGGATATTGACTAAAAGGACCACTTAATATGGTGGTCTCCTAAAAAGAGCCACTCCTTGGCTAGGTCCTTCCTGGAGGGATATCCGGCTATTTTTCTGTGTCGAGACTCCTAACAGAGGCTCCACAGACCCTTTTGATTTGCATTTTATCTGTTTTATATCACAATCCTACCATTCCTCATGGCAGGGGGATATCAGTAGTACTGGCCAGGAGCATAGCCAAGCACGGGAGTAACTTTGAGGTTAGGGATAGGCTATGTGTGAGGGACAGCATAGAAGCCCCTGTCCCCTGCTATCCTGCAGTCACCTTGTGACATTATAGCTGGCCCAACTTTTCACAATCCAGCATGGACCTGGTTGCTGCATTACAGAGACAATTGCAGACCTTGTCTCTTCAGTTGCCAGAATTAAAGGTCTGAACTAAAACTGCCTCTCCTGGAAAGATTTTCGTTGCAGAGCAGCCGGCTTGTTACTTTTATGGAGGCATGGATGTGTACCGCCCCGTGGTCGGCTGCAGCCGAGGCGCTTGGATCCGGGCTCGTGTGTCGGTGGCTCGAGCGCCTCCGGACCGGGGGGTCATTTCGCTCTGCAAGGGGTCTGGCGCTTTGAAAGGTTTTTTTTTTTGTTATTAAAGTTCGTGACGCCACCCACGGGTTGTGGTGAATGGATGGGACACCACCGCTGGTGTTGACTAGGCTCTCGGGGACGGTGTTGCGCAGCTTGGTGTTGACCCCTCTGTGGGTAGGGGGAGATGGTCCCGGGGGCCCGAGGGAGGTGCTGAGGCGGGGGAATGGATGCGTGCTGGCGTATTGGTGCAGTGCGCGGCCCGAGGGCACTGCTGTACTCACTATTACAGATACACTGGAGTCTCTGGTAAACCAAACAAGATGGTGGACGGTGCCCGCAGCCGGCTGCGCTTCTCCCCTTGTTCAGGTTGGTGGTCTCCGCCTTTCTCCTGCACCTCACTTTTAGTAGGACTTTGACTACTATGCCTGAGCAACGGTAGTCCGCTCCCCAGCTTTTTGTGTGCCGGTAGAGCCCATTTGCCTGCAGATGCTGGCCTGTAAGATCTCGATGCCTGAACGGTGGCTTTCTATCCCTCTGTTTGGGCTGTTGTCTTCAGTCGGGTCTTGGGTGGGGAAAGGACCTAAAGTCCAGACCCCAATCAGTGAATTCGACTTGGTCCAGTGGCTTCTGGGCCTCGTACGGGGTCTGAGTACTCCAACTGGTGCTCCGTTTCCAAGCGGTTCCCCGGTTCGGTACCGGCGGGCCACTACCCTGTCCCGGTCCCTTACGTTCCACCGCCTGTAATCCCAGCTATTGAAGGCGGCCACCACCATCTGCCTCCTAGCCAGAGGTGACTGGGCTCCAACCCAGACACCTGGTGTCAATCTCCGGCAGACCTGGACACAGGTCTGCACTAGAACTTCCTCTCTCCTTCACTCTCCAAACTGATCTACTTGTTTTTCCTGCCTCAGGGTCTGTGAACTCCTCGGTGGGCGTGGCCAACTGCCTGGCTCCGCCCCCTGGTGTGAACATCAGATCCTGAGGGAGGTGACTAGGTTTTTGTAGGTTGGCCGCTGTCACCTTATTAGGGGATGGGTGTTGTGCAGGGGGTCTACCTGTGACTACCTGGCTAGTCCAGGGCGTCACATATGTTATACTTCTGTTTTCATCCCCACTTCTCTAGTAGTGAGGGACAGCGGGTGGGAATTTTTTGTCACTGGACGAGTTTTTCTCAGCACTCAGTCTCAGTTATGATGATCCAGACAGAACACCTTTAGCCGAGTCCAAGCTCCGTCCACTGCACTAGGGGAGTCTACCTACAGAAGATTATAGTGCGGGATTCCGGCCCTGCCACTCATTCTTGACTTAATCAGATTGCCGGAGCTAAATGGTTCTCAAAACTGGACCTTAGGGGCCTATAAAGTGATCTGGGTCAGACAGGGGGATGAGTGGAAGATGGCCTTTAATACGTCAAAGTGGCACTTTGAAAACCTGGTGATGTCATTCGGTGTGACCAACGCGCCTGCAGAATTCCAGCAAGTTGTTAATGATCTGTTTTCTCGTGTTTTGGGGAAGGCTGTAATCATTTATGTTGATGACATTCTCATATATTCACTAGATTCTGGGTCTCATATGAACGATGTCAGAAAGGTATTGCAAATTCTCAGAGAGATTAAGTTGTACGCTGAACTGAAAAAGTGTGTGTTCGCCGTACAGGAACTTCCGTTTTTGGGTTACGTAATTTCTGCTTTTGGTTTTCAGATGGATCCCACTAAATTACAAGCTATATTGAAATGGGAATTTCTTGGAAACCTAAGGCTATATGAACACACTGTTTTCTGCCACGTTTTTGCAGCGTTTTTTTATGCAGTTTTGTTGTCAACACATTCTGACTTTTAACTTCTCAGCAAAGTCTAGGAGAAGTCAAATTTGCTGTGCACACGTTGTAGTTTTTTGTCTGCAGTTTCTTTGTCAAAACTTTGACAAAAAAGAAGCGGCATGTTCATTCTTCTTGCGTTTTTGTCACGTTTTGTCACCCAATGAAATCAATGAGGGGATGAAAAACGCAAGGAAAAATGCATGTTACCAAATTTGTGCGTTTTGCATGTATTTTACTTGCGTTTTTGTCACAAAAAACACAGGTCACCCACATTGTTCCAGGATAAATTCATTCTCTCTTTGTATCTCTCCAAGCTCTTCATACTCACCTAACACCGGCGTGTCGCGGCTATCACACTGCCCCAGCAGCCTCTCATTCTTCATTCAGGGCCGCTCATTAGGCTCATACATATTCACTGCGACCACTCATTAGGCTCATACATATTCACTGCTTCCCCCGCCCACTGACATCTGTGATTAGTTAGAGTCAGACGTGCCCCCACAGTGAGTGACAGCTGTCTGACTGCAACTGTGGCGCCCCTGACCTGGTTAGGCACCACTGAGTACTGCACCCATGCTGGGGCAGTACAACACAGGTAAACCAGAAGGCTGACCGAGGAGTGACTACACAGGCGCATAGTAATCAGGTCTGCCACATGGACCTTTGAGTGGACCCCTGGGGAATCCAGGAGGGGGTGTGGCTTCCATCTCCACACAAGGGGTGTGGTAGAGAGCCTGGTTGCTAGGTTGCGTAGGCAGGCACAGTTGGGAGGGAGTAGTGAGCCAGTTAGTGAGTGCAGCTCAGGGAGAGCAGACGCATGCAGCAGACCCTGGAGTCTGGCACAATCTGACAGCGCACATGCAGTGGCTACCGACGGGAGAGAACGGTCACCTGGTAGTGCCACCCGAAAACCACCCGAGGCTGGAGGCAAGCGGTGGCTGAGTAAGGGGACTGCGAGGGAGGTACCAGGCTCGTAAGGGTAACCGGTCCCAGTGCAGAGATTCATTCAATTTTCTCCTGCCAAACCTGCCGGAGGGGGCACTTCAGCCCCCACCACAACACCACAGAGTCCGCAGCCACGTAGCAAAAAGGGGGCCCATAGCTCACAAGAGGCAAGCAGCCGGAGTGACCTGGTCTAGTCTACAAGCAAATGGTCCGAAAAGAGGGGAGAACAGGCAGCAGCAACCTCCCTGGGTGACCCCCGTAGGGACTTCAAGTCGGGGTCACCCCAAAAACACCAGGGCTAGAGAAGGCGAGTCGGTAGTCACCCTCAAAAGTCAGCCTGACGGAGTGCCTGGTTTCCTCTGGTTAATCCCAGCTATGCCCGGGTACTCACCCTGCCATCATTGTGAGTAAAAACCCTGAAAGACTGTCTGGACTGTGCCTGAGTCATTCTGCGACCTGTGGTTCCACACACCTACACAGGGCCCTGGGGCTTGCCTCACTCTCAGGAGGCCACTACATCTATCTGCATCCAAAATCAGCCCCAGGCGTCCCCTAACCTGCAGCGGCGGTCCTCTGACCGCAATACCGAGAGTGGCGTCACGAAATTCCTAAAAGAAGATAACCTACCTGTGACCAGACCATCTCACGTGGAGTCCCTGAAGGTAATGCACTGCTATACCTGGGCTGGGGGCTCCACACAACCAATCACAGACACCGGTGGGCGGGTCTATATCGTACAGTAAAATAAATAATAGAGCCTCTGGCTCTAAGGTATTACCCCTTTGGAATACCTCTCCGAAGGGGCAATGGATGACTGTCCCAACGAAGCAAACTGTTCGTCGCCGTTGGTTTACTAAAAATAGTTGTATGAATGGAACCCTCTTCATCCAATGATATTAATAGGTCTAGGAATAGAATTTCCCACTGATTGATCTCATAGGTGAATCTAAGATTAAAATTGTTCACACCCAACTCATCAACCATTCTTCCAAACTCTTCTTTGGTACCTGTCCAAATAACCAAAACATCATCTATGATCGATGCCACGTACTTATCTTATCCTGCCACCACTTTCCTTCACCCGAAAATACGACGGTTTCCTCCCACCAGCCCAGGAAGAGATTTGCATAACTGGGCGCACAAGAGCAACCCATAGCAGTCCCCCTGAGCTGGTGGAAGTACTTACCACCATATAGGAAGTAATTGTGGTGCAGTATGAATGACAGCGGACCAAGGACAAACTCATTGTGTCAATCAAAATGTGTGGCCCTTCCAGAAAGATAATATTGCACGGCTTGAAGCTCTATTTCATGGATGATGATTCTATAAAGGCCCTCCATCGATCGACGCCAAGAAAGCTCCCTGGTCTACGGTCATTCCCTCCAATCTTATTAGGAGATCTGATGTATCTCTTAAGTACGTGGACATCGACACAACAAACGGTCTTAAGATCTTATCGACATAAATACTAATATTTTGGCTAATTGAGCCAGTACCAGCTACAATTGGTCTCCCCTTTAGTGGCACCACCCCCTTATGCAATTTAGGAAGAGTGTAGAAGGTAGGTCCCGTTGGATAACTGGGGATCAATAACAGGCTCTATCGGTTATTGAATTAATCTAATGGTTGCCAAGTTTCTTTGGTTAAGGGGCTGGTTAATAGTTAATTTAATAATGTGGGGTATATCCTTATGGAAATAGTTTTTAGATAACAATTGTTAAATATGTCCTTAGATTGTAGGTTGTCGTATAAAAAATGGAGGTTCTTCTCAATGTGTTCTAATCATACTCCCCTATTTTTTCCTGGGTATTTTATCACCATGCTAATCGTTAGCTCAAATATGTAATGTATGCAATGTAAATGGTAAATAAATGGTAAATAATGGGTGCCTAATATTGATCTCTATCCTCTTTAAGAACATACATAAGCTTTCCCACTTCTTAGTTTCATATGCGTATTGTGTTTAATATAGATGCAGTACCTGTCATGGCGGTCAAAGCAATTTGCTTTGCTTTCATGCGTACCTACGCCATTTGCGCATTCTAACGCATGGGCAGTAATTCCGGTGACTTTACGTCTTTTTCTTAGTAGCGCTATATAGTTACGTATGTTGCGTAACTTAGCGCATGCACAGTATTACCGGATGCTGGGCTGCGGGAGGCCGGAAATTGAGTGGCATGTGTATGCTTCAATACCGATCATAAGCTGAGACTTGTTGTGCCACTTATTTTTCACATCTTCTACTTGGTGGAAACATGGCGCACGGCCGGTCCACTATTTGGGAGGGATATTGAGCCCACGGAATATTAAGTTATCAGGCTCCACTATCTTCTGGAGTAGATCTGAGGTGTTTAGGGTGAGTACCGTATTTTTCGCTTGATAAGACGCACTTTTCCTCCCAATTTGAGAGGAAAATGGGTGGTTCGCCTTATAAAGCGAATATAGCGGTACCTGGGGGTCCTGTCTGTGCGGTGATCGGGTGGCCGGGTGCCTGTGGCTGCGTGCAAGCGGCCAGGTATCTGTGTCTGTGTGCAGTGGCAGCCCGGTACCCGTGTGTGGGCAGCGGCCGGGTGCTTTGTGCGGGCAGCGGCCGGCGGTCGGGTGCTGTGTGCGGGCGGCGGTCGGGTGCCTGTGCGGGCGGCAGATGGCTGCCGCCCGCACGCAAGCACAGGTACCCGGCCGCTTGCAGGCAGGATGGGCGGGCAGCCTGCTGGCTGCCACTCTGTGCGTGCGGGGCGAGCGGCTGTGCAGCAACTTACCCAGTTTGTCCGCGGTCCCAGTTTCAAATGATGGCGCCGGGAGCGGGCGCGTGCGCGTGCACAGATGGAGCTCTTGGATGAGAGCTCCATCTGCGCACGCACTCTCCCGGGAGTCAGCGCGTGCGCAGATGGAGCCCTTGGATGAGAGCTCCATCTGCGCATGCGCCTCTCCAGGCGCCATTATTTGAACCGGGACTGCGGACACTGGGACACTCACTGCACCGGCCTGCTGCATGACTCACCCGCCGACGTTGCTGCTGCCGCCACCACCACGGGCCCCGCGGCTCCTGCCACCATGGGCCCCCCGGCTACTACCAACCCGGATGCCACCGCACCTGCCACCACGGACCCCGCTGCCACTGACTCTCTGTGCCTGCCAGCACAACCTCTGCCTCCTGTGACCCCACTTCACCACCACTGCTGTCCCCCTCCGGTAAGAGAACACCAGACTATAAGACGGACCCCATTTTTCTTTTTTTTACCTTTTTTATGTCTAAGTTTGGGGTGCGTCTTATAATCCAGTGCATCTTTTATAAAGCAAAAAATATGGTAAATCCAGGATTTATATTTGTTTATGGGAGATGTCCCTGTGGAATAGGTTATTATCATGATCTATGGGGAGATAGGTTTACTGTTGGGGATCCCTTTGTATCAGTATATGGTTTGGTTAGGATAAGGCGTCTATTTAATGTATAAGTATCTGGGCTATGTTTAAATATAAGGGAGGAGGATTCCTTTAAATTGCCCCTATGTTTTAACGATATCGGCATGTGATTTATTCACTTGGGCTTTTGTATGTTTATAATCCTATATCTATGGCCGTTGAAGTGTGGGATTTCATTAGAAATGGGATTTCCTGTATTGGCAAATATGAATAATGTATACCGAGAGGTTCCATATTTCTTTTTTAGATTCTTAATGAATTATTGAAATGAATTTGGCATGCTCAGGAATCCTTTTAATAAATCCTCCTGATGAACCCCTTGGTTTGTATAGACAAGGGGGAAACTCGTCGAGGTGAAGGTCAATTTGATATTCAAAGCTATCAATCAAGCACAGTATGTCTGGTCTGAATTAAGTAAATGGAAGTTGGATATACTAATATCTTAATCCTGCTAATCCATGAAGATCGGTGAAGTGTCTCCTTTAATCATAGGAGTTTTCAGTGGATATGTAATGCATATATGATCCATCTATCAAGAGTCTGGACATTACTAACCCATATTAACGAATATCTATCTTACTGGACTTTTTTACTGTTGTTTTGCTTGTTAAAAAATCTAAAATAACAGGTCAGGTGATGGGCAGATGCTATAGTGTTAAATTAAACAACGATCTCATGAAAAGCCTGCATATATAGATAAAAATATAATTAAAGTCCCAAATAATAAAATATATCTAAATGGGGAAAATTTAAAATTAACAACATTCACAAATATTTTATTAAGGGGGGACTGTGGAGGTCGCCTGAGCTTGTTTGTTCAAACGAAATAAGAATATCTGTGTATATAAATAATCAAAATGTAGATGTAGTTGCATAATTATCTGTTTGTCTATGTAGCCATCGCATAGACCCATAATATATTTCTAAGCTGTATAGTCATGAAGGAGTTAACCAAAGATAATGAAGCCAGAATGTGAAGCTGCAAAGTCTTATCAGTAGCTTTCACACAGAAAGAATGTACAAGAAACAAACAATGTGCTGGGAGAAAATAGGGAGTGAAATACTTCTTACTCCCTTGTTCTAGCTTCAAGGTTAGAGATGCAAACTGTATAATTGGGTGTCTTGCAATACACGAGTTCAGTTGGTGATGCTGGCTCAAGGATAACATGTCTCATGTAGTCATTGTCTGATACATTAATATCGGCTCTGATATATACAGCTAATACGGCTCCGTCTCTGATATCCCAAACGAAGACTCCATTAGCAGTCTTCACCCAAGTTCCTCCCTTGACAATATCTCTGACCTGTTGGGAATGGCCTAAAAGGAATTCCATTATATATATATTTAACGGAAGGGCTATTTCCAGTATTTTGAGATTAGTCTCCACTATGATGTCAATGCCAGTGTGATTAATGATCTGTGGATACTGATAAGTATCAATACAGCTTGGTAAAGGTGGCCCTTTAGTTACCTATTTTTTATCTAAGGTATCACCAATTGGGTTGTTATTGGAGCCATTTATGGAGGCAGATAAAGGCTCCTCTGCCTTTATGGATGGCTTTGAATATATATCTGTATAATAAGGTCATGTATATCAGGTGTAATTGTTTAACTAATTACCTTTGACCTATACCATTCTTCCTGTCTTCTGTCCATCTAATTTCTTCTATTGTTGAATTGTATGCAATGTGATGGGTCAAATAAAAAATTGGATGTGAGTTGGGGGTTGGTGGAAGGAGGGATATCATCTGTTATTGGATTTGAATGTATGTTTGCATGTTTATATCACTGTTGATATCTATGTGACTGCCTAATTGTGATGCCATTTGGTGTTGTATGTCTATGGGTGAATTTTAGCAAAAATTAATAAAGGTTATTTTTAATAATATTTTGTGGTCTTTTTGGATACAAAATTGTACATGGATCCCTAAACAATATATAAGGAAAAGTTAAGTAGTATCTCAGTGGGCAGGACCTTGTGGGTGGTATCTCAGTAGGCAGGTCTTCAAGGGTGGTATATCAGTTGGGAGACATTTGTGTAGTGATGTTTCAGACCTAACCCCTGCAAGGTGGTATGTCTTTAGGCAGGTCTTTTTGAGGTGGTATTTCACTAAGTATGTCTTTGTGTAATGGTATGTAAATGGGCAGGACCTTATCGGTCGTATCTCAGTAGGCAGGTATCTAGGTAGGCAGCTCTTTGTGTGGTGGTTTCTCAGTAGGCAGGTCTTTGTATGGTGGTCTCTGTGGGCAGCTCTTTGTGTGGTGGTTTCTCAGTGGGCAGCTCTTTGTGTGGTGGTCTCTGTGGGCAGCTCTTTGTGTGGTGGTTTCTCAGTGGGCAGCTCTTTGTGTGGTGGTTTCTCAGTAGGCAGGTCTTTGTATGGTGGTCTCTGTGGGCAGCTCTTTGTGTGGTGGTTTCTCAGTAGGCAGGTCTTTGTATGGTGGTCTCTCAGTGGGCAGCTCTTTGTGTGGTGGTTTCTCAGTAGGCAGCTCTGTGTGTGGTGGTTTCTCAGTGGGCAGCTCTTTGTGTGGTGGTTTCTTAGTAGGCAGCTCTGTGTGTGGTGGTTTCTCAGTGGGCAGCTCTTTGTGTGGTGGTTTCTCAGTAGGCAGGTCTTTGTATAGTGGTCTCTCAGTGGGCAGCTCTTTGTGTGGTGGTCTCTCAGTGGGCAGCTCTTTGTGTGGTGGTTTCTCAGTAGGCAGCTCTTTGTGTGGTGGTTTCTCAGTAGGCCGCTCTTTGTGTGGTGGTTTCTCAGTAGGCAGGTCTTTGTATGGTGGTCTCTCAGTGGGCAGGTCTTTGTGTGGTGGTTTCTCAGTGGGCAGCTCTTTGTGTGGTGGTCTCTCAGTAGGCAGGTCTTTGTATTGTGGTCTCTCAGTAGGCAGGTCTTTGTATGGTGGTCTCTCAGTAGGCAGGTCTTTGTATGGTGGTCTCTCAGTGGGCAGGTTCTTGTTCGTAGTATCTCAGTGCGCAGGAGCTTTGTGATTATATTTCAGTGGGAAAGATGGGAATTCAAAGGACAAAGATAGCAGATGGTATATTAATGGATAAACCTAAATTGAAGCAATATTTGAGAGACCTTCAGTGGACATGACCTTCATAGTTGCAGATAAGCGGCTGGGGTGGGTATGGGTGAAATTGAGCATTAGCCATATGACAGTTTATTTTTATTGAAATACACCTTACAACATGTTCAGAAACCCCCCCTAAAGATGGGATTTTTTTTTTTTTAGCACAATAGAAATCATCATCGCGTCTTCAGTACGGATATCACAATTCTCTAAACCACTTCTGGTGTCAGTTCTTTGCAAACAAGGACCATGAAAGTGGCAATCCGTGAATGGAAACTTGCTCATCTCCAGACATTTCATTTTCTTCCTGGAGTAGTCCTCCTTTCACAGCTGACATTTTGTTGCATTGTATAAGTGTAGGTAGGAGCTAGTAGTCTGGAGTCCAGCACTGCGCTGCTTCGATGTTTTTAGCTCACAGAGGATTGTCTACTCTGATACATTGCCACAAGTCTTCAGCTGTGTGATTAGGACTGGATCCGGACAGGGTATCCGATGTGTGTAAGAATGGTTCCCATTCGCTGTGAGCAAGCAGAGATCTTGAAAATGATGAGTAATTGAAAGTTTTTCATCTTTCTATTATTATACAATAGTGAAGCTTTATCGGCACAGGCCATTTCCATGTGTAATCTGGAGGAGCCGCTCGCCCTCACGTCTTCTTTTAGGTGGTGGAGGACACGGCCCGAGGTTCAGCACAGACCTGGGAGAATAATATAGCTTTGTGCTTGTTCTGCTTCAGCATTCTACAATCCTGACGTCCTGTTCCTGGGGGGAGGGTGAAGGTGAACTTCTGAAGCAGAGCGGAGAAGAGGAGGAAGATTTCCATGCGGGCCAGGCCCTCCCCGGCACAGATCCGCTTCCCTGACAGAGAGATTACACGCAGCTGATTATTCTGTGGTGTAACATATTACTACATCCATGAACATTACCCGCCCCTCATCCTCATATCAATTAACGCTAGAAGTCCCAGAGAGGGGTCATTTAACATTTCTACCATTGGAATCCTATGGAGCTCGAAATTCCTGGGACTTCTAATGTTAACTCAAATTTATAGGAAACACCTCACCTGCAGAAAAAGCCATGAAAGCCGGTTTTAGCTGAAACTGTCCCTTCTCATCCAGGAAATGCCCAGGATTGAAATCTTCTGGGGTCTCCCACTGGGTAGGGTCAGACAGCACTGATGATAAGAACGGGATTACTGTTGTCCCCTGCAAAGATATAAGCATTATATAATGGAAGTATAATGGGGGCCTTCTAGCTACTGTATGTAATGGAGGGCATCTATCTGTGAATGTGTATAATGGGAGGTGTTTATTAGAGATGAGCGAGTACTGTAATATTGGTATTCTCTATACTCATAACGAGTACTTTGTAATATTCGTGAATTCGTTATGAATAGCGAGTACAATACAAGTCACTGGGAAATGCGAGTAATTTTCTGCTGGACCCAACAAAGAGGTCTGGAGGCCTGAGGAAAAGGCTGCAATGGAGGGGAAAGTGATGACACTGAATGGGGACAGCCTGGAGAATACGCCCTCTTGCATTTCTGACATACACCGTGTGCAGAATTATTAGGCACGTTGTAATTTAGAGGATTTTTTTATTATTGATCAACAACTATGATCTCAATCAGCACCAAAAGACTCATAAATATCAAAGCTTAATATTTTTGGAAGTTGGAGTGTTTTTTTTTTTAGATTTGGCTATCTTAGGAGGATCTGTTTGTGCAGGTAACTATTACTGTGCAGAATTATTAGGCAACTTAATAAAAACCAAATCTATTCCCATCTCACTTGTTTATTTTCACCAGGTAAACCAATACAACTGCACAAAATTTAGAAACAAATGTAACGCCCTGGCCTATCAGGTCGTCACAGGGTATTGTGCAATCTGCCCTTCTGCACAGTATCCACCCTCTTTGGTTACGGATGCCAGTCCTTTTAGTGTTGTTAACAGCTTGGCCAATCAAAATCCTAGGAACACTTCCCACTTGAACCTACCAGACACACCATTGGGAGGCCTGAAGGGAATAGGGCCGCCCACATGGGGGTTGGTGAGGGAAAAGTGAGGACAGTGAGAGTTGAGAGTGAAGGAGAGAGGAGGAAGTGGCTCTCGTGAGGAGAGGCCATGGAGGAGAGCTCCTGTGTACTAGGTGGCAGACGTTGGTCTGGGCCAGGTAGGAGCTGGAATCCGGTCGCAAGGGCCAGTGTCAAGGGGCACGGACTGCTGGGGAGGGCAGCCGGCGGCCTTGAGCCATCATCGGGCAGGGGCCAGGGCACGGCGGGGTACGTGGACCCCAGGCCGGAAAGTAGCTTCACGCGTTCCGGTAATTTATCCGACGGGGGTGAAGACTTCAAGTGTCAACCCCAACCCACTCCAAAATCGGGGTACTAGCGCACCGATGGGATAGGACTTTCCCACTACAGTACAAAGAAATCCTACGCGTGAACCCTGAGAGCAAGCTCACTCTTAGACTCGAGACTAAGGTGCCAGGGATAGGGTCACAGAACAACAACAACTCCGAAGGCATGGATCCAGGCGTGCTCCCCGCAGGCTGCAGAGGTGCTCAGAACTTTGGTTTACAAGCTGTCAGTGTGGTTATTCTGGGACTGAGTGAGTACATTGGAAACCCCTGTTCCTATTCCCCAATGGCACCCAAACACCATCCATCATCAATGGGCCTCGGGACACAAACCCCCTACCCACGGAGGGGTTAAACATCAGGCTGCCGCACCATTGTCACCGGGCTCCCCAACAGCAGCGGTGGTCCCTCACATTACCACGCACCGTGGGTGGCGTCACGAACTTTCCAAAAAACCCCTGTACATATTCCCCCCCCCTTTTTTTTTAATCGAGTGGCCGCGCGACCCCCAGGTCCCGAGACCCCTTGAGCCACCGCGCATTTGGATTCGAGCAGCGGCAGCAGCCCGGCTGCTCGCTCGGAGGTGGTACATAAACATTTCTGACATGCAAAAAGAAAACCCCAAAAAATGAGTGCCCAATATAGCCACCTTTCTTTGTGATGACACAACAGCCTACCATCCATAGATTCTGTCAGTTGCTTGAATGTTTACGATCAACATTGCATGCAGATGCCACCACAGCCTCCCAGAAACTGTTCCAAGAGGTGTACTCTTTTCCCTCCCTGTAGATCTCACATTTTATAAAGGACCACAGGTATCGTGTTCAGATCAAGTGAACAAGGGGGCCATGTCGTTATTTTTTCATCTTTTAGACCTTTACTGGCCAGCCACGCTGTGGAGTAGTTGGATGCATGTGATGGAGCATTGTCCTGCATGAAAATCATGTTTTTCTTGAACGATACCGACTTCTTCCTGTACCACTGCTTGATGAAGTTGTCTTCCAGAAACTGGTAGTAGGTCTGGGAGTTGAGCTTCACTCCATCCTCAATCCGAAAAGGTCCCACAAGTTCATGTTTGATGATACCAGCCCATACCAGTACCCCACCTCCACCTTGCTGGCGTCTGAGTCGGAGTGGAGCTCTCTGCCCTTTACCGATCCAGCCTCTGGCCCATCCATCTGGCCCATCAAGTCACTCTTATTTCATCAGTCCATATAACCTTTGAAAAATCAGTCTTCAGATATTTCTTGGCCCAGTTTTGACATTTTATCTTATGTTTCTTGTTCAGAGGTGGTGGTTTTTCAGCCTTCCTTACCTTGGCCATGTCCCTGAATAGGGCACACCTTGTGCTTTATGATACTCCAGTAACGTTGCAGCTCTAAAATATGGCCAAACTGGTGGCAAATGGCATCTTGGCAGCTTCACGCTTGATTTTCCTCAATTCATGGGCAGTTATTTTGCGCCTTTTTTTGCCCAATACGCTTCTTGCGACCCTGTTGGCTATTTGCCATGAAACTCTTGATTGTTCGGGGATCACGCTTCAAACGTTTGGCAATTTCAAGACTGCTGCATCCCTCTGCAAGACAGCTCACAATTTTGAACTTTTCAGAGCCCGTCAAATCTCTCTTCTGACCCATTTTACCAAAGGAAAGGAAGTTGCCTAATAATTAAGCACCCCTTATATAGGGTGTTGATGTCATTACACCGCACCCCTCCTCATTACAGAGATGCACATCACCTGATTTACTTAATTGGTAGTTGGTTCTCAGCCTATACAGCTTGGAGTAGGACAACATGTATAAAAAGTATCATGTGATCAAAATACTCATTTGCCTAATAATTCTGCACACAGTGTATGGTTTCTGGGTTGCCCTGAAGCCACACGGAAGCACTTAAGACCCTGCAGTCTGTCGCACTGCCCTGGCCAGCCCTGCAGTAACTCACACAGCAGTGTGCAATGTTGTGAATACATTTGCTTTAAGTTCTAGTTTGGGGTTCCCTCTTGTGGCCAGTGCTGGTAGTGGAGTTGGCTTGCTGAATGGGAACCAGACAACTGAGGATGACTGACAATCTGGTTTTTCTGACTGGGCCTATATAACTGAGTAGTGCTCTCTTGTTCCTTGCCGGTGCTCAATGTTGTCTCCTGTTTGCTAAGGATATTCTGAAGCCAGCCCTACCTTCTGTGTCTACCAGAACTCCTTACAGATAAGTTTGGTCTTTGTACCTCTGCTGGTTTCCACTTTCTTGTTGTTTTTTCTGTTTAGGTACTAAGGCTTATTTTCTGATTTTGCTTGTGTGGAGTTCCGGATGGAGTTGGATCATTCCCTGCTGGGAATGTCTGTGTACCTTGCTCCATATTCTGCTATGTATTTTGTTTTGTCATGCTTGGTACTAATTTCAGTCCCTCATCTATATTAGTGTTTTGCTTGGATCCCAGTAATACCAGAGTACTGATATAGTGGGGGCAGAGTCTGTGTGGACTCAGTATTTTTCCATATCAGGCATGTTGGTATTTTCTAGGGTTTTTATGGCTGCAGACAGTGCTCTTTTCTATCCTTTCCTATATAGATAGTTTGGGCCTCTTTGCTGAATCTGTTTTCTACCTGTGTATTGAGTTTTCCTACATCGCCGTAATCTTTACATGTGGGGGGCTATCTATATCTTTGGGGACTGCTCCGAGGCAGATTAGCTTTTCTTGTATTTCCCTCTGTAGGAATAGTTCGTTCTCTGGCAGTGTCTAGGCGACTAGGTCATCGTAGGCATGTCCCACGGCTACTTCTAGTTGTGTGTCATTATTAAGACTGCAGTCCGTTAGATTCCAACCACTCTGGTAAAGTCTGGGTTTCCTAGTTTACGGTCCTTTTTCTGATCCTCCTTGGTCACTGATTCATAACAGTGCGAGCAGTTGCGGGGATGACGAGTGCCGACATCAGGAAATTAGCTCAGATCCTTACCTGCTGTGATGATCTCTAATGAACTTGTGACGTCAGCGCCGCTCGTCACTGATTTCCATGACGCCGCGTTTTCACATCGTCTCGTGGGCAGCCCGAGAATGTGACTAGCAATGACGTCACAAGCTCACGGGATACTTCGGGTGAAAACGCGGCGGCCATGGAACTCGAGCGCTGACATTACGAGTTCAAGCGGAGTTCATCACCGCAGGTAATTAACTCAGTTAACCTCATGACGTCAGCGCTCGTCATGCCCTGCAGTGTCCTGGCCTGACCTAATGATGTTAGCTCAGGACAGTGCACTGCTCTCCCAGCCAATGAGGAGCATTCTGTTAATATGTGTAACTGGGTTAAAAACTGGCTCAGTGATAGGAAACAAAGGGTGGTTATTAATGGTACATACTCGGACTGGGTCTCAGTTCATAGTGGGGTACCACAGGGGTCAGTATTGGGCCCGCTTCTTTTCAACATATTTATAAATGACCTTGTTGGGGGCATGCGGAGTAGAATTTCAATATTTGCAGATGATACTAAACTCTGCAGGGTAATCAATACAGAGGAGGATAATTTTATATTACAGGGAGATTTATGTAAATTGGAGGATTGGGCTGAGAAGTGGCAATTGAAGTTTAATGTAGATAAATGTAAGGTCATGCACTTGGGTAGAGGAAATAACATTTATGATTATGTACTTAATTGTAGAACACTGGGTAAAACAGACACAGAAAAAGACTTGGGTGTATGGGTGGATGGTAAACTTCACTTTAGTGGACAGTGTCAGGCAGCTGCTGCCAGGGCTAATAAAATAATGGGATGTATTAAAAGAGGTATAAGTGTTCATGAAAAAAGTATAGTTCTACCTCTGTACAAGTCACTAGTGCGACCGCACTTATATACTGTGTACAATTCTGGTCACCGATATATAAGAAGGACATAGCTGAACTGGAGAGGGTGCAGAGAAGAGCGACTAAGATTATTAGAGGAATGGGTGGGCTGCAATACCAAGACAGGTTATTAAACTTGGGGTTATTTAGTTTGGAAAAACGAAGGCTTAGGGGGGATCTAATCACAATGTATAAATATATGAGGGGACAGTAGAGAGACCTTTCCAAAGATCTTTTTACACCTAGGCCTGCGACTGGAACACGGGGGCATCCGCTACGTCTTGAGGAAAGAAGGTTTAATCATAATCACAGAAGCGGATTCTTTACTGTACGAGCAGTGAGACTATGGAACTCTCTGCCGCATGATGTTGTAATGAGTGATTCACTACTAACATTTAAGCAGAGCCTGGACGCCTTTCTTGAAAAATTTAATATTACCAGTTATGTATATTAGATTTTATGTCAGGGTATTGATCCAGGGAACTAGTCTGATTGCCGGATGTGGACGAAGGAAGGAAATTTTTCCCCATTGGAACTTGTTTGCCACATTGGGGTTTTTTTTGCCTTCCTCTGGATCAACATGTTAGGCTACGGGTTGAACTAGATGGACTTAGAGTCTCCCTTCAACCTTAAAAACTATGATACTATGATACTATGACTAGGACACTATGAATCGTCGTGGGACCCCCTAATTTGATTATGCCAGACCCGGACTTGTTTTTTCTTTTCAATAAATTGGTGAAAGAAAGATTGTGTTGGGGAGTGTTTTTTCAAATAAAAATTCTTTTGTTAGCTATTTTTTTCATTATTGATTTGGTTAGTGATGTCAGGTATCTGATAGACGCTGTGACATCACAACCCCAGGGCTTTATTCCAGGTGACATTACACAGCTGGTATCAACCCTATATATTACTCCGGTTGCCACTGCACCAGGGCAATGGAATGAGCTGGTCTGAAGCTCCAGGATCGGCGCATCTAATGGATGCGCCACTTCTAGGACGGCTGCGGTTTGTTATTTTTAGGCTGGGGAGGGTACAATAACTGTGGACCTCCCTAGTCTGAGAATACTAGACTAGAGCTGTCTACTTAACCTTTGCTGGTGATCCAATTTGGGAGGGACCCCACGTTTTTTTTGGGGGAAAATAATGAATTTGTGGCTAAAAACAAGGCCTTTCGTGACAAAGGAAAGGCACTAAAGGGTGCAAGATTTCAAAATGACGGGGAGTTGGGACATCATAGATGTCTTTCTTATCTATCTATCTAGCCATCCATCCATCCAGCCAGCTATCTATCCATCTAGCTTTTGACTGTATGTAACCCTCCTTCCGGTTTTTTGCGGTCTGCAAAAAAAAACGGAAGGCACACGGATGTAAAACGGGCCATATACGGAACAGAACAGATGCGGTTGTCACACATATGTGCATTGTTTACAAAAATTAGCCCTATGGCTTGAGTCATGGTTGATGCAGGGAGTCACCATCACAGGGGCCTCCGTTGACAAATAGTAGTTAGACTGGAGTAGGAGTAGGACTGTCCTGGTTTGTCCACTGCACAATGTGCTTAGTATTTAAAAAAATTAGCCCTATGGCCTAAGTCATGGCTGACGCAGGAAAGAAACGGCTTTTTATGGGAGGGTGTGGACGTTACCAGCAGTAGCCAAAATGAACATTTTGGGGGAATTTAGTTTGGCTTGCTCTCATCTAGAGGGATTGCAAACTGTGGATAAATCCAGTCCTTGTTGAATGTAATCAGAGTAGGTCTGTCTGCATTTTCTGTGGAGAGGCGTGAGCGCTTATCAGTGATGATTGCCCCAGCAGAACTGAAAACACGCTCTGACATCACACTGGCAGCCGGGCAGGCCAGCACCTCCAAGGCGTATAAGGAGAGGTTAGGCCAAGTGTTCAGCTTAGACACTCAATAATTAAAGGGAACGGAAGCATCAGAAAGGACACAGGTATGGTCACTTAAGTACCCCTTGACCATGTTGTGCAACTTCTCCCTCCTTGGCATTGTTACAGGCACAGATAGCCCTTGCTGATGTCCTGGTTTATTGAAAATGGCCCGGTTTGCACACATTTCCCCCCACCTCTGCCGCCAGCGTTGTCTGAGGGTGATGTTTTCAGCAACTGATCTACAATGACCCTCTCGAAGGATTCCATTGTACAACCCTTTGGTGACTGCAAAAGGAGAGAAGGAAATTTGTCCTTGTACCTTGGGTCCAGAAAGGTGACCAACCAGTATAGGTTGTTGGATAAATTGTGTATCATGCGAGGGTCTTGCCACAGACACGTACATCTGAACTGTGCCATGTAGGCCTAGCTGCAAACAGGCAAAGGTTCTGTATCCCCACCAGGAGGATCAATACCCATCCTCTCCTCACGCTGACTCGATGCCTCCTCCTCCTCCACCTCCTCCTCTTCAGCACATCCATGCTGAACAGACATGAAGCTGTAGTTGAGAGTCCCTTGTGTAGCATTGGGAGTCCCCTCGGTAGCACAGAAAAACAAGTCTTCTTCCTCATCATCATGTTTGTTTTTAGGTGGACCTTCTGTTACGTCACCACCGGAGTCCGCTCCGGTGACTTCTGCTCGGATCGCCAGGCGATGCTGTGTTCCTGCTGTGGATAGTGCTGGTGATTGGAGAGTAGTCGATGCCAGCGGCGCCGGTGGGCGCAGGCTCCGATCATCCACTGGGCTGGGTTTCCTTGGGATCTGCAGTACCGCTGGCTCACTATAGGTGGCATGTGTCTTCCACACCCTTCTTTATTCCCCTCCTGTGTGCTGACCACTGCCAGAGATAGTTCTGATATTCTGCTACCTGTTCCGCCCTGTTCTGTTTTGTGATTCTGACTTCTGCTTGTTTCCTGACTACTTCTCTTGCCTGCTGTTTATGTACCTCGCTGCCCGATCCGGATTTGACCTCTGTTTCGTTTTCTGATTACATCTTTCCCTGACGATTCTGTCCCTGTTCTGCAATTCATGGTTTGACCCTGCCTGACGACTACTCTCTCAGACTGCAGCCTTCCACAGGTAGTGATCTCCAGGGCCCTGTGTAATTTCAAATCCCTGTATAAGGGGTTAAAGGGTTTCAGGGTTCTGGGGGTCCTGCTTGGTGAAGTGGTTTCCCTCTAGCCTGTCCATTACAGCCAGTCTGAGTCTGTGGATCCAGGCAGGCGTTACACCTTCCTGGTTACGGTGTTGGTCAGAGCATGATTGAGATTGTTTAACACGTGCTTGTGTAACGCGGGGACGGCAGAATGGGAAAATAGTGGCTGCTGGGAACACTGACACTGTATCATGGGGCAGCCACAGCCAAAAGATCACGAAAACACTGTGTTCCCACAAGCCTAAACAGCAACATCTCCTTGGCTAGCAATTTGGCAATGTGCGAGTGTAGGTTTTGTGTCTGTGGGTGTGTGGCTGGGTATTTACACTTCCTTTTGAAACTCTCAGGTATGGACAACTGGATGCTTTTCTGGGACAAGGAAGTGGATGTGGTTGATGTTTGCTGTGTCTGTGTAATCGCAGCTTGTGGGCAGGATGTATGAACGCCTGCTTCCTGGACAGTAGATTATGAAGGACGTAGCACAGGTGACATCGCAGTGGTTTGACCCGCAGACACAAATTTGGTACCCGGGTGTTCTGCCCACCCACTAGGGTGCTTGGCTGCCATGTGTTTCCGCATACTGCTGGTGGTCAGGTTGCCTTTGCCCTGGTCTCTGCTCATCTTGATATGGCAGATGCTACAGATTACAATATTAATATTTTTCTCTGAAGGACTTTCAGAAAAAAACTTCCAGACAGCGGCTGAACACCCCCTTGCCCTGACTTGGGCCACATTGGAGGTGCTCTTTGGAACAGCTGACCGAGGTCTCACTCTGGACAAACCACTACTCGTTGGTGCCTGTGTTGGTGCTACATATCCATCTTCCTCTGTGTTGCTGTGTCGGCTGTGCATGTCAACGGTCTAGGTCGGATCAATAGACTCATCATCGACCACCTCGTCTTCCATCTCATCCTACTTCCCACTTGAGATTGTAGGCTTACCTGATGGCAACTGTGTCTCATCATCATCAGTTTCCACCTCTGGAGACCGTAAATCAGGTTCATCAAATTGGCTTTCTTCTAGCCGTAGGTCCTCAAATACTTGCGCATCAACACATGCCACCATCTCTCCAGGAAGGAAGGAAACAAACTCTAGCAAGAGACAATTTGAATAATTCCCAGAGGGGCATTGCAGCTATAAGTTCCCTCACTGGCAGCCAGACTGGTTTGTCAGGTCTTCGCAAGGAGAATAGTCATCCTTGTGGTCCCCACTATAGCTTCTCATAAGCCAGATTGGATACCATACTTTGCACTGACGAGGCGCAATCACCCCGAAACACTGTCTGCAAATTGGGGTTTTGATCTGGTATAAGTCCTAAGTCATATGAAAGGGCTTGTTAAAAGGCCACTTTTTACATATAGGATTGCTACTTCCAATAGGTGGCGCTAGAGCTTGTCTCCTTCCTCCCTGGAGAGACAATTTGACTGTGTCTCCTGTCACCCGATACATCAATCCTCTGTCCCATATAATGCGGACCAAGACCCTTCTTCGGACACTGCACTCTACAACCCCTCTAGCGATGGGTCTCCCCGTAATTCCTCCCTGATGTCATTTACCTCTTTCAAGTCATGTTCTGTCAAGGTAACAGGCATTGTATTTTGTGCATTCTTCACCATTGGCGGGGAGGTAGCCGTCATATTGAGATCTCTCTTTTACATGTTTGCTGATGCAGTTGGAACCGATCTTTGTCCCTGGGTTATGACATTGGCCTAGTAGCACCAACCTTGCTCCTAGGTTGTTTCCCAGCAACACATCTACCGGTAGGGGCTGCACTGCTCCTACGTCCACCATTCCATGACTTTGACCCCAGTCTAAATGTAGTGACACCTCCAAAGGTTCAAAGTTTATCCTCCTGTTATGTTGTCTAACTTATGGCTGGCAGCAACAAAACATTGGTCCGGTAATAGATGGACTTTGATCAAAGTGACTGAAGCGCCAGAGTCACAGAGCCCCACAGCCCCCATGCCCTCTACCCAGTCCGGCTAATTCATGATTGCTGAGGTGTCCCACCTAGTCTCGGACACTTGTCCTTGTACCACATATGCCTTTTCCTCTTCCGGTTGGTGTAGTGGAATCTTCTCTCCCCCACCAGTCCAGCCCTAATTTAGCACAGTGGTCACCAGTAGAAAATCCTACTATCTGTGGCCGGATTAGGATCTGATTATTTACCGCAAAAGTTGGTGATCCTGCCATGGATATGTAAATGATCGGATGGCAAAAACCATTCTCTTCCTGCCCATCAAAGCCTAATTCAAGTATTGGCATGGCTGTGATTGGCCACTGTAAAAAAAATTAGAAGTAAAAGGGGTACAGCAGTAGATACTTACTGAGTCTCCCGCGGCTGCAGCGCTGCTTCCGGGTCTGACAATGATCTCTAATGCATATTCACTGCATTCCCCATTAACTGGGATCTCTGATTGACTGCTGTAACCAGGGCTGTGGAGTCAGTAAGCCAAACCTGCGACTCCGACTCCTCAATTTTCCTTGCACCGACTCAGACTCCGACTCCACGACTCCCACATATATTGCTTATATTTAGGTGAAAAATTTATTGTAGCACAATGTGAACATCAGACATTTAATCATTTTTATGATACAATAATCAAGATATTTGGATAGAACATAAAATATATTTATTGAATACAACTTTAGAACACAAAAAAACTAATAAATTGTAAATATGTAATACACTATGTAATATACAGTAGATTGCATATATATCTTGTATATATATTACATATTGACATTGTATTACATATTTACAATTTATTAGTTTTTTGTGTTCTAAAGTCGTATTCAATATATATTTATGTTCTATCTAAATATCTTGATTATTGTATCATAAAAATGATTAAATGTCTAATGTTCACATTGTACAATACATTTTTCACTTAAATATAAGCATTATACTAAATATCATTTAGTATGTTTTTGTTGAAAACTGTTTGCCACTTACATAGTTTATTACATAGTGATATATATATATACACACACACACACACACACACACACACACACACACATTATATATATATACACACACACACACACATTTTACATTTTATATATATATATATATATATATATAACACTATATAATACACTATGTAAGTGGCAAACAACAGTTTTCAACAAAAACATACTAAATAACATTTGTGCAGTCCATGTATTTGTTGTAAAAAATAGAATTGCTTCCATCAGATCCTCCTTCGTAGATGACCTCAAATCTGACGAAATAATTTTAAGGGGTACTTTGCACGCTGCGACATCGCTAGCCGATTGTAGCGATGCCGAGCACGATAGTCCCCGCCCCCGTCGCAGATGCGATATCTTATGATAGCTGCCGTAGCGAACATTATCGCTACGGAAGCTTCACATGCACTTACCTGCCCTGCAACGTCGCTCTGGACGGCGACCCGCCTCCTTCCTAAGGGGGCAGGTGGTGCGGCATCACTGCAACATCACACGGCAGGCGGCCAATAGAAGCGGAGGAGCGGAGATGAGCGGGACGTAAACATCCCACCCACCTGCTTCCTTCCTCATTGCAGGCGGGACGCAGGTAGGAGATGTTCCTGGCTTCACAAACCGCGATGTGTGCTGCCGCAGGAACGAGGAACAACATCGTATCTCCTATTGGTGCGACATTATGGAAATGACCGACACTACACAGATCAACGATTTTCGACGCTTTTGCGATCGTTTATCGGCGCATCTAGGCTTTACACGTTGTGACCTCGTTACCGGCGCCGGATGTGCGTCACTTTCCATTTGACCCCGACGAGATTGCAGTAGCGATGTCGCAACGTGCAAAGTACCCCTAAGGCTAGAGAACAACCTCTCTACAGTAACTTGGTTGGAGGCAAGGCCGTAAACACATGGGCAACATCTCTAACAATTTCCAGCTATAAAGGAATTGCCTCATGCACAGTCAGTTTTGATGAACGGTTGAATTTTTCTATTATTTGAGAGCAAGTGAAAAATTTTGCTGAAATCTGGGCAATCTGCTGCTATAGGAGATGGAGTGAAATCTGGCCAATCTGCTGCTATAGGAGACGGAGTGACATCTGGTCAATCTGCTGCTATAGGAGACGCAGTGACATCTGGTCAATCTGCTGCTATAGGAGACGGAGTGAAATCTTTTTCCTTGCGGCAACACTTTGCCTGCTCCATGTCATCCAAATACTTGTCAAAGTTAAACTCCTCATCTGGTGAGGATGGAGATATGGCAGCAGTAGCACTGTCAGGCCCCAAGTCATCTTCCACCTGGCAGTCCTGTAGCTGCTCATCCTAACTGCTACCTCAGTCAAAGCTGCTTTTCTTTTAGTAAGCTGTTGATCATCAAGCAGTATACGATGACTTGGGTGCACACACAGCTGCCAGAAGAATTTTAATTTTCCAATAGCCATGTCTCTCTCCGTTTCATTGAAGCAGAAATGCCATCTGCGATTAAACCTCCTCTTTGGGACAGGCAAAATAGCAAGCTCTTCCACTCCCTTATGAAAATGCCAGGAGTTAAATCCTCAGCTTATAATTTTTTAGTCACGGTAAATGGGTGATTAAGCAATTCCTTCAATTCAGCCACCTGTGTCCATTGACCTTCATTTAGGGTCACCTGAGGGTTCACCATATCTATAAGAAACGATTTTAGTTCAAGCAATCGCTTAATCATTAAATAAGTGCTGCCCCACCGAGTGGCTTGATAAACAATTGCACGTCTCTTCAAGATGGAATGAATTTTAGGGGTTCTGGCGGCAATAACCAATTTCCTCACTTTTCTAATCAGATTTCCAGCATGTCCCTCTTGCAGACTATCTCTTATTGCCAGCTGCAGCGTGTGCACAACACAGGGCATGTGATGAATTTGAAAGTGTTTTGAAGCCGCTTCAACAAGATCATCTAATCCTAAAGTAGCATTTTGCTGTTCTTCTGTTGTAATATCAGTTTGTTCCTCAGTTACATGAACAGCGCTGTGGCTCCATCTCACACATACTAAATCCTAAATTTAGTTCTAGCTGTTGTGCATTACTCTCATTCATCAGTTTAATTGTACTTATCATGTTTGAAGCATCGTCCGTTACAATAGCAAGAACCTGTTCTTTTTTTTTAGTTCGTAGTCTTGCAGAACTTTTTCCACTAAGGCCTGGAGAAACTGGCTGCTGTGATGAGCTTTACTATCTGTTACTGCCAGTGTCTTACTAACAATTTCTTTTTTGTCACAAACATATCGAACATTGATGGCAAAATAATGTAGTGAAATTCAGTGACTCTAGCACCCAGCAAAGGCAATGGGTTTCAAGAGAGGACATTCAGACACAGCGTGTTGTGAGGATCCTCACACAGAATGAGCAGTCAGTTTGTGGCGTTTTTCTAATCTGCTTTTGCGATTGAAAACATTATTTATGAGCTCAAAAACCTTTCAGGTGATGCATTTTTTTTTTTAAAAAGCTGATCTGCTTTTCCAGCTGAAAAACGTATCCTCAAAAAACGCAGCAAAAACGCTGTGTGTGAATGTAGCCTTAGATCAGGAATAGAACAGACATTTATAGGACATTTCATAACTTTCCCAAATTCCTATGAAAAAATATTCAGCACATTCTGCATTGCACGCTGGACCCAATTTTTTATTTATTTTAGTAGTCTGAGTTGGTCCATTTTATACCGACTCCACCAAAATGAGCTCGGACTCCATGACTCCGACTCCAACGCCACAGCCCTGGCTGTAACACCGCGCCCCCATCCACTGAGACAGCGTCTGTGGTTGGTTGGAATCACACAAGCTGTCTATATCCTTAAGGGGGCTTTACACGCTGCGACATCGCTACTGATATATCATCGAGGTCACGTCGTTAGTGTCACACATCCGGTGCCGGTAGCGACATCACAGCGTGTGACACCAAGGAGCGACGATCAACGATCGAAAAATCGTTCAAAAACGGTGATCGTTGACACGTCGCTCCTTTCTTTAATATCGTTGCTGCCACAGGTACGATGTTGTTCGTCGTTCCTGCGGCAGCACACATCGCTGTGTGTGACACCGCAGGAACGAGGAACATCTCCTTACCTGCCGTCCACCGGCAATGAGGAATGAAGGAGGTGGGCGGGATGTTACATCCCGCTCATCTCCGCCCCTCCGCTTCTATTGACCGGCCGCTTAGTGACGCCGCAGTGATGCCGAACGCACCTCACCTTGAGGGAGGGATTGTTCGGCGGTCACAGCGACGTCGCTGACAAGGTATGTTCGTGTGACGCTGCCGTACGGCAGCGAGCACCAAATGTCGCACGAACGACAGGGGCGGGTTCTATCGCGCTCGACATCGCTATAGCGATGTCGCAGCGTGTAAAGCACCCTTTAGACTCGTGATAAACAAAACAATTTGGCGTGCGGACCCCTTCTGTATTTCTACCAGCAGAGATAAAGCGACGGTTACAGACTGCAGCCCCAGCTGTGTGCTTATCTTGGATGTGTATCAAAATAGGAGGAACTGCATGTGGCTTTTTTTAAAAAAATATTTAAATAAATAATTTAAAAAACTGACGTGCTGTACCCCCCAATTTAGATACCCAGCCATGATAAACTCTGACACCTGGAGACTGGTTTTCTCAGACTGGGGAGGCGTATGGTTATTAGGCCATCCCCAGCCTAAAAATAGCAGCCTGCAGCCGCCCGGGATAGTCACATCATTTAGATGCATCAAGCTTGGCACTTTACAAGGCTCTTCTTGTTATTAACCTGTCATTACCCCGATTGCCACCGCACCAGGGCAATCAGGGTAATGACAGGTTAATAACAGCGCACAACTGTCATCAAGCCTAAATTAGTGATGGGTAGGGGTCTATAAGTAAAAAAACAAAACGTATGTGCTTCCTCTTACTTTGATACACAGTCAAGATAAGTTGAAGGCTGGAGACTGCAGTTTGCAGTCATGGGCTCTATCTGTGCTCGGTATCATAATTTGGGGGGACCTTACGTCAATTGTTTTATTTATTTTTATACCATGATACTGACCCGCAGACAGCATCTGTGATTGGTCGCAGTCAAACGCTGTCACACAGGCTGGGGGCGCGTCTGACTGCAACCAATGACAGATGCCAGGACGGCCGGTGGGTGGAGAAAGCAGTGCATATAGATGAGCAATGATGAGCGGTCCAGTAAGTGAAAGAGAGGCTGCTGGAGCAGTGTACAGCCACGCGGGAGGAGTTACAGCCGCGATGGAGCCCCGATAAGTATGAGGTGCCTGCTTCATTCTCATTTTCTTTATTTTTAATTTTTTTTTTTTAATTTCTTGAGTGCTGGGACCGGATCAAACACCCAGAATCCCAGGCCCGGCACCCGGGTATCTTTGAAACCACGCGGATCGGGACTTTTTACTACTCTCCAATTATTATTATTCTTTTTTTTCCAGTTACAATCAATATTCATCAGCGGTGAGGTTGTGTCGCCCTGGGCAAGCCAGGGGACACAGGTCACAACACCACCACACCCCACACTCCAGGTAGGCACATCACAGCTAACCACAAATCCTTGTTGCCTTCCTCCAGAGGTTGATGATGCACACCAGGGGGTGGGCCAGGCGGTTGGCTCCGCCCACCAAGGAGCTCACAACTCTGGAGGCAGGAAGAAACCAGGCAGATGAGTCTAGGAGGAGGAAGTGGAAGGAGTGGAGGAGTAGTCTAGAAAGGGCAAAAGTAAACAACTAAGTGAAAGTGAAGGAAGGAAAGTAGTAAAGGAGGAAAAGCAAGCAAAGTAACAGAAGAGAGAGACAGCCTGAAGGGCCCAGCTTTGTGAGGGCCAGAACAGCAAGGTCAGCAACGGCGGTGACTGTCCGGAGGGGGACCGTTTGGAAGTTCCTGGAAGGACCCCGTTGGCTGTGTGCCCGGTGGTCTGGAGCAGTGTTCCGAAGGACGGTCAGCACCAGGGCAGGGGCCTCTCGGACCCCGGCAAGGCTAGGAGTCGCCAAATTTGCCAAATCCGTCAGTGACGGGGACGCAGATCCCCCAACAACCAAGTCCCGATTGACGGCAACAGCCCGACCATTACCGGGGAGACACCGCCACCGCCAGGGCACAAGTTTCCCCAGGGCCAGCGCCTGCGGGCAAAGTGTAGAGCTCCTCCGGCCCAGATTGCAGTCGGGGAGCGGGTAACCGGAGGGAATCCACCGCTACCATCAGACAACACAGGTGCAAGGAAGAGAGACGTCACCGTCACCTACCGGGAGTGCAGGTGCAGCCGTCTGTGGGACCGTCCTACCAGCCGTTGGTTTACCGTACAAACTGTGTCCGTGTGTCAGGCTGAGTGAGTACCATAGTGCCGCAAGGCACAGTGCTGCCCCCGCGTCCCTGCGCCCTCCAGGCCCTACACTTCACATTTCATCACCGGGCCCCGGGATCACCAACCCCTACCCACGGAGGGGCAACACAACACCTGGCTGCTCCGCATCACCATCCCCGGGACCCCCACACTGAGCAGCGGTGGTGCAATCACCACAACCGTGGGTGGCGTCACGAACTATAACAATCCCCACACCCAACAAACTCCCCCTTTCACTCACGGGCGAGGAGTGTCGCTCGAGACACCCCGGGATCCGGCCCACCGCTCGAGCCACCACTGAGCAGCTGCCGGACCCGAGCAGAAGGGGTGAGCGCGGTGTGCTGACACCCTCCTCCCCGCCCGTGACAACTTGGCGTCACGAACAGGATCTTACCGCTCTGCCGTCAGGTAGAGGTGCGCCTTGTTACCGCCGGAGGCATCCGGCAGAAAAATTTCAGAAGCCGCCATCTTTGGCGCGAAAAGTTCCCGCTCGAGCGTCTTCTCGAGCAGTAGAGGCGCGAAGGCCAAAACCCCACCCCGAGAGAGGAGGGGCCGGAAAGAGCTAAGGGGGACGGAAACAAGATGTCTGCGCCCGACGGAGCCGCTGGAGGAGCGGTGGTCGCAGCCGCAGCGGCACCCGCGGATGGGAATGGGCCTGCCCAGGTCCCGGTCGTACCGGCGGGAGGTGCCGCGGCCCCCGCGCTTGCTCCGGTCATGCCGTTTTCCTTGCCCTATGCGCCCGGAGCTGCCTGGCTACCGCAGTATGACGGGAAACCGGATGCCCTACAGGCCTTCCGGAAAAAGCTTAACCCGTTGCTAGAGTTGTACCCCCTGACCGATAAGCAACGAGCAGCGATAGTGCTAGGCCAGCTAACCGGCGCGGCGGAGCAGGAAGCGGAGACCTGGACCGAGGGGGACCGGCTCTCTGTAGCCACCATCTTCGAGAAGCTACAGACTGCCTTCGAGACCCGGACTGAAGCTGAGCTGAGGATGCAGTTTTACCAGTGCCGGCAACGAGCTGGAGATAGCATTCGGGACTATGCTCTACGCCTGCAGACCGCCCTCCGCACGCTGAAGCGAGTGAACTCTATTAATGAGGCGGATAGCAACAAGATGTTAGTGGAGCAATTTGCGCAGGGGATGAGGTCCCCTGAGGATCGTAAACAACTCCGGCTGTGGGCCCTGGAACACCCTGATGTGGACTTTGCTGTGTTAAAGGAGCGGGCTATCAAGGCACTACAGCCCCCAGCTGCTGAAGTCCTGGAACCCGTCCCGTGGCCCGTCGAGACAGCTCCCGTTGCGGCGGCCTCTGCCAAACCAACCTCCTTAATACCTGCAGCCCCGAGCAGCACCGTGGAAGAACTGGCAGCCCAGGTCCGTCGCCTGGACGGAGACCTTGCCAAGATCCTTGCCGCGCTACAACCTCTGACCAGATCGCAGCCTCCAGCGCAGATACAGCTTGCTGACAGTCCCGAAGATGTTCCCTGGATGCAGCGGAGAAGCGCTAACAACCCGCGGAGCAGACCCCCAATCTGCTACAAGTGCCGTAAGCCGGGCCATATTTACCGACAGTGCCCGTTAAACAAGCAACCCCTGGGGCCCCGGGCCAATCCTCAGGAGTAGAACACCGTGGCCCCCCGGACTGGCGAGACCGATATGTCGGGGCCCGCCCTATCATCCCCGTGGCTGTGGACGGCATACCGGTGATGGCTCTCTTGGACACTGGATCACAGGTAACCACCATACCGTACACGTTGTATCGGCAGTATTGGGCCACAGACGAGCTGGCGCCTCCAGACAATAGTATAAATTTGATTGCCGCTAATGGACTTCCATTGACCCAGGTGGGGTATAAACAAGTGGCTATGACAGTGGGGCAAGCTGAACTGCAACAGCAGGGTATGATTGTGATCATGAATGAACCCAGTGATCATAACCCGAAAATAGTGCTGGGAACCAATGTGATGGAACACTGCATGGCTGATGTGTTGAACCTATTGCAACAGCTAGCCGCCACAGCGGCGGGGAGCCGGCAGAGGGCTGTGCAGCGTGAGATCCGCGCCCTGATGTACCGCCAGCATGTAAGCTCAACAGGAGGGGAGATTGGTGGAGTGAGAGTGATGGATGTTGCTCCGTTGACTGTGCCCCCTAGGAGTGAGATGATGATCTGGTGTAGGGCAGCAGTAGGGCAGCAGTAGGGCCTCAGGGGCGTGACTACCCTGCGATGATGGAGCCCATGCCCTCCGAACACTGGCCCACTGTAGTGGCCGCCCGAGGGGTGGTAGATGTGAAGAAAGGGAGAGTGCCCGTGAGAGTGTTGAATTGTGGGGAGGAAGAAGTCAGGCTCCCCCGGTATGCCACCATTGCCAAGCTGCTCACCCTGGACCCTCACACTATCCATGAAGCCAGTCCATCCACACTCCCACCTACCCCCAGCACTTCCCCATCCCAGGGGGACACAAAGGAGTGGCACCAACAGCTACATGTAGGCACTGATGATACCCCTACACATCACAGGGCCGGGGTACACAGGGTGGTGCAGGAGTACGAACAGGTTTTCAGTAAGCACCCCCTAGACTTTGGGCGGATCAAGGGGGTTCAACACCACATTCCCACAGGTGAACATCCCCCTATCAAAGAGAGGTATAGGCCTATTCCCCCTGCACATTACCAGTGTGCCAAAGATATGTTGAAGAATATGAAGGAGGCAGGGGTTATTCGGGACAGCTGTAGTCCCTGGGCCGCTCCGTTGGTACTGGTCAAGAAGAAGGATGGTACCATGCGGATGTGTGTGGACTACCGGAAGATCAACCAGATAACCCATAAAGATGCCTATCCCTTACCTCGAATTGAAGAGTCTTTGGCTGCACTGAGAACCGCAAACTACTTCTCGACCCTTGACCTCACCAGCGGATACTGGCAAGTGGCCGTGGCCCCAGAGGACCGGGAGAAGACCGCCTTCACCACCCCGATGGGACTCTGAGAATTCAATAGCATGCCGTTTGGGCTGTGCAATGCCCCTGGGACCTTCCAACGGTTGATGGAGTGCTGTCTGGGACATTTAAACTTCGAGACCGTCCTGCTGTACTTGGACGATGTGATTGTTTATTCCCAGACGTATGAAGCCCATCTGGAGCACCTGGCCGAGGTGTTCGCGTCCCTTGCCCAGTACGGGATGAAGTTGAAGCCCTCAAAATGCCACCTGCTGAAACCCAGAGTGCAGTATCTAGGGCATGTGGTGAGTGCGGATGGTGTCGCCCCCGACCCTGAGAAGATTACTGCCATCCAGAGCTGGCCGAGACCAACTACAGTGAGGGAAGTAAGGCAGTTCCTGGGTCTGGTGGGGTACTATCGGGGCTTTATAAAGGGATACACGAAGATGGCTGCCCCCATGCAAGATCTCCTCGTGGGACAGACCAAAGGTGGTAGACCCATTGGACCCCCACTGTCATGGGAGGACAAGCATGAGGAGTCCTTTTGCCAGTTGAAGGCGGCCTTGACCGGAGAAGAGGTCCTGGCGTACCCTGACTATGGGAGCCCGTTCATCCTCCACACGGACGCCAGTAATGTGGGGCTAGGAGCGGTCTTATCCCAGGTCCAGGATGGAAAGGAGAAGGTGATTGCCTACGCTAGCCGAAAACTCCGGCCGACCGAAAGGAACCCTGAGAACTATAGCTCCTTCAAGCTTGAGCTATTGGCGTTGGTGTGGGCTATCACGGAGCGGTTCCGCCACTACTTGGCGGCATCCAAATTCACAGCGTTTACGGACAACAACCCGCTGACTCACCTGAACACGGCCAAGTTGGGCGCGCTGGAGCAGCGGTGGGTAGCCCGGCTAGCCAACTATGATTTCACCATAAAGTACCGAGCTGGTCGTGTAAACATAAATGCTGATGCACTCTCCCGGATGCCCCATCTGTCAGAAGAGGGGTGCGAGGATGACGACCTCGAGGAGATCGAGTTGCCTGCGTTTCACCAGCTGCCTACTGAGAGGGTACAAGTCTGTCAGCAAAGGGTGGATCTGGACCCGCGGCCCAGTCAAGAGTGGCAGGACGCCCAGGACCGAGCGCCGGCTGTCCGCCTTGTCAAGACTCTGGTGGAACAAGGTGCTATGGGAATAGACCCTGCCGCTCCAGCCGAAGCTCAACGCTTGTGGAAAGAACGAAAACGGCTTTACCTAAACCAAGGGAGGCTGTACCGTGAGCTGATCAACCCGAAGACCCATGAGAAGATATGCCAGTTGATCGTTCCTCAAGCTGAGGTCGCTACTGTCCTGCGGGCATACCATGATGGTGCTGGCCACTTCGGGTGGAAGAAGCTGGAAATGCTGTTGAGGGAGCGGTTCTATTGGAGTGGGATGCGTGAATCGGTGGAAGCCTGGTGTCGAGAATGTGGTCCTTGTACACTGAGGAGAAAGGACGAGACTAGCCAGAGGGCACCGTTACATCCCATAGTCACCCATCAGCCGCTGGAGCTGGTCGCCCTGGACCATGTCAAGCTCACCCCTAGCCGAAGTGGGTACACCTACGCATTGACCATGGTAGACCACTACTCAAGATTTATGGTGGTAGTCCCCGTTAAGGACCTAACTGGTCGAACCGCTGCTCGAGCGTTCCAGGCTTATTTCTGCCGACCCCATGGGTACCCCGAGAAGGTGCTGACTGACCAAGGCCCGGCTTTTGAAGCAGAGGTGTTTCACGAATTCTGCCAGTTGTACGGCTGCAAGAAGATCCGGACCACTCCGTACCACGCCCAAACCAACGGCATGTGCGAGAAAATGAATCACTTGGTCCTGGGGCTCCTCAAGACGCTACCGCTGGAAGAACGGAACATGTGGCCGGAAAAGCTACCTGACTTGGTCGACATGTATAATAATATCCCGTCCAGCTCGACGAAGTACACCCCATGGTATCTGATGAGGGCTCGGCCTGGCCGCCTGCCGGTGGATCTGGAGATGGGGTTGGAAGCCCCAGAAGCACTCCCTTCAACGGCAGAGTGGGAAAGCCGGAGGAGGGCACAGTACCGGCAAATCCAGGAGTATGTGGAGAAGAACCTCAGTCGGAGCCGAGAGCAGCAGGAGCACCGGTTCAACCAGAAGGCGCCCGCAGGTCCTTTCCAGCCAGGGGATGTGGTGCTGAAACGGAAGAGGAAAACCCACAAGCTGGATGATCAGTGGGAGCAAGTCCCTTATGTCATACAACCCACGGAATGGGGAGATGGGAAGACTTACCAGATCAGTCGTGACCAAGGGGACACCCTAGCCACAGTTTCCCGGGACCATCTAAAGAAATGCCCCCCAGCGCTAAAGGCAGAGGCTGAAGTACCGGTTCCTCCACCAGTGGAGAAGGCAGCAGAGGTAATCCACACTGTAATGGGTGACTTCCCCGCAGACTGGCCTACACAGAACGGCGCGGTGATACTTCCAGTGATACTGTTCCCACAACCCGTGGATGAAGAAGTAGTGGAAGCGGTTAACCGTGAGCCAGAACCAGTGCCAGTGCCCAGGGATGAACCTGTACCCAGCCCCCCTGCACCTCCGCCTGCTCCACACTATAGCAGGGAGGAGGAACCGATTGTTCCCTCTACCCCACTGTCTAGCACCACTGACACCGGGCCCCGAAGGTCCACCCGTTCCAACCTAGGTAGACCCCCACTTAGGTACAGGGAGACCGTTCTATGAGTAAGAGGGGCCCGCAAATGTAAAAGAGTGTTGTGTGTTTGTTTGAAAAAGTTGAAAGTTCTGCAAATGATAAGTGAAAATGATCCGAAGTTCACCTGATTCACCGTGTGATTAGCAACCGGCAGGAGCCGGCACCGTTGTCCCCGTGGGGACCGTTTAAAATGCATGGGAACTATCCATGGACAAGCCCGTGAACTTGCAGGGCACCACAAACGTTAAGTGGCTTGTAAATATGTTGGGTACCGTTACCGTTTCCGCAATACCGCCTCCGGAGAGGCAGTTTGGAGGGAGGGCCCTGAGCAGAGCAGGCCAGGGCCCAGCCACCAAAGGAACCGGTGGCCACCCTCTGGAGGGGAAGGACAGATCCCGCTCGGGTGACTTGTGCTGGACTGTGGGTCAAGGGGTGCTGCCTGGGTTTTAGGGGCAGCATCAGGGCCAGGTTGCTTGGGTGGGAGAGAGCGGAAACCGTGACCGTATACCGTTGCAACGTTTAAGTAAATGTGCCTCCCGTCTTGGGAAGAGTTATTAAAAATGTTATCTATGTTTGCTTAACCCTGTTATCCCCTTTTTACAGAAAAAAATAAAACCGGTGTAGGACGGCAGCCCGCGGACGGTCTGCATTTTGCTAAGGGGGAATGTGTCGCCCTGGGCAAGCCAGGGGACACAGGTCACAACACCACCACACCCCACACTCCAGGTAGGCACATCACAGCTAACCACAAATCCTTGTTGCCTTCCTCCAGAGGTTGATGATGCACACCAGGGGGTGGGCCAGGCGGTTGGCTCCGCCCACCAAGGAGCTCACAACTCTGGAGGCAGGAAGAAACCAGGCAGATGAGTCTAGGAGGAGGAAGTGGAAGGAGTGGAGGAGTAGTCTAGAAAGGGCAAAAGTAAACAACTAAGTGAAAGTGAAGGAAGGAAAGTAGTAAAGGAGGAAAAGCAAGCAAAGTAACAGAAGAGAGAGACAGCCTGAAGGGCCCAGCTTTGTGAGGGCCAGAACAGCAAGGTCAGCAACGGCGGTGACTGTCCGGAGGGGGACCGTTTGGAAGTTCCTGGAAGGACCCCGTTGGCTGTGTGCCCGGTGGTCTGGAGCAGTGTTCCGAAGGACGTTCAGCACCAGGGCAGGGGCCTCTCGGACCCCGGCAAGGCTAGGAGTCGCCAAATTTGCCAAATCCGTCAGTGACGGGGACGCAGATCCCCCAACAACCAAGTCCCGATTGACGGCAACAGCCCGACCATTACCGGGGAGACACCGCCACCGCCAGGGCACAAGTTTCCCCAGGGCCAGCGCCTGCGGGCAAAGTGTAGAGCTCCTCCGGCCCAGATTGCAGTCGGGGAGCGGGTAACCGGAGGGAATCCACCGCTACCATCAGACAACACAGGTGCAAGGAAGAGAGACGTCACCGTCACCTACCGGGAGTGCAGGTGCAGCCGTCTGTGGGACCGTCCTACCAGCCGTTGGTTTACCGTACAAACTGTGTCCGTGTGTCAGGCTGAGTGAGTACCATAGTGCCGCAAGGCACAGTGCTGCCCCCGCGTCCCTGCGCCCTCCAGGCCCTACACTTCACATTTCATCACCGGGCCCCGGGATCACCAACCCCTACCCACGGAGGGGCAACACAACACCTGGCTGCTCCGCATCACCATCCCCGGGACCCCCACACTGAGCAGCGGTGGTGCAATCACCACAACCGTGGGTGGCGTCACGAACTATAACAATCCCCACACCCAACAAACTCCCCCTTTCACTCACGGGCGAGGAGTGTCGCTCGAGACACCCCGGGATCCGGCCCACCGCTCGAGCCACCACTGAGCAGCTGCCGGACCCGAGCAGAAGGGGTGAGCGCGGTGTGCTGACACCCTCCTCCCCGCCCGCGACGAGGTCACATGGCCAGAGGCAGAGACGCCACCATGAAAGCTGTCAGTACTACAGACTCCTTTAATATTTATGCTATTTCCAGTGAATTGGAAATGTAAGAGGCATAGAGTGGAGGGGGAGAAGGGAGAAAACATTTCGGACTACAATCTCCTTGTGCTGCAGAAGGCGTCCTCCCTTCCAGTGATTTTTATCTTAACCCCTTAACGACCGCTGATACGCCTTTTAACGGCGACAAATTAGGGTACTTCTTCCGATCCGCCGCTTTTTAACGGCGGTCGGAAAAAAGGGTCTAGCGCCCCCCAGAGTCAGAAAATCTCCGGGGTCTCAGCTGCCGGGGGTAGCTGAGACCCTGGAGATCATGATTCTGGCCGGTTTTTCCGGTCCCCGCTCACCTGATGACCGGTATACACCGTATACCGATGATCAGGTTACAGTAAATGACTGACCGCGCCGGTAAAAAATCATTTATCTCCCATCTGGCATGATCAAACATGCCAGGTGGGAGATAAATCTTTTTCCCGGTTCCCTCCAGTCCCCCCGGTATCCCCAAAGTGCCCCCCCCGACCCCCAACCCCCTCCCGAAAATCCAAGATGGCCGCGCGCACCGGCGAGCACAGCAGCGCGCCGGCCGCATTTCCCCCTTTCCTATGGTTTCTGTCGCATGTGCCATAACACATGCGACAGAAACCTGCTCCCTAGGCCCTGCTGGGTCCCCCCCTATCCCCCCCGGTGTTCCCCGGTGTCATACATACCTGTCGCAGCTCTGATCCCCCGCGGCCCCCTCCTCCGGCTCCTTCTCAGCAGACGCCGGTCACATGTGCCGAGCAGCTGACAGCTTCCTGTGTTGTGAGACGCTGGCTGCTGCTGCTCGGCACTGTGTGTGCAGCTGTGACCCGGGGAGGGTGGGTGCAGATTCATTGCACCCACTCTCCTCAAATGGAGGGTCCTCACACCTAGAAAATAGGGGATACGTTCCCTGAACGTGTCCCCCATATTCTAGAAGGTCCAGAGTCGACGTGGGACGTCCAAATGGATTACAGCGGATTTTTTTTTCTTTTCTTTTCAATAAATTGGTCAATCAGGGAATGTTTTGGGGAGTGTTTTTTCAAATAAATTTTTTTTTGTTGACAATTTTTTTTTTTATTACTGTCAATTAATTATGTCGGGTATCTGATAGACGCCGTGACATAACTAATTGCTGGGCTTGATGCCAGGTGACATTACACACCTGGTATCAACCCCATTTATTACCCCGTTAGCCAACGCACCAGGGCGCGGGATGAGCTGGGGCGAAGCGCCAGAATTGGCGCATCTAATGGATGCACCACTTCTGGGGCGGCTGCGGCCTGCTATTTTTAGGCTGGGAAGAGTCCAATAACCATGGCTCTTCCCATCCTGAGAATACCAGACCCCAGCTGTCAGCTTCACCTTGGCTGGTGATCTAATTTGGGGGGACCTCACGTTTGTTTTGTTTTTTTTAATTATTTATTTATAAATAATTAAAAAAAAAAACCAGCTTGGGGAGCCCTCCAAATTGATCACCAGCCAAGGTGAAGCTGTCAGCTGTGGTTTGCAGGCTACAGCTGTCTGCTTTACCCTAGCTGGCTATCAAATATAGGGGGGACCCCACGTCATTTATTTTAATTATTTTTTTTTTCTTTTTGGGCTAAATACAAGGCTAGGCACCCTTTAGTGCCACATGAAAGGCACTAAAGGGCGCCAGCTTAGAATATGCAGGGGGTGTGACGTTACATATGTTTGACATCTATCCATTCATCCATTGTAGCATTTTAGGCTATGTGCCCACAATCAGGGTTTGCAGCGTTTTAGACGCAGAGTGTTTTAACTGCGTCCATAACGCTGCGTTGTGCAGTAGAAGCACAGTGGAAGGATTTTTAGAAATCCCGTGCCCACTGTGCTTCTTTTCTCCGCAGCATAAACCGACCTGTGGCGCAGCTTCCCGAGCCTCAGCATGTCAATTTATGCTGCGGAGATGAGTGTGCTCTGCAGGTAGCATAGAGCTCCACAGCAGCCTGAACCCAAATCGTGGGCATGGGCAGCTGCGTTCTCCCGTGGACAACACTCACATCTCTGTAGGAAGGCTGACACTGTGTACTAGATGCTGTGTCGCTGGATCATGGCCACATAGCCTAAAAGAGAGAAATTTGTTGCTACAGCAACATTTTTGTGAAGTACCTGTGGATTCAAAATGCTTAGTATACTCCTGAATAAAATCCTTGAGGGGTCCAGTTTCCAAAATGGAGTCACTTGTGGGGGGTTTCTAATGTATAGGTACCCAAGAGGCCCTGCTAATGTGACATGGTGCGCGCAATTTATTTCAACTTTTCCAAAATTCAAATGGTGCTCCTTCCATTCCAAGCCCTCCCATATATCCAAACAGAGGTTTTTGGCCACATATGGGGTATCCCTGCGCTCACAAGAAATTGGATAACAACCTGTGGGGTCCACGTTTTGTTGTTGCCTCTTGAAAAAGTGAGAAATGTGATGCTAAAGAAACATTTTTGTGAAAAAAATGAAAATTTTCAATATGGCAACCTAAGCTTATCAAATTCTGTGAAGTATTCGTGGATTCAAAATGCTCAATATACACCTAGATAAAAGCCTTGAGGTTTCTTGATTCCAGAATGGGGTCACTTGTGGGGGGCCTCCACTGTTTAGGCACTTTAGGGGCTTTCCAAATGCGACATAGCGTCCACTAATTATTCCAGCCAAATGTTCAGTCAAATTGCACTCCTTCCCTTCCAAGACCTGCCGTGTGCCCAAACAGTTGATTTCCACCACATATAAGATATCACCAAACTCAGGAGAAATTGCAGAATACATTTCATGGTGATTTTTTTCCTGTTACCCTTGTGAAAAAAAAAGCTACCTGGTTGAAGTAACAATTTTGTGGTAAAATTTTATTTTTTTATTTTCATGGCTCAACGTTATAAACTTCTGGGAAGCACCTGGGGGTTCAGGGTACTCACCAAACATCTAGATAAATTCCTTGAGGGGCCTAGTTTCCAAAATGGGGTCACTTGTGCGGGGTTTCTGCTGTTTAGGTACCTTAGGGGTCCTCCAAATGTGACATGGTGCCCGCAATCTTTTTCAGCCAAATTTCCTTTCCAAAATTCAAATATTGCTCCTTTCGTTCCAAGCCCTCCCATTTGTCCAAACAAAGGTTTCAGACCACATGTGAGGTATCACCGCGCTCATAAAAAAGTGGGTAACAAACATTTGGGTCAAATTTTTGGAATTACCTCTTGAAAAAGTGAGAGAATTGATGCTAAAGCAACATTTTTGAGAAAAAAATTACAATTTTCAATATGACAAAGTAACGTTATCAAAATCTGTGAAGTGCCTGTGGGTCCAAAATGCTCAGTATACCCCTCGATAGAAGCCTTAAGGGGTCTAGTTTCCAAAATGGGGTCACTTGAGGGGGGTTCCTGCTGTTTAGGTACCTTAGGGGATCTGTAAAAGCAACATGGTGCCTGCAATCTGTTTCAGCCAACTTTGCTTTCCAAAATTCAAATATTGCTCCTTTCATTCCAAGCCCTCCCATTTACCCAAACAAAGGTTTCTGACCACATGTGGGGTATCGGCGCGCTCATAAGAAAGTGGGTAACAAAGTGTGAGGTCCAATTTTTGGTGTTACCTCTTGAAAAAGTAAGAAAATTAGTGCTAAAGTAACATTTTTAGGTAAAATGTTAATTTTTATTTTTTTTCATTCCATATTACTTTAGTTCCTGTGAAGCACCTGAAGGGTTAATAAACTTCTTGAATGTGGTTTTGAATACCTTGAGGGGTGCAGGTTTTAGAATGGTGTCACTTTTGGGTATTTTCTGTCACCCAGGCCTCTCAAAGTCACATCAAATGGGACGTGGTCCCTAAAAAAATGGTTTTGTAAATTTTGTTGAAAAATTGGGAAATTGCTGATGAACTTTGAACCCTTCTAACTTCCTAACCCCAAAAAATTTTGTTGAAAAAATTGCGCTGATCTAAAGTAGACAAGTGGGAAATGTTATTTATTAACTATTTTGTGTGACATAACTCTCCGGTTTATGGGCATAAAAATTAAAAGTTTGAAACTTGCAAAATTTTTAATTTTTTTGTCAAATTTCCGATTTTTTCACAAATAAAATAAAAAAATATCCTAAATTTACCTCTAACATGAAGCCCAATATGTCACGAAAAAACAATCTCAGAATCACCGGGATCCATTGAAGCGTTCCAGAGTTATAACCTTATAAAGTGACACTGGTCAAAATTGCAAAAAATGGCCTGGGCATTAAGTACAAATCTGGCTTCGTCCTTAAGGGGTTAAACTTGATAAGTATAATTTAAAGTGACCTACACCTATGGTTACATTACAGGATTATATGAGGAACAGCCAGAGGCCGATGTCTCAGATCTCGTCTCAGCCACCATTGTGTCACCCAAAACTATAACTTAGTGACCCACATCTGCATCCCCTTCATGTGAGTCCGTCGACTTCTGCTACAAAAACTGGGATGAGAAATGCCTTAAAGAGAAGCCTGAAAAACATTAACGACATGGGTCGTAGTCCAACGGGTTCTGTACCTTAGGGATGGTGAATCCTCGAAATTGGGTCTCTTCGGTCACCGCATGAGGGTGAGACCCTGGTGACAGGTCCATGACCCTCTGTATCTCATGGACGACAGCATTGCTGTATGGCATCTGTGCCCTGTCCATCATCTCAGGAGCATGCGCTGACCCAGTAACCTCATCGATCTCCTGCTGGACTTTAGCTGGAAAAAGATGGAAAGATCTTACAGAAACAATGCAAAGTGTAGAAATACTTCAGCAAGAAGACACTGTAGAGACTGAAGGTTCTCAAGGGGCTACTTCATAAAAAAGGAGCAATTTACAATGTTTACAAAGCTATAGCACCATAATATCACATGGGGGTTCAGTACCCAAAAATCTAAGGACAGGTTCCTTTTTTAATGAGTAAAGAGAGACAAGAAAGAGTGGTTATCTTGTGAGGGTTGTGTCCACGCTTGAATTTTAGAGAGATTAATAATATCACGGTTTGTAGTTCGTGTTCTTTCCTTATACCTAAATTTGATCTAAGGGGGTGTATACCCTCATGTATCTGGCAAGGTGAAGAGTGGAAAACCGTGTTCAGTACACCAGAGTGTCATTTTGTAAATTCGGTGATGCCGTTTGGGTTGAGTAATCCTCCGGTGGCTTTTCAGAACTTCATTAATGAAATGTTTTGTCCTATGATAGGTAGATTTGTGGTGATTTATTTGGAGGACATATTTCTTTACTCACGTTCTTGCAATAAGTATTATGAGAGGTCCTTAAAATTCTTCTTGACAATTATTTGCTAATCCGGTGAGATCTCAATTCAAGGTTCAATAGGTACATTCTTGGGGGCGTTTGGTTTCTTCATTGTGGTTTCAGATAGACTCCGTTAAGGTACAGGCCATCTTGGATTGGGTACAACATACTAGCCTTAAAGCTTTGCAGAGATTATGAGGTTTTGCTAATTACTATCAAATCCTCATATAGAATTTCTCAATTATTGTAAAGCCTCATACTGATATGACCAAGAAGGGGATTGACTTTCCTCCTGTCTAAAGAGACTGTTGAAGCCTTTGCTACTTTTAAGACAAACGTCTCTAAGGTTCTGGTCCTCAGTCAACCCGAGGTTGATTTGCCTTTTGTGGTTGAGTCTGACACCTCTTCTGTGGGGATGGTTGCGATTCTCTCACAAAAGATAATTACCTTCATTCTTCTGTTTTTTTTTTCTGAAAAGTTCTCAAAAGCCAAGTCTAACTATGATATTAGGGACCAAGAGCTTCTGGCAGTTAAGAGATCATTTGAAGAGTGGAGACATTGGTTAGAGGGGGCTAAACATAAGGTGACAGTCCTTGCCAGCCATAAAAATCTTCTGTATGTAGACGCCGCCAAATGTCTAAACACAGGGCAGACTCGGTGTATCCTTTTTTTTTTGCCCATTTTGACTTTTCTGTCACTTTTCTCCCTGGATCTAAGAATGCAATGGCCCATGCTTTGTCATGTAGCTTTGTTATAGGGTTGATGGATGAAAATCTGGTTAAGATTCTTAGTAAGGGTTGGTGGTGGGCGCTCGGGGAAGTGGTATCAGAAGCGCATTCAGGAAGCTCAGGATAGTGCACCAGAGGGATTGCCTGTGAACATTTTTTTTGTACCATCCTCTATATGCACAGATGTTCTTAAGAACATCTGAAGTGCAGGATTCCTTGTTGGCCGGTTACCCGGGTTCTTCTGCCACTTGGAGAGCTATTTCAAGAGCCTTTTGGTGGCAGAACGATTGTAGGGATGTTGATGAATATGTTCGTAAATGCAGAGTTTGTGTCAGTGTTATATCCTCTCGTGAGTCCGCGGCGGGTTTTCTCTTGCTGAAGGAGGTCCCAGCTCAGCCCTGCTGGATGCACATGTCCATGGACTTCATCACTGATCTACCTAATTCTGGTGGCTATACTGTAGAGTGGGTGGTAGAGGACAGTTTCAGCCAGATGGTTCATTTTGCTTCCTCTTCAAAGGTTGCCTATCCCTAAAGGCCCTGTCACACACAGAGATAAATCTTTGGCAGATCTGTGGTTGCAGTGAAATCATGGACATATTGTTCCATTTGTACACAGCCACAAACCTGGCACTGATTGTCCATAATTTCACTGCAACCACAGATCTACCACAGATCTGCCACAGATTTATCTCTGTGTGTGACAGGGCCTTTAGAAAAGTCTTATGGAAACTTGTAACCGAACCAAGAGAACTGCGAATTGCCGACATAGGAGGGCTCCTGTGTTTGGGGTGAGATAATTTGTTTGTTTATCCTCTAAAAATATATGCCTTTAAAGGACCATCTAAGAATTTTGGTCCCAAATTTGTTGGTCCTTATAAAGTAATCAAAATCCTTAACCCTGTTACCATCAAACTCCAGCCCCCAGTGATATGGAGGAGCACTATTTTCTTTCTATTCCTCTCTCCTTAAAATGTTTGAGGGGATGTCTGGTCCCCAACACATAATCAAGGGTTTTGGAGAATGTTTGGTAGTATGAGGAGCGAGTACTGGGTGCCAGATGCGTCACACCCGGGTGCGGTATCTTGTTAAATGAAAGGGTTATGGTTATGGAAGGGATATTTCCTGGGTTAATGTGGAATATGTGCATGCCGATTGTCTGGTAAAGGAGTTTTGTCTGCGACGTCCGAGGATAGATAGTTTGGAGGGCCCAGTGGCCTCTTGTGGAGGGGGATACTGTCATGCCTCGGATTTGATCCGGCAGCCTCCTGTGCTGTGGTCTGTTTTCCTCTCCGCTGAGCCACGTTCAGGTTCAGTTGCTGTCCGGCTTCTGAACACTTTGTCTCTGTGTGGACATTTTGTGTGTTTATTGCCTGTCTGCCAACAAGTGTTTCCTGTGCTGTAATTCAGTTTGCTCTAACACGGGGCAGATGTAAATATAGTGCCTTGCGAAAGTATTCAGCTCCCTTGAATTTTTCAACCTTTTCCCACATTTCAGGCTTCAAACATAAAGATAAAAATGTTAATGTTCTGGTGAAGAATCCACAACAAGTGGACACAATTGTGAAGATAAGATACCAGAAGAGACAGGAGTAGTTTTCAAAAAAGATAAAAACAGCTTTATTTATCATACTATTAAAATCGATATAAAAAAAATGTGCAAATTTCTAACATGCAATAAAAGCTGCAAACATGAAATGACATGTAAGGAGAGGTGGAAAAAGCCTGTGCCAGTGCTGGCAATACACCAAGTGAAATGCTCCCAAAATAACCTCCTGGCAATAGGGTCAGCCCAAAGGCGGACAAAAATCCCAGCAGGAGGACTTACTGTTCGCCACTGGGCTGATCTGATTGCTAGGAGGATATTTTGGGAGCTGGTAACCACAGACCTCCTGGTCTCTCTCCCTCCCTCCTGCTGGGATTTTTTGTCCGCCTTTGGGCTGACCCTATTGCCAGGAGGTTATTTTGGGAGCATTTCACTTGGTGTATTGCCAGCACTGGCACAGGCTTTTTCCACCTCTCCTTACATGTCATTTCATGTTTGCAGCTTTTATTGCATGTTAGAAATTTGCACATTTTTTTGATATCGATTTTAATAGTATGATAAATAAAGCTGTTTTTATCTTTTTTGAAAACTACTCCTGTCTCTTCTGGTCTCTTAATTCAATGGAGTAAACAGTGAGCCTTTGCTCTCATGGTATTGCAGGGCCACTGTCACTTTGCATTATGTGTCATAAGTTTTTTGTTTTAACAATTGTGAAGATGAAGGAAATTTATTGCTTATTTTAAAATTTAAAAAAAAATAAATAACTGAAAAGTGTGACGTGCAATATTATTCATCCCCTTTACTTTCAGTGCAGCAAACTCACTCCAGAAGTTGATTGAGGATCTGTGAATGATCCAATGTTGTCCTAAATGACTGATGATGATAAATATAAGCCCCTGTGTGTAATCAAGCCTCCGTATAATGCCCCTGCTCTGTGATAGGCTCAGGGTTCTGTGTAAAGCGCAGAGAGCATCATGAAAACCAAGGAACACAACAGGCAGGTCCGTGATACTGTTGTGGAGAAGTTTAAAGCCGGATTTGGTTACAAAAAGATTTCCAAAACTTTAAGGCTATGTGCGCACTGGGAAATGAAATTTCCTTGCGTAAATTCCGCAGGCTCTCAAAGATGTTATTACCTGCGGAAAAAATCCGCACCAAATTCCGCACCAAAATCCGCATGCGGATTGTCGCGTTTTGTTGCGGATTTGGTGCGGAATTGGTGCGGATTTGGTGCGGTTTTTCCGCAAGCTGTTCCCTGCGTGATTTTTACATTAGATTAGGGAAAACCCGCAGCTACCTGCGGAAAAGAAGTGACATGCACTTGTTTTTGCTGCGGGATTTCCGCAGCAAAACATGCAGCTGTCAAATTCTGCCTAGTGCGCACAGGATTTTTTTTCTCCATAGGATTTGCTGTTGATTCACTGCAGAGATGTTATGAACATTTTCTGCAGCGAAACAAGCAGCAAATCCGCGGCAAAATCCGGTAAGTGCGCACATAGCCTAAACATCCCAAGGAGCACTGTGCAAGCGATCATATTGAAATGGAAGGAGTATCATACCACTGCAAATCTACCAAGACCCGGCCGTCCATCCAAACTGTCATCTCACACAAGGAGAAGACTGATCAGAGATGCAGCCAAGAGGCCCATGATCCCTCTGGATGATCTGCAGAGATCTACAGCTGAGGTGGGAGAGTCTGTCCATAGGACAACAATCAGCCGTACACTGCACAAATCTGGCCTTTATGGACGAGTGGCAAGAAGAAAGCCATTTCTCAAAGATATCCATATAAAGTGTTGTTTAAAGTTTGCCACAAGCCACCTGGAGACACCAAACATGTGGAAGAAGGTGCTCTGCTCAGGTGAAACCAAAATCAAACTTTTTGGGCACAATGCAAACGATAAAAGCAACACAGCTCATCACCCTGAACACACCATCCCCACTGTCGAACATGGTGGTGGCAGCATCATGGTTTGGGCCTGCTTTTCTTCAGCAGGGGCAGGAAAGATGGTTAAAATTGATGGGAAGATGGATGGAGCCAAACACAGGACCATTGTTGAAGAAAACCTGTTGGAGTCTGCAAAAGACCTGAGACTGGGACGGAGATTTGTCTTCCAACAAGACAATGATCCCAAACATAAAGCAAAATCTACAATGGAATGGTTCACAAATAAAAGTATCCAGGTGATAGAATGGCCAAGTCACAGTCCAGACCTGAACCCAATCGAGAATCTGCGGAAAGAGCTGAAAACTGCTGTTCACAAACGCCTCCATCCAACCTCACTCAGCTCCAGCTGTTTACAAAGGAGGAATGGGCGAGAATTTCAGCCTCTCCATGTGCAAAACTGATAAGACACATACCCCAAGAGACCGCAGCTGTAATCGCAGCAAAAGGGGGCGCTACAAAGTATTAACTTAAAGGGGACGAATAATATTGCACGCCACAATTTACAGTTATTTATTTTTTATAAAAAAGTTTAAATAAGCAATAAATTTCCTTCATCTTCACAATTGTGTCACTTGTTGTAGATTCTTCACCAGAACATTCACATTTTATCTTTATGTTTGAAGCCTGAAATGTGGGAAAAGGGTGAAAAATTTGAGGGGCTGAATACTTTCACAAGGCATTGTCTATGTTTCACTTTTTGTATTGAATTACTGAAATAAAGTAACTTTTTGCCAATATTCTAATTTACGGAGATGCACTTGTATATACTGTGCGATGACGGACGGCTACATTGTAAATGATCAGTATGTACTACAGAAGTGGTGTAAACCTGGAGATCTGTTTTAGTACTTGTAGTGCCACTTGCTTTGTTAAAGTATTCACAGGGCCAGGTTTACAGACAGCTGGAAAGATAGATGGATCTGGCTTTCTACATACCTCCATCTACGGGGGGGGTGTGTCATATGTGTTTACATTATATATGCACAGTGCGTTCCTACATTATTATATAGTGATGTCCTTACCTTGGACTTCTGGATAATTACTGATTACAGTCAGGGAGAAGCTCAAGGTGCTTGTGATGGAGTCAGTGCCAGCTGGCAGGAGGGCTAGGAGGGTCATTAAGAGGCTGTTCTCGTTGAAATTACTCTCTGACCTGTTTTCCTCCTGTTAAGATATAAGATGTCAGCATTAAATCAGTCACTGGTTAGGTACAATGTCGTCATCCAGATAAACTTGAGGCACCATAGATGATCCTTGTAAAACCTCAACCTTTCTCAAGTCTAAAAATTGCAAGGACAACGTGATCTAACAAATGCTTTTCAGACTAACTCCTTATTCTTTGTGTAAGAAGTGTTGTAGCGTCTTACCTCAGCCCCACGTACTGCAAAGAACAAGGGATAGCGTAAACAATGTGTTAAATTTGTAGTATCAAATTTTATTATTTAAATCAATAAGAATTAAGATTGTGATAAAGCAACAGATGGAATGCATGCTGGAAAGTGTCCCAAAGGAAGCAGCCCCAACCTACCAACGTACGTTTCACCAAGTTGAAAGCTGTGTAGCCTAAAGGTTTCTTTAGGGAAGGAAGGCGACATCCACCCTCTCCCAGTGTGCATTTTTATAATTCCCGCCCAGCCAAGACTTCCGCGTGCGTCATCACTCATAAGTACGCATGTGCAGACCGCCGCAAACCCCGACGTAGACGCCGTCAGACAGCACAGCACACGCGTGGGAGAGGTGATGCATCACCCAGGTTCCGCACATGCGCCACCGTTACCAGAGATGTCGGCTACATCGGCGACCTCCCTAGTCTGAGAATACCAGACCACAGCTGTCCGCTTTACCTTGGCTGATGATCCAATTTGGGAGGGACCCCACGTTTTTTGTTTTAAATTATTTATTTAATTTAAAATAACAGCATGGGGTACCCTCTGTCTTGGATTACCAGCCAAGGTAGAGCTGCCAGCTGCAGTCTGTGTGCTGTGTACAAAAAATAGGGGGACCCCACGTGATTTTTTTGGGGAAAATAATGAATTTGTGGCTAAAAACAAGGCTAAACACCCTCTTGTGCCACATGAAAGGCACTAAAGGGTGCAAGATTACAAAATGCAGGGGAGTGGGATATCATATATGTCTTTCTTATCTATCGATCAATCCATCCAGGATATCTTTCTAACTTTTGACTGTATGTAACCCTCATTCCATTTTTTTTTTTTTTGCCGTCCGCAAAACCCCCCCCAAAAAAACGGAAGGCATATGGATGTAAAATTGCCCGTATACAAAATGGAATGGGTGCGATTGTCACATAGATGTGCATTGTTTAAAAAAAACTATCCCTATTGCCTTAGGCGGGCTTTGCACGTTGAGACATCGCAAGCCGATGCTGCGATGTCGCACGCGATAGTCCCCGCCCCCGTCGCAGGTACGATATCTTGTGATAGCTGGCGTAGTGAACATTATCGCTACGCCAGCTTCACATGCACTTACCTGCCCTGCGACCGTCGCTCTGGCCGGTAACCCGCCTCCTTTCTAAGGGGGCGGGTCGTGCGGCATCATAGCGACGTCACACGGCAGGCGGCCAATAGCGGCGGAGGGGCGGAGATGAGCAGGATGTAAACATCCCGCCCACCTCCTTCCTTCCTCATTGCAGCCAGGAGGCAGGTAGGAGATGTTCCTCGCTCCTGCGGCTTCATACACAGCAATGTGTGCTGCCCCAGGAACGAGGAACTACATCGTACCTGTCGCTGCACCGGCATTATAGAAATGTCGGAGAATACACCGATGATACGATAACGACGCTTTTGCGCTCGTTAATCGTATTATCTAGGATTTACACACTACGACATCGCAAGTGACGCCGGATGTGCGTCACTTTCTATTTGACCCCACTGACATCGCACCTGCGATGTCGTAGTGTGCAAAGCCGTCATTAGTCATGGTTGATGCAGGGAGTCCCCATCATTAGTTCCTCCAATGACAAATAGTAGTTAGGCTGGAGTAGGAGGAGGAGAACTGTCCTGGTTTGTCCACTACTACAATGTGCATAGTGCTTACAAACATTAGCCCTATGGCCTGAGTCATGGTCGATGCAGGAAAGAAACGGCATTATATGGGAAGGGGTGGACGTTACCAGCAGTAGCCACAATGAACATTTTGGGGAATGTTCTCATCTGGAGGGATTATAAACTGTGGAGAGATCCAGTCCTTGTAGAATGTAATCAGAGTAGGTGTCTGCATTTTCTGTGGAGAGGCGAGAGCGCCTATCAGTGATGATTGCCCCCGCAGAACCGAAAACACGCTCTGACATCACACAAGTAGTCGGGCAGCCAGCACCTCCAAGGCGTATAAGGAAAGGCCAGCACCTCCAAGGTGTATAAGGAGAGGCCAGCACCTCCAAGGCGTATAAGGAGAGGCCAGCACCTCCAAGGTGTATAAGGAGAGGCCAGCACCTCCAAGGTGTATAAGGAAAGGTCAGCACCTCCAAGGTGTATAAGGAGAGGCCAGCACCTCCAAGGTGTATAAGGAGAGGCCAGCACCTCCAAGGTGTATAAGGAGAGGCCAGCACCTCCAAGGCGTATAAGGAGAGGCCAGCACCTCCAAGGCGTATAAGGAGAGGCCAGCACCTCCAAGGCGTATAAGGAGAGGCCAGCACCTCCAAGGTGTATAAGGAGAGGCCAGCACCTCCAAGGCGTATAAGGAGAGGCCAGCACCTCCAAGGCGTATAAGGAGAGGCCAGCACCTCCAAGGCGTATAAGGAAAGGTCAGCACCTCCAAGGTGTATAAGGAGAGGCCAGCACCTCCAAGGCGTATAAGGAGAGGCCAGCACCTCCAAGGCGTATAAGTAAAGGTCACGCCAAGTGTTCAGCTTGGACACCCAATAATTAAAGGGAACTGAAGCCTCAAAGGGCGCAGGTATGGTCACTTAAGTACCCCTTGACCATGTTGTGCAACTTCTCCCTCCTTGGCATTGTTACAGGCACAGATAGCCCTTGCTGATGTCCTGGTTTATTGAAAGAGGCCCAGTTTGCGCACATTTTCCCCCCACCTCTGTTGGACCTGGTATTGGTGTCTCTCCCCATTAATCCTTGGTGTTGAAATGAGCCAATTACTCTGCCGCCAGCTTTATCTGAGGATCATGTTTTCAGTAACTGATCTACAACAACCCTCTTGAAGGATTCCATTTTGCAACCCTTTGGTGACTCCAAAAGGAGAGAAGGAAATTTCTCCTTGTATTGTGGGTCCAGAAAGGTGACCAACCAGTATAGGTTGTTGGATAAATTGTGTATCATGTGAGGGTCTTGCCACATACACTTACAAATGAACTGTGCCATGTGGGCCAAGCTGCAAACAGGCAAAGGTTCTGTGTCTGCACCAGGAGGAACAACACCCATCCTCTCCTCATGCTGACTCACCTCCTCCTCCTCCACCTCCTCCTCCCCAGCCCATCCATGCTGGACAGACATGAAGCTGGGGTTTAAAGTCCCCTGGGTAGCACAGAAAAACAAGTCTTCTTCCTCCTCATCATCACCCAATGTTGCTTCAGAATATTGGCTGGGCTGGGTAGTATCATCACCCAGCAGCAGGATGGTTAAGCTGATAATAGCCTGATCACCAATCACGAGCTTTGTGTAGTACTCAAAGTTCTCAGGAACCTCACAAATGTCAGCGATCCACACTCACTCAACAGTTGTTACGTGTGGTGGCTGACTCTCAGTCTGACGGGCATGTTGGAGCTGGTATTCAGCTACTGCCCTCTGTTGCTCAGTAATCCTCGCCAGCATATAGTATGTAGAGTTCCACTGCGTGGGCAGGTTTCACATGAGTCGGTGGCTTAGCAAATTCAAGCGCTTTTGCAGTTCTGTAACTATAGCAAAAGCAGTTGACGAATGGCGGAAATGGGTGCTAATACGGCGTACCTTCTCAAGTAGGAACAGAAAGTCAGGGTATGTTTTCAGAAATTTCTGAACAACCAGGTGCAGCACGAGAGCCATGCATGACACATGTACCAGCTGTCTGACCTTTAAAGCCGCCATCAGGTTACACCCATTGTTGCAAACGACCAGGCCGGGTTGGAGGTGCAGCGGGGAGAGCCACTGATTAGTCTCCTCTTTAATATCTTGCCACAGCTCTGCTGCAGTGTGTGGTTTGTGACCTAAGCAGATCAGCTTCAGCAGAGTGTGTTGCCGCTTTGCCGATGCGCTGCTGCACAGCTCCCAGCTTGGTAGTGATGTGGAGGGTAGGAGCAGGAGGAGGAGGGGAGACAGGAAGTGGCATATGATGAGGCGGAAACGCTGGTAGAAGTTGGGCCCGCTATTCTTGGTGTGGGTAGGATGTGTGATGTTACAGTTTGTCACTTTGTCCCAGCCTCCACCAGGTTCACACAGTGTGCCGTGACAGATATGTATTGTCCTTGTCCACAATAATTTGTCCTCGTGTCTGTGGTTAGGTGGACCTTCCTGGGTACGGTGTTGGTCAGACCCCAGTTGAGATTAACACATGCTTGTGTAACGTGGGGACGACACAACGGGCAAAATATTGCAGCTGGAAACATTGTATCGTGGGGCAGCCACAGCCAAGAGATGATGGAAACACTGTTCCCACAATCCTAAACGGCAACATCTCCATGGCTAGCAATTTGGCAATGTGCGCGTTTAGGTTTTGTGCCTGTGGGTGCGTGGCTGGGTATTTACGCTTCCTTTCGAAGCTCTCAGGCATGAACAACTGGACGCTTCCCTGAGACAAGGAAGTGGATGTGGTTGATGTTTGCTGTGTCTGAGCATTTGCAGCTTGTGGGCAGGATGCATGAGCGCCTGCTTCCAGCAGATTGTGAAGGACAGCACGGGTGAGTGGAGTTCACATGATTAGGCAGCGTACTATATGAAGACCAAGTCCCCCTACCCCAACACACGCCCCCTGAAGAAGAAAAGGCGAAACACGTGTTGGGGTCGCAGGACGTGGATATCAGGTCTTCTAATAGGTAATGCATACAAGTGGTCTCCTTGGGGGATCAGGGGTTACTATTCCTATTGATTAGCTATGTGGTGTATTATGGGGTAACCTTATTGGAATGGTGCTCCGGTTTCATGCCCACATAATAGGATACGCACTAATATTAACTGAGAATCCCTTAGTGACTTAGAGAATTGATATATGGTACTTTGCACCTATTTATTGGTTACCACATAATATGCTATTACGACTATGTTTTATGCAATAGTTTCTGCATTTGGAAAAAAGGAGGTTTGAATTTTCATTGTAGCCTTATATATGCTTAATCAACTATAGGGCACTATGAATCCTTGAATCCATATGTCAATGTGGGATTATTAATTAAACCTTTTGACCTGTTTAACCCAGTCCTTGGGTACTATATAGTGGAGTTTTTTCATATATGTATTTTTTAATAGCGAAGACATTAAAATAAAATAAAAAATAAAAAGTATTTTTATTATTTCTGACTTCTTTGAGCTTTCTTTAATATCTGTATACCCATAACAGATTTTTGTGTGATTGAATTGAAATAGAAGCTTTACCACTGTGGTGGTGGAAGTGTGTTACAGTAGGCAAAACTTGTGAAAGATTGTGAAGGACGTAGCACAGCCGACATGGTAATGGTTTGACCCGCAGACACAAATTTGGCACCCTGGTGTTCTGCCCTCCTATTTTTGTGCTTGGTTGCCATGTGGTTCCGCATACTTCTGGTGGTCAGGTTGCCTTTGCCCTGGCCTCTGCTCAACTTGGTATGGCAGATGCTACAGATTACAATGTTTTTCTCTGAAGGTCTTTCAGAAAACTTTTTCCAGACAGCAGCTGAACGTCCCCTTGCCCTGACTTGGGCCACAGTGGGGGTGCTGCTGGGAACAGTTGACCCAGTTCTATCTCTGGGGAAACCAGTACCCCTTGGTGCCTGTGTTGGTGCTACATATCAATCTTCCTCTATTTTACTGTGCTGGCTTTAAATGTCAACGGTCCAGGTCAGACCATTGGACTCATCATCGACCACTTCGTCTTCCATGTCATCCTCCTTCCCACTTGAAATTGCATTCTGACCTAATGGCAACTGTGTCTCATCATCATCAGTCTCTGCCTCTGGAGACAGTAAATCAGGTTCCTTAGAGTGGCTTTGTTCTGGCCGTAGGTCCTCAAATACTTGCGCATCAACTCATGCCACCCTCTTTACGTCCCTCTTCAATGCTGTACAGCGAGAGGCCAGTGCCTACCAAAGGATACATACAAAACAGATCCTCAGAGGGGCCAAGCTTGGGGCCATATGTCTCCTGTGACTGATGATGGGGGAGGAAGGAAGACCAGGTTGAGGATTGGATGGGCCAGCTTTCTGTGGATCCACAGTAGACTGTGTGGTCGTGGAAGATTTGTTGCTGCTTGACAAATATGAAGAGGCCTTGTCTGCCATCCAAGACAGAATCTGCTCTCACTCTTCTGGCTTCCACATATATTTATGTTCCATACTGTGAAATTTGGCAAAGAACATAGTGGATGCATCAAGCTTCTTCTGACCTGACACAGACTGAGTGCCTTGTTGCCCACCACTGTGAACACCACGCCCACATCCTTGTCTCATAACAACTGCTTTTTTTGTCATTTTGGGTTTTTCTGACATATTTGCAGATGTTGATAGCCCAAGCCAAGCAAACTTTGACCCCAAAAATATTATTGATAAAGTGCAATTGAGTATTTTGTACCAGGCAGCCCAAAATGGAAAAGATCTGCTTTGTATTTGAAAAGGCCAATAGCAATGTATTAATGTGGCTGATGTGGACACCACAAGCCAGGCTGTGATCCCCTAAATATTGTGGAAACAGGAGCGGTGCGTTTAGTGTATCAGGCAGCACTGAATGCTAAAGTACTGGTTTGTAGCTATTTGGAAATTCCACTAGCAATGTATTAATGTGGCTGATCTGGACGCCACAAGGCAAGCTGTGAAACCCTGACTATTGTGGAAACAGGTCCCCATTCCCTACCTCATCCACAATCTCTCCCTCCCTGCTATGACTTTGTTCAGTGGTTTAAGCTCTTAAAACACCTATTGTATTCTGGATTCTGGACGGTACTATGGAGGTAGTGACACACGCTGCTTCAAACACTGTCCCCACTCGAAAATCTGTCACTCCCTACACTACACTGACCTACACTGCAGGCAGCCCTGAAAAGGGCTTTTTGTATTAAGAGGCCTACATTCTCCCTAGCAGCTGCTCACTCTATCCCTATACTCCAACGCTGGCTCTGCATGCAATGTGTGCAAAATGGCAGCGTAAGGTCTTTTATAGACTAAGTGACGCTGCGCGGCCAGCCAGTCACAGTGATGCCACAACCAAGATGGATGCAGCATTACTGTGATTGATTAAGGAGCCCAACATGTTTAGTGGCTGCAAATCAGGTGCCAAAACGGCTGGGCGAGACATCCGAATATAGCGAGGCGAATACACCATTACTCGCTATATAATGAATACCCCGATTACCGTACTATTCTGCCAATAGTGAATAGTGAAGAATCCACTCGCTCATCACTACAGATAGCATGAAAGGGGAAGTGCTGATTCAAGGTGTTGCAATCACTCTGGTTTCAACCTCTAATATGGTTGATGACTTTGGTTTCCCGCCACTGCCTAACTAATGGCTTGTGTCCCAGTTGTAGTGGAAGTGTTTTCTCTACACTCTGTGTTAGGCCTGTTTCACACGTCAGTGATTCTGGTACGTATGTGCTAGTTTTTATATGTACCAGGATCACGGACATACGCAGACATATTATAATCAATGGGTCTGTGCACACATCAATGATTTTTCACTGACTGTGTCTCCGTGCGGCGTACACGCATGTCCGTGATTGCCGCACGGAGACTTGTCCGTTTTTTTCTGGAAACAAGTACCAGAAAAAAACCTATATTTAAAATAAAAAGTATTTTCAACTCACCCGGCTCCAGCGATGCTGTGTGCTGCCTCTGCTCTCTGCAGCTTCCTGGCCGGCTCATTACTGGCATGCATATTCATGTATGCAGCCAGAGCCGACCTGGAAGTAGTTGCAGAGGTGAGAGACAGCGGCAGCCGGATGATACAACGCGGGACTCTTCAGCACCACGGACAGCGGAAGCGGGACCATGTGAGTTTATGTCCATGTGAAATCACGGAGTATGTATCACATACACGGATTGCACATTGACAACTCACGTGTGCCATGAATCACGGCACACTCAGGGACATATGCTTGCTTAGCACGTCAGTAAAAAATGTCTGTGTTTGTCACTGTTGTATGAAACAGGCCTTATAGGGGAAAATATTATTATTGATTGTAGCGACTGCCTCACCTCCATATGAGGTGTCCACAGTGCAAACAGGCTGTGGAACCTGCTATCACTGTGCACGGTTGGCGCATTATGAATGTAACTGAAATACCATGGCAAAAATGTGATACTGGATACGTGTCACACTCTGCTATATTTCAAGAAGTAAAAGTGTTCAGGCTAAACATTCATGCCCATATAGCCTCACCCGACCCTGTGGGTTTGTGATTGAGTGAGTTTGAGCACACCTTAGACCAGGGGTCTCAAACACGTGGCCCGCGGGCCGCATGCGGCCCGTCAGGCTGCTTCGTGCGGCCCCCCGGCCCGTGCCCCTGGTCACTATCGCGGCCGGTGCAGGGGCCGCAGCCACTGTCTGCACTTTGTTAGATGAGTGTTTTGCCGGCTCTGCGTTCTCAGAGGGAAGGACTGTGCGCGCGCAGCGCCGGCAAAACACTCATCTGACATAAATCGCTGCCAGTGGCTGCGACCCCTGCACCGGCCGCGATAGTCACCGGGGCACGGCCTGCAGACAGCGAGAAGCAGAGGTGAGGAGCCGAGGGAACACTGGACAGGTGAGAAGAATGGTGTTTTTTTATTTTTTGTGTATGTGAAGGACGGCACATTAACCCCTTAGCGACCTATGACGTCCTGGGTACATCATGGCTCCCTGGTATTTAAGGATCCATGACATACCCAGTACGTCATGGCGAAATCGTGGCCCCGGTGGCTGCGATCGCTGTTTGCATTGCAAATAGCAAATATCTTAGATTCGGGGAGGAGGGAACCTCAGGAGGGGTGGTGTCTCCTCCCCGGACCTACGGAGGCTGTGATTGGCTGTGTGGCGTTCGTCAGCCAATCACAGCCACTGTAATGTTTCAGCCATTGAAAATGGCTGTAATATTGAAATCCAGCCCTGATCAGTGCAGCTGTAGCACCGATCATTGGCTGGAGCTGGGTGACCTCTGCTTCACCCGCCCCCAGCTCTGATTGGAGAGATCGGTCACAAGGCCGGTCTCTCCAATCACTGTGGATCTGGGGCTGGAGACCGCTCCCTCAGCTTCACTCAGGAATCTGTGGGTGGAAGCCGAGAACGATCGGTAAATTATCACCTTTCACCCTCCGCCGCCGCCACTGCCCCCACCATTACTACAGGATGGGGACATCACTATAGAATAGGGACAAGGTGGGCACATGACTATAGGATGGGGACAAGGTGGGCACATGTCTATAGCATGGGGACAAGGTGGGCACATGACTATAGGATGGGGACAAGGTGGGCACATGTCTATAGGATGGGGACAAGGTGGGCACATTACTATAGAATAGGAACAAGGTGGGCACATGTCTATAGGATGGGGACAAGGTGGGCACATGTCTATAGAATAGGGACAAGGTGGGCACATGACTATAGGATGGGGACAAGGTGGGCACATTACTGTAGAATAGGGACAAGGTGGGCACATGTCTATAGAATAGGGACAAGGTGGGCACATGACTATAGGATGAAGACAAGGTGGGCACATGTCTATAGAATAGGGACAAGGTGGGCACATTACTATAGAATAGGAACAAGGTAGGCACATGTCTATAGGATGGGGACAAGGTGGGCACATGACTATAGAATAGGGACAAGGTGGGCACATGTCTATAGGATGGGGACAAGGTGGGCACATGTCTATAGGATGGGGACAAGGTGGGCACATGTCTATAGGATGGGGACAAGGTGGGCACATGACTATAGAATGGGGACAAGGTGGGCGCATTACTATAGAATAGGAACAAGGTGGGCACATGTCTATAGGATGGGGACAAGGTGGGCACATGACTATAGGATGGGGACAAGGTGGGCACATTACTATGAATAGGAACAAGGTGGGCACATGACTATAGGATGGAGACAAGGTGGGCACATGTCTATAGGATGGGGACAAGGTGGGCACATTACTATAGAATAGGGACAAGGTGGGCACATGTCTATAGAATAGGGACAAGGTGGGCACATGACTATAGGATGGAGACAAGGTGGGCACATGTCTATAGGATGGGGACAAGGTGGGCACATTTCTATAGAATAGGGACAAGGTGGGCACATGTCTATAGGATGGGGACAAGGTGGGCACATTACTATAGAATAGGGACAAGGTGGGCACATGTCTATAGGATGGGGACAAGGTGGGCACATTACTATAGATTAGGGACAAGGTGGGCACATGAGTATAGGATGGGGACAAGGCTTAGGACATTACTAAAAGATGGGGACAAGGTGGGCACATGTCTATAGAATAGGGACAAGGTGGGCACATGAGTATAGGATGGGGACATTACTAAAAGATGGGGACATTACAAGGATGGGCATAATACTTTTGGATAGGGACATTACTATAGAATAGGGACAAGGCTGGGGTCATTACTATATGATGGGGACAAGGTGGGCACATTACTATAGGATGGGGAACATTACTAAAAGATGTTGGCCAAAATTTCTATATAGTGCTAATTCTAAGACTATTAGTTACAAGAAAGGGATAAAATGTAAAAAAAACAAAAAAAAAACAAAATAAAACATGACTTTTTTTTTACCATCAAAATTTTTTTTTTTATATATATATTTAACCAAAGAATGTGCACATTTGTTATAATAAACAAGTGAAAAATGTTGAAAATCAGTGATCCAAAGGTGTGTAAAAAAAATGTATATGGTACCAATAAAAATGTCACTTTGTCCCGCAAAGAATGCGGCCCCCCAAATTATTTTTCTCCTCTGTGCGGCCCAAACACCCAGCCGAGTTTGAGACCCCTGCCTTAGAGTGTACCCCCAAATCCCCAACTCTCCCCAGCTCCATGGAGCAAACTCACAAGCACACACTGACCCCAACTCCTTCCCTCATCTTTCCTGCCCTGTGATGACCGTGTATCAGTAAGCATGCTCCTTCTTCAGTGATGGATATTACTCTTATATTGAGTGATGTGACCCCCTAACTTAAATGTGGGATCTCGGCATCAGTACCTCTTTAATCTTCAGTAGGAAGTAGTCAATGAAGTCTCGGGGGGCGGCTGGGTTCAGACTTCGCTTGTGCTCTTCAATGTATTTTTTAGCAAATGATAACAGCTGTGATCTTCGCTTGAGGATTTTCTCCCGGAAAAACTGGATCTTGAGGAGAACTGGAAAAATATTTCCAATCTGCAGGAGGAAAAATAGGTAAAAATGTGTGAGCTGCATCATATGGAGACTGTTCTGCACATGCAACATTCACCATGAGGATGAGGAGGTCGGATCAGGAGCCCGGAGACTGCAGCGGACAGTGGAGTTTACTGTAACACCGACAGATACAATGACGATAATGAGGGGAGAGTAATGGTGAAAAGAAGACGAGTCCTGACAACATGACAGTATCCATCATAGGGATCACTCATCTGTATATTGCCGAGTAGAGATGGGCAAACCCAAACTGCAAAGTCGGGGGTTTGTCCCGGGCGCTCAAATCCAAACACAGACTTCTCACGGGAGTTTGTGGTCGAGTTCGATGCAGGTTAAAGTTTGTTGAAATGTTGCAGCGCAGCCAATCAACAAGCTTTTTGGCTGTGCTCAATTCCACAGCCATCACAGCCATGCCATCATTTTAGGCGTCTTTTTAGGGCACGAGTATGGACAATCACAGCCCTGTGTACACCTAAAAAGATGGACACTAGCAAAATACAACCCCGGGCAAAAGTTCTGGCCTCCCCCGGCTCTGAGGATGTTCATTCAGTTCTTTACTTTTGTTTATAAAAAGCCGATCACAGACGGCACAAAACTAAAGTCATTTCAAATGGCAGCTTTCTGGCTTTAAGAAACACTAAAAAAAAATCATGAAAACATAATGTGCAGCCAGTAGCGGTAACTTTTCAAGACCAAACAGAGAAAAATTATGGAATCATGAAAAAACAAACAAAAGAACCCTCCAATACATCACTAGTATTTTGTGGCGCCACCTCTGGCTTGTACAAGAGCTTGCAGACTCTGAGGCATGGACTTAATGAGTGACAAACAGTTCTCTTCATCAATCTGGCTCCAGCTTCCTCTGATGGCTGTTGCAGATCAGCTTTGCATGTTGGAGTCTTGTCATGGACCATTTTCTTCAACTTCCACCAAAGCTTTTCAATTGGATTGGGATCCGGACTATTTGCAGGCCATGTCATTGACCTTATGTGTCTTCTTTCAAGGAATATTTTTACAGTTTTTACTCTATGGCAGGATGCATTATCATCTTGATAAATTATATCATCCCCAAACATCCTTTCAATTGATGGGATAAGAAAAGTGTCCAAAATGTCAATGTAAACTTGGGCATTTATTGAAGATGTAATGACAGCCATCTCCCCAGTGCCTTTACTTGACATGCAGCCCCTTATCATCAATGACTGTGGAAATTTACATGTTCTCTTCAGACTGTCATCTTTTTATTGTTTAGCTTTTCTGTATGTAAATCCCATTTTCTTTAGGCGGTTTCTTACAGTTCGGTCACAAACTTTGACTCCAGTTTCCTCCCATTCGTTCCTCATTTGTTTTGTTGTGCATTTCCTGTTTTGGAGACCTATTGATTTCAGTTTCCTGTCTTGACACTTTGATGTCTTCCTTGGTCTACCAGTATGTTTGCCTTTAACAACCTTCCCCTGTTGTTTGTATTTGGTCCAGATTTTAGTCACAGATGACTGTGAACAACCAACATCTTTTGCAACATTGCGTGATGATTTACCCTCTTTTAAGCGTTTGATAATCCTCTCCTTTGTTTCAATTAACATCTCTCGTGTTGGAGCCATGATTCATGTCAGTCCACTTGGAGCAACAGCTCTCCAAAGTGTGATCACTCTTTTTTTATGCAGACTAATGAGAAGATCTTATTTGATGCAGGTGTTAGTTTTGGGAAGAAAATTTACAGGGTGAGTCCATAATTTCTTCCTCATAATTGAGTGATTCCATAATTTTTCCCCCGTTTGGTCTTGAATAGTAACCGTTACTGGCTACACATTATGTTTTCATGATTTTTTTTTTTTTTTAGTGTTTCTTAAAGCCAGAAAGATGATATTGGAAATGACTTTAGTTTTGTGCCGTCTGTGATCTGCTGTCTTACACAAAAGTAAACAACTGAATGAACATCCTCAGAGCCAGGTGAGAACATAATTTTTGCCTGGGGTTGTAGATGCCTAGTGGAGTCCAAAGTGTCTCCACCCGTTTCATTTGAGTGAATGGTTCTGCCAGGGGTTTCACCTGAATCACATTTTTTGGGCATTTTCATGGAGACCCCGATATACAGTGGCGGACATATAGTCAGTACTGCTGAAATGTGGCCCAGAGAGGAAAAAGGGCCTTTGCAGCCAGGGTCTGACTGGCCTGGTGAGACATAGGGAAATCCACCGATTTTCCCCTAGTCCTCAGTGGGCTCCCGTGCTGGATATAGAGGGGCCGCCACCGGCAACTGCCGTCGTTAGAACGGGCCTATGCGCCATCAAATGTCACTGCTATGTGCAGGGTGGTGACATCAGCATGCAGCGCATAGCAGAAACGTTTACTAGCCGCCGGCCTATCAAAGGTTGCGCGCATCAGAGAGTGGCCTCTGATAGGCAGGTGACAATTGAATGTCACTATGTTACTGGAGCTGCCGTCAGTGTGCAGTGCAGAGCAGTGATGCATAATGGCCGTCGTTGCTTACTGCATCACGTTGTGCCTCGGAGGTGGTAATCACAGACTGGAGGCAGAGACTGAGAGTGCACATTATGGAATAGTGTGACATAGTATGGAGAGGTAAGAATGTGAGGGGACAGTATCGATAAGTGGGAGCATAGTGGGGGATTGTATGGAGAAGTGGAGCATAGGGGGCAGTATGGATAAGTGTGAGCATAGTGGGGGATTGTATGGAGAAGTGGGAGCATAGGGGGATTGTATGGAGAAGTGGAGCATAGGGGGCAGTATGGATAAGTGTGAGCATAGCGGGGGATTGTATGGAGAAGTGGAGCATGGGGGGATTGTATGGAGAAGTGGATGAATAGGGGGATTATATGGAGAAGTGGAACATAGGGGGGATTGTATGGAGAAGTGGAGCATAGGGGGGATTGTATGGAGAAGTGGAGCATAGGGGGGATTGTATGGAAAAGTGGGAGCATAGGGGCAGTATGGATAAGTAAGGGAGCTATATGTTGAAGTGGGATCATGGTCCTTATCTGTGGACCTGTTGGTGGTGGTCTTGGGTCATGGCTGCGCAACATAACCTGGTCATAGACTGGCACCAGGGTGAGATTGTGCGCTGGAGCCTGAGTGTCAGGAGACGTGTATGTCCTTATCTGTTAACCTGACTAGAGCTGAACCTCTCTCCATACCTCTTGCATTCAGGGATTTTTCTGACATGTTCTCTGAGTCGGGATCTTAAAAACTAACTCCACACAGAGATTATGACTGTCCCATAGATTTGATACCAGACTCCCGTCTCCCCAAGGGTAGGATTTATAATCCATGAAATATTTATAAGACCATGAAAGATTATATAGCAGACAGTCTGCAGAGAGGGTTCATCAGACCGTCCAGGTCATCAGTCGGCGCTGGATTCTTTTTCGTTGATAAAAAAAGATGATGGCCTCAGACCTTGTATCGACTACCGTGAACTTAATGCTATTACTGTAAAGAATCAGTTCCCTCTGCCACTCATCCCCGATCTGTTTAACCAGCTCATAGGAGCCCGGTGGTTCACCAAGCTGGATCTCAGGGGTGCATATAACCTCATCCGCATCAGAGAAGGAGATGAGTGGAAAACAGCATTTAACACTCCAGAGGGACACTATGAGTACCTAGTAATGCCTTTTGGGTTAAGTAATGCGCCGGCGGTCTTTCAGAACTTTGTCAGTGACATTTTCAGAGATATCTGTGGTCAGTATGTGGTGGTCTATCTGGATGACATCCTGATTTATTCTCCTGATGCTACCTCACATGTCCTACATGTTTGAACTGTACTCCAGAGACTAAGGGAGAATTCCCTATTCTCTAAATATGAGAAATGTGTTTTTTCTTGTTGATGAGATTAATTTCCTGGGGTATGTTCTGCCCAGTACCAAGAACACAAGAGCTGATGCACTTTTCCATAGCTTCTGTCCCTCTCAATCTGAAAACTCTGACCTAATCCCTATTTTAGCTATAGGCATTATTGTATCATCAGTATCCTTAGATTTGGTAGAAGAGATCTGTGCTACCAAAGATCAAGCCCCGAAACTACTCCTAAGTGTAAACTATCGCCCCCGAATGTCCCATATGTGTACTTCATGAGTCCTACAATCCTTGCAAGTCACCCTGGTATAGGCAATACCCTCCGACTGGTAACCAGGAATTTTTGATGGCCAACCATAGCTAAGGATTGTAAAGCATATGTTCTGTCTTGTGAAACATGTGCTCGAGCCAAGACAGCCCGTACCCGTCCTGCTGGATTTCTCCAGTCCCTACCTATTGCAGGAAGCCCTTGGACACATCTCTCTATGGACTTCATCACTGACCTCCCACCCTCGGAAGGGAAGACTTGTATTTGGGTAATAGTGGATAGATTCAGCAAACAATGTAATTTTGTTCCTCTGTCCAGATTACCTAATTCTGAAACTCTAAGCAGGTTGTTCATTAGGCATATTGAGCGTGCGAGGTACTGCAGCAAAGTGCAGCATAGTTTAAACACAATCTCATAGTGGTGATAACTGTAATTCTTTAATTTCATTAGGGAATTGTGTGTCTGTTTGTCTGTGATACTGTGAAAAAGCAAAAAAAAAGTTTGTCTTGTGATTTAATTAGTAGTATTAGCCACACCTGTTTCTAGAAGCTTCTGGCAGCTTCTGCTAGTCCTTGTGGAACTATATAAACCAGCCAGAACAAGCGAGGTTCTGAGCGTGCGAGGAACTGCAGAAAAGTGCTGGGATTGCAGATAAGTGCTGCATAGTTTAAACACAATCTCATAGTTTGACACAAGAACATAGTTTGAATTTATCCTTATACGTTTCCCATTGTTTTGTTTTTTTCTCTTTGTTTTTCTACTTTATATTTAATAGGTGCTCCATGGACAATGCTACCAGGTGTGTATCTTGTCAGATGTATGCATGCCTTGAGCAGCTGTTCGAGGGTGAATATGTCTGCACTCGATGCAAGCATGTTGCGTATTTGGAAGCCAAGGTAACTGATCTAAATAAGCAGCTTGCAACACTCAGGGGCATTGCAAACCTGGAGAGGAGTTTAGAGCTCACTGAGCTTTCTCTGGCTGGGGCCAGTGATATGGAGGAGGGTGGAGGTGGGGAAGGTCAGGACCCAGAGGTAGGTAGCTGGGTAACAGTTAGAAGAAGAGGTAGGGGGAAAAGTGTCAGGGAGCCTAGTCCTGACCTGGCAAAACCTAGTAAATATGCCTGTTTGGCTGATATTAGAAATGAAGGGCCAGGACTAGGGTCACTACAGCAGGACATTGCTCCTAGCAACCAGGAAAATGACTGCTGTAGGACGGAGGGAAATAGGAGTGCAGCAAAGCCCAGACAGATGTTGGTGGTAGGGGACTCTATAATTAGGGGACAGACAGGGTCATCTGTCGCCGAGACTGTGAATACCGAACAGTGTGTTGTCTGCCGGGTGCTCGGGTTCGGCATATTGCGGATCGGATAGACAGATTGCTGGGTTGGGCTGGGGAAAACCCAGCGGTCATGGTGCACATTGGTACTAATGACAAAGTTAGAGGGAGGAGGAAGGTCCTTAAAAATGATTACAGGGAACTAGGAGAGGAGCTGAAGTCCAGGACCTCCAAGGTTATGTTTTCAGAAATACTACCGGTGCCACGAGCATCACTAAAAAGACAGCGGGAGCTTAGGGAGATAAACACGTGGCTTAGAAATTGGTGCAGGAAGGAAGGGTTTGAGTTCATGGAGAACTGGGCCGACTTTTCAGTCGGCTACAGGCTCTACGGTAGGGACGGGTTTCACCTCAATGGGGAGGGTACAGCTGTGCTGGGGGAGAAAATGGTCAGATGGATGGAGGAGCTTTTAAACTAGGATCTGGGGGGAGGGAGGGTAGTGAAGCAAAAAAGGGGATAGATAGAGCAGATAGAGACAGTGAGATGGTAGGAGTCAATGAAGGATTAGGGGGGGATGGGACATGCAAGGAACGTAGGGAGGCTAGGAGTAATAAAGGTGTTAATAGGATTAAATGTCTACTGGCAAATGCAAGAAGTCTTGCAAACAAAATGAATGAATTGGAGACTCTTATGTCAACCATGGATTATGATGTGGTGGGCATTACGTAAACATGGCTGGATGAAAGCCATGACTGGGTGACAAACATACAGGGTTATAGTACATTTAGGAAGGACAGGAAAGACAAAAAGGTGGTGGGGTGTGTATTTATCAAATCTAACCTAAAACCTGTGTTGTATGATGACATTGGGGGGGACAGCAACAATGTAGAGTCAGTATGGGTAAATGTACATGTGGAGGGGAATAATGGAAAATGCTAATTGGAGTTTGCTATAAGCCTCCTAACATACCTGAACAAATAGAGGGTGAAATGCTGGAACAAATTGAAAAGGCAGCTAATAATAATAATAGGGTTCTTATTATGGGGGATTTCAACTATCCAGACATTCAGTGGGACATAGAATCTTCTGGTTCTGCTAAAAGCTGTAAATTCTTATCTACCATTCAAGACCATTTTCTCTCTCAGATGGTAGATGAACCGACGAGGGGAGATAATTTGCAGGATCTGGTCCTGTCAAATAGACCGGATACAATTTCAGATCTACAGGTCCGGGAGCACTTGGGCACCAGCGATCATAATATGGGAAGCTTCAACGTAATATTCAATAGAACATTTCACAGGGGAAATGCTAAAACCTGGAATTTTAGGAAAGCTGATTTCAACAAATTAAGGGAAGAGCTTAATGTGTGGATTGGGACAAAGTCATGGTAACTGGGGATACCGAACATAAATGGGGTAAGTTTAAGGATATACTGCTAGAGTCCCGTAAAAAACTTATACCCTCTAGTAATAAAATGTCCAGGAATAAAAAGAAACCACTATGGATAAATAAGACTGTACAAAGTATGATAAAACAAAGGGCATTTAAAATCTTGAAGGCTGAGAATACAGAAATAGCATTGCAGGAGTATAAAGATATCAATAGGAAATGCAAAAATGAAATAAAACAAGCAAAACTTGCTACTGAAACAAAAATCACCAGTGACATTAAAATAAATCCCAAAATCTTTTATAAATACATTAATGCCAAAAGGAAAACAAAGGATAGTATTGGCCCCTTAAAATATAATAACAAGTTAGTTATAGAGGACAAACAAAAGACTGAGATATTAAATAGGCATTTCTCATCTGTGTTCACCAAGGAACTGACTGTACTAGGGATCATTCAACAAGAGAAAAATCAAAGGTCACCACCCGATATAATTAATTTAACACAAGATGAAATACGCCTACGTCTGAGTAAATTAAACATTGACAAATACCCCGGGCCAGATGGCATTCATCCACGAATATTGAGGGAATTGAGCTCCGTAATCGACAGACCGCTGTATCTCATCTTTTTAGACTCGCTTGTAACAGGGTTGGTGCCTCAGGATTGGAGGATTGCTGATGTGGTACCGATATTTAAGAAAGGTAAGAGGGTAGATCCAGGCAACTACCGTCCAGTAAGCCTGACATCAGTGGTATGCAAGTTTTTGAGGGCATTTTAAGGGATGACATGCAAAAATATATTGCAGAAAATAATATGATAACTGACAAACAGCATGGATTCATGAAAGATAAGTCGTGTCTAACCAACCTGTTGGGGTTCTATGAGGAGATAAGTGCAAACCTGGATATTGGTAATGCAGCTGATGTGATTTATTTGGACTTTGTAAAGGCATTTGATCCTGTACCACATAATAGCCTTATACTAAAGCTCCAGAAGCAAGGACTAGGGGAAACTATATGCAACTGGGTAAGGAATTGGCTAAAAGATAGGAACAAAGAGTTGTCATAAATGGTACATTCTCTAAATGGGCCATAGTCAGCAGTGGGGACCGCAGGGATCTGTACTGGGAGCAGTGGGGACCGCAGGGATCTGTACTGGGAGCAGTGGGGACCGCAGGGATCTGTACTGGGAGCAGTGGGGACCGCAGGGATCTGTACTGGGAGCAGTGGGGGCCGCAGGGATCTGTACTGGGAGAAGTGGGGACCGCAGGGATCTGTACTGGGAGCAGTGGGGACCGCAGGGATCTGTACTGGGAGCAGTGGGGGCCGCAGGGATCTGTACTGGGAGAAGTGGGGACCGCAGGGATCTGTACTGGGAGAAGTGGGGACCGCAGGGATCAGTACTGGGAGCAGTGGGGACAGCAATGATCTGTACTGGGAGCAGTGGGGGCCGCAGGGATTTGTACTGGGAGTAGTGGGGGCCGCAGGGATCTGTACTGGGAGCAGTGGGGACCGCAGGGATCTGTACTGGGAGCAGTGGGTGCCGCAGGGATCTGTACTGGGAGCAGTGGGGACCGCAGGGATCTGTACTGGGAGCAGTGGGGGTCGCAGGGATCTGTGCTAGGACTAATTCTTTTAATCTCTTTATTAATGACCTTGTGGATGGGATTGATAGTAAAGTGTCAGTCTTTGCTGATGACAACAAACTATGTAGGGTATTAAAAACTGACCTGGATAGTACAATATTACAAAACTCTCTGGATAAGATGTCAGAATGGGCAGATACTTGGCAAATGAGATTTAATGTTGATAAATGTAAAGTAATGCACCGAGGACGGAGTAATCCTATAGCTGCGTATACATTAAATGGAAATAAGCTCGGGACTACAGAACAGGAGAAGGACTTGGGTATTCTCATTACAAATAAGCTGAGCAGCAGCACTCAATGTCAGGCAGCAGCTGCTAAAGCAAACAAGATTTTAGGGGGCATAAAAAGAGATTAGATCCCGTGATCCCAACGTATTGTTACCCCTCTATAAATCACTTGTAAGGCCACATCTGGAATACGGGATCCAGTTTTGGGCTCCACATTTTAAAAAGGACATTCAGAAGTAAAGGCGGCGTCACACGGTACGATATATCGGGCGATGTGTCATCGGGATCACGTCGTTAGTGACGCACATCCGGCATCGTCAGACATATCGTAGCGTGTGACACCTCCGAACGACTGTTAACGAGCAAAAATACTCACCTCATCGTTGCTCGTTGACACGTCGTTCATTTTCATAATCTCGTTCCTCCTTCTGTGCGCTGGTTGTTTGTCGTTCCCGAGGCAGCACACATCGCTCCGTGTGACACCCCGGGAACGATGAACACAGCTTACCTGCATCCCGCCAGCAATGCAGAAGGAAGGAGGTGTGCGGAATGTTACGTCCCGCTCATCTCCGCCCCTCCGCTTCTATTGGACGGCCGCTGTGTGACGTCGCTGTGACGCTGAACGTCCCTCCCCCTTCAGGAAGAGGATGTTTGCCGCCCACAGGTCGTTATGGAGGTAAGTGCGTGTGACAAGGGGGTTACCGACTTTGTGCGACACGGGCAACAAATTGCCTGTGACGCACAAACGACGGGGGCGGGTGCGATCGCTTATGCGATCGCACGATATATCGCCCCGTGTAACGGGGCCTTTAGAGTCAGTTCAAAGGCGGGCAACTAGACTACTACAAGGAATGGAGGCCGCCCATATGATGAGGAATGGAGAGGCCGCCTGTATGATGAGTAATGGAGGCCGCCCGTATGATGAGGAATGGAGAGGCCGCCTGTATGATGAGTAATGGAGGCCGCCCGTATGATGACAGGAGGAAAAAGTTAGATATGTTTAGCTTAGAAAAAAGATGTCTCAGAGGAGATCTCATTATATGTATAAATACATGTGTGGTCAATATAAAGGACGGCACAGGACTTATTCCTTCCAAAGACAATACTAAGGACCAGGGGGCACTCACTGCGGGGGAAGACAATACTAAGGACCAGGGGGCACTCACTGCGAGTGGAAGAAAAGCGATTCCGGCAGCTAAATAGGAAAGGGTTCTTTACAGTTAGAGCAGTCAGACTGTGGAATGCGACCACAAGAGGTAGTAATGGCCGATACTAGAACAGCTTTATATCAGGGCGGGTGATTCCTCAGGAATCAACATTGTTGGTTTTAAGTGACTTATGGACAAAATGTAGAACTAGTGGAGGAAGGAGAACGAGATGGACCGAGGTCTTTTTTCAACCTAAGTAACTATGTAATATTGTGCGTTTACACAGGGTCCCGGAAAATATAGTCTCTGTCTGGGGAACACCGTTTGTCTCAAAATTCTGGAGAGCTTTTCGTAGTTATGACTAGAGATGAGCGGCCCGTTGAAGTTCGGGTTCTGCGGGTTCAGCCAGACTTTAGATAAAGTTCTGTTCTGGACCCAAACTTGACCTGAATTCAACTAGAAGTCGCTGATTGTCAGTTCCATTCTCCAGCCACCCACAGGCAGATGTAAACAGAGCACTAACAAGGAAGGGAGGATGGGTTTTTTGTGTACACTACATCCAATAATGTTGTTTTTACCACAAGTACAAAGCATTCAAACACTGCAAGCGGTTTACTCCGCGCGCACCTTAGCACACCGAATATACCCAAGCACACCGAATGTACCCGAGCACGAGCATACGAGAGCAAACAGAAAGTACCAGAGCACACCGAGCATACCCGAGCACACCGAGCATACCCGAGCACACCAAACATACCCGAGCACACCGAGCATACCCGAGCACACCGAGCAAACCCGAGCACACCGAGCAAACCCGAGCACACCAAACGTACCCGAGCACACCAAACGTACCCGAGCACACCAAACGTACCCGAGCACACCAAACGTACCCGAGCACACCAAACGTACCCGAGCACACCAAACGTACCCGAGCACACCGAACGTACCCGAGCACACCGAACGTACCCGAGCACACCGAACGTACCGAGCACACCGAACGTACCGAGCACACCGAACGTACCGAGCACACCGAACGTACCGAGCACACCGAACGTACCGAGCACACCGAACGTACCGAGCACACCGAACGTACCGAGCACACCGAACGTACCGAGCACACCGAACGTACCGAGCACACCGAACGTACCGAGCACACCGAACGTACCGAGCACACCGAACCTACCCGAGCACACCGAACCTACCCGTGCACACCGAACCTACCCGTGCACACCGAACCTACCCGTGCACACCGAACCTACCCGTGCACACCGAACCTACCCGTGCACACCGAACAGACCCGAGCACACCGAACATACCCGTGCACACCGAACAGACCCGTGCACACCGAACATACCCGAGCACACTGAACATACCTGAGCACACCGAACATACCCGAGCACACCGAACATACCCGAGCACACCGAACATACCCGAGCCCAGCGATGCTTGATCTAGTGGTTTACATGCGTAACGCACCCAAACTCCAAACTCAAACACTGATTTGTGTCCAGTCTCTGTTCGATACGAACTTTAATATTCAGGTCCGCTCATCTCTTTTTATGATGAAGATCAAACAGCCATGATCGCCTGCATGAGAATGTTAGTTGTGCGGCCTCAGCTCCTCCTTTACCTCCTGTAGGGGCGAGTGTAAGTCAGAGATGATTTCCCTTGTGAATGTGAGCAGTTCCTTTAATTCTGGGCTTTTATAGTGGAAATCTTTGCCAAGTATGGTGCAGCTGATGATGTTCCCCACAGCGCAGCCCAGGAGGGTAAAGGGATTGAAGGGTTTTCCTAAAAAAAGAAAATAATGATTAGTGATGGGCGAGCGCTAAAATGCTCAGCTGCTCTTCTAGAGTAATAAGTATAATGCAAGTCAATGGGAAACTTTTTTTTTTTTCTGGCAGCACGGGGAAGACATCTGGACACATCTCTGACTCCCAGGTCGCTGCTGGGAACAATGTGGTCAGAGGATTACACCACTTTTATGGAGAGATGATAAAACATACAAAACTGAAGATATCATGGATTTTACAGGAAAAATGTTAGGAAAAATGTTTTCCTGTATAATGACTTGTATATTGTCAAGCTGCCACCAGGGGGAGCCGGAGCTCTGCAGCAGAAGACACTACACAGAGCAACCAGAACCAGGAAGTAAATACACAGTGTTCTCATACACTGCCTCACAGCACAGCTGAGAAGCAGAGCTGCAGGGCGTGCGAGGAATGGTCAGGCAGGCTGGGTCAAACACAGTACGGGCAGAAGCAGGACCAGAGGAATGAGCAGAAGCTGAGTCAAAGTCAGGCCAAGGTCAGTACCAGAGGAAGCAACTGAGTGGGGAGGTAGGAGAGGGGACATAGGACAGGAGGGACGACCAGGGGACAGAACACAGACAAGGGCACGGGGGCACAGGAACAGACAGATCAGGATATCACTCACAGGACCAGCAATCACAGGCAAAGCAGTGCTAAGCTTATAGCCGGCGCTGGTTCACTGAAAATGTCAGCTTTTAAAGCATCCAGGCTCCGGAAGTGAGGCACAGGAGAAGGCTCCACCCCCTAGCCATGTGGACGGGGAGGCGAACCATGACATATACAGTATAAAGAAAATGTAACTATGAAGAAAAAACACCTGCTCCACCCCTTTGGCCCTATTCACGCATAGTGGTTTTGCGGCATTTTTGCACTGTCATTGCTTTCAATGGGGAAAAAAATGTTGCTAAAACCCTGCAAGCATTGGCATGTTCCCTCTTTAAAAAAATAAAGCATTTTTCTATTTCAGTAAGGAAAAAAAAATTGTGTGCGTGAGAGTTCGTTATTTTTTTCTCTTTTGTCAGGAGTGGGATTCCTAGACTGGTGAAGCTCATGCACTAAGTGCAATCCCTGTCAAAAATTAAAATGAGGGGTTGCAATACACTCTGGAAGACATGTAGAGGATGGTATAGAAAACATTTACATTTAGGAGTGGGACTTCTGTGGCCAAAAAGGAGTCTCGGAGGTCATCACTCAGGGTACAACTGACACAACAAAGACCTTCAGACATATGACTCAGATTTTGCTCCAGATAAGGTGGGCGGCAGTTCCTCCTGTGTCGGCTCAGGAAATCAGGCAGCCCCGAGGCTACAAATAGATTGAAGCAGGGGTGTCCAAACTTTTTTTTTTTATCTGCTTCGAGACCTTTGCGAATGAAAATTCATGAACCATGTTGGGGGGAACTCTTCTAATCCATTCTGGAGGGAAGAAAACTACAAGTCCTTTTTATCCATTAAGCTGCATTTGAGACTTTCTCTCATTGTATGAAGGCAGCTTTAAAAAAAATAAAAATTAAAATGCAGTTGAGGCAAATCTGAGGCTTGCAGGCCGCAGGCACTGCTCCCTCCATGCTTAAGCTGCGTCTGTGGGCTTTTAATGCCACCAGTGGCATAAAAACTTATAGGCACATCCGCCTGTCAACTGAAAGTGCTGACAGGTTGAACGTTCTGAAAATGAGCAAGGCCTGGATTGGTACCAACCTCTCAACCCCAGCAGATGACAGCAGAAGAACATAAATCCAATTTTTTTTTCTGGTGTATTGTTCTGCACCCCTTCTTACCCCAAAAAGGGTATACAGTTAATGGGTTTTTATTGTCCTCCAGCACCATATCATTATCACGTGGCAGTAGCTCATAATTGATAGAGGGCCAGCAGAAAGGTCTCATTAAATTTTTAGAGGACCAGCAGCCGGCCCTCACTCATCTTTAGGTCAGCAGCCGGCCTGTACTCATCCTTTTTAGAGGGCCAGAAGCCGACCTTCACTCAATTTGTAGAGGGCATGCAGCCGGCCTTCACTCAATTTGTAGAGGACCAGCAGCCGGCCCTCGCTCATAATTTTTAGAGGGCCAGAAGCCAGTCTGTACTCATCATTTTTAGAGGGCCAGCAGCCGGCCCTTGCTGATATTTAGAAGGTCAGCAGCCGGCCTTCACTCAATTTGTAGAGGGCATGCAGCCGGCCTTCACTCAATTTGTAGAAGACCAGCAGCCAGCCCATAATTTTTAGAGCGACAGCGGCCTGCCCTCACTCAAATTTTGAGAACTTGGCTGTTTGGGTTGAGTAATGCTGACATTTTAAAACATTTCATCAATAAACATTTTTCTGCCACCTGCAGGGAGATTTGTGGTTGTTTATTTCGACGATATTTTAATTTACTCTCCTGACTTTGAGTCTCACCAACAGCATGTTTGGCAAGTCTTAAGGGAGGGTTGCATGAGGACATTGTGAATTTTGTGTTGGCTTGCAGTACTTGTGCACGTGCAAAAGTCACACATACTCGTCCTTCTGGATCTCTCCTGGCCCTGTGCATTCCCTCTAGACAAGGGGTCTCAAACTCAGCTGGGTGTATGGGCCACATATAGAAAAAAAAATTGAGAGGGTCCGCACTCTTTGCAGGACAAAGTGACATTTTTAAGGAATTCATGTTTTTTTTGTATAGACCTTTTGCATCTCTTTTTTGAACATTTTTTGCTTGTTTATTATAACAAACCTGCACTTTTTTTGTATAGTTAACCCCTTCACGACCTTTGACGGATCTATCCGTCATGGATCGTATGAGGTTAAGCTCCTCCCCCTGCCGTGGGCAGGTTGCGGCGATTGGCGCACATATCAGCTGTTTTCAGCAGCTGACATGTGTGCCTGCCTGTTACGAGTGGAATCGCATTCCACCCGTAACATTAACCCCTTACATCTCGCTGCCAAAGTCTGGCAGCGAGATGTATATACGCGCGGTCAGGATTTTCACGTACCGCCGCCCCCATCGGAAGTCACGTGAGTGATCACGTGACTTCCGGTGGTTGCATTGGTAGCACAGGGTCATGTGATGACACCTGTAGCTATGACGAGTCACCTTCGTTTTCACTCGGCCCGGAGCCGAATGAATCAGGAAGTGACTGTATCTGCTATTTACAGCTGTGTAGCTGTGATCAGCAGATATGGCAGAGGGTCGCATTGATGATCGCTATAGCCCCCTAGGGGGACTAGTAAAATTAAAAAAAAAAGTAAAAGAAAAGTTTTAAAAAAATAAAAAAAACCTAAAAGTTCAAAATCACCCCCCTTTCACCCCATTGAAAATTAAAGGGTTAAAAAATAAATAAATAAATATACACATATTTGGTATCGCCGCGTTCAGAAACGCCCGATTTATCAAAATATAAAATCAATTAATCTGATTGGTAAACGACATAGCGGCAAAAAAATTCCAAACGCCAAAATTACGTTTTTTGGTCGCCGCAAGTTTTACACAAAATGCAATGACAGGCGATCAAAACGTAGCATCTGCGCAAAAATGGTACCATTAGAAATGTCAGCTCGAGACCACCAGGTCGAAACGTTGCTGTTACACAACTGATGGAATAAAGAAATTGTATGTTTTTACCCGGAGGAGCGCTGTCATCCTTATTATTGGCAAAAAATAAGCAGTCACTGAGCCATAGATCCCAAAAAATGAGAACGCTATGGGTTTCGGAAAATGGCGCAAAACGTACACCACGTTTATTGGACAAACTTGTGATTTTTTTTTTAACACCTTAGATACAAGTAAACCTATACATGTTTGGTGTCTACAAACTCGCACCAACCTCAGGCATCACACAAACACATCAGTTTTACCATATAGTGAACACGGTGAATAAAACATCCCAAAAACTATTGTGCCATCACACTTTTTTTGCAGTTTTTTCACACGTGGATTTTTTTTTTGCTGTTTTCCAGTACACTATATGGTAAAACTTATGGTTTCATTTAAAAGTACAACTCGCCTCGCAAAAAATAAGCCCTCATATGGCAAGATTGATGGAAAAGTAAAAAAGTTACGGCTCTCGGAAGAAGGGGAGCAAAAAACAAAAACGCAAAAACGGAAAGTGCCCAGGGGCTGAAGGGGTCTAGATACAAAAAAGCATTTTTAATGGAAAAAAAATTGTGCTTTATTTTGAATTTTATCGCCTTCTTGTAATATTGTTTTAAAATTAGCAGCATCATATAGTAATCTTAGCCAACATCTTGTAGTAATGTCCCCATCTCTGATCCCTGTAGTGAGGTGCTCATCCTTGTAGCATTGTGCCCAGTAGTATTGTGCCCATCCTTTTAGTATTGTGCCCTGGGCACTGGGAGGATCTAATTAAACAGGCTGAAAAAGTATTTGCGTGGGTTAACTGCATAGCCGGCCTATAGTGGGATGGGATAAAAGGAACAGATATAGGTAGATATAGTTCTTCTTTAGAGGCAATGTGTGTAGAGTGTGAGAGAGAAAACAAAGCAGACGGAGGCAGAAGTAGAAGAAATATTGCCATTACAGTGTTGCCAATGTATGTAAAGCGGAATTAATAGCGCTATATAAGTGAATAAATCTTATGTTATATATTAATATATTATAAGTACATGAGACCAGGATAAGAATAACGGGTTAACTCTCCAGAAGTGACATAAGGGGCCCCAAACCAGCAAGCGTGTGATCAGTGCATAGACAGTGTTGGCCAGTGTAGAATGGGGAACTTGAGAGTGAAGGAGACGCCCCGCTGAGAGACACTGGCATGAGAGCATCAGCTCAACGAGCAATCATGAGAAGTAGCAACTCAGTGCTAGAGGTGCGCAGTCATAGCGTTACACCTGCACCCCTATGACTAATTACCAGTAGTGTGCAGTAGCATCAATTATCCCCTGATTCAGTGGCGGCTTCTGTGATTGAGAATATGAAAGGCTTAATACCCATGCTTAAGAGTCGGTCTATGTTAGCGTGAAGAACGGAAGGATAAGGCTTTGTGAAATCCTGTGTTTGAAGTTATCTGCAAGTAAAGTGAAAGAGGTTTTGAATCTCTGTTGTGGACTTTCTCTGACTGACCTTGACCACATTGGTACCAAGTGAAGAGAGGCAGGAGGCATCCGGCCTAGAGGTACCAGTCCAAAGGGGTTACAAAGTTACATAGGTTAAAAAAAGACCTAGGTCTATCTAGCTCAACCTTCCTCCACCAGTTCTACATTTTGTCATTAAATCATTTGTAGCCGACAATGTTATGTACTGAGGAAATCATCTAGCCCTTTTTTTGTTGTTTTTGTTGCCACACACATACACCATCATTGTCTGTAGCCTGCCGGGGCAAGGAGTGCGAGGCCCTTAACTTTAGCAACCGCCCTGGGCATGTTGAGAGCACCAAATGTTTTGAGGGCAATGAGCTGGCCAGCATTTATAATTTTTGGAGGGCCAAGGAGGCCCTCACTCACTCAACTGACAAAATTGTGAGGAATTGTCACGCTCCCTGGGTCCCGTCGGCGCGTGTCACTTACTGCTCTGGTCCCCGGTTCTCCTGCCTGCGCTGGCCCCTCTCACACCCCCTCCTGTGTGTCTCCTGTGCCACCCGTTCGCCGGTCCCAGCGTCCTCCTGCGCCTCCGGATCTTCTGCCTGGCTCCTCTGTACTTCCTGCATCTTCCCTGCCGCTTCCTGCTCTGGCCTCCGGCTCTCGGGCCTCGCGCATGCGCGCATTAGGGCGCGCGCTCGCTCACCTTCTCTTAAAGGGCCAGCGTCCCTGGAACAGGATATGGCTGATACAGGTACAGGGTATATAAGACTCCCCCTTCCATGTGGGCGGCGCCCTTTCAACTTGTTCCATAGCTAGGTGCTCAGGTCCCTTTGTGCTTTGTCTCCCTTTTTACCCTGTCTCGTCCGCAGAGTCCGTCTGCTGGTCCTGACTATCGGCTCTCCAGGAGGTGTCCCAGTGAGCGTCTGCTGAGGATTCCGCCATTTTCCGTCAGCCTGTACCCGTCACCGATCCCCGACTCTACCTGGTACATCAGCCTGCACGTCTTGCTGGACCCGGACCCCGTCTGCTGCTCCTTCCCGGCACCTGAACCCGGTTCCAGTCATCCGTCCTGCCTACGGTGCCCTTGGACTCAGAGACATTCCCTGCAGATCCCTGGAAGGACTCGTACCCCTAGTGTTCCGGCTACCGTGCATCAAGGCCCTCTGGCGGGGTGACCGGACAGTCCCTGTATAGGGGTTAGCTCTGGGTTGCCTCTCTGGGGGAGTCCAGTGCACGGCCCAGTGAATCCACATCCAAGACGTTACAGGAATCAACCAGGATGGTAAGCGGCTATGACGCCATAGTCAGCATAGCCATCTTGCTACTGCTCACTATGAGCACAAATGCTTTCTGCTCACAATTAAAAAGGAATCTTTGCATGTGGACCTTGTGGAGAAGGAAAGAGTACACAGATTTTGTGCTTGAATATCCTGACTGCTTGCCCTGGAAATGTTGCCTTTAGGCCTCGGGACTCTGAGGCTTTCCGCAATCTGATGGTAGTGGCCGTCCTGTGGCACTTGGTCCCCATCTACTAATATATTGTGTCTTCCCCACCTTAGACCTGCACGTGTCCCATAACCAACGCAGTTAGGTTGCAGCAGCATGATACTTATAGAAGGGCTCTAATGCAATATATCCTGACTATATGCCTCTGATCCAAAACGTTTACTCCTCTAGTAGCTATCCCCGCAATGAATGCAGTTATTATTGGTATTAATAGGGAAGAGAATAGATGTAGGCTTGAAAATGAGTTTTTTTTAGGTTGAAGCAGCAAGGTCTGTAAGGCTAGAATCCCGGCCTCCATGCCTGTAATACACGATCCCTTCTCCATAAGCTTGCCCTACACAAAATGCAGAGGAAAGTGGTGTTATTATAGAATTAGCCCAAAAAAGCACCGTTGGTGTACTGTTGTATCAGCAGGTACTGCCACACTGTCCCCCTTCCAGCAGAACCTCTCCCTACACTATTTCACAGTGCTCCAAGCATGGCATTACCGGGTCTCATATAGACTCGATCACGCGATGTGCCCGGCCAATCACAGTAATGCCAGTAGCCAACATGGCTATGGGATTACCATGATAGACATGCAATCTCTGTATGTATAGTGTCTGAAAAACAGCCAGAAAACATGTGGGGCAGGGACTAGAGCATGGTGCCCGAGGAGCAGGATACTATGTTGAGTACCAAACATATCAAGCAGCCCGATGCTTGGACTAGCCAGGTCGTCACAGGTACTGCAACACACCCCCCCACCCTGAGACAGGCACATCAGTCAGACACAAAATCCTTGTTGCCTCCCTCCAGGGGCTGATGTCCACACCAGGTGGCCCCACTCACTGAGGAGTTCACAGTCCTGGAGGCAGGAAACAGTAGTTAGTTAAGCTCGGGCAGAGCTCGAGGGCAGTACACAGATAGTGTGTAAAGGAGTGGAAGTGAGAGGAGCTACTGCCGGTGTCTGGGTGTGTGGCCTGGACACATACAGCAAGGTTGGCAGACGGTGGTGGCCGTCTGCAGGAGAGGCAGATCAACGCAGAACCGTAGGACCGGGGACGGGCGGTGGCCCGCCGGTACCGAATCGGGAAGCAAAGTGAAGCCAGCACACTCAGGCAGGGCCTACGGACCCCAACCAGGCTTGGAGACGCCATTAGAGGTCAAATCCGTCAGTGACCGGAACCCCAGGGGTTTCCTAACAGCCAAGACTCGATTGAAGGCAACCGTCCGACCAGAGAAAGGAAATACAGCTACCGCCACAGCTAGAGTTCCGAGGGCCAGAGCCTGCGGGCAAAAGGGGCTCCTCCGGCACCTATACGCTGGGGAGCGGGTTACCGGTGGGAAGCCATCGGAGCCGAACACATAAACAGGTGCAGGGAAAGACAGCCGCCATCAACCGTCCAGGAGAAGCCACAGCAGCCGGCTGCGGGACCCGTCCATCCAGCCGTTTGGTTTACCAGAGACTTTGCGTGTATCTGTTGCTGAGTGAGTACACCAGTCCCATCCGGCACCGCGCCGCGCTGTCCCCGCGACCCTGCACCTCGCCAGCCCTGCTTCCCCGTCACCTCACTGGGCCCGGGACCACCAGCCCCTACCCACGGAGGGGGAAAACATCTCAGCTGCTCCCTAACATTGCTCCCGGGATTCCCGTCACCAGCAGCGGTGATGCCCACCTTCACCACAAACCGTGGGTGGCGTCACGGACAAAATCCCCAACCCAAACTATCCCTTTCACTCACGGGCGAGGAGCGCCGCTCGAGTCCCCGGATCCGGCCCACCGCTCGAGCCACCGAGCAGCCATCGCAGAAGCGCCGGACCCGAGCGTTAGTGAGCGCAGCGCAGTGGCGTCCTCCCCGCCCGCGACACTTGATCAAGTACGGAGTAGTGCCGAGCACGCTCATCCATCACTAGTAATAGTTACCTCATCCGTTTACAGTGGTGCAATAAAATAATAATTCAATATTAACCCCTTCTTTACTGCAGAATTTACCCATAGACCTCTCTCGACAGCCACACATATGGGGAATCTACAAATAACTTGGCAGGTGCTATGAAGACATCTTGATCACACAGTATACCGGGGCACATTACTGCCTCCATTGTGGAGTCCATCGCTCCCTGTACATGCGCTCTAATTTGTATAATCAGAGATGTCTCATCCTGTAACGATACGCAATGAGCGCTCACCTGATGTCTCTCTCATGGCTTCGATGAGGTTCTTAGATTCTTCGAACACGCATCTTTCCATGAACGTCTTCCCCATCCCACAATTTTTCATGGAGGCGATAGTGAACCTGCGGAGCTGCCGAAATCTCTCTCCACTTATACTGGGGAAACCTGTGGAGCAGAAGATGTAAAATATAATATCCATTATTTAAGCAGTGGTGCTGAAGAGGTCAATCAAGTGAAGAGATCAATCAAGCGAAGAGCTGGAAGAAATTAAGAGAGATCTGCAGAGGGTCCCAAAAATTAGCATTAAAATCTGTACAATGTACAATACAAGGTAATATTGTGGTACTGTGTTAGCCAGAAAAATCATTAGCCATTGAAAAAGTAAAAAAAAAAACCTGATAGGAGAGAAACGTTAAAAGAAAGTTTCTCAATAGAGAATCCTCCTGGATTTTTTTAATTAGGGACCAGAATACCGCAAGGATTAAATATTCATCGGGACAGGGTAGTGCAATATATCTAATTCTATCTTACATGGAATGTTATTTTTATGCATATTTATGTATGCTTTTAATGTTTATATGTATTGGCAATTATACATTTGGTTATATACACAGGTGTTCCTGACAGGTGTGTAGGTGGGGAGGTCTAGCTTTGATTGCAGACCTGGAGCACTATGGGAATGACACAGACTATATAGAAGTGTTGTGTTGGTGTAGAGTGTATCTGTAATTGTAGCGCCCCTGAGACCCTCAGGGCACTACAGGGAACTGCATCCTCTTGGGGAAGCAGGACCTACCCCCTGGGATCTGGAGTACCAGTGCCGATTTCACCAAAACACATCTAAATCCTAGTTCTCCCCTCCACACTGGAGAGGGTTAACCACGTAAGGGGATGGTCGCCATGGGAACGAGTCCCTGGGTATAGCCAGCCTGGTGGGAAGGGTCAGTCAGTTAGAGAGAGTCTAGACCAGGCGTCTCAAACTCGGCTGGGTGTATGGGCCGCACAGAGGAAAAAAATAATTTGGGGGGCCGCATTCTTTGCAGGACAAAGTGACATTTTTATTGGTACCATATACAATAATTTATTTTCTTTTTACACACCTTTGGATCACTGATTTTGAACATTTTCACTTGTTTATTATAGCAAATGTGCACATTCTTTTTTAAATAAATATATATATATATATATATATATATATATATATATATATATATATACAGTGGGACCTTGGATTACGAGTATAATTGGTTCCGGGAGTGCGCTCTTAAATCAAGTTACTCTTATATCAAAGCAAATTTTCTCATAGGAAATAATTGAAACACAGACAATTCGTTCCACAACCCAAAAATATTTATTGTATTTATACAAACTTATTACAGTAATACAAAATAATGTGTTTTATTCATATAAAATTATTACAGTACACTAATACAAAATACTGTACAGTAAAAAGCAAAAATTAAACTGCACATTAACTTATAATAGAATTGTTGGTGTGCGGGAGGTACACTAGAGAGAGAAAAAATTATGTATAAATATGACAACTTTTATTCTAGTACAATACACAAAAAACACACCCCAAATCTATTCTTCCCAAAATAAGGGCAGAAGTAACGAAATGTGGGGTAGGAATACTGCCCAGGCAGATTACAGTACAAGCAATGTGCTTTACTGGTTAGTAGAAAGAAAGTACAGTAATGTATCCACAAATGCAAATTGATAGACATGCTATATAGTATATACTGTACTTTACAATGGTATATTCTATACAGTAAATATATACAGAAAGATACCCCCAGAGCGGGTCAGAGCGCAGTGAAAGGATGGAACCGGAAGTGTGCACGGTGAGTATTTGCTCTTGTTGCAAAGCATTGCTCTTAAACCAAGTTACAAATTTGTAAAAAGCTTTGCTTGTCTTGCAAAACGCTCTTAAACCAAGTTACTCTTAATCCAAGGTTCCACTGTATATATATATATATATATATATATATATATATATATATAATTTTTTTATATATATTTTATTCCTTTCTTGTAACTAATAGTGTTACAATTAGCACTATATAGACATTTTGACCAACATCTTTTAGTAATGTTCCCCATCTTGTTGTAATGTGCCCATCCTTGTCCCCTTGTAGTGTCGTGCCCCATCCTAGTCCCCATCCCACAGTAATGTGCTCATCCTTGTCTCCATCCTAAAGTAATGTTCCCCATCCTTGTCCCCATCTTGTAGTAATGTGCATCATCCTTGTCCCCATGTTATAGTAATGTACCCATCCTTATCCCCATCCTATAGTAATGTCCCCAGCCTTGTCCCCATCTTATCATAATGTGCCCATCCTGTACTAATGTGTTCATCCTTGTCCGCATCCTATAGTAATGTCCCCAATCTATAGTAAAGTTCCCAATCCTTGCCCCCTTGTAGCAATGTCCCCATCCTATAGTAATGTGCCCATCCTATAGTAATGTGCCCATCCTATAGTAATGTGCCAACCTTGTGCCCATCCTATAGTAATGTGCCAACCTTGTCCCCATCCTATAGTAATGTCCCCAATCTATAGTAATGTGTCCATCCTTGTCCCCCATCTTATAGTAATGTTCCCCATCCTTGTCCCCTTGTAGCAATGTCCCCATCCTATAGTACTGTCCCATCCTATAGTAATGTGCCCACCCTATAGTAATGTCCCCAGCATTATCCCTATTCTATAGTAATGTTTCCCATCCTTGTCCCCTTGTAGTAATGTCCCTATCCTATAGTAATGTCCCCAGCCTTAACCCCATCCCATAGTAATGTGCGCACTTTGTCCCTATCCTGTAGTAATGGGTAGGGGGGGGCAGCGGCTAGGACTTAGGCTACTTTCACACTTGCGTTGGACGGCTTCCGTTGCTATCCGCAGCCTTGAGGAATTACGGTAACCATTGCAGGAAACCGTTATATTCCTCATAGACATCTATTAGCTACGGATAGCAACAAATGGTCTTGCGTTGCATCCGCTGCACGACGCAGCGTCATTATTTTGACGCTGCGTCAGGTGGAAGGAACGCTGCATGTAGCATTTTTTGTGTTAAAATAGCGCACCTTGACTGACTCCGTTGGAATCCGCCACGGTGTCTAATTATTGTCTATGGTGGCGGTTTCTGGCGCTAAGCGGCGGAATCCGCTAACGGATTTCATCACGTTCTACTGCGCATGCTCAGCATGTCCAGCAGAACGATCAAAATCGTTTAAAATCACTCCTGGTCTCTGTCCCCCCTCTCCCCCCCTCTCTTATACTCACCGATCACGGGCACGGCGCTGCACAGCTGTCACACTGCTCCGGCGGCTTTTCCTCTTTTGAAAAAGCCAGCCGTCCATTATTCAATCTCGAATTGACTGCTTCCCCCGCCCACCGGCGCCTATAATTGCTTGCAGTCAGACCCGCACCCACGCTGAGTGACAGCTGTCTCCCTGCACCCAATCACAGCCGCAGTCTATATCGTGCAGTACAATAAATAAATAATTAAAAAAAACAGCGTGCGCCCCCCCCCCCCAATTTTGATACCAGCCAAGGTAAAGCCACACGGCTGAAAGCTGGTATTCACAGGATGGGGAGCGCCACGTTATGGGGAGCCTCCCAGCCTAAAAATATCAGCCAGCAGCCGCCCGGAATTGCCGCATCCATTAGATGCGACAGTCCCGGGACTCAACCCGGCTCATCCCAATTTGCCCTGGTGCGGTGGCAATTGAGGTAATAAGGAGTTAATAGCAGCAGCCCATAGCTGCCACTAAGTCCTAGGTTAATCATGGCAGGTGTCTCACCGAGATACCTACAATGATTAACCTGAAAGTCCGGGGAGGAGACACCACCCCTCCTGAGGTCAGGCAGAGGTCCCGTCCTCCCCGAATCTAAGGTACTGTATTTGCAAAGCGATCGCAGCCACTGGGGCTGCGATTTCGCCATGACGTGCTGGGTACGTCATGGGTCCTTAAGTACCAGGGAGCCATGATGTACCCAGTACGTGATAGGTCGCTAAGGGGTTAATGTGCCGTGCTTCACACACACAATAAAAAAAACACCTTTCTTCTCACCTGTCCCGCGTTCCCTCGGGTCCTCATCTCTGCTTCGTACGGCCCCCAGGCCCATGCCCCTGTTCACTATCGCGGCAGCTGCAAGGGGCCGCAGCCACTGTCAGTGATTTATGTCAGATGATTGTATTGACAGCGCGAAAGCGCAGCGCCTGCAAAACATTCATCTGACATAAAGCGCAGACAGTGGCTGCAGCCCCTGCCGTGATAGTGAACAGGGGCACGGGCCTGGGGGCCGCACAAAGCAGCCTGAGGGGACGCATGCGGCCCGCGTGTTTGAGACCCTTGGTCTAGACCAGGGGTCTCAAACTCGGCTGGGTGTATGGGCCGCACCGAGGAAAAAAATAATTTGGGGGGCCGCATTCTTTGCAGGACAAAGTGACATTTTTATTGGTACCATATATATATTTTTTTACACACCTTTGGATCACTGATTTTCAACATTTTTCACTTGTTTATTATAACAAATGTGCACATTCTTTGGTTAAATCTAAAAAAAAAAAATTTGATGTTAAAAAAAAGTCATGCCTTATTTTGTTTGTTTTTTTACATTTTATCCCTTTCTTGTAACTAATAGTGTTACAATTATCACTATATAGAAATTTTGACCAACATCCTTTAGTAATGTTCCCTATCCTATAGTAATGACCCCAGCCTTGTCCCTATCCTATAGTAATGACCCCAGCCTTGTCCCTATTCTATAGTAATGTCCCCATCCACTAGTATTATGCCCATCCTTGTAATGTCCCCATCTTTTAGTAATGTCCCCATCCTATAGTCATGTGCCTACCTTGTCCCCATGCTATAGTCATGTGCCTACCTTGTCCCCATCCTATAGTCATGTGCCTACCTTGTCCCCATGCTATAGTCATGTGCCTACCTTGTCCCCATCCTATAGTCATGTGCCTACCTTGTCCCCATGCTATAGTCATGTGCCTACCTTGTCCCCATCCTATAGTCATGTGCCCACCTTGTCCCCATCCTATAGTCATGTGCCTACCTTGTCCCCATCCTATAGTCATGTGCCCACCTTGTCCCCATGCTATAGTCATGTGCCTACCTTGTCCCCATCCTATAGTCATGTGCCTACCTTGTCCCCATGCTATAGTCATGTGCCTACCTTGTCCCCATCCTATAGTCATGTGCCCACCTTGTCCCCATCCTATAGTCATGTGCCTACCTTGTCCCCATCCTATAGTCATGTGCCCACCTTGTCCCCATGCTATAGTCATGTGCCCACCTTGTCCCCATCCTATAGTCATGTGCCTACCTTGTCCCCATGCTATAGTCATGTGCCTACCTTGTCCCCATCCTATAGTCATGTGCCTACCTTGTCCCCATCCTATAGTCATGTGCCCACCTTGTCCCCATCCTATAGTCATGTGCCCACCTTGTCCCCATCCTATAGACATGTGCCTACCTTGTCCCCATCCTATAGTCATGTGCCTACCTTGTCCCCATGCTATAGTCATGTGCCTACCTTGTCCCCATCCTATAGACATGTGCCTACCTTGTCCCCAGGCTATAGTCATGTGCCCACCTTGTCCCCATGCTATAGACATGTGCCCACCTTGTCCCCATCCTATAGACATGTGCCCACCTTGTCCCCATGCTATAGTCAAGTGCCCACCTTGTCCCCATCCTATAGACATGTGCCCACCTTGTCCCCATCCTATAGTAATGACCCCAGCCTTGTCCCTGTTCTATAGTAATGTCCCCATCCACTAGTATTATGCCCATCCTTGTAATGTCCCCATCTTTTAGTAATGTCCCCATCCTATAGTCATGTGCCTACCTTGTCCCCATGTTATAGTCATGTGCCTACCTTGTCCCCATGCTATAGTCATGTGCCCACCTTGTCCCCATGCTATAGTCATGTGCCTACCTTGTCCCCATGCTATAGTCATGTGCCCACCTTGTCCCCATGCTATAGTCATGTGCCTACCTTGTCCCCATGCTATAGTCATGTGCCCACCTTGTCCCCATGCTATAGTCATGTGCCCACCTTGTCCCCATGCTATAGTCATGTGCCTACCTTGTCCCCATCCTATAGACATGTGCCCACCTTGTCCCCATGCTATAGTCATGTGCCCACCTTGTCCCCATCCTACAGACATGTGCCCACCTTGTCCCCATCCTATAGACATGTGCCCACCTTGTCCCCATGCTATAGTCATGTGCCTACCTTGTCCCCATCCTATAGTCATGTGCCTACCTTGTCCCCATGCTATAGTCATGTGCCTACCTTGTCCCCATCCTATAGTCATGTGCCTACCTTGTCCCCATGCTATAGTCATGTCCCCACCTTGTCCCCATGCTATAGACATGTGCCCACCTTGTCCCCATTCTATAGACATGTGCCCACCTTGTCCCCATGCTATAGTCATGTGCCTACCTTGTCCCCATCCTATAGTCATGTGCCCACCTTGTCCCCATGCTATAGTCATGTGCCCACCTTGTCCCCATCCTATAGTCATGTGCCCACCTTGTCCCCATGCTATAGACATGTGCCCACCTTGTCCCCATCCTATAGACATGTGCCCACCTTGTCCCCATGCTATAGTCATGTGCCCACCTTGTTCCCATCCTATAGTCATGTGCCCACCTTGTCCCCACGCTATAGACATGTGCCCACCTTGTCCCCATGCTATAGTCATGTGCCCACCTTGTCCCCATCCTATAGACATGTGCCCACCTTGTCCCCATGCTATAGTCATGTGCCCACCTTGTCCCCATCCTATAGTCATGTGCCCACCTTGTCCCCATGCTATAGTCATGTTCCCACCTTGTCCCCATCCTATAGTCATGTGCCCACCTTGTCCCCATCCTATAGACATGTGCCCACCTTGTCCCCATGCTATAGTCATGTGCCCACCTTGTCCCCATCCTATAGTCATGTGCCCACCTTGTCCCCATCCTATAGTCATGTGCCTACCTTGTCCCCATGCTATAGTCATGTGCCTACCTTGTCCCCATCCTATAGTCATGTGCCCACCTTGTCCCCATGCTATAGTCATGTGCCCACCTTGTCCCCATCCTATAGTCATGTGCCCACCTTGTCCCCATCCTATAGTCATGTGCCCACCTTGTCCCCATGCTATAGTCATGTGCCCACCTTGTCCCCATCCTATAGTCATGTGCCTACCTTGTCCCCATGCTATAGTCATGTGCCTACCTTGTCCCCATCCTATAGTCATGTGCCTACCTTGTCCCCATGCTATAGTCATGTGCCTACCTTGTCCCCATCCTATAGTCATGTGCCTACCTTGTCCCCATGCTATAGTCATGTGCCTACCTTGTCCCCATCCTATAGTCATGTGCCCACCTTGTCCCCATGCTATAGTCATGTGCCTACCTTGTCCCCATCCTATAGTCAAGTGCCCACCTTGTCCCCATCCTATAGTCATGTGCCTACCTTGTCCCCATGCTATAGTCATGTGCCTACCTTGTCCCCATTCTATAGTCATGTGCCTACCTTGTCCCCATGCTATAGTAATGTACCCACCTTGTCCCTATTCTATAGTCATGTGCCCACCTTGTCCCCATCCTGTAGACATGTGCCCACCTTGTCCCCATGCTAGACATGCTGTAAACTGGGATCGGGGTTCGGACACTTACCTCCCCGCAGGGTCTGCACTGCCCGCCGTACAGAGAAGGAGACTGTACCCCAAAAGAGACAGTCAGGGTCCCCAAATGGTCCACGCTACGGGGACTCAATCTACAGAGAGTGCCGGGGACAGAGCAACCTGGGTCACTACATTGGCACTGGTCCTCCGGGGACCTGAACCAGCAACCCCTGGGTCCACAGTGAGTAGAGACTGTTAAGGACAACCTGGTGTGGTCTCCATTATTGCCCCTCTACATCTCCCAGGCACAGCCCTACCTGGGAAGGGCCTACCATCACAGCTGCCATTACCATCATCCCTGGGAGTACCCACATTGAGCAGCGGCGGTTCTCCATCCCTAACCGCAACCCGCAGGTGGCGTCACATGACAAAAACTCTTATCTCCCCTGTAAATACCCCCATTAACAAAAGGGGCTCAGAGCACGGGACCGGGCAACGGTCACCAGAGTGACATTCCCATTTGTTACCGCCCGGGACCCAATACCCCCTTCTTTGGGCGCTACATAATGACTGTAGGTCCAAAGAGAATCCAGTGGGTCAGAAACCGAGACAGAGGCAGAAATTAACAAGGGTTCCTTTACTGGGTTGAGAATTAGAGTATCATCCAGAATAAATTATGATTGATTTAAAACCCCCTCAAAAGCTCCACAAAAGTGGAATTAACACACTCAGCTTTTAGCCGGAATCAAGAGTTCCCGGGTTAAGTATATTACCACAGAAATCGGGAATACATTTACCAACTCACCGGGTTGACAAAGACAAAGACAAACAGGGGTCAATTTTTCTGCACCAAGGTATACTGCAACTCTAGTGCTTCAAACAATATCAATCCCAGAATCGCTAAACATAGAAATTTAGCAGATATCGTTATATACCACCAGGGGTAACTCTTGCTACACCAAGATGCATAGCTACCCTGATATTTACAATTACCCAATGTTGGTTACTAAGTCAATTGGGGGCATATCCATGTAAAACCCAACATGGTAAAATATCGGTTACCGTTAGTAGCTTGTGACACCCGACACGTGTTTCGCTTTCTTCGTCAGGGGGGGCGTGTCTGATCGACCAGAGAGGAGGTTTAAATACCGCCCACCTCTTATGGGTTCATATATGTATTAACAATCTTGTATTTACTTTTCTGATCGATATTTTACCATTATGGGTTTTACATGGATATGCCCCCAATTGACTTAAGCGGGCTTTGCACGTTGTGACATCGCAAGCCGATGCTGCAATGTCGCACGCGATATTGTACCTGCGACGGGGGCGGGGACTATCTTGTGATAGCTGGCGTAGCGAAAATTATCGCTACTCCAGCTTCACATGCACTCACCTGCCCTGCGACTGTCGCTCTGGCCGGTGACCCGCCTCCTTCCTAAGGGGGCGGGTCATGCGGCGTCATAGCGACATCACACGGCAGGCGGCCAATAGCGGCGGAGGGACGGAGATGAGCAGGATGTAAACATCCCGCCCACCTCCTTCCTTCCGTAGAGCCGCCGGCGGCAGGTAAGGAGATGTTCCTCGCTCCTGCGGCTTCATACACAGCGATGTGCGCTGCCACAGGAACGAGGAACTACATCGTACCTGTCGCTGCACCGGCATTATGGAAATGTCGGTGAATGCACCGATAATACGATAACGACGCTTTTGCGCTCGTTCATCGTATCATCTAGCATTTACACACTACGATGTCGAAAGTGACACCGGATATCCGTCACTTTCGATTTGACCCCACTGACATCGCACGTGCGATGTCGCAACGTGCAAAGCCGCCCTTAGTATTAGTAACCAGCATTGGGTAATTGTAAATATCAGGGTAGCTATGCATCTTGGTGTAGCGATAGTGACTCCTGGTGGTATATAACGATATCTGCTAATTTGATTGTTCCTTGCATAATTGGGCTCTTTGATCGCTTTTTTTCTCTTCTCCTTTCCAACTCACCAGGTTGAACAAAAAACCCAAAGAATTAACTATAAAGGCAAGAGGTGTAAATCCAATGGGGGCATCTGAGGGAACCTCTGAGATGGCGCACTGAGTATAACTTATCACCACTAATAGCAAAGCCTTGAATTTTACCAACGTCTGTTTTACACTGAACAAAGGGATACCTAGGTATCTTAAAGCTATGGTACCGTTAACCTCCACGGACGTTTCACACAGGCCTGAGGTCCAAGTCTGCTGTATATAAGAAGGAAGAAATAGGAAACACAAAAATCTTCTACTTGCTCTAAGGGTGTCTTCACCCCGGTCCTGCCACGCAGGGACCCTGGACTTAGTCGATATGATCCAATTACTCCACACAGAACACGGTCTCAAGCCCACAGCTCTGTAGTAATCCTCAGACAGAACACAGGCTTCCTCAGTCCAGAGAACAGCCCTCCCCTCAGGAAATTGGAGCTCCTTTCTCTCACACAACGTGGTCCAATTCCTTCAGCACCGCTCATGGTTCTTGTGCAGTCACCGATCAGGAGTTGTGTAAACTCTGCTGCGTCACACAGCTGTCTCCCTCAGCCAGCCAGGGCTCAGCACTCTCCCTCTGAGGTAACTCTTGCATCTGTCGCGGGCGGAGGAGGACGCCACTGTGCTGCGCTCGCTAACGCTCGGGTCCGGCGCTGCTGCGGCTGCTGCTGCTCGGTGGCTCGAGCGGTGGGCCGGACCTGGGGACTCGAGCGGCGCTCCTCGCCCGTGAGTGAAAAGGGTTGCTTGGTTTGGGGGATTTAGTCTGTGACACCACCCACGGTTTGTGGTGAAGATAGGCACCACCGCTGCTGGTGATGGGGATCCCGGGAGCGATGGCAGGGAGCAGCTGGGATGTTGTTTCCCCCCTCCATGGGTAGGGGTCGGTGGTCCCGGGGCCCGGTGGTGAGACGGGGAGGCAGGGTTGGTGAGGTGCAGGGTTGCAGGGACAGCGCGGCGCGGTGCCGGATGGCAGGGGTGTACTCACTCAGCAAGAGATGCACAAAGTCCTCGGTAAACCAAACGTCTGGATGGACGGGTCCCGCAGCCGGCTGCAGTGTCTCTCCCCGGACAGGTGATGGCGGCTGTCTTTCCCTGCACCTTTGTGTACTTGTTTGACTGCGATGGATTCCCAACGGTAGTCCGCTCCCCGGTGTATGGATACCGGAGGAGCCAGCTTGCCCGCAGGCCCTTGCCCTTGGGTCTCTAGCCTTAGGCGGTAGCTGTATACCCTCACGGTGTGGGCGGTTGCCTTCAATCGGGCTTTGGCTGTTAGGAAACCAGTGGGGTTCCCGTCACACTCGGATTTGACTATTGTCTGCGGCTCCAAGCCTGGTCGGGGTCCGATGGCCCTGCCTGTGTGTGCTGGCTTCACTTCGCTCCCCGGTCGGTACCGGTGGGCCAACGCCCGACCTCGGTCCTACGGTTCCGCGTCGATTCACCTCTCCTGCAGACGGCCACCACCGTCTGCCAACCTTGCTGTCAGTGCCTGGGCCACAAACCCAGACACCCAAGTGTTTACTCCTCACTCTTCAACCTCCTAAACTGTTCTCCCACTTTTCCCCGCCTCCAGGCCTGTGAACTCCTTGGTGGGTGGGGCCAACCGCTTGGCTCCGCCCCCACCTGGTGTGGACATCAGACCCTGGAGGGAGGCAACAAGGATTTTAAGTTTGGCTAATGTTACTGTCTAGTGGGGGTGGGGGTGTTTGTGTGTTACCTGTGATGACCTGGCTAGTCCAGTGCGCCACACATCTACAGGGTCTTTGACCCAAAACCCTGCTGATCAGAGCAGGCAGACAGAACTCACAGGGTCCTACTGCACTGTTGACACAATCACATTTCAGACTCTCACATATCCCTGATTAAGACATTCATTTTCTATTTGTCGAAACGCGGTTGGATCGCATGTCTTGTACTTTATGTTCTGTGGAGACCAATGTTGCATGATGGATTTTAAAGCTTGAAATAAAGGAACTATTTTATTTAATCCCTTTCTTTAATCCGCTGGATTCGCTTTTTCTTCGTGTTTTTCACCTGTATCAGTAGAAAGCAAGAGAGAGCTATCTGCCTGACGCTTCCTCTCCATCATTCCCCCACTGTGTCTGTGTCGCGGGCAGGGGCCAGACCTCTGCAAGGGGGCTGCTCAGAGATGCTCGGATCCAGGGCTCCTCCGTGGATCGAGTGGGAACAGGACTCGGGCTCGAGCAGCAGCCCGCCGCCCACGAGTGAAAAGGGGGTTTTATTTACAAGGGAGGTTGTCTGTGACGCCACCCACGGTGTGTGGTGAGGTACGGCACCACCGCTGCAGCTATGGGAGGCCCGGGGAGGTGTAATGGCAGCTGGTTGTTAACCCCTCCGTGGGTAGGGATGGATGTCCCGGGGCCCAGTGTCTTTATGCTGAGGATTAGTAGTGCAGGGACCGGCCAGGCCGGTGATGTTACTCACGATGAGAAGAAGTACACAAGTCCTGTGGTAAACCAAAATGATCGTGGCCGGCCTCCGCTGACGGGTGTATCTATTCCCTCACCCGGGTGTGGTAGTTAAGTCTTTCTCCTCTGCACTGTTTGTGGAAAATGGGACTGCCTGGTGTGTAACGCAGGTTCCCGCTCCCGGTTCTTTGATTGGGAGCCGTGCCCGTCTGGCACTGACCCGTGGGATCTACAGGCCCTGGCGGTGGCCCTATCCCTCTCTGTTGGTGGTTGTCTACTTTTCGGGACTTAGGCTGGGACAGGACCTATAATCCTGTCCTTAATCAGTGAATTAGCTAGGCCGCTGTTTTCGGTCCCGGCTTCAGGGTCCGAGTACCCCCTTTCTGTGCGTACGGTTTCCAGTCGGTTCTCCGGTGGCTGCAGCGGCGAGCCACTACCCTGTCCCGGTCCACTCTGGATCCCCGCAGCCGTCTTCCTGTATCCTGCAGACTATGGCTACCGTCTGCCACCTAGCCAAGATGTCAGGGCTCCGACCCTGGCACCTGTCAGATTTTGAGCCTCAGACCACGACACAGGTCTGAGCTCCACACGTGAACTCTAAACTTAAGCTAACTGCTTGTGTTCCCACCCTGGACTGTTTAGACCCCTAGGTGGGTGTCGCGGGCGGCGGGGCGCTGCTCGACTTAACGCTGACGCTCAGGTCCGGCGCGGCTGCTGCTACTGCTGGTCGGTGGCTCGAGCGGTGGGCCAGATCCGGGGACTCGAGCGGCGCTCCTCGCCCGTGAGTGAAAAGGGGAGGATTGTTTGGGGATTGAGTCTGTGACGCCACCCACGGTTTGTGGTGAAGGTGGGCACCACCACTGCTAGTGACGGGGATCCCAGGAGCGTTGTTAGGGAGCAGCTGGGATGTTTTCCCCCTCCGTGGGTAGGGGCTGGTGGTCCCGGGGCCCGTTGAGGTGACGGGGAGGCAGGGCTGGCGAGGTGCAGGGTCGCTGGGACGGCACGGCGCAGTGCCGAACGGCACTGGGGCACTCACTCAGCAATAGAAAGTCACAAGAGTCTCTGGTAAACCAAACGGCTGGATGAACGGTTCCCGCGGCCGGCCGCAGTGTCTCACTCCCCGGACAGGTGATGGTGGCTGTCTTTCCCTGCACCTTAGTAGTTTGCTTTTGACTCCAATGGCTTCCCAACGGTGGTCCGCTCCCCGGCGTATAGGTGCCGTAGGAGCCCGATTTGCCCGCAGGCGCTGGCCCTTGGGTTTCTAGCCTTTGGCGGTGGCTGTATACCCACACGGTGCGGACGGTTGCCTTCAAACGGGAACTGGTAGTTGGGGAACCCCTGGGGTTCCCGTCACAGTCGGATTTGACAATTAACAGCGGCTCCAAGCCTGGTCGGGGTCCGATGGACCTGCCTGTGTGTGCTTAGTTTCACTCCGTTCCCCGTTCCGGTACCGGCGGGCCGACGCCCGACCCCGGTCCTTTCGGCTCTGCGGAGCTCCACTAACTCCTGCAGACGGCCAACACCGTCTGCCAACTTTGCTGTACGTGTCCGGGCTCCGACCCAGACACCTGTTTTGCTCCTCACACTTCCACTCTCTAAACTCTTCTCTTACTCTCTGTTTTTCCCGCCTCCAGGACTGTGAACTCCTCGGTGGGTGGGGCCAACCGCCTGGCTCCACCCCACCTGGTGTGGACATCAGCCCCTGGAGGGAAGCAACAAGGGTTTTGTGTTTGACGTGTGTTTCTGTCCGGGGGGGTGGGGGTGCGAATGTTATTCATGTGGCTACCTGGTTTGTCCAGGGCGCCACATGGGCGTTTCCTAACTGCCTAATCCCACCCACTGGTGTGCCTGTCTTGCCCTGAGGGGGGTGACTAGGGTTTCAGGTTGGCTGATGTAAGCCTTTGGGGACTGGTGTGATGTGGGGGCCTAAATGTGCGTGTACCTGGTTCTCCGGGGCGCTACATCTGCACTCTGACATCTGAGCACAACAAGGGTCAATGATGTCACTGCTGTGCACCCGCTGTGCCAACATGTTCAGTGAGGCAGGACTCACGCTGAGGAGACCGGGGAGGAGGAGACGAGGAAAGGGGACTACTTTAGTTTATTTACTAAACTATGGGGGGGTGGATTATAATATTTGGAGGTCTATGGCGGCGCTCTATAATACATAGTGGACTATGGAGGTGCATTATACCATTTGGAGGACTATGGCGGGGCACTATAATACATAGTGCACTATGGAGGGGCAGTATACTATTTGGAGGAGTATGTGGTGTGTATTATAATATATGGAGGACTACAGGGGCGCATTATACTATATGGAGGACTATGTGGGCGCATTATAATGTTTGGATCACTATGTGGGTGCATTATTCTACATGTAGGGCTTCAGGGGTGCATTATACTATATGGAGGACTATGTGGGTGATTATACTATATGGAGAAGTATGGGGGTTACATTATACTATATAAGAAGCAATGTGAGGCCCATTATACTAAATGCAGGAGTATGAAGGATACATTATTCTATATATAGGGCTATGTGGGGCCCATTATTCTGTATGGAGGACTATGTGGGGCCTATTATTCTGTATGGAGGGCTATGTGGTGCCCATTGTTCTATATGGAGGGCTATAGGATGCATTATACTATATGGATTACTATGGGGCGATTATCCTATATAGAATATTATGTGGGTGTATTATACTATATGGAAGACTATGTGGGGTCCATTATATTATATGGACGACTATGGGGTGCATTATACTATATGGAGGAGTATGGGGAGTGCATTATACTATGTGGCGCCCATTATACCAAAGGGAGGACTGTGAGGAGGCACTGCATAATAGGGTTATTTGAGAGCTCTTTGTTGGGGGTCATGATACAGTGTGAAGATACGTAGGGCCATTGTACTGTGTGGAGGTCACCGTTGGGGTCATACTGAGTTGGGGTCACCATACTTTCTGTAGTTGAGGGGTGAGTACAGTAGGGTGATCATACTGTGTGTGGAAGGTACTGTGGAGGACCTCACTGTGGGGTATAATACAGTGTTTGTGGGACACTTTTGTTGGCATCATACTTTATGGGGGCCATGAAAGTGGAATCTAGGGGCTGCAATAGGAGGAAAATTACTTTGTAAGGCCTGTAAAGTTGTGCGATATGTTCTTATGTCACCCAGACAAATATTATGTATATCTTTGTTTGTTTTGGTGGGCCCAATTAGATCTTCTGCTATGGGGCCCCATGACTTGTATGTGCCCCTGGCCCGTTCTGCTCCTGCCTGTGTTGTAATCTACTGCCTGCAGTTTTGGAGCAGCTGCACTTCAATGTGACTGTCCCCAGGTGACGGTGAAGACTCCCTCTCCTCCCACCATGGATGGTCCCTGGGGGCTAACGGCATCTTCTCTCACACAGAGGGGAATTGCTTAGAGCGTTTTCCCAGTCAGATAGAGCAGATGGTTGTGTTTGGTTCCTTGAAGTAGGGTCACGAGGATGTTACTGTAACTTTCTATATGGAGCAGGTGATGAAGACCCCAGAGACCCCCATGCTTTACCCTGGTAGTGTCAGCACAAAGCAGAACTTAAGGTGACACTTCTTACTGTATCCTTCAGTGTAGAGATCAATGACGGGTAAGAAGGGACGGCCACTGAACTCCTCGCCTTGATTTAATAAGGCGTCCGTCACTGCTTCATAGCCATAGACGACCACAATTGGATCCGTCAACTTCCAGATGGTGAACACTGGACCATATTTTCTGTAAAGCTTTAAACAAAACATAAATAGGTTAATAATGGGGTAAAATGGAACAAGTGACCTAATCTCCCCACACCAGGGTCCAGAGGGGCTATTTCCTGACCATACAGAGCCCTTAGAGGGCGAGAGCCAGGCATCTGTGTGCAGCTGCCTCTAGGTGGAATATTTTTATTATAACACTGTGATGGTGGAATATGGAGGGTTGTGTAGGTTCATATTTTAGGCGTGGTTCACTGTCCATTCTCTGTATTGCTTGTGTGTACATTGTATTGTCTGTAGGTAATCACCCCCCGTAGTGTTCCTGTCCCTAGGTCTGGAGAGGGGGACCTGGGATCCACCTAAACTTTCTGCTTACCTGAAGAGTTGGCCAGTCAGGCTGGGAAGGAGAAGAGAGAAGGATTGCTCCTCGGGGAGGAAACGGCAGCACTCCAGAGAGCCGTTGAGAAACCCCCATTTGCCTGGAAAAGGACTGCTGGAGGATTGAGACTCATCCCCGGGACATTTATGCCATTCCTGATCTATTTTACCCTCCATGTGGTGCATTATTTGATGCTCATTCTGTATTGCATGGAATAAATATGCTTTGGATTGTTCATCCACCTCTTGCTCTGTTGATTGTGTGATATGTGAGAAAGACCCCATCACAACTGTTGGCAGTGGTGGGATCAACAAAGCAAAGCCCAATGGAGATCCACCCACAGAGTGAGTACAGAAACTGGACCGTATCCAGTCTACATGACAGAGCCACAGATCTGGGCCTGAACCACCATGGACTGAGTAAAGAGGCCTTAATTGATCTACTGGTGGATGCGAGCCAATCCAACTCCTCCCAGATGTCTGACAGACAAGCACTGGAGACGGGGATCCCTGCCCCAAAAATCCAGTGGTTGGTGTGGTTCGAAGAAGAGATGACAGCTCTGGGCCCTGGTGTATCTCAGGAGTATAAGGAGGAGGCTGCTTGCCGAGCACAGAGGAGACAACAAGCAATGGAGTCCGGCAGAGGGAGTAATGTGAGTTGGAGTGTAAACCCAGCGATCCGGGAGGTTGTACAGATCACTCGAGCGGACTTCAAGCCATTTGATGAGGCTTCTGGGGATGTGGAAGGGTTCTTCAAGGACTTTGAACAGCAGTGTGCGGTGATGGAGGTTCTCCAGCTTTTGAAAATGCCAGCCGCACATTATTCCATCTCGTATTTCCTGCTTATCCGCCCACCGGAGCCTATCATTGGTTGCAGTCAGACACGCCCCCATGCTGAATGACAGCTGTCTTACTGCAACCAATCACAGTCGCCGGTAGGCGGGTCTATATCGTGTAGTAAAATAAATACTGTAAAACAATGACGTGTGGTCCCCCAATTGATACCCAGCCGAGGTAAGCACATAGCAGCGGGCCAGTATTCTCAGGCTGGGGAGGGCGAGGGCCATGGATACGGCCCCCCTCTCACAGCCGAAAATATCAGCCCGCTGCCCTGAGAATGTCGCATCCATTAGATGCGACAGTCCCAGCGTGTTACCGGCCCTTCCCGATTGCTGTGATGCGGTGGCAATCAAGATAATAAGGAGTTAATAGGAACACATAGCTGTCACTAAGTCCAAGATTAGTAATGGCAGCATCTATGACACTCCATCACTAATCTGTAAGTAAAGTAAATAAACACACACCGAAAAATCCTTTATTTGAAATAAAACAGCAAAAAGCCCCTCTTTCACCACTTTAGTAACCCCCAAACACCCAGGTCCGGCGTAATCCACACTGATTCAGCGACGTCTGTGAGTGAGTGCTCAATGCAGCCTAATTCCGTGAACGATGCTGCAGGGGTAACTACAAGGTCATTTCTCACGGTCGGTGATGTCAACACATTACCGATCGCGAGAATTTCAGTGCTGCCGTAAAGCACAATTCAGAGTGACGTCAGTGACCCTGCGGGAACTCAGATCCAAGCTCCCGCAGGGTCACTGCTCCATCACACATACTGTTGGAGGGGGGGGACACAAACATCACAAATAAAAGCTGTAATATCATCTATCTATCCATCTATCCCTCTATCTATCCCCCCATCTATCTATCTATCCATCCATCCATTCATTATCTATCTGTCCTTCTATCTATCTACCCATTATCTATCTACCCATCTATCCCTCTATCTATCCATTATCTATCTATCCATCTATCTATCTATACATCCATTATCTATCTATCTATCCAATATCTATCTATCCATCTATCTATCCATTATCTATCTATCCATCCATCCAGACATCTATCCATCCATTATCTATCCATTATCTATCCCTCTAGCTATCCATTATCTATCTATCCATTATCTATCTATCCATCCATTATCTATCTATCCATCTATCCATCCATTATCTATCTAGCCATCCATCCATCCATCCATTATCTATCCATCCATCCATCCATCCATTATCTATCCATCCATTATCTATCTGACCTTCTATCTATCTACCCATTATCTATCTACCCATCTATCCCTCTATCTATCCATTATCTATCTCCATCTATCTATCTATCTATCTATCTATCCCTCTTTCTATCCATCTATCTGATAGATAGATAGATAGAGGGATAGATGGATAGATAGATAATGGATAGATAGATAGATAGACAGGCAGACCGATGTCAAACACATATATAATGTCCCACCTCCCTGCATATTCTAGGCTGGCACTCTTTAGTGACTTTCATGTGGCACTAAAAGGGTGCCTAGCCTTGTATTTAGCCAAAAAAAAAAAAAATAATTAAAAAAGAAAGTGACGTGGGGTCCCCCCCATTTTTGACAGCCAGCTAGGGTAAAGCAGATGGCTGCAGCCTATAGACCAAAGCTGGCAGCTTTATCTTGGTTGGGGAACCAATTTGGAGGGCTCCCAGGCTCTTTTTTATAAATAAATCATAAAAAAAAAAATGGGGTTCCCCCCAAATTGGTTCATTAGCCAAGGTAAAGCGGACAGCTGTGGTCTGGTATTCTCAGGGTGGGAAGGTCCATAGTTATTGGCCCTTCCCAGCCTAAAAATAGCAGACCGCAGCCTCCCTAGAAGTGGCGCATCCATTAGATGCGCCAATCCTGGCGCTTCGCCCCAGCTCATCCCGTGCCCTGGTGCGGTGGCAAATGGGGTAATAAATGGAGTTGATACCAGATGTGTAATGTCACCTGACATCAAGCCCAGCAGTTGGTGATGTCATGGTGTCTATCAGATACCCGACATCACCAACTGTCAGTAATAAAAGTAGAAGAAAAAAAATAGACGACAAAAAAAAAAATATTTGAAAAAACGCTCCCCAAAACATTCCCTCTTTCACCAATTTATTGTAAAGGAAAAAAAAATCCCCTGTAATCCATTTTGGAAGTCCCACGATGACTCTGTACCTTCTAGAATATGGGAGGCACGCTCAGGGAACGTGTCCCCCATTTTCTAGGAGTGCAGACCCTCCATGTGAGGAGTGTGGGTGCAAAGAATCTGCACCTACCCTCCCCGGGTAACAGCAGCAGTGTCCGTGCAGCCAGAGCAGCTCAACAGTCTGTTCTCACTGAACACAGGAAGCTGAGCTTACAGCCGCGCTCTGCGCATGCGCATACTGTGTATTGTGAAGGAGGAGGGATGCGGGGGATCAATGCTGCAAAAAGGTAAAAACACCGGAAAACACCGGAGGTGGGTATGGGGGGGGGACTTAGCTGGACCTGGGGAGTAGTTTTCAGTCGCATGTGTCATGGCACATGCGACAGAAATCAGAAGAAGAGGGTGAATGCGGGCGTCGCGTTAGTGTGCGTCCTGTCATCTTGGATGAATTGGGAGGGGGCAGAAATGCAGTGAGGCACCTTCTACAGGCTGTGCCCATACTGTTTCTGCCTTTTCCCATCCATTTCATCCTTTTCCTCAGTCACCACAGGTCACCGACGGGTCCAACATGAAATTATTCTGGTTTCCCATAGACTTGCATTGGGGGTCGATTATTCGCGAATACTCGAATAGCGTCGAGGTATTCATCGGATATCCGTCGAAGCGAATAATAGGGTATTCGATCATCCCTATTTAGGATGTATGCCCATAACATGTCCCAGGCATGTCGGAGATGGCTGGAAGCGGAAGACGCCTTCACTGTGGAAGATGTTATGCAGGTATTTCTTATAGAGCAATTTCTTTACAAGTGTCCCTCAGAAATACGGGAATGGGTCAGAGAGCGCACGCCGGGCACCTTAGATCGAGCTGCAGCCCTGGCTGATGAGGCCCTTACTAGCCGACCGCAATGGAGGAGGCTTATGGGAAATAAGCTGCAGCCTGCTCCTCCGCCCAGGCCCTTTCCAGTTATATCTGCCCATCCACCCAGCTGCAGGCCGATGACATCCAAGTCTCACAATTCTGGGCCCCAACAGTTCCAAAAATGTGGGAATTACAGAGAGGAGATGTTATGGGTGCGGGCAAACTGGGCACCTGCAATCCAGTTGAACCACAAGGACTCAGAGGGACCCCCACCTTGTCCGGTGTATTTTGTGTATTCCATCCCGCCTGAGGAAGAGGTACAACCACCTCCACTGGAGTGTATCGCTGACCCCTGCACCATAGATGCCCCTGTTGGAGTATATGGACTCTGGCCTTTGTCACCAGGTTCTCCTCCTGCCTTCTCCAGAATGCACATTGGAAGGAGTATGACGCAGAGGAGATGTTATCAATGTGGGCAGCCTGGGCATTTGCAAAACACTTGCCCTGCTGGTCGATTGAGGAATGATCTTGCACTAGATTGACCTGTTCATTCTCTACAGCCAAATACAAGGGGGGGGTGAAGAGTTCTCACCCCTTCAAGCTAACTTTCCTAATGACTCGGACACATGTTCCGCCACTAGGGGCTGCTGGGGTGCGAGCCACAGCCCCAAGTTCCTCTCACCATCAAAGTAAGCACCTACAGGAGGTTGTGCTGGATGGACAGCGAATCATTGGATTTTGGGGGCATTTCTCACAATAGCTGATCCCCGGGTGGTTTGGCCAGAGGCTATACATCATGGACCAGGGATTATTATTGAATTGGCTGGAGGACCAAAGGCTACTGTAGATCTGGACTTTGGTTTTGGGGTTAAGCAATGTGTGGTTGGGGTGATGAGTGGCCTGCCTGCAGATATTCTCCTAGGAAATGATGTAGGAGATCTACAATGCCGATTTGTGGGTGCAGGAAACAGTTTGATCGAAGGAAAACACAAAGGGAAGATTGTGCTTCCAACCCTACCGCTGTACAAGGGACTATCCACAGCTGAGCAACATGGACTTAAGTGAGGTGGTCAGAGGTCTGTGTAGACCTCATGGCATACTCACTTATTAAGAAGGAGGGAGAGGTTGTGATAGTGGAATATGGGGGATTGTGTATCATGTTGTAAAGGTTCGTATTTTAGGCGTAGTTCACTGTCCATTCTCTGTATTGTTTGTGTGTACATTGTATTGTCTGTAGGTAATCACCCCCTGTAGTGTTCCTGTCTCTAGGTCTGGGGGAGGGGGCCTGGGATCCACCTAAACTCTTTGCTTACCTGAAGAATTGGTCAGTCAGGCTGGGAAGGAAAAGAGAGAAGGATTGATCCTCTGGAGGGAAAAAGGCAGCACCCCAGAGAGCCGTTGAGAAACCCCCATTTGCCTGGAAAAGGACTGCTGGAGGATTGTCACTGATCCCCGGGACATTTATGCCATTCCTGATCCATGATCCATGTTACCCTCCGTGTGGTGGATTATTTGATGGTCATTCTGTATTGCATGGAATAAATATGCTTTGGATTGTTCATCCATCTCTCGCTCTGTTGATTGTGTGATATGTGAGAAGGACCCCATCACAAACACATTCTATGACTATTATTTTGGCACTATATGGTGACAGTATTTGTGCACCGGAAGATACTATTATATACAGTGGGTACGGAAAGTATTCAGACCCCTTTAAATTTTTTACTCTTTGTTTCATTGCAGCCATTTGGTATATCTTTTTCTCATTAATGTACACTCTGCACCCCATCCCCCATCTTGACAGAAAAAAACAGAAATGTAGAAATTTTTGCAAATTTTTAAACAAGGAAAACTGAAATATCCCATGGTCATAAGTATTCAGCCCCTTTGCTCAGACACTCATATGTAAGTCACATGCTGTCCATTTCCTTGTGATCCTCCTTGAGATGGTTCTGCCCCTTCATTGGAGTCCAGCTGTGTGTAATTGCACTGATAGGAAGTGATTTGGAAAGGCGCACACCTGTCTATATAAGACCTCTCAGCTCACACTGCATGTCACACCAAATGAGAATCATGAGGTCAAAGGAACTGCCCAAGGAGCTCAGAGACAGAATTATGGCAAGGCACAGATCTGGCCAAGGTTACAAAAGAATTTCTGCAGTACTCAAGGTCCTTAAGAGCACAGTGGCCTCCATAATCCTTAAATGGATGAAGTTTGGGACCACCAGAACCCTTCCTAGACCTGGATATCCAGCCAAGCTGAGCAATCGTGGGAGAAGAGCCTTGGTGAGAGAGGTAAAGAAGAACCCCAAGATCACTGTGGCTGATCTCCAGAGATGCAGTAGGGAGATATGAGAAAGTTGCACAGAGTGGCCGACGGAAGCCTTTCCTCAGTGCAAGACATATGAAAGCCTCATAGAGTTTGCAAAAAAACACATGAAGGACTCCCAGACTATGAGAAATAAGATTCTCTGGTCTGATGAGATGAAGATGGAACTTATTGGTGATAATTCTAAGCGGTATGTGTGGAGAAAACCAGGCACTGCTCATCACCTGCCCAATCCCCACAGTGAGACATGCTGGTGGCAGTATCATGCCAGGGGGGTATTTTTCAGCTACAGGGACAGGACATCTGGTGGCAATTGAAGGAAAGATGACCCTGCACTGTATGGTAGCCTGTATAATATCACATCAGCAGCTGTAGCAACCTGCTAGTCCGGAGATCTCCAATATCACATACCTCAGGGAAGTATTTGAAGGCAGCACCTAGTCCTACATATTTGGGGGTACCCAGAAGCGGCAGAGGAGCAGGACCGGGGGGTAAGAGCTGAGATTTTTTCTGCTTTCTCCAAAAGGAGAGAAGGAAAATGAAGGTGAAGAGGATGGAGACAGCAACGGACAGCAGCGAGGAGACGATCATTATCCTGGAGGGTCAAGAAGGAAAAAATATATATATCACATGTCATTACAACATTGTATCCACTATACACAGCATCGCTCCTCCACCTCACAACTGCTACATAGTGATATATCCTGCAGATTATTACACTACTGACCTCTTCAGATCTGCAGAGCATCGCTCCTCCATCTCCTGACATAGATAGTGATAAATCTGGCAGATTATTATACCACGGACCTCTACAGATCTGCAGAACATCGCTCCTCCATCTCCTGACATAGATAGTGATAAATCTGGCAGATTATTATACCACAGACCTCTACAGATCTGCAGAACATCGCTCCTCCATCTCCTGACATAGATAGTGATAAATTTGGCAGATTATTATACCACGGACCTCTACAGATCTGCAGAACATCGCTCCACCATCTCTTGGCAGATACATAGTGATTAGAAATGAGTGAACCCATGGAAGTTCAGGTCCGACCGGACCTTAGTTCAAAGTTTGGTTTGGAAATCAGACGACCCCAAGTTCACCCCGGATTCTGAATCCCGCCTGTGAAATGATCATGGTATGGACTAGTGGGCTTCTAAACGAAGCAAAAATGGGATAGGAAATAAATAAATTTAAAAAAAAAAGTGTTTTTATTTTTTTAAAAATCTATCTTTGATAACCAGCACAGATAAAGGAGACAGCTGGGGGCTAATATTATCAGGGTGTGAATACCCATGGTTATTGGTCCCTTCCCAGCCTGAAAATAGCAGCCCACAGCCGACCTAGAAGTGGTGCATCCATTAGATACTTCAATTTGCCCTGCTCTTATCGATTTCCCTGGTGTGTTGGTAATCAGGGTAATAATTTTTGGGGTTGATATCAGCTGGGAATTGTCAGCTGGCATCAAGTCTATCAGACACCCCCATTACTAACCCGTTAAGTAGAAAGTTAAAAAACAAAGACAGAAAAAAAAAGTTTATTTGAATAAAGACCCCCCACACACCCTCGTTCACCAATTTATCACTTCAAAATAAATCCTGTAAGTTCCGACGTAATCCGAAGAGTAATGTCCTAAGACATCTATAGAATCCAATAGGGCTTGTTCTGAGAACGTTCTGAAGTTGGGATGGGATCAATATCTAACATGTTACCTGACCCATCAAGGGGGGTGGCGTTAGTGGTCCTCTTATCTTACTCTCTGACCTATTTATTTGCTTGGGTTGTAGGTGGGGAGCAGCTCCATGGGCTTTATCTGCCTTGGGCACCAAAATAACGTGTCCTGACCCAACCAACAATAATCTGAATCTTAACTCCCCTGATGAATCTGATCTGAGGCGTGTCGGGAGGCCATCTATGAAGGCACCTATGGAATCGATGAAACTTACTGGGAGCAGGAGTTGGGGAGAGGGTGGATTATGGACGTCCGATGATCCCCCCAATATTCCAGAGGCCAGACTGAGTCTTCCGATTTTCGTCCTCTGATGTCCTAGGTGGATTTGGACACATTGGGTGAGATTGTTCCTTTATTCTCATGAATTATGAATCCCATGTAATATGAGATGTATTCGTCTTCACAATGTCTTATCCCCTCTATCTACATCAGTCCATGAATGACAATGTAGAACTGGTGACTCTAAGGCTGTGTGCACACATTGCGTTTTGCAGACTTTTTTGCTGATTTTGGCTGAAGGATATGTCATCATGATGCCAGTAAAGTGAATGAGAATCCTGAAGTTTGTCGTGAACACGGTCAGGTTTTTCTCCTTGCACCTTTGTATAATCTGCAGTATGTCAATTCTTTCTGCGTTTTTAACCAATTGAATTCAGTGAAAAAAATGCATCAAAAATATATTGAAAATGCATTGAAAAACATGGCAAAATGCAAGTCTTTCCTGCCAAGAGATATAACAATAGTGCAGAAATTTCTGCAACATGGGCACATAGTTTAAGGCCTCTTTCACACGTCTGTACAAAACACGAACATTTGCATAGTCCGTGGTGGAGGTGCGCATGTGTGTGTGTGCCGCCCCCGTGGGAGTAGCCAGGCTGCTCGGATCCGGGTTCGCTGTGGCTCGAGGGTCTCCGGACCCAGGGTCGTGCTGCCACGCAAATGAAAGTGGGTATTTACAGGGCAGTCGATGTATAGTTCGTGATGCCACCCATGGTGTACGGTAATTTGGAAGTACCGCCGCTGCCGTTGGGAGTACCCGGTGTGATGAAGTGGGGCAGCAAGGTGTCGTAGCCCTCCACGGGTAGGGGGGATGCTCCGGGACTCGGTGAGGGGGTTGCCGTGGGATGCAGGGGTCACTCTCGTACTCACTCAGGTCCATAAGCAGACGCTCACAACCGGGTAAACCAATTCTCTAAGCACCGCTGCCACTGAGGGGAGCTCGTCCGGGTCCCATCCCCTATGGTGTTGCTTGGTGATCCATGACCTGCCTCCTGGCACTAAGTTTAATTTCAACTTGGTGGCCTAGTAGTATGGAACTTGCCAGGCCCCGCTCCCCACTTTGGCTAAGTGTGGGAGCTTGGTCTCAGGGCTCACGCTTGGGATTTTCTGGACAGTTTTGGGTTGGAAAGTCCTATCCCCCTCGTTATGCTAGTGCCCCGATTCTGGAGCGGGTGGGAACAGATTATAAAGGCTCCGTTCTCCTCAGGTGAATTGTCGGGTTGCCTGAAGCTACTCCCCGACCTAGGGTCCATGTACCCCATCGTGCCTTCGGCCCCGGACCGGTGGCAGTGCTAGGCTGCCGGCTGTCCTCCTCTACAGGTCCAGGCACCTTGCCACAATCCCCTGCAACCAGGGGTCCGACTCCTCTAGGCCCAGACCACCGTCTCTAACCTAGATAACTTCTACAGGAGCCACCGCTCCCGACTTCCTCTTTTACTCTCCTCTACGCAACTCTCTCCTCTTCACTGACTACACTACTCACCTCCCCTCCCCTCCCTGACCCCCCAGGTAGGCGACTCTATTCCACTCAACCCGTCCACTGGTGTGCCTGGTGGGTGTAGTGCAGGGTGTATCTAGGATTTGATTTGCTGTTGGAGGCTACACTGTAAGATAGGGACCCATAACAAAAAGGGAGGTCGATACTGCACGGGAGGGCAGTTTGTGCAGTACCCTGTGACGACCTGATAGTCCAGGGGCGTCACATGTGCATGTGTCCATGTGTTCTACGTGTGCTGTCCTGAGCTATCCGTGTGACATCCTGATAGCACATGGACCGCATGAGCTTGTATACTTACCTGTCTACAGCGTTGTTGTTACTTCTGGGTCCGCGGTCAGTGCAGTGAATATTCATGAGCATAATGAGCGGTCCCAGAAGCAACGGCAGAGACAGCAGCACCAGAGACGGATAAGTAGAAAAATTCTTTATTTTTATGTGACCTGTTTTCTCTCTGGTACATGTCCCATGGATGTCACACAGATCAGGGTTTTTTTTTTTGGCGTGTGCACACTGGATACTTCCTGACGCCGGAGATCCATGAAGGGCATTACACACCGATATCGTTAATCTTTGATTTTATGCTTTATATACAGTATGTAAGTTTGTATTGTTTCTGCACACCTTCTTCCCCTGATGAAGCTCGTTTAGGGCGACACACGTAGGGCTGGGTGCTACACGCACCGTCATGTATAGGTTGTGGTCTGTCCAAAACAGCTAATACTATATGGTAGTTTTTTTGATGGGTCCTCTCCTCCCGGGTATATCCTCAGCTAGAGTCATTATACTCACTTGGGATTACTTGTTTGACTATTTTACCATTTACTGGATTATTTAAAAACTTAGTAGAGACGCCATTTGATTGTTATGCCACATATATCACTTGCTGATGTTACTCTTGATTATATACTGGTTTTGGACAATACGGCCTATTTAGTACACATGGGTATAGGTATTTGTGATACCAATGTGATATGACTGAAAGAATGAGTGTGATTAAATAGGGATCATAATCAAAAGATATAGTGATCCCAGATATTATTTGATCCATCCAAAATTCAGTATCAGAGAGAGATGTCCTCTGGTTGACCCATTTTTTTTACCATGATGAAGAATACGTGTCAGACAAGTTTTGAAAAACCACGATTATGAGGAAGGAATGTTTACAGTTCAACAGGCAGGAAACTCGTGGTTAGCTAGAAATATGTGCAGGAAACGGACGATGTAAAATTCACGGCTTATTGCAATATATGCAGGAAATTTGTGGTCGGCCAGTGGTCAACTAACAAAATGTGCAGGAAGCTACTGGAACCCACAGCCGCGTGTGGTCAGATTACATGACCAAGACTCAGCAATCACATGCTGGTCACAATTGCAATACTGCATTTGCACACAACGTACACATTTTGTATAAAATACAGGACTCGCTTAGTGAGATTGGGGACATTTCCAGGACGCCAAAGTGGACGCACCGCTCCTGTGATGCAGAGGCCGGGTTGTTTTCCTTCTCACTAATCGAGTCCCTCCGATGAGAAAGGAAGTGTTACAAAATACGGTAATGTTGATGCATATTTCTGTTATTGTATAAGATTCTATGACTATGAAAGTAGTGCTAATGCCTATGTACCATTGATTATTCATGTGCTATTAAAAATAAATAGTATCTTGCAATAAAGAATCTTATTATTCGTGCCTGATTAGGATATCAGTGAGTGCTTCGCAAGTACGAGCTTTCAGCCCCCTTTTTAGCAGAATTTAGAAAGACAGTATTAGAGATAATAGGTTATCTGGATCAATCATTTTTTTAATTTTGTTGTGATATTGTACAAATACTACACCTTTGTGTTTTGTGAATTGTTGGATTTAATTATTATGATGTATTTATTGCTTATAATACACATGAGGGTGGTTTTCTGGTTTTTAATGGTTTTAATGGTGATAAATCAATACATTTTGTATTTTTATATATACTTTGTGAGTTGAGTGCTCTGTTGGCTCATATCTGTTCTCCTTTACAGATCACATCAGTGTGCTGTCCATGTGACACCAGTGTTGCAAGCAAAAAAATGGACATGTCGCCATGTGGAGCAAATGGACACGCATGCGCTCCAATTGGACACACAGTTAGTGGGAAAACATGGATGTGTGACCAAGCGCATTGATTTTAATGGATCTACGTGTGTCCGTGTCTCCGGTATGTGTGAAAACGGACGTCACACGCACCATAAACATGGACATGTGAAAGAGACCTAACACAGCATTTGCTATTCTGAAATGGCTAAATAATGGGGATATATATTGTTAGTTATTCTCATAGTGTGGTATTGTGCTCCTGATTAGAGACATAATAGGAACGTCACATAGTTGTTTGAGTGAGTAATTTATTACTAGTGAGTAGCAATGGGAAGCGTGCTCGGCGCTGCTTGTTACTCAATCGACCATTACCATGCCCAAGACACTCGATACTCAAAGAATGCTGCTGCTTGGGTGCCATGCACGATTCCCAGCCGCGCATGTTTCTTGGCTTTTTATAAATAATTTATCTTTTGTGTCAGGTGTCTGACAGGTGTGGGCGTAGGGTTGTGAAACATTTGTTTGAAAGGGGAAGGGTACATTAACTATGAGTTGTAAATCAAGATGAGGTGTCATGGAAGAGGGAACAGGCGGAGTGTTGGAGGTGTACATGGGGGAAGTTCTGTTAGTCAAAGGTCTATTGAGCAAATGCCGGCTCATCCTATCCCAAGAGAAATGAGAACTACTTCCGTTACTGGACAGCCTACTCCACTAGATTTCTTTGTCAGCCACACATCGCTTCAACTTCGAAATGAGGCTAAAATACAGCAGGTGCTGGAGTGGATGGCAAGCGCTGCATCAAGTGGCCTCTCCTCCTCCTCCACATCACACACAGTTCATTCCTCAGAGATGCCACCCCAATTACACTTGTTTGCACCCGCGTCACAAATCTCCAACCGGTAAACTGACTATGGGGAGCCACACATGGGTGAATCTGCAGAGCTGCTCACACATCCTATCCCTTGTGCATCAGAGGTCCACTCCAAAGATTTCCAGACTAAGGAGGAGGAATGCATCTGCACCGATGCCTAAAATCTTTGTGAGTTTGATCCTGTCTCGGACAAAGTAGGGTTCCAGCAGGATCCTGACTATTGTCAACTGATGGTAACCCCCAGTGGTGGAGGTGATGATGATGAGACTCAAATACCTGAGGCGCATGCGTACTGTGCTGTGATGTCAGGTCAGGAAGAGGACAACATAGAGCATGACAACAAAGTTGTAGATCCCACATGGTGTGAACCCAGAGGCACGCAGCTTAGTAGCTCAGCAGAGGAGGAGGAGGAAGCTGAGCAGGTTACGTGATGATTAAGCCAAGTGTAAGGTGAGGGTCGCTATGACCTGAAACGCGTAAGGCTGTTCTGATTTTAAACATGCATGTTGTTATCATGTTTTGTGAATAAAGGATGTCTTAATTTTCACTGAAGACTGGACTACTGTTGCTAGATTACCACTTACTCTTATTTAGATTGACTACCCACAAGACACAACTTTTACACCTATCTCGTAGTCTCGACATTTAAAAACCTTTCTACCTTACCAGAGACAGGAAGATGAGAGACAGGCGTAGGCCTCTTCCTCCCCAACCACTGAAACTGCAGTGAAAATATAACTTTGAAAAACGACTTTGAGTTTTCAGATTTAAAAACATTTCAGGCAGATAGCAGGACAGTGACAGCAATCCTTTTTCCCCCCATTACACCATAGTGTCTTTGCACAGCAGGGAGGTATGGTCCATGCAACCCACTGGATGTGGCTTGGCATTTAGATGTTAAAAATCAAGAGATGCATGATAGACAGGCATAGGCCTCTTGCTCACAGAAGCCTGGGAGTACACCATCACCTATGCACAGTCTGGGACTGGGGTGGCAAAGTCACTGGACATCCACGATTTGTTCACCAAGTTTGTCAGTCTGTGCTTTCAGTGTATCATCACAATCTAAAACTTGAAAATGTGCTGCTATGTCCACTAATGAAGAATGTTGTGTATAGATCACAGATTTTGGGCAGTCCAAAATTCTTGGCAAAACCTTATTAATGAAACTTTGTGTGGAACACCAAAATACTTGGCTCCTGAGGTGTTGATCACAGGAGGACGAAAAAACAGCACATGCGGTTGTTTGGTGGCCGGTGGTTGGGTAGGCCCAGTAGTCCACATTTTAGTGCACTGAGATTCCCATAGTAATGCATGTTGGTTGCTCATGTGCCTGTTCATGCATGTAGTAGTTGAATTTTATTTGAATTTTTGCATCTACTGAGTCGTTTATAACATTGGAAGATAACGAAAGTAAGGTCATCCTTTGCGGTCTCAAAAAAGGCCCAGGCTCGGCAATTCTTTCTGCAAACTGCAGACCCGGCACCTTTGCTGGTCACAGCTAGAGTTGTGGCTGAGGATGCAGTTCTTCTCATGATTGCATCACTATGTATTTGTGCAGGAATTGCTACTGTAACATCCTCGCTTCGTCCTCCTCCTCCTCTTCTGCTGAGCTACTCAGCTGCATGCCTCTGGGTTCATAACAAGTGGGATCTACAACTTCATCATCAGGCTCTCTGTTGTCCCACTCCTCCTCTTTGTGACCTGACATTACAGGACAGTACTCGTGCACCTCAATTATCTGAGTTTCATCATCATCACCTCCACCCCCGGGGGTTAACGTCAGTTGACGAGGGTCGGGATCCTGCTGGGACCCTACTTCGTCCGGGCCAGGATCTACCTCACAAAGAGTTTGGGCATCGATGCAGATGCTTTCCTCCTCTTCAGTCTGGGAATCTTTGGAGCAGACCTGTGATGCCCATGGGATAGAATGTGTGAACAGCTCCTGAGACTCGCCTATGTGTGGTTCCCAACAGTCAGTTTTCTGGTTGGCGATTTGTGCTGCAGGCGCAAACAAGTGTAATTGGGGTGGCACCTCTGAGAAATGAACTGTGTGTAATGTTGAGATGCATGAAGAGGAGGAGAGGCCACTTGATGCAGCGCTTGCCATCCACTCCAGCACCTGCTGTTTATCAGTCTCATTTCAAAGTAGAAGTGTTGTGCGGCTGCCAAAGAAATCTAGGGAAGTAGGCTGTCCAGTAACGGAAGTTGTTCTCATTTCTCTTGAGATAGGATGAGCCAGGGTTTTCTCATTAGACCTTTGAATAACAGATTTTCCCCCACATACACCTCCAACACCCAGTCTATTCCTCCTTCCACGACAACCTTGTGATTTACCATTCATGATGGATGTACCCTTCACCTTTCAAACAGATGTTTCACAACCCTACGCCCACACCTGCCAGATACCTGACACAAAAGATTAATTATTTCTTTTCTGCCTGAGTTGCCAATATTGTGAAGAAACTAAAAAGTACCACTATGATGTAATTTGGAGCAGACACGAAAAAGTGCCAAGAAGACCTTTTTACCTTGTTCAATAGCAAATTTTCGGCAAGCACCAATAAAAATACCTATAAATATGTTTAATTGTGGAATTTTGAGCAGGCAATTAAAATTGCCAATAACAACTTTTTAGCTAGTTGCCTAGATAATTTACAGCAGGCCAGGCACAACTAAATAGCAACTAGGCACAACTAAATAGCAATACCCAAAAATGTGCGTAATTTTCAGCAGGCCATTCTAATTGGCAAGAACCACTTTTTACATACTTCCCTAGCAACTTTTAAGGCGGCTAACTACCAATACCTATAAATGTGTTTGCGGAATTTTCAGCAGGCAATTAAAATTGCTAAGAACCACTTTTTAGATACTTCTCTAGCATCTTTTTAGGCCACACACGGCTAACTACCAATACCTATAAATGTGCCTAATAATATCTGATGTTGTGCATTCCCCGTTCTTTGCATCAACTGTTCATTGTTGTGATCCTACACACATTTTATAAAATTGACTCTACATTATTTTTCTCTTTTGAGGTTACTGTTACTTATTATCTGTGTTGGATCAGCAGAATTTGTTCTTACACTGAATTTTCTATTTGGCAGTATATTTTGCTGTGGTGTGTCTAGACTGCATTACCTATGCACTATTATATGCTATGTTATAACTACACTTAACAGGGTGGCATCTGTTGGTGGTGTGCTTTTTGTACTTTCTTTGCCCCTTCGTGGCTGTTGTTAACTTAGCCACCTTCACTTCCTTTGCTGTATCACCTTGCTATTACTATTTGAATAAATATTTTTACATTTTCATCATACTTTTGGTCCTTAATTTTTCTGGTGTTGCCCTTTGACGTTATCATCATAGTGGTACTCTTTATTGGGGTATTCCTCTTTTTTCTGGTTAAATAGCAGGCAATTCAAATTGGCAAGAACTACTTTTTACATACTTCCCTAGCAACTTTTTAGGCCACACACGGCTAACTGGCAATACCTATAAATGTGTTTGCATAATTTTAAGCAGGCAATTAAAATTGCCAAAAAACACTTTTTAGATACTCCATTAGCAACATTTTAGGCCACACACGGCTAACTAGCAATACCTATAAATATGTTTGCATACTTTTGAGCAGGCAGTAATAAGTCACAATCCCTATTTACATACTTCACTGGCAACTCATTACCAGGTACTATAAGTACCAATCCCTATTTCTATCATGAAATGTTCTGATTTGTGGCACACACATACCTTTCCCTACACTTTAAGTCACTTTTCTAAATTACTGCTCTATCTATCTTAACTACCCCTAACTAAGCTCACTGTTTAGCAGCCCTGGCCCCGGCGGCGGCACCTTTGCTAATGTTTGATATTCACAAAAGGGCAAGGTTCCAGAGAGACACTCACTAGATTGTTTGGGATCTTGCTCTAAAAGGGGCTTTTCACGCAATGACATCGCTAACGAGATATTGTTGGGGTCACGGAATTCGTGACGCACATCCGGCCTCGTTAGCTACGTCGTTGCGTGTGACACGTACGAGCAACCGCTAGCGATGCAAAATACTCACCAAATCGTTGATTGTTGACATGTCGTCCATTTCCCAAATATCGTTGCTGATTTTGGACGCAGGTTGTTCGTCGTGCACACAGTGCATTTTTATTGCTTTTTTAATGATTTTTTTAGTCCAGGTTTGTCATAAAACTGCCAGACAAGCCATATACCAGCAGAGTCAATAAGAATCCTGCAGTGTCGTGCACATGTTGAGTTTTTTTCCTTGCAGATTTGGTGCAGAATATCATCTGCAATGTGTCAATTCTTTCAACATTTTTGCCACTGTGCTTTTCCAGCCGAGAGATGCAGAAATTGTGTAGAAATGTCTGCAACTAAATACTCAACGTGTGCACATATCCTTAGTGTGAATATAGCCAAAGGGGTGGAGCAGACAATTTTTCTCTCTAGTTACAGTTAGATCCAGAAATATTTGGACAGTGACACAATTTTCGCGAGTTGGGCTCTGCATGCCACCACATTGGATTTGAAATGAAACCTCTACAACAGAATTCAAGTGCAGATTGTAACGTTTAATTTGAAGGTTTGAACAAAAATATGTGATAGAAATTGTAGGAATTGTCACATTTCTTTACAAACACTCCACATTTTAGGAAGTCAAAAGTAATTGGACAAATAAACCAAACCCAAAAAAAAATGTTCGTTTCAATATTTTGTTGCGAATCCTTTGGAGGCAATCACTGCCTTAAGTCTGGAACCCATGGACATCACCAAACGCTGGGTTTCCTCCTTCTTAATGCTTTGCCAGGCCTTTACAGCCGCAGCCTTCAGGTCTTGCTTGTTTGTGGGTCTTTCCGTCTTAAGTCTGGATTTGAGCAAGTGAAATGCATGCTCAATTGGGTTAAGATCTGGTGATTGACTTGGCCATTGCAGAATGTTCCACTTTTTTGCACTCATGAAATCCTGGGTAGCTTTGGCTGTATGCTTGGGGTAAATTGTCCATCTGTACTATGAAGCGCTGTCCGATCAACTTTGCGGCATTTGGCTGAATCTAGGCTGAAAGTATATCCCGGTACACTTCAGAATTCATCCGGCTACTCTTGTCTGCTGTTATGTCATCAATAAACACAAGTGACCCAGTGCCATTGAAAGCCATGCATGCCCATGCCATCACGTTGCCTCCACCATGTTTTACAGAGGATGTGGTGTGCCTTGGATCATGTGCCGTTCCCTTTCTTCTCCAAAATTTTTTCTTCCCATCATTCTGGTACAGGTTGATCTTGGTCTCATCTGTCCATAGAATACTTTTCCAGAACTGAGCTGGCTTCATGAGGTGTTTTTCAGCAAATTTAACTCTGGCCTGTCTATTTTTGGAATTGATGAATGGTTTGCATCTAGATGTGAACCCTTTGTATTTACTTTCATGGAGTCTTCTCTTTACTGTTGACTTAGAGACAGATACACCTACTTCACTGAGAGTGTTCTGGACTTCAGTTGATGTTGTGAACGGGTTCTTCTTCACCAAAGAAAGTATGCGGCGATCATCCACCACTGTTGTCATCCGTGGACGCCCAGGCCTTTTTGAGTTCCCAAGCTCACCAGTCAATTCCTTTTTTCTCAGAATGTACCCGACTGTTGATTTTGCTACTCCAAGCATGTCTGCTATCTCTCTGATGGATTTTTTCTTTTTTTTCAGCCTCAGGATGTTCTGCTTCACCTCAATTGAGAGTTCCTTAGACCGCATGTTGTCTGGTCACAGCAACAGCTTCCAAATGCAAAACCACACACCTGTAATCAACCCCAGACCTTTTAACTACTTCATTGATTACAGGTTAACGAGGGAGACGCCTTCAGAGTTAATTGCAGCCCTTAGAGTCCCTTGTCCAATTACTTTTGGTCCCTTGAAAAAGAGGAGGCTATGCATTACAGAGCTATGATTCCTAAACCCTTTCTCCGATTTGGATGTGAAAACTCTCATATTGCAGCTGGGAGTGTGCACTTTCAGCCCATATTATATATAGAATTGTATTTCTGAACATGTTTTTGTAAACAGCTAAAATAACAAAACTTGTGTCACTGTCCAAATATTTCTGGACCTAACTGTATATTTGCCTTAAGGGGGCTTTACACGCTACGAGATCGCTACAGCGATCTCATTGGGGTCACGGAATTTGTGACGCACATCCGGTCGCTTTAGCGATGCCGTTGCGTGTGACACCTATAAGCGATTTTGCATCATCGCAAAAACGTGCAAAATCGCTCATCGGCGACACGGGGTCCATTCTCGAATATCGTTGCTGCAGCAGTAACGAAGTTGTACCTCGTTCCTGCGGCAGCACACATCGCTCCGTGTGACACTGCAGAAATGAGGAACCTCTCCTTACCTGCCTCCTGGCCGCAATGTGGAAGGAAGGAGGTGGGCGGGATGATCGTCCCGCTCATCTCCGCCCCTCCGCTTCTATTGGGCGGCGGTTCAGTGATGCTGCTGTGACGTTGCTGTGACGCTGAATGAACCGCCCCCTTAGAAAGGAGGGGGTTCGCCGGTCACAGCGACATCGCAGGGCAGGTAAGTAGTGTGACGGGTCTGGGCGATGTTGTGCGACATGGGCAGAGATTTGCCCGTGTCGCACAAACGATGGGGGCGGTTACGCACGATGGCGATATCGGTACCGATATCGCAGTGTGTAAAGCGGCCTTTAGAAACAAGTCATTATACAGGAAAGAATGTTTCCTATCATATTGCTCATTAAAATCCATTTTATTTGGCTTCTGTATGTTTTATTATCTCTCCGTAAAGGTGGTGTAATCCTCTGACCACATTGTTCCCAGCAGAGACCTGGGAGTCAGATGCGTTCATCCTTTCTATGCTGTTCTCATTACATTTCATGTTTCCATCCAGTTCAGTGATTTACAGCCCCTCAGATCTCCTGGAGGTTCTGCTGGAAAAATACTGGAGTTTCCCATTGACTTCCATTATGAGCACCCGAGCAATAGAAAATGATCTGCTGGAGTAAGGCGCACCCAAGCATTTTAGCGCTCGCCATCACTACTAATGGGTCATATTTGTTATTTTACTTTTGGGTTTCTGGCCATTTTTGATTCTTTGAAAAATGGGATTTAAAATAAAAATGCAAGACCAGAAATTGGCCAAACCCCCTGAATAAACCCCCTATAGCCAGTGACAGATGGTACTCACATGAGCCGGTCCTGCAGCCTCTGTGTATGGAGCAGTCTCTGCACTGTGCACTCACATGAGCCGGTCCTGCAGCCTCTGTGTATGGAGCAGTCTCTGCACAGTGCACTCACATGAGCCGGTCCTGCAGCCTCTGTGTATGGAGCAGTTTTTGCACTGTGCACTCACATGAGCCGGTCCTGCAGCCTCTGTGTATGGAGCAGTTTTTGCACAGTGCACTCACATGAGCCGGTCCTGCAGCCTCTGTGTATGGAGCAGTCTCTGCACTGTGCACTCACATGAGCCGGTCCTGCAGCCTCTGTGTATGGAGCAGTCTCTGCACTGTGCACTCACATGAGCCGGTCCTGCAGCCTCTGTGTATGGAGCAGTGTCTGCACAGTGCACTCACATGAGCCGGTCCTGCAGCCTCTGTGTATGGAGCAGTGTCTGCACAGTGCACTCACATGAGCCGGTCCTGCAGCCTCTGTGTATGGAGCAGTGTCTGCACTGTGCACTCACATGAGCCGGTCCTGCAGCCTCTGTGTATGGAGCAGTCTCTGCACTGTGCACTCACATGAGCCGGTCCTGCAGCCTCTGTGTATGGAGCAGTCTCTGCACTGTGCACTCACATGAGCCGGTCCTGCAGCCTCTGTGTATGGAGCAGTTTTTGCACTGTGCACTCACATGAGCCGGTCCTGCAGCCTCTGTGTATGGAGCAGTCTCTGCACTGTGCACTCACATGAGCCGGTCCTGCAGCCTCTGTGTATGGAGCAGTGTCTGCACAGTGCACTCACATGAGCCGGTCCTGCAGCCTCTGTGTATGGAGCAGTGTCTGCACAGTGCACTCACATGAGCCGGTCCTGCAGCCTCTGTGTATGGAGCAGTGTCTGCACTGTGCACTCACATGAGCCGGTCCTGCAGCCTCTGTGTATGGAGCAGTCTCTGCACTGTGCACTCACATGAGCCGGTCCTGCAGCCTCTGTGTATGGAGCAGTCTCTGCACTGTGCACTCACATGAGCCGGTCCTGCAGCCTCTGTGTATGGAGCAGTTTTTGCACTGTGCACTCACATGAGCCGGTCCTGCAGCCTCTGTGTATGGAGCAGTCTCTGCACTGTGCACTCACATGAGCCGGTCCTGCAGCCTCTGTGTATGGAGCAGTTTTTGCACAGTGCACTCACATGAGCCGGTCCTGCAGCCTCTGTGTATGGAGCAGTCTCTGCACTGTGCACTCACATGAGCCGGTCCTGCAGCCTCTGTGTATGGAGCAGTGTCTGCACTGTGCACTCACATGAGCCGGTCCTGCAGCCTCTGTGTATGGAGCAGTCTCTGCACTGTGCACTCACATGAGCCGGTCCTGCAGCCTCTGTGTATGGAGCAGTGTCTGCACAGTGTACTCACATGAGCCGGTCCTGCAGCCTCTGTGTATGGAGCAGTGTCTGCACTGTGCACTCACATGAGCCGGTCCTGCAGCCTCTGTGTATGGAGCAGTTTTTGCACTGTGCACTCACATGAGCCGGTCCTGCAGCCTCTGTGTATGGAGCAGTCTCTGCACTGTGCACTCACATGAGCCGGTCCTGCAGCCTCTGTGTATGGAGCAGTGTCTGCACAGTGCACTCACATGAGCCGGTCCTGCAGCCTCTGTGTATGGAGCAGTCTCTGCACTGTGCACTCACATGAGCCGGTCCTGCAGCCTCTGTGTATGGAGCAGTGTCTGCACAGTGCACTCACATGAGCCGGTCCTGCAGCCTCTGTGTATGGAGCAGTGTCTGCACTGTGCACTCACATGAGCCGGTCCTGCAGCCTCTGTGTATGGAGCAGTCTCTGCACTGTGCACTCACATGAGCCGGTCCTGCAGCCTCTGTGTATGGAGCAGTGTCTGCACAGTGCACTCACATGAGCCGGTCCTGCAGCCTCTGTGTATGGAGCAGTCTCTGCACTGTGCACTCACATGAGCCGGTCCTGCAGCCTCTGTGTATGGAGCAGTGTCTGCACTGTGCACTCACATGAGCCGGTCCTGCAGCCTCTGTGTATGGAGCAGTGTCTGCACTGTGCACTCACATGAGCCGGTCCTGCAGCCTCTGTGTATGGAGCAGTCTCTGCACTGTGCACTCACATGAGCCGGTCCTGCAGCCTCTGTGTATGGAGCAGTCTCTGCACTGTGCACTCACATGAGCCGGTCCTGCAGCCTCTGTGTATGGAGCAGTGTCTGCACTGTGCACTCACATGAGCCGGTCCTGCAGCCTCTGTGTATGGAGCAGTCTCTGCACTGTGCACTCACATGAGCCGGTCCTGCAGCCTCTGTGTATGGAGCAGTGTCTGCACAGTGCACTCACATGAGCCGGTCCTGCAGCCTCTGTGTATGGAGCAGTGTCTGCACTGTGCACTCACATGAGCCGGTCCTGCAGCCTCTGTGTATGGAGCAGTCTCTGCACTGTGCACTCACATGAGCCGGTCCTGCAGCCTCTGTGTATGGAGCAGTCTCTGCACTGTGCACTCACATGAGCCGGTCCTGCAGCCTCTGTGTATGGAGCAGTGTCTGCACTGTGCACTCACATGAGCCGGTCCTGCAGCCTCTGTGTATGGAGCAGTTTTTGCACTGTGCACTCACATGAGCCGGTCCTGCAGCCTCTGTGTATGGAGCAGTTTTTGCACTGTGCACTCACATGAGCCGGTCCTGCAGCCTCTGTGTATGGAGCAGTCTCTGCACTGTGCACTCACATGAGCCGGTCCTGCAGCCTCTGTGTATGGAGCAGTGTCTGCACTGTGCACTCACATGAGACGGTCCTGCAGCCTCTGTGTATGGAGCAGTCTCTGCACTGTGCACTCACATGAGCCGGTCCTGCAGCCTCTGTGTATGGAGCAGTGTCTGCACTGTGCACTCACATGAGCCGGTCCTGCAGCCTCTGTGTATGGAGCAGTCTCTGCACTGTGCACTCACATGAGCCGGTCCTGCAGCCTCTGTGTATGGAGCAGTCTCTGCACTGTGCACTCACATGAGCCGGTCCTGCAGCCTCTGTGTATGGAGCAGTGTCTGCACTGTGCACTCACATGAGCCGGTCCTGCAGCCTCTGTGTATGGAGCAGTGTCTGCACAGTGCACTCACATGAGCCGGTCCTGCAGCCTCTGTGTATGGAGCAGTGTCTGCACAGTGCACTCACATGAGCCGGTCCTGCAGCCTCTGTGTATGGAGCAGTGTCTGCACAGTGCACTCACATGAGCCGGTCCTGCAGCCTCTGTGTATGGAGCAGTGTCTGCACTGTGCACTCACATGAGCCGGTCCTGCAGCCTCTGTGTATGGAGCAGTGTCTGCACAGTGCACTCACATGAGCCGGTCCTGCAGCCTCTGTGTATGGAGCAGTCTCTGCACTGTGCACTCACATGAGCCGGTCCTGCAGCCTCTGTGTATGGAGCAGTGTCTGCACTGTGCACTCACATGAGCCGGTCCTGCAGCCTCTGTGTATGGAGCAGTCTCTGCACAGTGCACTCACATGAGCCGGTCCTGCAGCCTCTGTGTATGGAGCAGTGTCTGCACTGTGCACTCACATGAGCCGGTCCTGCAGCCTCTGTGTATGGAGCAGTGTCTGCACAGTGCACTCACATGAGCCGGTCCTGCAGCCTCTGTGTATGGAGCAGTGTCTGCACAGTGCACTCACATGAGCCGGTCCTGCAGCCTCTGTGTATGGAGCAGTGTCTGCACTGTGCACTCACATGAGCCGGTCCTGCAGCCTCTGTGTATGGAGCAGTGTTTGCACTGTGCACTCACATGAGCCGGTCCTGCAGCCTCTGTGTATGGAGCAGTGTCTGCACAGTGCACTCACATGAGCCGGTCCTGCAGCCTCTGTGTATGGAGCAGTGTCTGCACAGTGCACTCACATGAGCCGGTCCTGCAGCCTCTGTGTATGGAGCAGTGTCTGCACAGTGCACTCACATGAGCCGGTCCTGCAGCCTCTGTGTATGGAGCAGTCTCTGCACTGTGCACTCACATGAGCCGGTCCTGCAGCCTCTGTGTATGGAGCAGTTTTTGCACTGTGCACTCACATGAGCCGGTCCTGCAGCCTCTGTGTATGGAGCAGTGTCTGCACTGTGCACTCACATGAGCCGGTCCTGCAGCCTCTGTGTATGGAGCAGTTTTTGCACTGTGCACTCACATGAGCCGGTCCTGCAGCCTCTGTGTATGGAGCAGTCTCTGCACTGTGCACTCACATGAGCCGGTCCTGCAGCCTCTGTGTATGGAGCAGTGTCTGCACTGTGCACTCACATGAGCCGGTCCTGCAGCCTCTGTGTATGGAGCAGTCTCTGCACTGTGCACTCACATGAGCCGGTCCTGCAGCCTCTGTGTATGGAGCAGTGTCTGCACTGTGCACTCACATGAGCCGGTCCTGCAGCCTCTGTGTATGGAGCAGTCTCTGCACTGTGCACTCACATGAGCCGGTCCTGCAGCCTCTGTGTATGGAGCAGTTTTTGCACTGTGCACTGCACTCACATGAGCCGGTCCTGCAGCCTCTGTGTATGGAGCAGTGTCAGCGCTGTGTATTTATACCTTATTATGCTCCATTCCTCTCCTCCGGCACTGCCCCATCTCTACTGTCACATGGCGGTTACCAGTAAATTCACGCCCTAAAGTGAGATATCACTCATGACTGAGGATACATGTAGAGGAGACGTTTCTGAGCTGTTCTAAACTTCCCACAGGACATGGGTTATTACATGCATCAGTATAGACCAGGGGTCCTCAACCTTCCTGACCTTGAGAGCCACTGTTTGGGGACCCCTGATGTAGATGACTCGCCCACCCTAGGGCTCTGGGTGACCCGGTGTCGGGCCGGACTAGTCCGGGGGTAGTCAGCGGTGGCGGCGCCCGACTCCGTGACCCTGGTGGGGTCAATTAATGTGGCGACTATGGGGGTGATAATCGATAATAAAGTTTGTGGAAATATATTCGTGACGCCACCTGTGGAGCCATCGCTGCTGGATAGGGCCTCCGGGGCTGATGTAATGGCAGCTATGGTGAGTCTGCTCCCCACAGGTGAAGCGGTACCCCAGGGCAACCATTAGTGCTTGTTAGAGTCTATGGTGGTTTTGTGAATGATGCGGTGCATGGCGGAACAAAGGGAGTGACACCAGGAGTTGCAGTTTAAGGTCTTTACTCACTGTTGCCTGGTCTGCAGCAGACTGGTTGTCGTTGGAGTGCTGGAATTCACTATCCGGTGCCTCCGCCGATCCCAGGTAATTCTTAGGGTTAATACTGGTGCACCACTTTTAGGTCTCTTTCCTTGGCTGGCTTCACAGCCTTGACTTTGATAGATGAACTTGTCTTGGCCTCTATTATAGAATCTGGTCAAGGGGGCTTGCCTGACTGGAATCCTGCCCTCTTCCCAGGGGATCTACGGCAGGTTGTGGCCCTGGGCGCTTGTGTGGCGCTCTGCTGGACAAGCCAGGGACCACAGGTAACAACACACACACACACCCACCCCCAGCAGTTCACAGCAGACATCCCCATTGAGACTTGATTTCTCCCTCGGGTTCAGACAGACACACTAGGTGGGCGGAGTCAAGCAGATAGGCACGCCCACCGAAGAGTCTGGCTGGCCTGAGGCAGGAAATTAGAGCAGACAAGTCCAGGCAGAGGAAGAGAGAGGAGGTCTGCAGAGAGGCAGACGCAGACTGGGGCCTAGGTTGGAGCCTAGGGCCCTCGTGCAGCAGTCAGGCAGACGGTAGTAGCCATCTGCGAGAGCCGGGAAGACAGTCTGGTGGAACCGTAGGTAGCCGGGGCTGGGCGGTGGCCCACCGGTACCGAACCGGGGAGCCAGCTGGAAACCGGAGCGCAGGAGGAGTGTACGGAAGGTGCAGGAAAGGATTTACATTACCAACCTGGGGTCAGGGGAAAACACCGCAGCCGTCTGTGGGACCCGTCCATCCAGCCGTTTGTTTCATCAGAGACTCTGTGTTCATCATTGGCTGAGTGAGTACCACCGTGCCGTGCGGCACAGCGCTGCCCCCGCGACCCTACACCTCACCAGGCCCCGTAGCCCGCCTGCCATCCATCCCTACCCCATCACCGGGCCCCGGGACAACCAACCCCCTACCCACGAAGGGGAGAACTAACATCCAGGCTGCTCCCTGTCATCTCTCACGGGATCCCCCGTCCAGAGCAGCGGTGGTGTCACCAATCTCACCACAACCGTGGGTAGCGTCACGAACAATACCAATTCCCCACAATCAACTCCCCCCTTTCACTCACGGGCGAGGAGCGCCGCTCGAGTCCCCGGGATCCGGCCCACCGCTCGAGCCACCACCGAGCAGTAGCAACAGCAGCAGCAGCCGGACCCGAGCAGTGGGAGAGCGCAGCGTCCCCTCCTCCGCCCGCGACAACTTGGCGTCACGCACAGGATCTTACCGCTCTGCCGTCTGGTAGAGGTGCGCCTTGTTACCGTCAGAGGTGTTTGGCCGAAAATTTGGAGAAGCCGCCATCTTGGGCGCGAAAAATTCCCGCTCGAGCATCTCCTCGAGCAGTGGAGGCGCGAAAGCAAAAACCCCGCCCCTGTAGAGGAGGTGCCAGAGAGACACTAAGGGGGGGCGGATGGCGTCCGGCCGCATGTGAACCGCGGCTGTGGAAGCAGGGACGCCAGGACTCTGCAAGTATTTAGTTCCTGGAACACCGCTGCGCGAGATGTCCCTTCCGTCCGGCACCGCTGATGACGACGGCCCCGGCAGTCCACCCGGCCGCGACGGAGATGACGACGGCTCCGGCAGTCCGCCCGGCCGCAACGGCAGCAAAGCACCCATCCCGTTAAGGAATCTGGGCCCGTTCCTGGACTGGGGTCAAGGGGTGCTGTCCACTTCTTAGGGGCAGCATCAGCGCGAGGTTATTTGGGTGGGTGACTGAAGGACCCGTTCCGTTGCCGTTATTAAAAATGTTTTATTGCTGTTGTAACGGTTGAAGTGTTATGCCTCCCGTATGGGAAGATTTGAAATGTATACTGTTTGGTGTTTGTATTTATATCTTTTCAGTTTAAAAGAGAAAAATAAAACCGGTGATGGACGGGCAGCCCGCGGACAGTCTGCATTTTACTAAGGGGGGAATGTGGCGCCCTGGACAAGCCAGGGGCCACAGGTAACAACACACACACACCCCCACCCCCAGCAGTTCACAGCAGACATCCCCATTGAGACCTGATTTCTCCCTCGGGTTCAGACAGACAACTAGGTGGGCGGAGTCAAGCAGATAGGCACGCCCACCGAAGAGTCTGGCTGGCCTGAGGCAGGAAACTAGAGCAGACAAGTCAAGGCAGAGGAAAAGAGAGGAGGTCTGCAGAGAGGCAGACGCAGACTGGGGCCTAGGTTGGAGCCTAGGGCCCTCGTGCAGCAGTCAGGCAGACGGTAGTGGCCGTCTGCGAGAGCCGGGAAGACAGTCTGGTGGAACCGTAGGTAGCCGGGGCTGGGCGGTGGCCCACCGGTACCGAATCGGGGAGCCAGCTGGAAACCGGAGCGCAGGAGGATTGTACGAAAGGTGCAGTAAAGGACTTACATTACCAACCTGGGGTCAGGGGAAAACACCGCAGCCGCCTGTGAGAACCATCCATCCAGCCGTTTGTTTCATCAGAGACTCTGTGTTCATCATTGGCTGAGTGAGTACCACCGTGCCGTGCGGCACAGCGCTGCCCCCGCGACCCTACACCTCACCAGGCCCCATAGCCCGCCTGCCATCCATCCCTACCCCATCACCGAGCCCCGGGACAACCAACCCCCTACCCACGGAGGGGAGAACTAACATCCAGGCTGCTCCCTGTCATCGGTCCCGGGATCCCCGTCCAGAGCAGCGGTGGTGTCACCAATCTCACCACAACCGTGGGTGGCGTCACGGACAATACCAATTCCCCACAATCAACTCCCCCTTTCACTCACGGGCGAGGAGCGCCGCTCGAGTCCCCGGGATCCGGCCCACCGCTCGAGCCACCACCGAGCAGTAGCAACAGCAGCAGCAGCCGGACCCGAGCAGTGGGAGAGCGCAGCGTCCCCTCCTCCGCCCGCGACACTTGCAACCATCCGAGGCCTTCGGTGTTACTTTATGAGGAAATGTCTTTCTTCCCTCCGTCTGGGGACCTTCCCCGAATGCAGCCAAACCCCTCCACCCGATCTTCCTGTGGAGCAGGCCACAAGCAAATGTGCCCTTCCGTGGCCCTGGGATCCTCTCTTCTCTGTCTATGGTGTCACCTGGGCCTAGCTGGGCCCCAGGATCTCCACCAGGAACTTTCTCTCTCTTCACTGTCTCAACCCACTACCACTCTCCTCCTCTGCCTCACGCAGACTCCTCTGCACTGGAACTTCCTGTTTCTCCTCTCGCTTTCTAGTTGGCTCCTCCCACTTTTCCTGTTGCTAAGCCCCCCCTATGGGAGCAGAAATGGGTCTTACGGTCCTCCTGACTACAGCACAGGGGTAGCTGCCACTATCTCTGGTCCCTGTATGTGCCTAGCAATGGGTGTTCGTGTAGATTTGCCTGTGAACTGGTATGTACCCTTGTCCTTACCTAGGATGGGACATCACACCTCTGGCTGAGGTGCAATGTCTCTATGGCGACGGAAGCCTCAGGGGCGCCACATAGACATTTCCCTGGACAAATGTGTCGCGCCCAGGGTTATGGGGTACTCGGTCCCGGGCAGTGTCTCTCTTGGGAATGTCACGGTGGTGGCTATTGCCGCGTTCTGTGCTCTGGGCCCTTTTTTAATGGGGTGTATTTACAGGGGATTAGATTAGTGTTCATACGTGACACCACTTGCGGTGTTGCGGCTATATAGATGGAGCCTCCGCTGCAGAATGTCTCTACTGGGGCTGGTGGTAATTGCAGCCTGGATGGTAGGCCCTCCGCAAGCAGGGCCAGGCCCCAGAGGATGGGTGATGTGATGGGTGTCAAAAGATGGTAGTCCACACAGAGGTATAGTGCAACTGGCTTTTACTCACTGCTGGGTAGTGGTAACAGGTTGCCTGAGGCCGACTGGTTTCAAATTCAGGTCCCCTTTGTCCCAGAGCCAGTTCAGTACTCTGGTACCTTTTTCCCCTGCACCTGTCTCCGGTAAATGGGTCCCCATGGTGTAGAGCAACTAGGGGTCCCCGTCCAGTGGTTTGTCCACTTCTGTCCGCCTGACGGTAGAGTGAACCCTGTGGGGTTGGAGTCTCTGGTCCTGTCCCCGGTTCTCCCTTTGCTATTGAGTCTTCAGAATTTTTGGGTCAGCGAGGTCCTTGATGGTCCCCTCGCTGGGCAGGTGTTAACAGGTCGGCTTTAAGCTCTTTCCTGTCCTAGGGTCCTGTACCCTATCGGTGTGTAGTTCCGGGAGTACTCCACCGTACTCCACCGGCAACTACTCTCCTCGGTACCAGGTTACCGTTAACCTAAGTCAGGACGTTGCTTCACTTGCACCTTCCTCCCTTACTACTTTCAACTCTCTCTGACTACTCTCCACAGTCTGCCCCTCCCACCTGGTCAACTAGTGGACTGGTCTAGCATTACCTCTAGGCGGCCATCCATTGGTCTGACCCTAGCTATGTATTATTGTATGGGCAATTGTTGGGGAAAAACTGGGATCACCTGGGTTTTGGTGTTACCGGTACTGGTCTCTTGGAGCCCTAGGGGGTAGGCCCTGCATCCTTGAGGGGATGCAGAACCTTGTAGAGCCCTGATGGCTTCAGGGGCGCTACATTCCCCCTTGGTTAATTCCAGCATGTCCTCGGGCTGCAAGTGAAACTGGTTACACTTTTTATTTGCAACATATAACACATAACATAACAGGTCTCCCCACGCAGGGGAGGTTCATCACTTTAACGTTTCATTAACTGGAGTACCCCTCCCAGCACCCACCACCCAAAGATCCTGGTCCTAGAACCCTCTAAGGAGGCAGGTCACCGGTACCGTTAGTGACCCCGGCCTCTCCTGGTAGCGGTGCTTTAACAGGGTCCACTGGTGGGTGTACTCTGATGGTGCACAACTGGTGCAACTTTATACAGGTTAAGAGTTTTTGGCTGCTGCCAGTCCTGCAGCCTGGGGTCCATTTTTATCAAACACATGACTGGTAAACTTTTTCAATTTTTCAGGAACAGTTCAACAGTAAACAAAACAAACTGGTAGCATAGCAGGTAACAGCTACCAGGGTGCTGGATAGGGGCCATCTGGTTCACTTGGCTTCCTGGGATCAGCACTCCAGGAACAAACACAACACATCTCAGGAGTCCGGTCCACAGCTGGGGATGGAAGCGGTGCAGCTGACGATAGTATGGTCTCAGGAGGCTAGGCTGGCTGGTGCTCCACAGCCAGATTGGGGATGGGTTCTGCCTCTGGATGGGTCAGTAAAGTCAACAGGGTCTGCATCCCTACCTCCCGGCGCTGCTCTGCGTGCACGGCCCGATTCTTGTGGACCCACACTGTTGCCACCATTCTCCGTCCTGGTGCAGGACGGCTGGACTCCCGACTCCCCGGAGCAGCCATCTTGTTTTTCCTAGTGTCCAGAAACTTTCTTGCAGAGTTCTGGTGTCCCTGCACCAGCTTCCGCCCTCACATCCTGGACGCTCCCAAGGGGCAGGGTTTCATTTTGCACCTTTTGGTCTGCTGTGGCACAGTTATTTTTCAGAGCAAAATGGCGGTCTTTTTTTTCAAGGAATAAAGTACATTTCATAAAACACAGTCTTTAAGGCACACATCACCCGGTTTGACCGGGTCCAGTTCAATCCTGTTCGTGACGCCAGGAAAAAGGGTTGTCGTGCCCAGGCAACTGGGGGTCCCCGTCCGGTGGTTTGTCCACTTCTGTTCGCCTGACGGTAGCGTGAACCCTGTGGAGTTGGAGCCTCTGATTCTCTCCCCATTTCTCCCTTTGCTGCTGAGTCTCTCCCCGGTTTTCCCCTTTGCTGCTGAGTCTTCGGATTTTTAGGGTCAGTGAGGACCTTGATGGTCCCTTGCTGTGCAGGTGTTAACAGGTTGGCTTGAAGCGCTTTCCTGTCCTAGGGTCCTGTATCCCGTCAGTGCGTAGTTCCAGGAGTACTCCACCGTACTCCACCGGCAACTATTCTCCTGGGTACCAGGTTACCATTAACCTGAGTCAGGACGTCGCTTTATGACTCGCCCACCCCAGGGCTATGGGACACCCGGTGCCGGGCCGGACTAGTCCGGGAGTCGTCAGTGGTGGCGGGGCCCGACTCCGTGACCCTGGCGGGAGTCAATTAAGATGGCTGGTGACTTGGGGGTGATTAAAGTTTATATTCGTGACGCCACCTGTGGTTTGCGGCCATTAAGCCGCCGCTGCTGTATGAGGCCTCCGGGGTGATGGAACGGCAGCAATGGTGTTACTGCTCCCCACAGGTGGAGTGGTGCCCCGGGGCAACAGTTAGTGCTTGTAAGTGTCTATGCAGATAAATAACTGAGGCAACGCCAGAGGGTGCAATTCCAAGGTTTTTACTCACAGTTCCTGACTTGTGTACACTGGAGCCTCTGGACTGCTGGGACCCACCGTCAGGGACCTCCGCTGATCCCGGGTAGATCTGGGGGCAAAAGCCGGTACACCCTTCTATTGTGTCCTTTCTTCAGCTGACTTCTCAAGCCTTGCCCTTATTGGCTGAACCTGGCTCGGCCTCCACTACAGCCTCCGGGCTAGGGGCTTGCCTGTTGGTCGTGTACCCCCTTTCTAGAGGTTCTGCAGTGGGCTGTGGCCCGGGGAGCTTGCAGCTTTCCCTGGACCTCGGTTTTTACTTTTGGAGATGACTTTTCCTCCTCTAGTTTCTAGGGACCGTCCCCTGTGTGCAGCTTGATCCCTCCACCGAATCTTATTGTGGAACAGGCCACCAGCCTGAAAGCTTTTAGTGGCCCTGGAATCCTTTCTGTTCTGCTGTGGTGTCACCTGAGCCTATCTGGGCCTTAGGGTCTTCACCAGGAAGCGTCACTTTCTGTCTTTCTCTCTCTCTCAGCTCTCCTCCTTCACACTCCTCCTCTGCCTCCCGCAGACTGACTCATCTCCGCTCTAAACTCCAACTCCGACTAAACTTGACCTTCCTTGTCTACTCTGCTCTCGGGTGGCTCCTCCCACCTCCCCAGTTGCTAAGATACCACCCTATGGGAGAAGGGATGGGACTTACGGCCCCTCCCAGCATGCAGCATGGGAGGGTAGCTGCCACTATCCCCGGTCCCTGTGTGTACCTAACAATGGGTGTAGTGCAGATTTGTCTGTGGACCGGCGTTCACCCCTTTCCTTACCCAGGATGGGACATCACACCTCTGGCTGGGGTGCAATGTTCCTGTGGCGACGGAAGCCTCAGGGGCGCCACATTTACTTCCACCTTCCTCCCTTACTACTGTCAACTCTCTCTGACTACTCTCCACAGTCTGCCCCTCCCACCTGGTCAACTAGTGGACTGGTTTGGCTCCACCTCTAGGCGGCCATCCATTGGTCCCTCCCTAGCTATGTACCATTGTATGGTAGATTGTTGGGGAAAAACTGGGATTACCTGGGTTTTTGGTGGTACCGGTACTGGTCTCCCGGGGTCCTAGGGGGTAGGCTCTGCATCTTTGCGGGGATGCAGAACCTTGTAGAACCCTGATGGCTTCAGGGGCTGTACAAATGCATTTTACCTGGCCTTATACATTGTCACCAAGAAGCAAAAGAAGTAGCAGAACAGAAGATAGCTTTTCCCCAGCCTCGCCCCTCTGCCAATCCCTTCACTGGCTTCCCATTGCCCAAAGACTCCAGTTCAAAACATTACCATGACCTACAAAGCCATCCACAACCTGTCTCCTCCTTACATCTGGGACCTAGTCTCTCAGTACCTACCTGCACGCAACCTCAGATCCTCACAAGGTCTCTTTCTCTACTCCCCTCTCATCTCTTCTTCCCAAAATCGCATACAAGATTTCTCCCGTGCCTCCCCCATACTCTGGAATTCTCTACCGCAGCATATCAGACTCTCACCTACTGTGGAAAGCTTAAAAAGTAACCTGAAGACCCACCTCTTCTGACAAGCCTACAATAACCCTCAGTCCAGTACACCAGTACACAACCAGCTCTGTCCTCATCTAGTGTACCATCACCCATTCCCTGTAGACTGTGAGCCCTCACGGGCAGGGTCCTCTCTCCTCCTGTAGACTGTGAGCCCTTGCGGGCAGGGTCCTCTCTCCGCCTGTAGACTGTGAGCCCTCGCGGGCAGGGTCCTCTCTCCTCCTGTAGACTGTGAGCCCTCGCGGGCAGGGTCCTCTCTCCGCCTGTAGACTGTGAGCCCTCGTGGGCAGGGTCCTCTCTCCTCCTGTAGACTGGGAGCCTTTGCGGGCAGGGTCCTCTCTCCTCCTGTAGATTGTGAGCCCTCGCGGGCAGGGTCCTCTCTCCTCCTGTAGACTGTGAGCCTTTGCGGTCAGGGTCCTCTCTCCTCCTGTAGACTGTGAGACCTCGCGGGCAGGGTCCTCTCTCATCCTATAACAGTCTGTTTTTGTAATGTTCGTGATTGTTTTACTTGATTTTTATGTATACCCTTTTCACATGTAAAGTGCCATGGAATAAATGGCGCTATAATAATAATAATAATTTTTTTTGTTCTTAAAATTTAGCAAATAAAATGTTCAAATTGATAAATTACAACAGACTATCCTGCACCTTCTTAGCTGAATAAATTTCAGACCCAACATGATTAGATACATTTTCAATTTCTAGTCCCTACAACGACTAACATTACTATCCGATTCTCGCCCTACAACATTGAAATGTTTTCCAGGCTACTGTCCAAATCAAATCATCTGTTTATTTGTTAGAAGGGCGCGTGATTTTAAAGAAGAACCACAGTTGACACAGAAAATCATGACCCAACCTAACAAGAAATGGAGCACGTTTTGACCACCATGATTTTCTGCTGCTTCAAAATAGAATTACGGGGACGCACAACCACCCATCCAAGAGGCAAGGGTGCTTAACCACGTAAGGACAAAGCTACTCGGACTTTAGAAGTGGATGCTCGAGGGTGCATTGTGGAGAGTTTGGTGTCACTTCCCAGAGTCTTAAAATAGAGAGTGTCCAACCAGGTGACTAGACCTTCTTATCGGTAAACAATTAATACACCTGCAAAAATTTGATTTCAGCAGATGACTTGGACGCGGCCAGGAAATTTGATTATTTAATGCAAGTCATACTATATGTTCCTTAATATGCTGCAAGATGTCTCCAGATCCGAGATAATAAGCATTGGGTGAAAGAAAGGAAATCAACTCAGCACTTGTCTGTCAGTCTGGTTGTCACCACAGCATGATGTCAATGTGATGGCTCAGTAAAACCAGCCCCTTGCATAGGGGGTAAACTGTTCTTCATTAGGCTAGACGCTCTGTTAAATCAAGAGAAGTTAACCAATGTTTCTTCCCAGACTGATCGAAGCTCTATTGTCTGTTAGGCCCCTTTCACACGTCAGTGATCCTGGAACGTTTGTGCTTTTTTTAAAATGTACCAGAATCACTGACATACGTAGACCCATTATAATCAATGGGTCTGCTCACACATCAGTGATTTTCCACTGAACGTGTCTCCGTGCAGCGTGCACGTGTGGCCGTGATTCTGCACGGAGATATGTCAGTTTTTGTCTGGCATCACTGATGACCCACGGACCACACTATGGTGTGATCCGTGTGTGATCAGTGAAACATGTGCCAGAAAATCACGGACATATTAAATATTCAAAATTTTCAACTTACCTGGCCTGCGATTCGCTGTGCCTGCTCCGCTCTCGGCAACTCTTGCCTGGCTCATGAATATCCATGAGAGCAGGAAATGCCGACCAGGAAGTAACTGCACAGAGCGTGGGCGGAAGCTGGAGAGCCGAGGAGATCAGCACCATGGACAGCAGCAGTGAAGTCAGGTGAGTAACGTCCATATGCAATCACGGGATCACGGATCACGGATTGCACATGGACAACCCACGTGTGCCGTGAATCACGGAACACGGAGGGACATGTGTGTGTTTTACACGTCAGTGAAGAACGTCAGTGTTTTTCACTGACGTGTGAAACGGGCCTAAATGTGTATCCCCTCAGCCCCTTTCAAAAATGATGCGGTCAAATTGAACTAGCAACTAATGAAAGAGCAGCCATCTCCACCAATCTTGTAAGACCCAACACCTTGAAAAGGGACTTGCTTCTATCACCAGTAGTATTATTCTACATGACTCCAACCGAAGAGCTACGGTTCCAGCTGAGGGAATCACACAGCTTCAAGATTAGGACATATACCACATGAACTCAGCTGAGGTGCTATGGGACCAGCTGGAGGATAGAAAAACTGCTTCAAGATTCATTCCTAAGGATCCCATAGCAGTCTAAAATCAACAACCCCAGTCCCAAGCAGCCTGATCCAGGAGTTTTTGGATGCAATTGGGCCCAAAGCCTCAAGCAAGGAGAGGGCTTGTGTTTTTCAATCAGTTTTGGGAGTTCTAGTTTACCTACTACCAGCTACTCGAGCAGGACTACCAAACCACCCAAAAAATGCCCCACCAGGACAAAGGTTTACAATCAAAGCCTGTGACTTGCCCAATCTACGGGGCTATTATACGTGCTGGCGCTTTGGACATATGGACAAAGATTGTCTTCAAAGCGGGGCCCAATGCCTGGAGCCAACCTGCTGGCCCAGCTGAAAAACAACTGCCAAGGTAAGCCATCAGAGTTTGAGGGATGCTACACCTGGGATACACAAGCAGTGGAAGATGTGATCTACCCGGTCGGACAACCTGCCCCAGCCAACCTCTATTGCCTATGCTTGATGGTCCAGCCGTCTGTTGAGACAAGCCTTCAGGATCTGAGTGATGCTACGCCCAAGATACACCTGCAGCGGAGGAAGTGATCTACCCAGTCGGACATCCTACCCCAGCCAACTTCTAGTGCCCTATGCCTGGAGCTCGCCTGAGGGTCTAACTGGTCAACATCTGCTGAGACAAGACATTGGGATCTGATGGATACTACCCCTGAGATAAACCAGCAGCGGTGGAGATGATCTACTCAGTCGGACACCCTATACCAGCCAACCTTCATTGCCCCATCCAGCCCATCAAGTTCGGTGACATACAGGCTGAGGGGCCTTGAGACACTGAGTCTTCCATCACCCTGGTCAGCCCAGATAATGTTTCCCCAGAACACCCTTTACGAGTCTGCCAAGTGACCACCTCCCTGGCTGACTGTCAGCGCTCGGACATCACATTGGCAAATGTGCAGTTGGACTGGGGGACCTACCGTGGAGAAGTTGAAGTGGGGCTCATGGACGGCCTCTCCATACCTGTTATTTTGGGGAATGGCCTAGGACAAGAATTATCCAGCCATTTTGTCACAGCCATCACCCGCAACCAAACCAAGCTGCACCTTGATGCAGATCCTTCTGTCACCTCTTCTGAGGATAACTCACTTCCCCAGCCTCCATCACCCTGCTCTGAGCTGACTACAGTGTAACGCCGAGTCCTGCTACCTGCGCGGCACCCCCACACATCCCTTCTCCCAGGTCTCAGTGGGATCGCCGCTGTCAGTTCAGATGTAGCAGAGCTGGAATCGTCTTGGGACCTCACATAGATTACATCAGACCTGGGTCTTTTGGGGTTAATAAACTGGTGAAAGAGTATTTTTTTTTTTGCATATTATTTCAAATAAAGAATTTTTTTCTTTTCACTTACAGATTAGTAATGTGGTGGGGGTCTCATAGACATTTCCCATTACTAATATAGGGCTGAGTGGCAGCGAGGAAAGCAGTGAATAATAGTGGGATAATCAGCAGCCTTGGAAGTACAGCTGCAGGAGCAGTTATAGCTGTGGGTAGACTCGGTAAGTATGTCATGCTTTAACCCTTTTGCTTTTTTATACAGTCATTTCCCTGGCCAATGCTTGACATGGCTGTGATGGGTCCGAGAGTGGGTTTTCTGCAATCGAACACTTACCGAACATTGCCAACTTTTCAGCAAAGTGTTTAGTAAGCCGAGCCCTAACGAATCGGCCAAGGGTCGAACCGAATCTGAGATTAGCGAACGCAAACCGAATAGGTTCACTCATCTCTACCCGTCTGTACTATCACTGGCAGAGATACTATTCACAGCAATTTATTGAGGCAGAAATAAAAGCAAGGAAACAAAAAAGTTCAGCGCTTATATCAGCTCATCACTCCTAGAAAAGTCTTGCTGCAGCCAGTGCATGGAGAATCCAGTCCGGCTACTGGCTTGACAAAAGGTGTACGAAAAGAAGAAACTTTCCAGCACTCTTCGAAGTAAAAAATCCAAAGCTGAAGTTAAAACATCACGTTTATTGTGGAGTTTAAAATAGAAAAAATGAAAACCAAGCAGAAGGCACAGTCTACGCGTTTTGAGCACGCAGGCTCTTAATTCTGACAAATTGTGTCTGCAAGACGCAGGTACATCTACAAATAAAAAATAAAAACACAGACAATGAAGTGTTGACACCGATTTTAGAGAGAACCCTAAGATAAATACAAGTTCAATTTTAACCCTTAATAGGAAGTACAAGACATAGAAATAAAAGCACCAAAAGCCCAAATGTATAACTGCACCAAGAGCCCAGACGTATACCTGCACCAAGAGCCCAGACGTACACCTGCACCAAGAGCCCAGACGTATACCTACACCAAGAGCACAGACATATACTGGCACCAAGAGCCCAGATGTATACCTGCACCAAGAGCCCAGACGTATACCTGCACCAAGAGCCCAGACGTATACCTGCACCAAGAGCCCAGACGTATACCTGCACCAAGAGCCCAGACGTATACCTGCACCAAGAGCCCAGACGTATACTTGCACCAAGAGCCCAGACGTATACCTGCACCAATAGCCCAGACGTATATCTGCACCAAGAGCCCAGACGTATACCTGCACCAAGAGCCCAGACGTATACCGGCACCAAGAGCCCAGATGTATACCTGCACCAAGAGCCCAGACGTATACCTGCACCAAGAGCCCAGACGTATACCTGCACCAAGAGCCCAGACGTACCTGCACCAAGAGCCCAGACGTATACCTGCACCAAGAGGCCAGATGTATACCTGCACCAAGAGCCCAGACGTATACCTGCACCAAGAGCCCAGACGTATACTTGCACCAAGAGCCCAGACGTATACCTGCACCAATAGCCCAGACGTATACCTGCACCAAGAGCCCAGACGTATACCGGCACCAAGAGCCCAGATGTATACCTGCACCAAGAGCCCAGACGTATACCTGCACCAGTTCTAATTGTCTTGTGCCAGACACAAGCGAAAATTTATGTATGAATTTTATATTAATTGGTGTTTATAGTTCCAGATGTAGGAGGTGTGTGTGTATATATATATATATTTATAATATAATATATATAGCGTGGCATAACTACTGCGGTCGCAGGGGTCACCATCGCAATCGGGTTCGCAGGCTTAGGGGCCCGGCCTGCAGATCAGCAGCCAACTCCTCTCCGAGAGAGGAGCTGTGCTGTTCTGTGGCAGGCCACGCGGCCACTATATGAGTCGGGGGGCCCGGTGTCAGCGGCGACGGCAGTGGCATCGGACCTCCCCCTCCACTCCATGCTCCACCATTCTCCCCCTGTGCCTGCACTCAACTTTACAGTGCAGACAAGGGCGGTGACATCACCACTGTGCGACTACAGCCCGGGCTCAGACTGCAGAGCGCAGGGCGGGAGAACACTGACCGGAGCTGCAGGGGAACGAGTAGAGAGGTGAAGACGGAGCAGCAGGGGAATGAGGAGAGAGGTGAGGGCTTATTGTTTGATTTTTTTTAATTAGTGAGCACACGGTAGCCACTGCCAGCATCATGGGTCTGCATTATACATGGAGGTCTATGGAGCTGTATTATACATAAAGATCTATGGGACTGCATTATACATGGAGGTTTATAGGGCTGCATTACACAGAGGTCAATCGGGCTGCATTATACATAAAGATCTATGGGGTTGCATTATACATGGAGGTCTATAGGGCTACATTACACATGGAGGTCTATGGGGCTGCATTACACATGGAGGTCTATGGAGCTGCATTACACATGGAGGTCTATGGGGCTTCACTTCACATGAAGGCCTATGGGGGTGCACTACACATGGAGGCCTATGAGGCTGCACTACACATGGAGGCCAATGGGGATGCACTACGCATGGAGGCCTATGGGGGTGCACTACACATGGAGGCCCATGGGGCTGCACTACACATTGGGGCTTATGTAACTGCACTACATATGGAGGTCTATGGGGCAGCACTACACATGGAGGTCTATGGGGCTGCATAATGTAATATGAAGGACACCCTATATCTTATGGACTATTGGGGTGCATTATACATGGAGGACTATGGGGCTGCATAATGCAATATGAAGGTCTATGGGGCTGCATTATAATACATATAGGACTATGAAGGCTGAATTATAAATATATGGAGGACTATAGGGCTACCTTATACAGGGACTATGCTGGTGCAGTATAATATATGGAGGACTGTGTCGTGCAGTATAATATATGAAGGACTATGAGGGAAGTATAATATATGAAATTCTATGGGTTGAATTATAATACATGGAGGACTATGGGCCTGGAGGACATTTGGCGGCTCGGTGTCTGAGTGGTTAGCACTACAGCCTTGCAGCGCTGGGGTTCTGGGTTCTAATCCACTTAGGACAACATCTGCAAGGAGTTTGTATGTTCTCCCTGGGCTTGCGTGGGTTTCCTCCGGGTACTTCCATTTCCTCCCACATTTAAAAAGACATACTAATAGGAGTCATATGTTGTTGTGAGCCGCTCCGAGTCTTCAGAGATGGGGCGGCATATACGTTCGACCAATAAATATATGAAGGCTTATTAGGGCTACCTTATACATGGACCATGGAGGTGCATTATAAAACATGGAGGACTATGGTGGTGCATTATAATATATGGAGGACTATGGTGGTGCATTATAATATATGGAAGACTATATGGTGCAGTATAATATATGGAGGACTATGTGGTGAATTATAATACATGGAGGACTATGGTGGTGTAGTATAATATATGGAAGACTATATGGTGCAGTATAATATATGGAGGACTATGGGGTGAATTATAATACATGGAGGACTATGTGGTGTAGTATAATATATGGAGGACTATGGGGTTAATTATAATACATGGAGGACTATGGGAGTTGCATTATAATAATTAGAGTGTTATAAGGGCTACTTTATACATGGAGGACTATGGGAAATACATTATAATACATTGAGGATTAAGGGGTGCATTCTAATATAAGAAGGGTTATGTTGGACCCTTTATACTATATGGAAGGCTATGTGGGGGCCATTATTGTATTTGGAGAACTATATACGAGGGGGGACAAAGACACAAGCAGGGGATGGTACTTTTTTGTGCTGAGGGAAAAAGGCTCCTTCCCTCAGCACCCAGCTTTCCCATGCTCTGCTATACATCTTCTCTCAGCACCCAGCTTTCCCATGCTCTGCTATACATCTTCTCTCAGCACCCAGCTTTCCCATGCTCTGCTGTACATCGTCTCTCAGCACCCAGCTTTCCCATGCTCTGCTATACATCTCTCAGCACCCAGCTTTCCCATGCTCTGCTATACATCGTCTCTCAGCACCCAGCTTTCCCATGCTCTGCTATACATCTTCTCTCAGCACCCAGCTTTCCCATGCTCTGCTATACATCGTCTCTCACCACCCAGCTTTCCCATGCTCTGCTATACATCTTCTCTCAGCACCCAGCTTCCCCATGCTTTGCTATACATCATCTCTCAGCACCCAGCTTTCCCATGCTCTGCTATACATCTTCTCTCAGCACCCAGCTTTCCCATGCTCTGCTGTACATCGTCTCTCAGCACCCAGCTTTCCCATGCTCTGCTATACATCTCTCAGCACCCCGCTTTCCCATGCTCTGCTATACATCGTCTCTCAGCACCCAGCTTTCCCATGCTCTGCTATACATCTTCTCTCAGCACCCAGCTTTCCCATGCTATGCTATACATCGTCTATCAGCACCCAGCTTTCCCATGCTCTGTTATACATCTTCTCTCAGCACCCAGCTTTCCCATGCTCTGCTATACATCTCTCAGCACCCCGCTTTCCCATGCTCTGCTATACATCGTCTCTCAGCACCCAGCTTTCCCATGCTCTGTTATACATCTTCTCTCAGCACCCAGCTTTCCCATGCTCTGCTATACATCTTCTCTCAGCACCCAGCTTTCCCATGCTATGCTATACATCGTCTATCAGCACCCAGCTTTCCCATGCTCTGTTATACATCTTCTCTCAGCACCCAGCTTTCCCATGCTCTGCTATACATCGTCTCTCAGCACCCAGCTTTCTCATGCTCTTATATGGGAAAACTGAGTGCTAAGGGAAAGATGTAATAGCAGAGCTGGGGGAAGCTGGGTGCCGAGGACAAGATGGATATCAGAACATAGGAAAGCTGGGTGCTGATAGAAAGAGGCATTTCAGATCATGGGAAACCTAGGTACTGAGGGAAAGAGCTAAGTGTCAGCATCATTATCCTGTACCCCGAGTGTCGGTGCCATTATCCCGTGCCCAGAGTGTTGTGGGGGGGGCCCGGTCCAAACTTTGCACCGGGGCCCATCAAACTCTAGTTACGCCACTGTATATATATAGATATATATATATATATATATATATGCAGAGCCAACTGTATGTAATGTTCAGTGCCACCTAGTGCTGAAGCCTAATAAGATAAATGTATGTTTTTATGTGTTTTACTGCAGATTGTATTTTTCTGTATTTTGGTATATAAGGTGTGATTCATATATGACCAACGCATAACCATATAGTGTAAAGCATAGAAATGTTAGCAGATATTAGAGTAAGGTAGAAATGTGAAGTAGGATATAAAATAAATAGTTTATTAGAAACAGGAACTGTTATGTGCAGGTGCAGCAGCGCAGTGATACACTGGCAACCGAGGAGACAGGACAGAAAGGGAGTTCTGTAGAGAGATTCCTGAGGTATATGTGCCCTGGAAATGTGAGGGCTCCTCCATTGTATCCTGAACACTGGTGGACAAACCGCTAGTGCAGCCGGTGCACCTACAACGGGGTCCAGAGGTGAGTGGGGGCCCATGCAAGGCGGGTAATAGTGAGGGCAATCTGGCCACTTGTTCGGAGCCCGACGCTCCGGTGGGCAATGGTCAGATTGCCCTCATCTCTCAAGCGGTGAGCTGGCAGGGAGCGATCCTGCTGCTCTGCTGCACAGTATATACTGGGTCCATTCTCTGTGGCTAGAATGTAGTTGCTCCTGTGAGGTGCTGATGTCACCAGAAGGGGAGGGGCTTCCTCCTCCACTGCGGAGCTGATCTCCATCTGTTGCTCCATCTGTTGTTGGAGATGATGAGGAGTTGTGCAGAGGTCACACAGAGGACTGCAAGGCTGTAACAAGGAGCCAGGGGCTAAGGGTGAGCAATCGATGGCAGTGTTTGTTTTTTGGGGGGCACAGGATAACTGAATGTTCTTATATGATGGCAGCATATTGGGGAATTGCACAGAAAAGGTGCTGCATATTGGGGAATTGCACAGAAAAGGTGCTGCATATTAGGGAATTGCACAGAGAAGGTGCTACATATTGAGGAATTGCCTAGAGAAGGTGCTCTATATTGGGAAATTTCCCAGGGAAGGTGCTGCATATTGGCGAATTCCATAGGGAAGGTGCTGCATATTGGGGAATTCCATAGGGAAGGTGCTGCATATTGGGGAATTGCACGGAGAAGGTGCTGCCTTTTGGGGAATTGCATAGGGAAGGTGCTGCATACTATGGAATTGCCCAGGGAAGGTGCTGCATATTGTGGAATTGCCCAGGGAAGGTGCTGCATATTGTGGAATTACCCAGGGAAGGTGCTGCATACTATGGAATTGCCCAGGGAAGGTGCTGCATATTATGGAATTGCCCACGGAAGGTGCTGCATATTATGGAATTGCCCAGGGAAGGTGCTGCATACTATGGAATTGCATAGGGAAGGTGCTGTATATTGTGGAATTGCACAGGGAAGGTGCTGCATATTGGGGAATTGCAAGGTGCTGCATATTGTGGAATTGCCCAGGGAAGGTGCTGCATATTGTGGACTTTCCCAGGGAAGGTGCTGCATATTGTGGAATTGCCCAGGGAAGGTGCTGCATATTGTGGAATTGCCCAGGGAAGGTGCTGCATATTGTTGAATTGCCCAGGGAAGGTGCTGCATATTGTGGAATTGCCCAGGGAAGGTGCTGCATATTGTGGAATTGCCTAGGGAAGGTGCTGCATATTGTGGAATTGCCCAGGGAAGGTGCTGCATATTGTGGAATTGCATAGGGAAGGTGCTGCATATTGTGGAATTGCCCAGGGAAGGTGCTGCATATTGTGGAATTGCATAGGGAAGGTGCTGAATATTGGGGAATTGCACAGGGAAGGTGCTGCATACTATGGAATTGCCCAGGGAAGGTGCTGCATATTATGGAATTGCATAGGGAAGGTCCTGTATATTGTGGAATTGCACAGGGAAGGTGCTGCATATTGTGGAATTGCACAGGGAAGGTGCTGCATACTATGGAATTGCCCAGGGAAGGTGCTGCATATTATGGAATTGCATAGGGAAGGTCCTGTATATTGTGGAATTGCACAGGGAAGGTGCTGCATATTGTGGAATTGCACAGGGAAGGTGCTGCATATTGGGGAATTGCATAGGGAAGGTGCTGCATATTGTGGAATTGCCCAGGGAAGGTGCTGCATATTGTGGAATTGCCCAGGGAAGGTGCTGCATATTATGGAATTGCACAGGGAAGGTGCTGCATATTATGGAATTGCCCAGGGAAGGTGCTGCATATTGTGGAATTGCCCAGGGAAGGTGCTGCATATTGTGGAATTGCCCAGGGAAGGTGCTGCATATTGTGGAATTGCCCAGGGAAGGTGCTGCATATTGTGGAATTGCCCAGGGAAGGTGCTGCATATTGTGGAATTGCCCAGGGAAGGTGCTGCATATTGTGGAATTGCCCAGGGAAGGTGCTGCATATTGTGGAATTGCCCAGGGAAGGTGCTGCATATTGTGGAATTGCCCAGGGAAGGTGCTGCATATTGTGGAATTGCCCAGGGAAGGTGCTGCATATTGTGGAATTGCCCAGGGAAGGTGCTGCATATTGTGGAATTGCCCAGGGAAGGTGCTGCATATTGTGGAATTGCCCAGGGAAGGTGCTGCATATTGTGGAATTGCCCAGGGAAGGTGCTGCATATTGTGGAATTGCCCAGGGAAGGTGCTGCATATTGTGGAATTGCCCAGGGAAGGTGCTGCATATTGTGGAATTGCCCAGGGAAGGTGCTGCATATTGGGGAATTGCACAGGGAAGGTGCTGCATATTGGGGAATTGCACAGGGAAGGTGCTGCATATTGGGGAATTGCATAGGGAAGGTGCTGGATATTGTGAAATTGCCAAGGGAAGGTGCTGCATATTGTGGAAATGCCCAGGTAAGGTGCTGCATATTGGGGAATTGCACAGGGAAGGTGCTGCATATTGGGGAATTGCACAGGGAAGGTGCTGCATATTGTGAAATTGCCCAGGGAAGGTGCTGCATATTGTGGAATTGCCCAGGTAAGGTGCTGCATATTGGGGAATTGCACAGGGAAGGTGCTGCATATTGTGGAATTGCCCAGGGAAGGTGCTGCATACAGGGTAATGGTTTTACATACATGGGGCTGGATGGGAAAGGCTGTGTACAGAAAGGCTGTGTAGGAAAGGGGTTGGTGTTACTCTCTTGGGGAAGGAGGGGGTGATGTTACAGTTGTTAGGGGGCTGTCTGCTTGGGGGCTTTATGCTGAGGGGGCTGAGTGGGGAAGGATTAGGTTTACTTGCGTTATGCTGCAAGTTGGGGGGCTGCATGGAGAAAGGGGTGATGTGTGCTGGAGAGCTGCGTGGTGAAGGTGGTGATGTTACATGCATGAGGCTGCATAGAGAAGGGGGTTATGTTATATGTGGTGGGCTCTGCTGGGGGGGCTGAATGGGGAAGTTTTATGGTTACTTGTGTAGGGCTGCGTGGGGAAGTGGGTAATGTTACATATGTGAAGAAGGGAGTGATGTTACGTATGTGGGGAAGGTGGTGATGTTACCTATGTTGGGAAGGGGTTGATGGTACGTATGTAGGGAAGTCCTCCCCATCCCACAATTCATTATATAGTCCTCAGTGTCCTTCCCATCCGACAATTCATAATATTTACCTGATACTGTCCTTCCCACCCCATAATTTATTATGTGGTCCTCAGTGTACTTCCCACTCCACAATTCATTATATATAAGATATGGTAATGTACATAGCAAAAGAGGGCACTATAATGTACTGTATATGTATATACACATACATAAATATCTATAATTTGTAGCTTTGTCACCATAAAAGGAGGAGGGACCCAGGCACAATTTCGTGCATGGGGCTCCAAGCTGTCAGTCTGCCCCTGATCCTGACCCTAAAGGGGGCTTTACACGCTGCAACGTCGTTAACGATATATCGTCGGGGTCACGGTGTTTGTGACACACATCCGGCGTCGTTAGTGACATCGCAGCGTGTGACAGCTAGGAGCGACGATCAACGATCGCAAAAACGTCAAAAATATTTGATCGTTGACACGTCACTGCTTTTCATAATATGTTGGTGGTTCATGCCGCTGGTTGTTTATCATTCCTGCGGCAGCATACATCGCTGTGTGTGACACCGCAGGAATGACTAACATCTCCTTACCTGCGTCCACCGGCAATGAGGAAGGAAGGAGGTGGGCGGGATATTCCACCCGCACATCTCCGCCCCTCCGCTTCTATTGGACAGCTGCCGTGTGACGTCGCTGTGACGCCGCATGAACCGCCCCCTTAGAAAGGAGGCGGTTCGCTGGCCACATCGACGTCGCAAGGAAGGTAAGTCCGTGTGATGGGTGTAAGCAATGTTGTGTGCCACAGGCAGCGATTTGCCCCTGACACACAACCGACGGGGGCGGGTGCGTTCGCTAGCGATATCGATAGCGATATCACAGCATGTAAAGTGCCATTAAGGCTCCCTTCGTGTTGGCCAACATAGACACTATCCGAGGCGGTAAGGGATACAGGAAGCTGCAAGCAAAGAAACTGGGAAATGCAGAAGTCAGACTCCGCTGCTGGAAGGCTAAGGCTATATGCGCACACTACAGTTTTAACTGTACCCAAACTGCAACCAAAACTGCACCTTGGCATAGAGAGCCTGGAAATGTAAAACAAAGCCACTTGTAATGATGGTGCGTTTTTGCCGCATTTTTGTTAATGAGTTTTTTTAAAGGACAAACAAAATATGATGGGACAGGATAATTGATGGATAGCTAGAATAGATGGATAGAAAGAATAAATAGAAAGAATAGATAGATAGGTGTGGTCTGTGCCTGCTGTACCTGATGCCCAGTGTCTGATGACCTCTGCTTGATGTCTGGAGCCTTACCCGATGTCCTGTGTCTGATGACTTCTACCCGATGTCTGGAGCGCCTGACCCGTGCCTGAGGTCCTACTCCTGGTGTCTCGTGCTAGATGTCTGCTAATGCTTACCCTGCCCATTCCAGTTCAGGTCCCTGCTCTGTGTTTCTGCTTCCCCAGTGTGGATGTCACCCTGGCCTGCTCAGCTACCACAGTCCCAGTCGCTTGCCAAGCCCCTCCCTCTGCTTAAGGGTTTTTCCGGGTTTCCTCCTGTGGTCCAGTGGGTCCACTCTACTCTCTGACACTCGCTGCTCTCCTAGATTCGCTGTTGGTGAGATCATGACAAGTTCAACCCCCCCCACACACAAGTTGCCATTAGGGAGGTGTTTGTGTGTGGGTATCCCAATTGGCAAATCTTTGTGGTGATATCTCTGTAGGCAGTATGTCTTTCAGTGGTGGTATCCCAGTAGGTAGTTCTTTGTGTGGTGGTATTTCAGTAGACCAATTTTTGTAGTGGTATCTCAGTAGGCAGGTCTTAATGTAGTGGTATTTCTGTAGGCAGCAGGTTTTTGTATGGTGGTATCTCAGTAGGCAGGCCTTTGTGTGATGGTATTGTAACGGGGTGCCGGGGGTGCCTCGGGGGTTGTAGTCGTGGCCCCATTTTCTATCAGGCTAACCCCCGGCTCCGGCGTCACTATTGGGACAGGAGATTGTTTGGTGGGGCAGAGTGTGGTGGTGCAGATAACGTCGTCAGATGTACAAAGACTTGGCAGACGTAGATCGGTTGAACCAGAAGGCATGTTTATTGTATGCATCTTCATAACAGAGGCAATAATCAGATGGTTTCACGACTTCTGCTGGGGGAAAACCTTTTCTGGACGTCTCCTCTAGTGGGGATGTGCCCGGCTACTCCACTTCACCTAGGCTCCCACTCCGGCTATCACAGTCTTGACCCACACAATTCCTGCTTCACCTTTGAGGACACGTTCTCTTTCCTTTCCTTCGCTTTTCTGTCCACCCAGCTCCCACACTCTGCCCCTTCTGCTTCTTCTCTCCCGTCCCGGACTCAACTGCCTTCCACACACGCTTCTCTCCCTTCCCCCTAAGCTGCCGGCTCCTCCTCCCTCCTGTACAGTTTCTATGGGGACAGCCGTCCCACCCGGGCTCTAGGGGAACACCCACTACACAGTAAAGACATTTTTATTAATAACATCAACATTAACATTACTATCTACCCCAGCGTGGGGTATCTTCAGGGGGAAAACTGCACCTCCTTGTAAGGGGTCTGCCCACCCCTTACAGTATCCCAATAAGCAGGTCTTTCTGTGAGTGTATCTCAGTGGAAGGTCTTTGTGTGGTGGTATCAGAAGTAAAAAAGTCTTTGGTGGTATCAGAAGTAAGAAGGCCACTGTGTGGTGGTATCTCAACAGGCAGGATGGACTTTAACATTGCACATATGTCCATTTTTTTAACTGAAATGCCGCTTATAACATGTTCAGACACCCCCCTAAATATGGGACTATTTTATTAGAACAATAGAAATCATCATCACGTCTTCTGTACGGAAAACATCATAATTCTGTAATTCTCTAAACCGCTTCTGGTGTCAGTTCTTTGCCACTTTCGTGGTCCTTGTTTGCAATGAGTGAATGGAAACTCTTCCCTATCTATATATATAATTGCCTTATTCTGTCTGTCTGTCTGTCTTGCTCCAAAATTGTGTCCTTACGGTGACAAACAGCGGATTGGCCGCTGGGCTCGCCATGGCCCCGCCCCCCGTACGGATTGGCCGCTCGGCCTGGACCCGCCCCCTCACGCATTGGACGCTCGCCCCAAACAGCGGATTGGCCGCTGGGCTCGGCATGGCCCCGCCCCCACACACGGATTGGCCGCTCGGCATGGACCCGCCCCCTCACGCATTGGACGCTCGCCCCAAACACCGGATTGGCCAGGTGAGCGCATCAAGGTCCTGCAGCAGCGAAACACACACGCACACACATAACAACAGACACACACACATCAGATCACACTCACTCTCACACACACATCAGATCGCATCCACGTCCTGCAGCGGCGGAACACACGCACACACATAACAACAGACACACACACATCAGATCACACTCACTCTCACACACATCTCACACACACATATCAGATCGCATCCACACACTCACAACATCCCGTGATATCGCTTGCTTCTCGGTGACCTTCCAGGACCTGCCGGAGGATCACATGGCCGAAGCATGTGGTATCTCCGGATGTTGTGATTGTGTGAGCGCGTATGTGCGATATCGTCAGTGTGTGTGTGTGTATGCGATCGGATGTGTGTGTGTGTATGCGATCGGATGTGTGTGAGTGTGTTCTGATGTGTGAATGTGTGTGAGTGTATGCGATCGGATCTGTGAGTGTCGGCAGAGGAGCACGGCGTGCAGCACAGCTGCTGAGACCGTCCACCAGTGGGCACAGGGAGAAGTGGGGTGTGTGTGTGAGTGTATACGATCAGATGTGTGCGTGTATACTGTCTGATGTGTGACTGTGGAGCACGATGGGGGGTGCACAGCATGGGGGATAGAGCACGATGGGGAGTGCGCAGCATGGGGGATGGAGCACGATGGGGAGTGCGCAGCATGGGGGATGGAGCACGATGGGGAGTGCGCAGCATGGGGGATGGAGCACGATGGGGGGTGTGCAGCATGGGGGATGGAGCACGATGGGGAGTGCGCAGCATGGGGGATGGAGCACGATGGGGGGTGCACAGCATGGGTGCACAGCATGGGGGATGGAGCACGATGGGGAGTGCGCAGCATGGGGGATGGAGCACGATGGGGGGTGTGCAGCATGGGGGATGGAGCACGATGGGGAGTGCGCAGCATGGGGGATGGAGCACGATGGGGGGTGCGCAGCATGGGTGCACAGCATGGGGGATGGAGCACGATGGGGAGTGCGCAGCATGGGGGATGGAGCACAATGGGGGGTGCGCAGCATGGGGGATGGAGCACGATGGGGAGTGCGCAGCATGGGGGATGGAGCACGATGGGGGGGGTGCGCAGCATGGGGGATGGAGCACGATGGGGAGTGCGCAGCATGGGGGATGGAGCACGATGGGGAGTGCGCAGCATGGGGGATGGAGCACGTTTGGGAGTGCGCAGCATAGGGGATGGAGCACGTTTGAGAGTGCGCAGCATGGGGGATGGAGCACGATGGGGAGTGCGCAGCATGGGGGATGGAGCACGTTTGGGAGTGCGCAGCATGGGGGATGGAGCACGATGGGGAATGCGCAGCATGGGGGATGGAGCACGATGGGGAGTGCGCAGCATGGGGGATGGAGCACGATGGGGAGTGCGCAGCATGGGGGATGGAGCACATTTGGGAGTGCGCAGCATGGGGGATGGAGCACGATGGGGAGTGCGCAGCATGGGGGATGGAGCACGATGGGGAGTGCGCAGCATGGGGGATGGAGCACGTTTGGGAGTGCGCAGCATGGGGGATGGAGCACGATGGGGAGTGCGCAGCATGGGGGATGGAGCACGATGGGGAGTGCGCAGCATGGGGGATGGAGCACGATGGGGAGTGCGCAGCATGGGGGATGGAGCACGATGGGGGGTGCGCAGCATGGGGGATGGAGCACGATGGGGGGTGCGCAGCATGGGGGATGGAGCATGATGGGGGGTGCGCAGCATGGGGGATGGAGCACGATGGGGGGTGCGCAACATGGGGGATGGAGCACGATGGGGAGTGCACAGCATGGGGGATGGAGCACAATGGGGGGTGCGCAGCATGGGGGATGGAGCACAATGGGGGGTGCACACCTCCCCCCAAAACACACACCGTCACACACGCACTGCACAACACACCACACACACACACTGGGAACCACAAACACCGCCCTAAACAGACACCCACACACACAGACAACGCTGCACACACACAACACACAAACACCGCGGCACACACAAATATACGCACATACCGCACAACACACACATTGCACAAAACATACCTCCCACCAAAACACACACACACACACACCCCACACCCACACAATCCGCGCAACACACACACACAACGCTACAGACACAGCGCTCCACAAACAACGCAACACACAAACAACACCGCTCTCACCCCCCGCCACACCCAGACAACACCCAGAACATGTACAGCGCCCTACACAAACACTTGGAAAGTACACACAACAACATCTATATATATATAACAAAAATCATACATTAACTACACAATACGTAAATTCTAGAATACCCGATGCGTAGAATCGGGCCACCTTCTAGTATCCTATATGTGAGCAAGAATGGTTCACATTTGCTGTGAGCAAGTAGAGATCTTAAAATTATCAAGAATATAAAGTTTTAGATCTTTATTTGTACAGTAATGAGGCTTTATCGGCACATGCCATTTCCATGTGTAATCTGGAGGAGCCGCTCGCCCTCACGTCTTCTTTTAGGTGGTGGAGGACACAGCCCGAGGTTCAGCACAGACCTCAGAGAGGAACATGGCTTTGTCCTTGTCCTGCTTCAGCTTATTCCAGTCCTGACGTTCTGTTCCTGGGGGGAGGGTGAAGGTGAACTTCTGAAGCAGAGCGGAGAAGAGGAGGAAGATTTCCATGCGGGCCAGGCCCTCCCCGGCACAGATCCGCTTCCCTGACAGAGAGATTACACGCAGCTGATTATTTTGTGGTGTAACATATTAATACATCCAGGAACATTACCCGCCCCTCATCCTCATATCAATTAGCTCAAAATATAGGAAACACCTCACCTGCAGAAAAAGCCATGAAGGCCGGTTTTAGCTGAAACTGTCCCTTCTCATCCAGGAAATGCCCAGGATTGAAATCTTCTGGGGTCTCCCACTGGGTGGGGTCAGACAGCACTGATGATAAGAACGGGATTACTGTAGTCCCCTGTAAAGATAGAAGCATATAATGAAAGGAAGTATAATGGGGGTCGTTTATCTACTTATGAGTCTATCGGGGGAGGGGGGGTTGGGTGGTGACTCTCTGACTGTGTATAATGGGGGGTCTATCTCTGAATGAGACTCATGGTGTTTATCTGTAAGTGTTTATAATGGATGGGACTGGTCTGTCCTGGTCTAGAAGACTGGATCTAATACTATATAAATTTAGGGTGGGGGCTGATAGTTCTCCATCTTGTGGTCACTGCAGATTAATTCTGCTTCAGCCTCAGGTCAAACATCAGAAACATGAAAAGCTCTGCACTCCATTGGATGTGTAGTAATAATAAGTGACATTTTCACTGTTTATAATAAATCTTGACAAAGTTGCAGATTTTTTTTTTTTTTTAAAAAATAAGAATTGTTTTCTATACATCCGATGGCTGCTGTGGTTTTTCTGTTTTTGCTCTCAGCCTTATGATGCCTGGTTTTGCAGTCTAGTACAAACAAACTCATAGATGTTTCTCTCTCCAATTAATTTTTAAGTTAGTCCTCTCATCTGCTGAATTCTAACTCCGCTTTCTGTTTTTAGCAATGCAATGATATATTTTATCATTTGATCTTAATGAAGTTGTTTTTGGATGATGAAATATTATATCACTTGCTCATGAGGTTTATGATCATGCTAGTGTTAAAGAAGCCACTTTGTCTTGTCAATTCAGCCATTTTGTCAACTTATATAAGACAGTATATAAATTTATTATGTTCTATTGAAATATTCTGTTACAAAACAATGTATTGGCCTATGTCCTCTTTGTTAAAATATGTGATTTGTCATGATCTTCCCTGCCATATCCTTTCACATGTCCTTTGACTCCCTATCACATCCTTTCACTCCCTTACTAATATCCTGGATTATTATTCTGGAAATATTATTTTGTCCATTCTTTTTGTATTCTTTGTCTATTTCTCAGAAATATGCCAAAAATTAATGAATTACCTTGATAACATGTTATCCACCCAAATCCCACATTGTGTAATCTTGTATCCCGTATTGTGTAACCTTTTTTTTTTATACGTCAGGAGAGCTATATAAACCTCCTGTTAAAAATAAACAGTGTGACTTTGCAAATTAAAGACTTGTCTGTCTTGGTTTGTCAAGCGTCTCCACACACGATATGGCTGCCGATCCAACCAGCTGACTACCTGAGAGAAAAGAGTCTCCCATCTCTCACATTTTGGAGGCCCCAGCGAGATTCAAATCTTTCCTCTTTGAATTCATCCGAGACTGAACAGAGCAGTCTGCCTCCTTGCTTGAACAGAGAATACTATCAGAGTATGCAATCATGTTTGTTTTTCTGCAACTTATTGCCTTCTGCGGTCTAAAGTTAGCTGATTGATTAATGAGTTAAATTGACCCAGATCTAGGCACAAAGCTTGCTATATAAGTAAACTCAGCTAAGGGGAAGCATTTGTGCAGATTTTAAACAAGTGCTGATTTTAATAAGTGAACCGCAGTTATTCATGGCAGTTATACAGGGCAGGAGACAGTGTTATGATCCGGAACCATGGAAGACCACCACAAATCATTGGCAAAAAGGTGACAAGAGCATTGGCAACTAATCTGGCCGCCATCCCCTTACTAACCATCACAACTAGAAGTAGCCGAGGGGTGCACTAACATCCTGTGCACCGCGAACCCAGCCGGAGAACTAACTATCCTAAAGGTAGGAAAGATGAATAACTCTCTGCCTCAGAAAATAGACAAGAATAGCAAGCCCCCCACATTCAAAGACTGCGGTGATATAGGAAAAACACAATACACAGGTAGATGACAGGATTAGCAAAAGGTGAGGCCCCCGCTGACTAAAATAGGAAAGGACAGGATAGGGACTGATGGTGGCCAGAGAAAAACCCTGCAAAATACCAACTTCCTGATAGTACAAAAAGGCCCTCAGATCGCTCGATCTGAACTCCGTCCTATACCAGGTGCCCTTGTCATACCAATGAACAGAAAACAGAAATTATAACATTCAACAAGCCACAAACACATGGACCCAAAGGAGCTATACTCCACACAGAACTGCAGGGAATTCCTCAACAATCCACTGAGGGGGAAAATCCCTGGAAGGAAATAAACTGAAACCAACCACAACAAATGACAAACCCAGATAAGCAAAAGAACCAGACAATAAATAAAGAGCAAACACTTATCTGGAGTAGATGTGGTGTAGAGCAGGATTAAGCAGGCAGGAGATATAAAGAACAACTGACATCCGGCAACAGCCTGCAATCAGACCAGGACTTAGGGTACCTTCACACTTAGCGATGCAGCAGCGATCCGACCAGCGACCTGACCTGGTCAGGATCGCTGCTGCATCGCTACATGGTCGCTGGTGAGCTGTCAAACAGGCAGATCTCACCAGCGACCAGTGAACAGCCCCCAGCCAGCAGCGACGTGCAAGCGACGCTGCGCTTGCACGGAGCTGCCGTCTGGAAGCTGCGGAGACTGGTAACTAAGGTAAACATCGGGTATGGTTACCCGATGTTTACATTAGTTACCAGCGCACAGCTGTGTGTGCAGGGAGCAGGGAGCCGCGCACACTGAGCGCTGGCTCCTTGCTCTCCTACCATAGCTACAGTACACATCGGGTTAATTAACCCGATGTGTAATGCAGCTACATGTTCAGAGAGCAGGGAGCCGCGCACACTGCTTAGCGCTGGCTCCTTGCTCTCCTAGCTGCTGTACACATCGGGTTAATTAACCCGATGTGTACAGCAGCTACATGTGCAGAGAGCCGGAGCCGGCAGCACAGGCAGCATGAGAGCTGCAGAGGCTCGTAACTAAGGTAAATATCGGGTAACCACCTTGGTTACCCGATGTTTATCTTGGATACAGCTTACCTCAGCTGTCAGATGCCGGCTCCTGCTCGCTTCATTTGTCGCTCTCTCGCTGTCACACACAGCGATCTGTGTGTCACAGCGGGAGAGCGGCTTTGAAGAAAACGAACCAGGGCTGTGTGTAACGAGCAGCGATCTCGCAGCAGGGGCCAGATCGCTGCTCATTGTCACACACAGCGAGATCGCTAATGAGGTCACTGCTGCGTCACAAAAAGCGTGACTCAGCAGCGATCTCGGCAGCGAGCTCGCTGTGTGTGAAGCACCCCTTAAATAAGCAGAGAGTTAGCAAAGGAAACACCCACTGCACAACACACCTGGTCCAAGTGCAAACCATTCCTGGCCACCAGAGGGAGCCTCCCAGCAGCCAAAACATAACTAACATTCACAACAAGACAGGTAAGGCATGCAAGACAATCAAAAAAACTTGCTCCAAGTACATGTGTTCTTCAAAATGTTTCCACCCTATGTATTAGTATCATTTATGTGCTAGCTGCTTTAATTCCTCATTTCTACCACTCTTTCATACACCCAGTAAACTCCATCCATATCAGTCCTTCTCTCCTCCCCTCTCCTATGTACGGCTCTCTCATGCGCTTCTCAAAATTATAAGCCATCCAGATCCATTCACTCCCAACCATGAAACTTAATAGACACTCTCATAAATCTCTTAACCACATGCTCACTCTCTCTATTCTCCTTCTCCTTTTAGCAGAAGGTATTGCACCTAATCCAGGACCTTCTTATAATAATAAGTTAAATTTCTTCCCTAGTATGCTCAGAAAAACCCTAAATCTCATTAATATTCCTTGCATAGCATACTTTCTATCTCCTTTACCTGTGCCCTCTGGAACCCACTCTCAGCGTGTAAGAAACTCTCCTTCATCCATGACTCTTTCCTTTCCAATTCCCTTCACCTCCTGGCTCTTACTGAGACCTTTATTCAGCGGTCACACACCACCGTTGCTGCTCTCTCATATGGTGGCCTACAATTTTCTCACACTCCAAGACTTGACAACAGATCAGGTGGAGGGGTTGGTCTGCTTCTCTCTCCAAACTCCTTTTTTCAGGTCATCCCTCCTGTTCCCTCACTTACCTTCCCTTCTTTTGAGGTGCACACTGTCAGGCTTTACAGACCCTTTTCCCTGCAAGTAGCAGTTGTGTATCGCCCTCCAGGCCCAACCAGTCAGTTCTTGGATCATTTTGCCACCTGGCTTCCACATTTCCTAGCTTGCGACCTCCCCACTCTTGTCATGGGGGACTTTAACATCCCTATTCATGATACCCTCTCCCCAACTGCTGTTCATCTTTTATCTCTAACCTTCTTTCTTGGCCTTTCACAACTAACTAACTCTCCTACACATGAAGGCGGGAATACACTGGACCTGGTCTTCTCCCGCCTCTGCTCAGTGCATGATTTCACTAACTCCCCCCCTCCCACTCTCTGACCACAACCTTCTTTCATTCTTGGTCAAGACCTGTCTACCCACTCAGGACACCCCCACTTACCTCCCATATAGGAATATACATTGCATTAACACTCAGAAATTTCTGAAGTTGCAGTCATCATTGGCCCAAATAGCCTCCCTCTCATGACCTGACTTTGCTGTAAAACATTATAATGAAACTCTAGGGTGCCCTAGATGAAGCTGCACCTGCTACACGCAGAGCAACTGCGCATTTGGCAGCAGCCCTGGCACACATTGCAAACACGCTTTCTCCAGCGGTGTTCCAGGTGCGCTGAACGTCTGTGGAGAAAATCCAATCTAGCCGAAGATTTCATCCATTATAAGTTTATGCTCAAAACATACAAGGCTGCCGTTCACCTCTCCAAACAAGCGACTTCAACACCCTCATCACGTCTCTAGCCAACAATCCTAAACGACTCTTTGATACTTTCCACTCCCTGCTCGGACCGAGAATTCTGGTCCCAAGCACCAACCTCAGCGCAGACGACCTGGCCAATTATTTTAAAGAAAAAAATTGACCATATACGCCAGGAAATTTCCTCACAAACTCATAACACCGCACATTGTCTGCCCTCCTACACAACATCTAGCTCACTTTCCTCCTTTGATCCGGTCAACGAAAAAGAAGTCACCAGGCTCCTCATCTTCTCGGCCTACTACCTGCACCAGTGACTAGAGTTGAGCGATGTTCAAGGTTCGCCAATTTCATGTTCGAGTGATTTTTGGGGTGCTCGAGATCGAACTCGAGCTTTTTGCTAAAAGCTCGACAGTTCGAGTTACGTTCGATAACGGTTCGATCACCAAAAGCAGGGCTTTTTACAGCTACAGTGTGCAGGGAGCCATCGCTGGCAGCCTGCGTAAGCTGGTAACCAATGTAAATATCGGGTATCTAAGCAAAGCGCTTTGCTTGGTAACCTGATATTTACCCTGGTTACGTGTGCAGGGAGCTGACACTTCCCCGCTGGGCAGCGCCCCCTCCTGCACACGGCATGTACACACACACACACTCACACTCACCTGTCCCCAGCCATGCAGTCCCCGGCACTGACGTCCTCAGCGCCACATGGCCTTGCTAGGCTCCACTCACTTCGCACTCCGCCGCCCGCACACATGGCCCCGCTAGGCTCCACCCACTTTGCACTCCGCCGCCCGCACACATGGCCCTGCTAGGCTCCACCCACCTCGCACTCCGCACACATGGCCCCGCTTGGCTCCACCCACCTCGCACTCCGCACACATTACCCCGCTTAGCTCCACCCACCTCGCACTCCGCACACATGACCCTGCTTGGCTCCACCCACCTCGCACTCCGCACACATGGCCCCGCTCGGCTTACCTGTGGTGATGAAGTCCCGCCCTCTCGACCTCAGCGCTGTCACTGTCCTCCATGGACGCCGCTTGTCACATCTCCTCCTCTCGCTGTAGACCTGAGACTGTGACTAGCGGTGACGTCACTGGATCCCGTGATACTTGGCTGTGAAGGCGGCGGTCATTGAAGTCAGTGACAGCTCTGCTGTCAGCAGTGCAGGAGATCGTCACTGCAGGTAATGTACCTCGCTCCTGATAGCAGCACTTGTCATGCCTTGAATTGACCTGGGCAGACCTATAGATGTTAGCTCAGGTCACTACATTGCTCTCCCAGCCAATGGGGAACATTCTGTTCTTCATTGACTGGGACAGTGACTATGGTATGGATCGTCATGGGAACCACTTGGATTACAGCAGACCTGGATTTGTTTTTCTTATTAATAAATTGGTGAAAGAGGGAATGTGTTGGGGAGTGTTCTTTCAAATAAAAATGTGTTTGTCGTCTATTTTTTTTTTTATTACTGACTGGGTTGGTGATGTCGGGTATCTGATAGACGCCTGACCTCACGAACCCCAGGGCTTGATGCTAGGTGACATTACACATCTGGTATTAACCCCATATATTACCCCGTTTGCCACCGCACCAGGGCACGGGATGAGCTGGGGCGAAGCACCAGGATTGGCGCATCTAATGGATGCGCCACTTCTGGGGCGGCTGCGGCCTGCTATTTTTAGGCTGGGGAGAGTCCAATAACCATAGACCTCCCTAGTCTGAGCATATCAGACCCCAGCTGTCCGCTTTACCTTGGCTGGTGATCCAATTTTGGGGGGACCCCACATGTTTTTTTGTTTTTTTTTATTATTTATTTAATTTAAAATAAAAGCGTGGGGTGCCCTCAGTTTTGGATTACCAGCCAAGGTGAAGCTGCCAGCTGTGGTGTGCAGGCTGCAGCAGTCTGCATTTTCCTAGCTGGCTATCAAAAATAGGGGGAACCCTACATCATTTTTTTTAAAATGTATTTATTTTTTGGGCTAAATACAAGGCTAAGCACCCCTTAGTGCCACATGAAAGGCACCAAAGGGTGCAAAATTACAAAATGCAGGAGAGTGGGACATGATGTGTCTTTCTGCCATTATAATGACAGAAAAGACTGATATGAAGTGTACAAGCACAAGAAAATCACCAGAGCACTCTACGCTGTGAAAAGCAGTAGAACATGGCACTGGAGTGAACATGTGACCGCCTCATGTAGGTTGAAGCTTTGACATACGGACCGTATACGGAACGGAAACGGATGCCACACGGATGCACCCGTGAAAAAAACGAACAGTTTTTTGCGGACCGCAAAAACGGATCGGTCGTGTGAATGAAGCCTTATTCTGATCTGCCGTTTATAAACAGCAGGCAGAAATAAGTGAATAGCGCCCCCCAGTGTCAGAAAATCTCTGGGGTTTCAGGGGGTAGCTGAGACCCTGGAGATCATGATTCAGGCCGGTTTTTCCGGTCCCCGCTCATGTGATCACCGGTATACACCGTATACCGATGATCACGTTACAGTAAATGACAGCGCCAGTAAAATATTATTTATCTCCCATCTGGCATGAACAAACATGTCAGATGGGAGATAAATCTCCTCCCCGGTCCCCCGGTGTAGCCAAAGTGCCCCCCCCCCCAACTCCCTCCCGGAAATCCAAGATGGCCATGCGCACAGCAGCGCGCCGGCCGCATTCACCCTACTCCTCTGATTTCTGTCGCATATACCATGACACATGCGACAGAAGACTCCTCCCCAGGCCCTGCCAGGTCACCCCCTATAACCCCACCGGTGTTCCCCGGTGTCCCACGGTATCTGTGCAGCGTTGATCTCCCGCGGCCCCACTCCTTCACAATAGACGCTGCCGCATGCACAGAGTGGCTGTCAGCTCAGCTTCCTGTGTTCAGACACAGTGAGTGGTGGTAACCATACATCTGTAAGCTACTGCAATGCCCTGCTCATGAGGAAAGGAACATAGTTGATCAGGAGAGCTATACTACATTTCCAAATGGAGGTATTTGATTTTATAGTTGCCCTGCTGAACGACTAGCAAACATGAGAGTCCGTTATACGCCACAAGAAAACATGTCTAAATAGCGAGCTCTGTTGTTTAGTATTCATTCAGCTAGATAACTGGACTTAAAGGGGTATTCCATCTCCAAGATCCTATCCCCAATATATAGTAGGTGGAATAGCAATAATATCAGCAAATGGAAATATAGAATAGTTCTCCTGATTAGGCATGCCCTTACCTCATGAGCAGGGCATTGCAGCTTTGGTAGCAACACTTACGACATGGACTCTGCTGCTGTGGACCCGGGGAGAGTGGGTGCAGATTCATTGCACCCACACTCCTCACATGGAGGGTCTGCACTCCTAGAAAATGGGGGATACGTTCTCTGAGCATGTCCCCCCATTTTCTAGACGGTCCAGAGTCATCATGGGACCCCCTTATTTTTTTTTCCTTACAATAAATTGGTGAAAGAGGGAATGTTTTGGGGAGTGTTTTTTTTCAAATACATTTTTTTTTGTCTATATGTTTTGTTAGTACTAACAGTTTGTGATGTCAGGTATGTGATAGACACCATCACACCACAAACTGCAGGGCTTGATGTCAGGTGACCTTACAGCTAGTATCAACCCCATTTATTACCCCGTTTGCCACCGCACCAGGATACGGGTTGAGCTGGGGTGAAGCGCCAGGATTTTTAGGCTGTGAAGGGCCAATAACTATGGACCTTCCCACCCTGAGAATTCCAGACCACAGCTTTTTTTTTGTAATTATTATTTATAAAATAATTATAAAAAAGAGCCTGGGGTGACCTCCACCTTGGATCATCAACCACGGTAAAGCTGCCAGCTGTGGTTTTCAGGCTACAGCCGTCTGCTTTACCCTAGCTGGCTATCAAAAATGGGGGGGACCCAACGTCATTTTTTTTTAACTATTTTTTAAAATAAAAAAAATTAATGGGGTTCTCTGTATTTTGATTGCCAGCCAAGGTAACGCCAGGCAGATGGGGGTTGCAACCCGTAGCTGTCTGCTTTATCTGCGCTGAGAATCAAAAATACCGCAGAGCGCTGCGTCTTTTTTTTTTAGAGATTTATTTTTACAGCACTGTGATGTCAGGCAATCAAAATACAGGGAAGCCCTTTTTTTGTTATTTAAATAAATAATTAAAAAAAATATATATGGTCTTCCGCTGCATTTTTTGTATTGCTAGCTAAGAGTAATCCAAGCAGCTACTGGCTGCTAACCCCCACTGCTTGGTGTTACCTTCACTGGCAATGGAAAATCCAGGGAAGCATTTTTTATTTTTTTTGCCAAAAAACTACAAAAAAAATTACGTGAGCTTCGCCATATTTTAGTATGCTAGCCAGGTACAGCAGGCAGCTGGAGATTGGAATCCGCAGCACAGGTTAGCCCGAGGTTTCTGTAGTAAAAAGAATCCCAGCACTCAAAATGAAGACAAGGGGGGAAAATTATGCAAAAAGTGAATTTATTGATTACACTGCAAAAGGAACCTAACCAGAGCAACAGCACCAACGTTTCGGCATAGAGCCTTTCTCAAGGTTGTTGCATCACTGGTCAGAGTAAGGAACCACGGGTCTCGAAGGACAACCGGGGGTTTGCAAATAATGGCAAGGTTCCACACGTTTTTGCAGGGTATGCTCGTGGGTGAAGGGGTGACAGGATCACAGTGTGAGGTGAGAGGACGCCTGCAGTGGAGATCCGGGACTGGCATCAGTGGCAGGGAGAGAGGCTGCAGCGGCGAGGTTTCTGGGCCCCTCTGCTGCGAATCGCAGTCCGCAGCCGCCCCAGAAATTGGCGCTCTCATAGAAGTGCCATAATCTGGCGCTGTCTCCAACTCTTCCAGCAGCCCTGAAGCCGGGTGGCTTGCTGGGTAATAATGAGTTAATACTAGCTTTGTTTTACTAGCTAGTATTAAGCCAGAGATTCTTAATGTCAGGCAAGTTTGACCCGGCCATTAAGAATCTCCAATAAAGGGTTAAAAAAAAGACACCACACAGAGAAAAAATACTTTAATAGAAATAAATACACAGACACACTTAGAGACTCCATGTTTATTACTCCCTCTCACTCCTCCACGAGACATGGTCTTCTGTCTTCTTTCTCCTTCAACCCATGCAGCTCTGCTACATCAGACAGCACAGCATGGGAGGAAGAGGCTGCTGCTCCCCGTGCAGGCTTTTCACTCCGTGAGTGATCAGTGCTGCTGGCTGTTAGCGGTACTGTCACCGCTGACAGACGGGTTGCCATAATAATGGTGCTCCGATCACGTGATTCCCGGTGCCGCAGCGGCTGTTAGCGGTGACGTCACTGCTAACAAGCGCGTTGCTATGGCAACGGTGATCTCTGTTATTTACCGGCTGTGTCATCCGGTCAATAATGGAATGGGGAAGCAGAACGGGGAGTCGACCGTGTGCCAAAGCATGTCGCCGGTACACGGCGATACACAAACGTGCACCGTGTACCGGAGAGCATGACGTCAAAGCCATGTGACCAGTCTGTAGCCAATGAGATAATAGACACGTGACTGGTCACATGGCTATTTTGACGTCACGATAGGTCCTGCATCACTGCTGGTTACCGGGAGGACGCAGCGATTACCGATGGAAAAGCTGCAGGAGACAGAGTGCAGGACGGATCGTGGGCACCGGTAAGTGTTATGGCAATGTTTATTAACTGTATGTGTACATTTATAATCTGTTTTTATGTGTTTGTGATTGCCTCCCATTGTTTTCAATGGGGTTCGAGAGTTTGTCGAACGGCTCGTCGAACGGCTCACCGTTCGACGAACAGAACCAAACTCGAACTCCAGGGGGGTGGCTCATCTCTACCAGTGACCCTATTCCCTCACATCTCCTTAAATCTGTCACCCCGGCTGTCACCACTCACCTAACTAAAATATTCAATCTCTCTCTCTCCTCTGGTGTCTTTCCCTCCTCCTTCACACACACCAGCATACACCCATTACTTAAAAAACCATCCCTGGACTAAGACTGTGCCGCTAACTACAGACCTGTCTCTAATCTCCCCTTCATCTCCAAACTCCTGGAACGTCTGGTCCACTCCCGTCTAATCCGTTATCTGTCAGATAATTCTCTCCTCGACCTTCTACAATCCGGTTTCCGCTCTTTACATTTTACTGAAACTGCTCTTACTAAAGTCTCTAATGATTTACTAACAGCTAAATCTAATGGTCACTACTCCGTGCTGATCCTCCTGGATCTCTCTGCTGCATTCGATACTGTGGATCACCAGCTCCTCCTCACATATTCTCTGCTCTATCGGGCTCAAGGACACCGTTCTTTCCTGGTTCTCCTCTTACCTCTCTGACCGCTCATTCACTGTATCCTTTGCCGGCTCCTCTTCCTCTCCTCTTCCCCTTAAGGTTGGGGTTCCTCAGGGTTTAGTCCCAGGCCCCCTCTTTTTCTCTCTATACACTGCCCCTATTGGACAAACGATCAGATTTGGTTTCCAGTACCGTCTCTATGTTGATGACACCAAACTGTATAAATCTTCTCCTGACATCACCCTTGCATTATTACAAAATACTACCGATTGTCTGTCTGCTATCTAAAACTGAACCTGTCAAAAACTGAACTTCTCCTGTTTCCTCCCTCTCCTAACTTCCCATTCCTAATATTATCATTTCTGTGTGTGGTTCTACCATTACGCCCCAGTAGCACACCCGCTGTCTTGGGGTTATATGTGACTCCGATCTCTCCTTCACGCCACACATTCGTTCACTTGCTCGTTCATGTCACTTCCACCTCAAAAATATCTCTAGAATTCGACCTTTTCTTACCGTTGACTGCAAAAACTCTTACTGTCGCTCTCATTCATTCTCGCCTGGATTATTGTAATTCTTTACTAATTGGTCTCTGTGTTACTAAACTCTCCCCTCTCCAAACTATTCTGAATGCCGCAGTCATGATCATTTTCCTCTCCAACCGCTTCACTGATGCATCTGCTCTGTGTATAAAGTGAAGGGAAATTTGAAGTGACAAATATATCTATAAACCCTTAAAACATCATTTTATTATAAAATTTAAAACATCCAAAATACACACTATAGAACCTAAAGTGCACAGGTGGAGAAGGGAGGAGGGTAAAGGATAAAGTAACCCCTAAATATAAACCTCCCTCCTGTCCACTACCTCACGCGGGGGTTGGCACCCTAAAAGCACGATATGGCGCCCCCACTCACCGCCGGCTATCCTTAGCCTGCCCTAGTTAACCCTAGCGGCAGGTATGAAAGGTGCTCAAAAACTCATAAAGTGCATAAGTGCGGATAGCTAATGAGGTATAAAAAGAGGATCATGTAAATCAATTGGCCTTAGAGGTTAGGCGAGAATGCGCCAGAAAACGTGGAGGGGACCTTAATAACTGTCTCCTAACCACTCCCTACCTCAAGCGGGGGTCGGCACCCTGAATACACGATAACATATGGCGCCCCCACACCACGAAGGCTGCCCCTAAAGAGTCCCTATTGCACCCTATCAGACAATATGCATACAAATATAAAGTGCCTGTGCTGTGGGCCTAAAGTGCATAGTGATAAATAACGATAAGGAGGCACTTATACTAGGATGCAATAATAAATTTACAGCAGCATTTTAAACCAGAAAGTGCATGTGCTTAATCAAAGATGCAGGGGACTAAGAAAGGGGTGTACTCATCACTGATACATGATCCAATTGTCGCCTTTGGTTGCCTCAACGCGTTTCTCCCTCCAGGGTCATCAGGAGGCCTGATATTCAACGTGACAGACAGATGTAAAGATGAGCAGATGAGAAAAGGGGCCTGATGCCAGCAGCTCCCTTTTAAACTGAACCAGGCACCTCTGGGCCCACCCCCTCCCAGCCCCACCCCCCCATCCATCCACGCCCCATAGATATGGATAATATACCTAAATGTCCATGATTCATCCATCAGCATGTTTATCAACATTTGGTGCCACAAAGGCGTTACTCACACGCCTCGTGGTGACTAATGTAATCCTCCCTCCGGCCAATTCAGGCATGTGGAGGCCGTTTGCGTTCCAGGGTGAACCGCATCACATGACCGGGACCGCATCACATGACCGGAAGTGACGCTACGATATCCAGCATCAAACCGGAAGTGATGCGGTAACATCCGCGATCATGTGACCGGTGTTTGCCTTCCAGTCTGGAACGCACCACCATGTTAATAACTGGTGCAATAGGGGCTGAGAACCCCCCTTCTCTCCTCCAAACCACTGCTGAGTATATAAACCATGGGCATCAGTCATCCCTCATCCATATAGACGACCATACAAGGACAATAGATAAACAAAGTATACAAATGTATACATAGATAGTTTCTGTCCCTTCATCAATTATTCCAATATTTCATTATGGTTTAATTATTTACTGATTAAAGTCTCAAAAATGAGGCACTAATGTTCTTATGTTGAAAAAAATGCCATTTAATCATGTGGACAAATAAAACAAAAAATACCCTTAATGAAACACAAGGGAAAAATATTGGTCGGGAGTAGGAAAAACAGGGGGGGGGGGGGGAGGGGGGAAGGGGGAAGGGGAGGGCCCGCCGTGCCAGGCATCACATATGAATGTCAAAAATGCACAAAAATGTCATTTAATGCAAAGTATTTACCTCCCAGTTGCGGGATACAGACCAGCATGACCATCACAAACCAACAAAGTAGCATTCCTGGGCTTAAAGGAAAGAAACATACGATAATTGCTCATTAAGCCCCCCAGGGTGTACCGACTCCATCCTGAAGATCCACTCACACTCCTTTCTCAGGAGGATCCTGTCATGATCACCCCCCCTAGGGTTCTTTTTTACCACCTCTAGTACACGGAAGGATAACTGATGGATATCCCCTCCATGATGTCCATTCATGTGTCTCCCTAGCGGCGTATCACGCTGGTTGCGGACATCACCCAGGTGTTCCCCAACTCTCCTACGTAGTTCCCTCTTAGTCTTCCCTACGTAGTCTAGGGGGCATGAACAGGTGGCCACATATATCACCCCTGTGGTCTTGCAGTTACAGAAACTCCTCAGAAAAAATTCTTTGCCATTTTTGGCACTGATCACAGACTTTGAGGGTTTCATGGAGCCACAGTATATACAGTCACCGCATCTGAAAAAACCACAGAGACCTCTATTGAGCCAAGTGCCCACAGGTTGTGGTCTTGTATACCAACTGTGAACCAATCTGTCCCTGATCGATCTACCTCTCCTATATGTAACACTCGGTTTCTGGGATATCATCCCCCTCAAATCTGGATCCAGCGTGAGTACATCCCAGTGTTTTCTCAGGACTCCTAGCACCCGCTCATTCTGGCAATCAAAGGTGCCAATTAATCTGGTGATATCCTCATTGCATTTATCCCTATTGCCACATCTATGCAGGAGTGCTGCTCTGTCCTGTTTCTCTGCAAAATCACGGGCTGTATGTAGAATCTTGCCAGGGTAGCCTCTATCCAGGAAGCGTCGGGTCATGTCCCTAGCCTGTGTCCTAAAGCTCGTCATGGTGGAGCAATTTCTCCTCAGGCGCAAATATTGGCCCTTCGGGATACCCATCTTTAAGGGAGTCGGGTGGTGGCTATCCCATCGAAGTAGATTATTTGTCGCAGTAGGTTTGCGATAAGTTCGAGTGGAAAGACCACCATCCCGCTCCTTCAGTATAGTAACGTCCAGAAATGGCAATTCATTAGCATTAATCTCAAATGTGAAATGGAGCCCCAAATCATTGATGTTAAGCTGTTCTACAAATTTTTCAAACAGAGCACTCGTCCCTGACCACAAAACAAAAACGTCGTCAATAAATCTAGTCCATAAAATAATATGTGTCTGCCACCAATGGTCCTCATCAGTAAATACGACGGTTTCTTCCCACCAGCCCAGGAAGAGGTTAGCATACGAGGGAGCACAAGGGCTCCCCATAGCTGTCCCCCTGAGCTGGTGGAAGTACTTACCGTCGAACTTAAAGACATTATGATACAGCAAAAATTTAAGGAGACTCAGAAGGAACCGAGTATGATTGGAGCATTCAATATTTCTGGTGTTTAAATAATACTCAACAGCTCTAAGCCCCAAGTCATGTGGTATATTACTATACAGTGCCTCCACATCAATGGAGGCCAAGAATACCTCCTCCCCTACAACAATGCCATCAATTTTGCCCAACAGGTCTGCAGTATCCCTTGTGTAAGAAGGGAGTGAGATGACAAATGGACGGAGAATCTCGTCAATATAGATACCACTGTTTTGTATATATGAATCGACTCCAGATATTATAGGACGCCCCTTAAGTACATCAAGACCCTTATGAACCTTGGGCAAGGCATAGAAAGTAGGTAGCATCGGGGAAACAGGCTTCAAGAAATCAAATTCACTGTTTGATAGTAAACCACCTTCCCTGGCCTCCTCAAGGATCACCACAAGGGCTGACTCAAAATCATTCATGGGGTTAGAGGGGAGAACCGCATAGATGTTTCTATCCCCCAAAATGCGCTGACACATCCCCAGATATTTTTCATGGTCCATAATTACAAGGTTTCCACCCTTATCAGATGGTTTCAGTACGAGGTTATCATTTTTCTCCAGTTCCTCTAGTACTGACCATTCCTCACTAGAAAGATTACTCTCTGAATTGCTTCCCCCTTTACGTGGGATCCTTTTTAGGTCCCTTTCCACCAGTTCCAGAAAGATATCAATATTTAGGGTGTCACCTTGTGGAGGCATTTTCTTGCTTTTCCCCCTAAGTCTGGTGAATGGACCAAGACCATTTTCTGAGGTGGTGCTCTGTTCTTGCAGAAGCCCCATCAATGATTGATAGCCCTCCAAGTCTTCCTCTGTCAGCCCCATCCGTTTGCAATTCTCCCTATCATTGTTCAGAAAGAACTTCCTCCACTTCAACTTCCTTCCAAAGAGTTGTAGATCTTTCACCCAATGGAAGCAGTTGAAGTCATTTGTGGGGACAAACGATAGGCCCTTTTTCAAGACATCATATTGTTTCTCACTCAATGAACAGCTAGATAGATTAATGATTTGATTCCTGTTGAGTCCACCCTGCACTATATCACTAGACACTAGTTCACTCGACTCCTCAATTGATAAACCTTGGATATCCCCTGTTCTAAAAAAGAGGGTGCCTTGGATGCATTGGATGAAGCCGAGGATGAGGAGAAATTTGATTCCTGTCCATAAGGTCTTGAGTTTCCTGGTCCCTTCCCAGAGTACCCCTTTTTTCCCCGCCATCTCTTATTATACTGCCCCCTTCTGTTAATCCAGCCCTCTGCTCCTGTTTTTTCGGTATCTGAATATTCCAAGTCTGATGAGGAGACGTCCGTCTCCCTCTGGGCTTGGCTGGCAAAGTGATAGGCCTGATTTGTGTTGAATTCCCTTAGATCCCTCTGAAACTGTAGATGTTTCCTCTCCTTCAAATAACCCTGATACTTTTCGATTGAGGTCTGTAGGGTACTTTCACGTTTATTAAAATCAGGATCCGATTTGCATTTAAGTATGCTTTCAATATCTGTATTCAATTTGACCGTAGCTTGTTCTAGAAGAGCTTTTTCCTCCTGTAGGAGGATGGTCATTAGTCTAAGGGAAGATTCGACCGACTCTTTTTGCCAAGCCTCAAGGAGCTTTGGACTTGAGGTACGGGGGGATGGACGGATATTTATCCTGAGACCCTTAGGGACAATTTTGTTTTTTAGGTAATTTTCAAGTGCTTTAATTTCCCACCAGGACTTAGTGTACTCTTTGTAGGAGAGGTACAGATCATTAAATTTAGTTCTCAAGGAAGTAATTCCAATACCACCTTCCGGGGTTTCTTTAGTGCAGAACGCCTGGTTTGCGTCCTCCACCCAGGAATCACTATTTATTGGTCCTGACAAAAAACTGGCCATATTAAACAATATATAAAGTGAAGGGAAATTTGAAGTGACAAATATATCTATAAACCCTTAAAACATCATTTTATTATAAAATTTAAAACATCCAAAATACACACTATAGAACCTAAAGTGCACAGGTGGAGAAGGGAGGAGGGTAAAGGATAAAGTAACCCCTAAATATAAACCTCCCTCCTGTCCACTACCTCACGCGGGGGTTGGCACCCTAAAAGCACGATATGGCGCCCCCACTCACCGCCGGCTATCCTTAGCCTGCCCTAGTTAACCCTAGCGGCAGGTATGAAAGGTGCTCAAAAACTCATAAAGTGCATAAGTGCGGATAGCTAATGAGGTATAAAAAGAGGATCATGTAAATCAATTGGCCTTAGAGGTTAGGCGAGGATGCGCCAGAAAACGTGAAGGGGACCTTAATAACTGTCTCCTAACCACTCCCTACCTCAAGCGGGGGTCGGCACCCTGAATACACGATAACATATGGCGCCCCCACACCACGAAGGCTGCCCTTAAAGAGTCCCTATTGCACCCTATCAGACAATATGCATACAAATATAAAGTGCCTGTGCTGTGGGCCTAAAGTGCATAGTGATAAATAACGATAAGGAGGCACTTATACTAGGATGCAATAATAAATTTACAGCAGCATTTTAAACCAGAAAGTGCATGTGCTTAATCAAAGATGCAGGGGACTAAGAAAGGGGTGTACTCATCACTGATACATGATCCAATTGTCGCCTTTGGTTGCCTCAACGCGTTTCTCCCTCCAGGGTCATCAGGAGGCCTGATATTCAACGTGACAGACAGATGTAAAGATGAGCAGATGAGAAAAGGGGCCTGATGCCAGCAGCTCCCTTTTAAACTGAACCAGGCACCTCTGGGCCCACCCCCTCCCAGCCCCACCCCCCCCATCCATCCACGCCCCATAGATATGGATAATATACCTAAATGTCCATGATTCATCCATCAGCATGTTTATCAACATTTGGTGCCACAAAGGCGTTACTCACACGCCTCGTGGTGACTAATGTAATCCTCCCTCCGGCCAATTCAGGCATGTGGAGGCCGTTTGCGTTCCAGGGTGAACCGCATCACATGACCGGGACCGCATCACATGACCGGAAGTGACGCTACGATATCCAGCATCAAACCGGAAGTGATGCGGTAACATCCGCGATCATGTGACCGGTGTTTGCCTTCCAGTCTGGAACGCACCACCATGTTAATAACTGGTGCAATAGGGGCTGAGAACCCCCCTTCTCTCCTCCAAACCACTGCTGAGTATATAAACCATGGGCATCAGTCATCCCTCATCCATATAGACGACCATACAAGGACAATAGATAAACAAAGTATACAAATGTATACATAGATAGTTTCTGTCCCTTCATCAATTATTCCAATATTTCATTATGGTTTAATTATTTACTGATTAAAGTCTCAAAAATGAGGCACTAATGTTCTTATGTTGAAAAAAATGCCATTTAATCATGTGGACAAATAAAACAAAAAATACCCTTAATGAAACACAAGGGAAAAATATTGGTCGGGATGGGATAGCCACCACCCGACTCCCTTAAAGATGGGTATCCCGAAGGGCCAATATTTGCGCCTGAGGAGAAATTGCTCCACCATGACGAGCTTTAGGACACAGGCTAGGGACATGACCCGACGCTTCCTGGATAGAGGCTACCCTGGCAAGATTCTACATACAGCCCGTGATTTTGCAGAGAAACAGGACAGAGCAGCACTCCTGCATAGATGTGGCAATAGGGATAAATGCAATGAGGATATCACCAGATTAATTGGCACCTTTGATTGCCAGAATGAGCGGGTGCTAGGAGTCCTGAGAAAACACTGGGATGTACTCACGCTGGATCCAGATTTGAGGGGGATGATATCCCAGAAACCGAGTGTTACATATAGGAGAGGTAGATCGATCAGGGACAGATTGGTTCACAGTTGGTATACAAGACCACAACCTGTGGGCACTTGGCTCAATAGAGGTCTCTGTGGTTTTTTCAGATGCGGTGACTGTATATACTGTGGCTCCATGAAACCCTCAAAGTCTGTGATCAGTGCCAAAAATGGCAAAGAATTTTTTCTGAGGAGTTTCTGTAACTGCAAGACCACAGGGGTGATATATGTGGCCACCTGTTCATGCCCCCTAGACTACGTAGGGAAGACTAAGAGGGAACTACGTAGGAGAGTTGGGGAACACCTGGGTGATGTCCGCAACCAGCGTGATACGCCGCTAGGGAGACACATGAATGGACATCATGGAGGGGATATCCATCAGTTATCCTTCCGTGTACTAGAGGTGGTAAAAAAGAACCCTAGGGGGGTGATCATGACAGGATCCTCCTGAGAAAGGAGTGTGAGTGGATCTTCAGGATGGAGTCGGTACACCCTGGGGGGCTTAATGAGCAATTATCGTATGTTTCTTTCCTTTAAGCCCAGGAATGCTACTTTGTTGGTTTGTGATGGTCATACTGGTCTGTATCCCGCAACTGGGAGGTAAATACTTTGCATTAAATGACATTTTTGTGCATTTTTGACATTCATATGTGATGCCTGGCACGGCGGGCCCTCCCCTTCCCCCCTTCCCCCCTTCCCCCCCCCCCTGTTTTTCCTACTCCCGACCAATATTTTTCCCTTGTGTTTCATTAAGGGTATTTTTTGTTTTATTTGTCCACATGATTAAATGGCATTTTTTTCAACATAAGAACATTAGTGCCTCATTTTTGAGACTTTAATCAGTAAATAATTAAACCATAATGAAATATTGGAATAATTGATGAAGGGACAGAAACTATCTATGTATACATTTGTATACTTTGTTTATCTATTCTCCTTGTATGGTCGTCTATATGGATGAGGGATGACTGATGCCCATGGTTTATATACTCAGCAGTGGTTTGGAGGAGAGAAGGGGGGTTCTCAGCCCCTATTGCACCAGTTATTAACATGGTGGTGCGTTCCAGACTGGAAGGCAAACACCGGTCACATGATCGCGGATGTTACCGCATCACTTCCGGTTTGATGCTGGATATCGTAGCGTCACTTCCGGTCATGTGATGCGGTCCCGGTCATGTGATGGGGTTCACACTGGAACGCAAACGGCCTCCACATGCCTGAATTGGCCGGAGGGAGGATTACATTAGTCACCACGAGGCGTGTGAGTAACGCCTTTGTGGCACCAAATGTTGATAAACATGCTGATGGATGAATCATGGACATTTAGGTATATTATCCATATCTATGGGGCGTGGATGGATGGGGGGGTGGGGCTGGGAGGGGGTGGGCCCAGAGGTGCCTGGTTCAGTTTAAAAGGGAGCTGCTGGCATCAGGCCCCTTTTCTCATCTGCTCATCTTTACATCTGTCTGTCACGTTGAATATCAGGCCTCCTGATGACCCTGGAGGGAGAAACGCGTTGAGGCAACCAAAGGCGACAATTGGATCATGTATCAGTGATGAGTACACCCCTTTCTTAGTCCCCTGCATCTTTGATTAAGCACATGCACTTTCTGGTTTAAAATGCTGCTGTAAATTTATTATTGCATCCTAGTATAAGTGCCTCCTTATCGTTATTTATCACTATGCACTTTAGGCCCACAGCACAGGCACTTTATATTTGTATGCATATTGTCTGATAGGGTGCAATAGGGACTCTTTAGGGGCAGCCTTCGTGGTGTGGGGGCACCATATGTTATCGTGTATTCAGGGTGCCGACCCCCGCTTGAGGTAGGGAGTGGTTAGGAGACAGTTATTAAGGTCCCCTCCACGTTTTCTGGCGCATCCTCGCCTAACCTCTAAGGCCAATTGATTTACATGATCCTCTTTTTATACCTCATTAGCTATCCGCACTTATGCACTTTATGAGTTTTTGAGCACCTTTCATACCTGCCGCTAGGGTTAACTAGGGCAGGCTAAGGATAGCCGGCGGTGAGTGGGGGCGCCATATCGTGCTTTTAGGGTGCCAACCCCCGCGTGAGGTAGTGGACAGGAGGGAGGTTTATATTTAGGGGTTACTTTATCCTTTACCCTCCTCCCTTCTCCACCTGTGCACTTTAGGTTCTATAGTGTGTATTTTGGATGTTTTAAATTTTATAATAAAATGATGTTTTAAGGGTTTATAGATATATTTGTCACTTCAAATTTCCCTTCACTTTATATATTGTTTAATATGGCCAGTTTTTTGTCAGGACCAATAAATAGTGATTCCTGGGTGGAGGACGCAAACCAGGCATTCTGCACTAAAGAAACCCCGGAAGGTGGTATTGGAATTACTTCCTTGAGAACTAAATTTAATGATCTGTACCTCTCCTACAAAGAGTACACTAAGTCCTGGTGGGAAATTAAAGCACTTGAAAATTACCTAAAAAACAAAATTGTCCCTAAGGGTCTCAGGATAAATATCCGTCCATCCCCCCGTACCTCAAGTCCAAAGCTCCTTGAGGCTTGGCAAAAAGAGTCGGTCGAATCTTCCCTTAGACTAATGACCATCCTCCTACAGGAGGAAAAAGCTCTTCTAGAACAAGCTACGGTCAAATTGAATACAGATATTGAAAGCATACTTAAATGCAAATCGGATCCTGATTTTAATAAACGTGAAAGTACCCTACAGACCTCAATCGAAAAGTATCAGGGTTATTTGAAGGAGAGGAAACATCTACAGTTTCAGAGGGATCTAAGGGAATTCAACACAAATCAGGCCTATCACTTTGCCAGCCAAGCCCAGAGGGAGACGGACGTCTCCTCATCAGACTTGGAATATTCAGATACCGAAAAAACAGGAGCAGAGGGCTGGATTAACAGAAGGGGGCAGTATAATAAGAGATGGCGGGGAAAAAAGGGGTACTCTGGGAAGGGACCAGGAAACTCAAGACCTTATGGACAGGAATCAAATTTCTCCTCATCCTCGGCTTCATCCAATGCATCCAAGGCACCCTCTTTTTTAGAACAGGGGATATCCAAGGTTTATCAATTGAGGAGTCGAGTGAACTAGTGTCTAGTGATATAGTGCAGGGTGGACTCGACAGGAATCAAATCATTAATCTATCTAGCTGTTCATTGAGTGAGAAACAATATGATGTCTTGAAAAAGGGCCTATCGTTTGTCCCCACAAATGACTTCAACTGCTTCCATTGGGTGAAAGATCTACAACTCTTTGGAAGGAAGTTGAAGTGGAGGAAGTTCTTTCTGAACAATGATAGGGAGAATTGCAAACGGATGGGGCTGACAGAGGAAGACTTGGAGGGCTATCAATCATTGATGGGGCTTCTGCAAGAACAGAGCACCACCTCAGAAAATGGTCTTGGTCCATTCACCAGACTTAGGGGGAAAAGCAAGAAAATGCCTCCACAAGGTGACACCCTAAATATTGATATCTTTCTGGAACTGGTGGAAAGGGACCTAAAAAGGATCCCACGTAAAGGGGGTAGCAATTCAGAGAGTAATCTTTCTAGTGAGGAATGGTCAGTACTAGAGGAACTGGAGAAAAATGATAACCTCGTACTGAAACCATCTGATAAGGGTGGAAACCTTGTAATTATGGACCATGAAAAATATCTGGGGATGTGTCAGCGCATTTTGGGGGATAGAAACATCTATGCGGTTCTCCCCTCTAACCCCATGAATGATTTTGAGTCAGCCCTTGTGGTGATCCTTGAGGAGGCCAGGGAAGGTGGTTTACTATCAAACAGTGAATTTGATTTCTTGAAGCCTGTTTCCCCGATGCTACCTACTTTCTATGCCTTGCCCAAGGTTCATAAGGGTCTTGATGTACTTAAGGGGCGTCCTATAATATCTGGAGTCGATTCATATATACAAAACAGTGGTATCTATATTGACGAGATTCTCCGTCCATTTGTCATCTCACTCCCTTCTTACACAAGGGATACTGCAGACCTGTTGGGCAAAATTGATGGCATTGTTGTAGGGGAGGAGGTATTCTTGGCCTCCATTGATGTGGAGGCACTGTATAGTAATATACCACATGACTTGGGGCTTAGAGCTGTTGAGTATTATTTAAACACCAGAAATATTGAATGCTCCAATCATACTCGGTTCCTTCTGAGTCTCCTTAAATTTTTGCTGTATCATAATGTCTTTAAGTTCGACGGTAAGTACTTCCACCAGCTCAGGGGGACAGCTATGGGGAGCCCTTGTGCTCCCTCGTATGCTAACCTCTTCCTGGGCTGGTGGGAAGAAACCGTCGTATTTACTGATGAGGACCATTGGTGGCAGACACATATTATTTTATGGACTAGATTTATTGACGACGTTTTTGTTTTGTGGTCAGGGACGAGTGCTCTGTTTGAAAAATTTGTAGAACAGCTTAACATCAATGATTTGGGGCTCCATTTCACATTTGAGATTAATGCTAATGAATTGCCATTTCTGGACGTTACTATACTGAAGGAGCGGGATGGTGGTCTTTCCACTCGAACTTATCGCAAACCTACTGCGACAAATAATCTACTTCGATGGGATAGCCACCACCCGACTCCCTTAAAGATGGGTATCCCGAAGGGCCAATATTTGCGCCTGAGGAGAAATTGCTCCACCATGACGAGCTTTAGGACACAGGCTAGGGACATGACCCGACGCTTCCTGGATAGAGGCTACCCTGGCAAGATTCTACATACAGCCCGTGATTTTGCAGAGAAACAGGACAGAGCAGCACTCCTGCATAGATGTGGCAATAGGGATAAATGCAATGAGGATATCACCAGATTAATTGGCACCTTTGATTGCCAGAATGAGCGGGTGCTAGGAGTCCTGAGAAAACACTGGGATGTACTCACGCTGGATCCAGATTTGAGGGGGATGATATCCCAGAAACCGAGTGTTACATATAGGAGAGGTAGATCGATCAGGGACAGATTGGTTCACAGTTGGTATACAAGACCACAACCTGTGGGCACTTGGCTCAATAGAGGTCTCTGTGGTTTTTTCAGATGCGGTGACTGTATATACTGTGGCTCCATGAAACCCTCAAAGTCTGTGATCAGTGCCAAAAATGGCAAAGAATTTTTTCTGAGGAGTTTCTGTAACTGCAAGACCACAGGGGTGATATATGTGGCCACCTGTTCATGCCCCCTAGACTACGTAGGGAAGACTAAGAGGGAACTACGTAGGAGAGTTGGGGAACACCTGGGTGATGTCCGCAACCAGCGTGATACGCCGCTAGGGAGACACATGAATGGACATCATGGAGGGGATATCCATCAGTTATCCTTCCGTGTACTAGAGGTGGTAAAAAAGAACCCTAGGGGGGGTGATCATGACAGGATCCTCCTGAGAAAGGAGTGTGAGTGGATCTTCAGGATGGAGTCGGTACACCCTGGGGGGCTTAATGAGCAATTATCGTATGTTTCTTTCCTTTAAGCCCAGGAATGCTACTTTGTTGGTTTGTGATGGTCATACTGGTCTGTATCCCGCAACTGGGAGGTAAATACTTTGCATTAAATGACATTTTTGTGCATTTTTGACATTCATATGTGATGCCTGGCACGGCGGGCCCTCCCCTTCCCCCTTCCCCCCTTCCCCCCCCCCCTGTTTTTCCTACTCCCGACCAATATTTTTCCCTTGTGTTTCATTAAGGGTATTTTTTGTTTTATTTGTCCACATGATTAAATGGCATTTTTTTCAACATAAGAACATTAGTGCCTCATTTTTGAGACTTTAATCAGTAAATAATTAAACCATAATGAAATATTGGAATAATTGATGAAGGGACAGAAACTAATCTATGTATACATTTGTATACTTTGTTTATCTATTGTCCTTGTATGGTCGTCTATATGGATGAGGGATGACTGATGCCCATGGTTTATATACTCAGCAGTGGTTTGGAGGAGAGAAGGGGGGTTCTCAGCCCCTATTGCACCAGTTATTAACATGGTGGTGCGTTCCAGACTGGAAGGCAAACACCGGTCACATGATCGCGGATGTTACCGCATCACTTCCGGTTTGATGCTGGATATCGTAGCGTCACTTCCGGTCATGTGATGCGGTCCCGGTCATGTGATGCGGTTCACCCTGGAACGCAAACGGCCTCCACATGCCTGAATTGGCCGGAGGGAGGATTACATTAGTCACCACGAGGCGTGTGAGTAACGCCTTTGTGGCACCAAATGTTGATAAACATGCTGATGGATGAATCATGGACATTTAGGTATATTATCCATATCTATGGGGCGTGGATGGATGGGGGGTGGGGCTGGGAGGGGGTGGGCCCAGAGGTGCCTGGTTCAGTTTAAAAGGGAGCTGCTGGCATCAGGCCCCTTTTCTCATCTGCTCATCTTTACATCTGTCTGTCACGTTGAATATCAGGCCTCCTGATGACCCTGGAGGGAGAAACGCGTTGAGGCAACCAAAGGCGACAATTGGATCATGTATCAGTGATGAGTACACCCCTTTCTTAGTCCCCTGCATCTTTGATTAAGCACATGCACTTTCTGGTTTAAAATGCTGCTGTAAATTTATTATTGCATCCTAGTATAAGTGCCTCCTTATCGTTATTTATCACTATGCACTTTAGGCCCACAGCACAGGCACTTTATATTTGTATGCATATTGTCTGATAGGGTGCAATAGGGACTCTTTAGGGGCAGCCTTCGTGGTGTGGGGGCGCCATATGTTATCGTGTATTCAGGGTGCCGACCCCCGCTTGAGGTAGGGAGTGGTTAGGAGACAGTTATTAAGGTCCCCTCCACGTTTTCTGGCGCATCCTCGCCTAACCTCTAAGGCCAATTGATTTACATGATCCTCTTTTTATACCTCATTAGCTATCCGCACTTATGCACTTTATGAGTTTTTGAGCACCTTTCATACCTGCCGCTAGGGTTAACTAGGGCAGGCTAAGGATAGCCGGCGGTGAGTGGGGGCGCCATATCGTGCTTTTAGGGTGCCAACCCCCGCGTGAGGTAGTGGACAGGAGGGAGGTTTATATTTAGGGGTTACTTTATCCTTTACCCTCCTCCCTTCTCCACCTGTGCACTTTAGGTTCTATAGTGTGTATTTTGGATGTTTTAAATTTTATAATAAAATGATGTTTTAAGGGTTTATAGATATATTTGTCGCATCTGCTCTGTGCCAGTGTGACGCCCTGGACCCCAGGGGTCACAGGTCACTACACACACACCCTTCCCTGGACAGGTCACACCAGTCAAACTTAAAATCCTTGTTGCCATCCTCCAGGGTTGATGTTCACATCAGGTGGGGTGGAGCAGGCGGATGGCCCCACCCACCGAGGAGTTCACAGGCTGGAAAAACACGCAGTTGAAGGAGAGTCCCGTTGTGGGCAGTAGAAAAGAGGAGAAAAAACTGTTGGTGTCTGAGTCAGAACCCGGGCACGTACAGCAAGGTCGGCAGATGGTGGTGGCCGTCCGCAGGAGTTGGCGAAGGTCAGCGGAACCGTAGGACCGGGGTCGGGCGGTGGCCCGCCGGTACCGAAGCGGGGACCCGATTGGAGCCAAGCACCAGGCAGGGTTCTCAGACCCCGACTAGTCTTAAAGCCAACCTCTAGTCAAATTCTCTGATTGCGGTCTGGACCTCAGGGGTTCATTCCCAACCAAGTCCCGAATGAAGGCAACAGCCCAACCAGTACAGATAAGCTCCACTGCCAAGGGCCAAAGATCCAAAGGGCCAGCGTCTGCGGGCAAAGGGGCTCCTCCGGCACATATACGTTGGGGAGAGGACTACCGGTGCCCAGGCATTGGAGTCTGTGAAGATGTAATTTACCCTCTCACTGTATATGCTGTGATACTATGTCATGATATGTATATTTTCCTGGTTGTATTAGTTGTAATTCATGTATTTCCTTGGGGGAGCTACTGATCTCAATGTGTCTCTCTCATACAATTGCAGTCTTGGCATCTAATGTGATTATGTAAATAGCCTGTCCTCTTCTTTCCAGAGTTGTGTATCTAATCTGTAATTGAATTGGCCAGTGAAGGAATAGTCATTGTTCTGCACAGCAGGGGATCCCTTCATCTACTGTGGCTGGCAGACATATCGGAGCCCTGTGATGGACCAAACCATTGATGATAGGATGTGTGACCCCCACCCCCTGAATATGGTGGGCTGGTCAAGGAGCACAGACAATGCATTTCCCTTTTTGTAACTTCAGAGTGAGCTGAAACTTGAAGGGAGCAGGAGCTCCAGCCTGTGTGGCTGTGGACACGGACGGAGCTAGGCCTGTGTGGCGGCCCGTGGGATTGTGTGGAACTCTTTGGACTACTGTAAGGACGATTGCTTTGTAATCCGGTCCGAGGATTGTCGGGAAGGGCCCCCGAATCTGTTTTACGTGGACTTATCGTGTGCTGTTCCAGTGTTCTTGTGAATAAACCTGTTGGATCGTTCCTCGGCCTGTTGTCTCTCCTTGCTCTGCTGTACACCCCTGTCACAGAGTCAACATTCAAACACAGGTGCAGGGAAACGACAGCCACCATCACCCCATCCAGGAAAACACTGCAGCCGACTGCGGGCCCCGTCCATCCAGCCGTTTGGTTTTCCAGAGACTCTGTCCATCTGTATCTGAGTGAGTACACCAGTGCCATCTGGCACCACGCTGTGCTGCACCGCGACCCTGCACCCTCCGAGCCCCATCCTACTGGAAAGCAATCAGCCACCGGGCCCCGGGACCAACAGCTCCTACCCACGGAGGGGTCAACACCTAGCTGCTCCCCGCCATCGCTCCCGGGAACCCCGTCACCAGCAGCGGTGGTGCCCACTATCACCACGACCCGTGGGTGGCGTCACGAACTCTATACAAATCCCCAATTCCTCCCATTTTCACTCGTGGGTGAGGAGCGCTGCTCGAGCCCCGGGTCCGGCCCCACTCGAGCCACCGAGGAGAAGGCACCAGATCCGAGCGCGATCTCCCCAAGCAGCCCCCGCGACGGGGAAGCTGGCCCCCGCCCTCGACAACTTGGCGTCACGAACAGGATGGAACCAGTCTACTTACCAGTAGAAGTGCGCCTTGTGGTTTTCGTCAGCGGAGTCCCGCTGAAAAATCTGAAGATCCGCCATTTTGGGCGTGAAGATTTCCCGCTCGAGACGTCTTCCCGAGCAGTGAAGGAGCGAAAAGTGAAGCCCCGCCCCCGAGAAGGTGAAGTGCTGTGAAAAGACCAAGGGGGGCGGGCGAAGATTAAGCCCCATGTGACGCTGGGGATAAGAATCAGGGACGCCAGGATTCTGCACCCGCCTTCTTCCAGGAACCCGTGCGTGCAACACCCCGAGCAAGAAACATGTCCGCCCTGTCCGGAAGGCCTGGATTCCCGGAGCCCGCGCCTGGAACATCGGCGTGGGTGGAAGCCCGGACGACCCTCATGTGTTCCTGGCTGCAGGTCCAGGTGAGGTCCCTGATGGAGCAGTGGACAGCCGAGATGGGGGAGATTGCCGCGGCTGTGCGAGCGCGCGAGATGGGAATGAATTTGGAGGAGAGGGCGAGCGACCCAAGCCCCTATGTCCTTGAGGGACCGGCCTCTGCGGCTGAGGGACCCGGTCTGCCCCCGATTCTCCTGTCACCCCCTCCGCTCCCTGTATCGGCCCCAGCTTCTCCTCCGCTTGGCCTGCCACCCCCAACATCGGCGGCGGAGTCCGTCCCAGACGCCCTGAATGACCCGCCTGTAGACACAGCCCGCGGGCGGACGTATGTACGGCCTGCTCCCGTCCCACTCCCGTGGAAGGAGGACTCCCGGAGGAAGCCCGTTCCCGAAGAGGCCCTACTGCTCCCGGAAGCAACCGCGCCTGAGGAGGCCCAGGCCTCGGCAGTCCACCCGGCCAAGATGGAGGTGCCCGGTGCTCAGAGGACCACCCGGCGGGCAAAGCTGGCCGCTACCCAGACCCAGGCCTCGGCTGAGGCGGCGCCGGGTTGTTGCTGCAGGGCAGCATCTCAGGCCGCGACACAGCAGGGTTCCCAAAGCAAAGTGCCGATCGTGGTTGGCACAGGGGAACTCCAACTGGGCCCAACCCGTGTGCCCGAGGGGCAAGCAAGCGTCCCCTATTGGGAGCGGCAGCGGAGCTAGCTGGGCCGGGAAATTGAGGCCCGGGAGAAGAAGAAAGCTGAGGTCCTGGCCCGCACAATCAAGGAAAAAGACCACTTGAGATGTGCCACCTTCTTACTGCGGGGCCCGAGATACGAGGGCCAGGTTCGGCGCTTTGACCCCGATAAGGGATACGGATTTCTATACGAGCCGGGTCTGGAAAAAGAAGTATTTGTGGCCCGCCGAGACGTGTACCCTCATCTGCCTTTGGGCCACCCAGACCGTGACCTGATCCCCGGTGAGCTGATCACTTACACCTGCCACTGTGGCGAAAGGGGCTGGTTTGCCCTGAATGTCCAGAAGAGGGCACGGCAGGTCGACCCGCAGCACTCCCGGACCCCTCCCCCATAGTACAGCCCAGATATGGAGCTGGAGGAAGAGTATGAGGAAGACGACCAAGTAGGCAGCGGATCCCCGTTGCAAAGGTACTGTCCCCGTTGGGATACTACAGCAAGTCCCCGTTGGGACCTATAGTTATGTTGTGGCAGCGCTGAGCTGTTGAAGCGCCTGTTGGGACTCATGTTGTCATCTTTGCCCCCACTCCCAAAGAACACGGCTTGAGAACTTGCAGGCCACCCAAAAACTATTGGGTTTGTAAATATTCTGCCCCACTTGCCCTTCCCACAACTGCAAGTCTCCGGAGAGGCTGGTTGGAGGAAGGACCCGCAGCAGAGCAGGCTGGGGTCCGGTCACCACCAGGACCGGTGACCATCCTCCGGGTCGGGGGTCCCCTTGGACGTGGGGCCCCTGAATGACTGCCGGGTGCAAGACACCGTACCCGTTCCCGCTTGGGTAGCCTGGGCCAGGTTCCTGTTTCCGGACTAGGGAAAAGGGGTGCTGCCCATTTCTTAGGGGCAGCATCAAGGTCTAGGATGCTTGGGTGGGAAAGCGGAAGGACATGGACCCGTTCCCTGTTAGTAATAAAAATGTTCCCGTTTGTAACGGTTTAAGAAAGTGCCTCCCGTAAGGGAAGAAATGAAAAATGCTTAATGTTTACATGTTTTTGTTCTCATGTTTCCTATATTTTTCAGAAAAATAAAACCGGTGGTGGACGGGCAGCCCACGGACGGTCTGCATTAAACCAAGGGGGAATGTGATGCCCTGGAACCCAGGGGTCACAGATCACTACACACACACACACACACACCCCTTCCCTGGACAGGTCACACCAGTCAAACTTAAAATCCTTGTTGCCACCCTCCAGGGTTGATGTTCACACCAGGTGGGGCGGAGCCAGGCGGTTGGCCCTGCCCACCGAGGAGTTCACAGGCTGGAGGCGGGAAAAACACGCAGTTGAAGGAGAGTCCCGTTGTGGGCAGTAGTAAAGAGGAGCAAAAACTGTTGGTGTCTGGGTCGGAACCCGGACACGTACAGCAAGGTCGGCAGACGGTGGTGGCCGTCCGCAGGAGTTGGCGAAGGTCAGCAGAACCGTAGGACCGGGGTCAGCGGTGGCCTGCTGGTACTGAACCGGGGAGCCGATTAGAGCCAAGCACCAGGCAGGGTACTCAGACCCCGACTAGGCTTAAAGCCAACCTCTAGTCAAATTCTCTGATTGCGGTCTGGACCTCAGGGGTTCATTCCCAACCAAGTCCCGATTGAAGGCAACAGCCCAACCAGTACGGATAAGTGCCACCGCCAAGGGCCAGAGATCCAAAGGGCCAGCGTCTGCGGGCAAAGGGGCTCCTCCGGCACATATACGTCGGGGAGCGGACTACCGGTGCCCAGGCATTAGAGTCAACATTCAAACACAGGTGCAGGGAAACGACAGCCACCATCAACCCATCCAGGAAAACACTGCAGCCGGCTGCGGGCCCCGTCCATCCAGCCGTTTGGTTTACCAGAGACTCTGTCCAGTGAGTACACCAGTGCCATCCTGCACCATGCTGCGCTGCACCGTGACCCTGCACCCTCCGAGCCCCATCCTACTGGAAAGCAATCAGCCACCGGGCCCCGGAACCAACAGCCCCTACCCACGGAGGGGTCAACACCTAGCTGCTCCTCGACATCGCTCCCGGGAACCCCGTCACCAGCATTGGTGGTGCCCACTATCACCACGACCCGTGGGTGGCGTCATGATTGAACGCTAAACAAATCCCCAATTCGTCCCCTTTTCACTCCTGGGCGAAGAGCGCTGCTCGAGCCCCGGGTCCGGACCCTCTCTGTCTATCACCCTGTTAAAACCTTAATTTAGATTGATGCCATTCATATGATACGCATCTATCCCTTTGACACCTGTATTCCAAATTAGTAATTAAAAAGCTGTATCGCATGCAATATCTATATCTACACAAACCAAAGACAACCAGTCATGATCGATGCAGAATTCTGAATTTATTGAGGAAGTAAAGGGGATAATATTCAAAGACCCTTGGCTGAGGGCCAGGGGTGCCTACTATAATCCTATTAGTTAACTTGCAAAAACAGCTTACATCGAGTAATATATATGTATGCATTTCATAATGTTATATTAAGCTAACTCAGCATGTATAAAAATAAAAGTATGTCTTATGATAAAGTGGAAAGTCCCATGTCTGAAATTGCCAGACATGGGTGTGTTTAGATAGATCAAGCTAAATCAAGCGCCATTTTATTAGTCCAGTATTTTCTTGATTATATTCAATATGCATTAAATCCCATCCATAACAACCCCACCCGTCTTCTGCAGAGTGCTGCACCACCCTACATCTCCTCCCTCTTCTCTGTCTATCACCTACCCGTCCTCTCCACAGTGCTGCACTGCCCTACATCTCCTCCCTCATCTGCATATCACTTACCCGTCCCCTCCATGGTTCCGCACCACCCTACATCTCCGCCTCATCTGTCTATCACCCCACCTGTGCCCTCTGCTCTGCTAATGACCTAAGACTGACATCCTCAATAATTCGAACTTCCCACTCCCGTCTTCAAGATTTCTCACGAGCTGCCCCAATGCTCTGGAACACACTACCAAGAACAATACAATTAATTCCCAACATCCACACCTTTAAGCGGGCCCTAAAAACGCATTTCTTTAGACTAGCCTATCACCTCACTGCCCTGATCTAATCTAGTCCCTTTCTGCCCTTCATAAAATTTATTTCAGGTTCTTGTCCCCTGTATCTTCTGGTTTCTTCCTCTCCATGTACTTTTTTATACTCTGTACTTGTGTAAATTCTGTCTGGCGACCGGTCAATGCAGCTGGTTTTAAATCCCCTATTAAATCGATGGCTGGACCATATATGACAAGCTTTTCTCCCCCCTTTTGTGCCTCCCCTATTCCCTCAGATTGTAGGTTTACGAGCAGGGCTCTCACTCCTCTTGGTAATCGAATTATGTTATTCTGTAATGTCTCATATTGTCTGTACATGTCCCCTCTGAATTGTAAAGCGCTGCGGAATATGCTGGCGCTATAGAAATAAAAATTATTATTATTATTATAATTTGTTTAGTCTAATTAAGATCAATATTCGTCAGCAGTGAGCTCACATGACCAGAGAAGCCACCATGAAAGCTGTCAGTACGAAAGACCCCTTAAATATTTCTGCTTTTTCCAGTGAATTGGGAATCTAAGAGGCATAGAGTGGAGGTGGCCACCAGAGAAACTTCTGACTACAATCTTCTCGCGCTGCATAAGGCGTCCTCAGCTCCCAGTGGTTCTTATCTTAAAATTGCTAAGTATAATTTAAAGTGACCTACACCTGCGGTTACACTACAGGATTATATTAGGGACAGCCAGAGGCCGATGTCTCGAATCTCGTCTTATCTATTGGGCCATGAAGAACTATAACTTAGTGACCCTGGATCTGCGTCCCCTTCTTGTGAGTCCTTCGACTTCTGCTACAAATACTGTGATGAGAAATGGTTTGAAGACTAGCCTGAAAACATTAAATATATGGATAATAGTCCAACAGGTTCTGTACCTTAGGGATGGTGAATCCTCGGAATTGGGTCTCTTCGGTCACCGCATGATAGTTAGGCACCGGTGCCAGGTCCATGACCCTTTGCATCTCATGGACGACAGCATTGGTGTATGGCATCTGTGCCCTGTCCATCATCTCAGGAGCATGCGCTGACCCAGTAACCTCATCGATCTCCTGCTGGACTTTAGCTGGAAAAACATAGAAAGATCTTACAGAAACAATGCAAAGTCTAGAGTAGTACCATAATATCACATGGGGGTTCATTACCCAAAACTCTGATGGCAGGTTTCTTTTAAATTATTAAAAGAGAAACAAGTCTTAAAATTGATAAAGAACAAAATCAAACAAGAGTCAAAAATATAAGATTTCGTAATTTTTTATTGAGTAGAATAATCCAATATTACATCTGTAAGCAGCATAAGTATGTGCACCCGTAAGAGAAGAACATAATTTGAAGGTGAAATTAGAGTCTGATGTTTTCAATAAATGGGTGTGACCAGGGTTTTGCATCCTCATGTTACCTCTAGGGGATGTGGGATCATGATTTCATAATTGATTAGCGTGGATTTACTTTCTTTTGACGCTGAAAGGGTTAAAAACCCTCTCTGGTCTGGCTGAGATTACGCATTACCGTAATCACAGCTTCAGCATCGTATCATCACTCACTTCCACTATATTTACTTCTGGCTTCACTCCATGCTGGTTATAATTCTTCTATTCTGACCACTTTGAAGGAGCTTGAGGAAGCCAAAAAGCCTCTGGAGAAGCGGAGGTGTTTGTTTCTGTTGAATTGGAGACGTTTCTTGCTGGAAAAGCTGAGAAGTGCTATTTCTTGTGTCTTTCCCCATCCGTTTGTCTTAACTTCCTCGTGTTATTTTATAGCAATAGTGAGACCAGTGTCTCACTGTCCTACACATTAGTCAGGGTGAGTTCAGAGTCAATGAGGGCCTAGGCACATGACTGTGCCCCGGGAGGGGGCGACCCAACTAGGGACATTAGGGAGTGCATGAATCAGACTCCAGACTAAAGTGAGTGTTAGGGAGAGGGAAGTGGGGTTACTTCCTATCACCTGGGTCTTCCATTGTACTTTTTCCCTGGTTTTCTCTTTGTGTTGAGCCGCTCGGCAGGTGTCCTCTTGCACCCAGAGTGACATTATAATTGGCCCACATTTTTTTGTGATCTTATGATGGACCTCATCTAGACCATTGCACAACAGATGCAAAGTCTGTCACTTGAACTGACAGACCTGTGAGCTATTGTTTTGCGGCAACATTAGCAAATTGCTGGTCTGGCAGTCAGCCATGCTGAACCTAAACCCAAGGTGGTTCTCTCAGATAGGTTTTCTGTGGTTGGCATAAGTTTGTGTTTTTTTGTAACGCCTGCAAGCTCTATTTTAAGCTTCAACCATACACTTCTGGGAGTGAGGAACAATGCGTAGGAATTTTCATCTCCATCTGACAAGGAAATCTTCAATTCTGGCCTTTCACTTTCGTCTGACTCAGTTGCTTTGAACATTTTTTGTGTCTGTGTGCTCTCGTCTATGATGACCTGGACTATCTCTCTTTCTGAGTTTAAGCTAAATAAGCTCCCGCAGGGGGACCGGCTGTCGGAGGAGTTGTGCTCAGATTTCTGTAGATGAGTCACTGATACCAGGTGGAATGACCATGCGCTTTGAAGCCATTTTTGGCATGGTCAGTCTGAAAAGCTAAAAGACACACTGGTACTATATGAAACTCCCCAGTCATTGGAGGCCACTATGGCCCTAGCCATATGGAGCGATAGACGCCTTAGCTATAGACCTGCAATGATTCAACCTCCAGTAGTTGTCCCCGGGGCTGAAGTTTCCCAGGAGAGCTTTGATGAACCCATGCAGCTCGGAGGGCCTCATCTCAGTCTGGGTCTTTTACAGTTCACCACAAGATGGGGAGTGGAGGGGGGTTTCTTTTGTGGTTGAAGAGGTCATTTTATCTATAAACCCATGAGAGGGGGTGACCATCGAAGAAAATTTTGTAATAGGGAGTCTTTTTGGATTTTTAAATTGGGTACTCTGATTCCACATGGCATGAATTTTAGAAAATACCTCATCATGCAGTATTCATAAGAGGCAATTCCTCCCCCCTCCCCCTTCGGGGTTTTTTTTTTCCCCTCTCCTCAATTGGATCTAATAAACAAATAAAAAATAATAAACAAAAAATTATATATCATTTTTGCCCACTTAGTATTTGATCCAATAATAGATAGTGAGAAGAAGGTGAGACGGGGTGTTATTGGGGAGAGGAATCCTTTCTCTCTTGATCTCCTTTTTGCATATATGTTTTTTGTCTGTAATATAATTTTTATTAATTTTTCTTTTTTTTTCTGGTTCTTCCTCCATCGTATTCATTATTTTTATTTTTTCACAGACTGCTATAATGTGTAGTTTTTTTATTCTTTGTCTCTATTATGTTTTGTTATATATGTTTCACACATTCACTTTGAATGGACTGATAATCCATATCCCTTAATTAGAGCACCTGCTCTGAGGACGTGGTGTGCATGTGGTTTTAAATCACCTCTACTGGAGACCTTCCTTCATTCCATGACTAAGACCTCTACTGGTCGAAACATGTAGGAATTTTTCCTCTGTCCTTGGATCACTTTTTCCTGTACCCCCACGCAGTGGTCTGTATTTTTGTATTTTTATTCTGGATTCAATAAAGTTTGGAGTTTTACTACTCGAGTCTCCCTGCTAAGGCGCTGGATTTGCTTTTGTTCCTGCATTTTATTGGGGTCTGTCCTTCTGTACCTGTGCAAAAAAAGCGTTGGAAAACTTCTAAGCCAGGTTGTGTGGAGGATTACAACCTGGGTGTACATGTCTCTTCTGCATGTATATCTCATCTTACTTGCTGAAGTGGATTTAGTTATGGCAACTATGATAATTTTTGTCCTTTTAGATAGTGGTGTTGGAGCCAATATGGTGGATTCTCGGTTTGCTCAGACCCATGGTCTCTCCCATAGTGTCCTGATGAAGTCCATCCCTATATTTGCTATTGACATTTCACCTTTTGGTCAGGGAAGGTTTACGCAAGTTAAGCATAATGTGAACCTTTGCATAGAGGCTCTTCACAAGCAGCTCCTTTCCTGCTAGGGCTTGTAAGGTCTTCCTACTCCCATTGTCCTGGGCCTTCCCTGGGTGGTGATGCATAATCCTGTGCTTGATTGGCAGTTGAGGGAAATACTCAGGTGGAGTGATTTCTGCAAGAATAATTGCCTAAGTATGATTATCTCTACTGTCTTCACTAAAACTGTAACCTCTTTCTGTCCAATTTTGTGGATGAAGTCTAGGAAAAGGGGTGCCATGTACACCCTCTTTGCCGTGCGTAAAATTGTCCCATTAACTTGCTCCCCGATTCAAAATTACCCAAGACCAGGTTATACAATCTTTCTGGCCCTGAAAGAAGGCAATGAAAGATTATATGTGAGAGTCTTGCTAAGGCTAAGTTCACACACTGCGTTTGACGCTGCGTTATTGTGCGGTTTTTGCGGCAAAAAACGCACAAAAACGCACCCGCGGGAAAAAACACGGCAAAAAACGCATGCGTTTTTGCTGCGTTTTGGTGTGTTTTTTTTCCGCGTTTTGCTGCGTTTTTGCTCACTGCGTTTTTATGCGTTTTTTTATCAGTGAACAATGCCATTAAAGATTGTTGAAAAAAAAAAAAAAGAAAAGAAAAAATGTCTGATGTCATTTCCTTCTTCAATATGTTCTTCATTCTCCACTAGTGTATGCAGGACAGCAGACAGCTGCAGAACTACAAGGCTCAGCATGCTCCCTCCAGGACTGTATGCTGGAGGGAGAGGCAGGGGGAGCAGAACTACAAGGCTCAGCATACTCCATCCACTAGTGGATGCAGGGGAGCAGACAGCAGCTGCAGAAATACAAGGCTCAGCATCCTCCATCCAATAGTGTATGCAGGAGACTAGACAGCAGCTGTCAAACTACAAGGCTCAGCATCATCCATCCAATAGTTAATTAAAAGAAAATAGGAGTGTTTACACATAATACAGTACAAAAATAGCTTTATTATTACAAAAAATAAATGACAGTTGACACACAATAAAAACACTTAAAACAGAGTGTTACAGCGTACATAGCTCACAAATATAGGAGGAACAACTACAATGCCCTCTATTGCCGCCTGATTAGGGATGGTAGTACTGATTGGGACTCATAAATATGAACAATCCCGGTCAGGTGTCTTTTCCACATGCATGTAATTAATTGTTTCATACAATGAATATTCCGCTAGATCTGACTTGATTATTAGATATCTATAACTCCTAGTCGGAACAATATATATTTATACATACATGTGAATTGTCAATTCATATATTAAATCCTGCGGCTATGCCTAATCATACAAAAATGACTTATAAATCACCCACCGGGCGTAGTATAGATTCAAATTAAAGTGGCCAGATGCACCACAAGAAATCTGATGTATCCACGACCACGCCTGATGTTTCTGTGGAAGAGGAAACACTTAGGAATTTGAATTCACTCCTGGAAGAACAGGACTACACTAGCAGAGGTAATTACCCTAAACACTTGTATCCTAGGTCACAGACGTTCCCTCCTTTTTCACTAAGCCCAGCCATTGAGATCTTCACGGACCTAGTAATCCGTGACTTAAGGGAAATTCCGGCGACACGATCTACAGATAACCTTACGAAAATAGAGCGTGGGGCTCTCCAGGAATTACAATCACTGGATGATATAGTTATTAAACCGGCTGACAAAGGAGGGAATGTCGTGTTGTGGCCTAAACGGATGTATGAAAAAGAAGCATTTAAACAGCTTAGAGATAAAACAACCTATATCAAGCTGTCAGGTAATCCCACTGTGGCATATGCAGCAGAACTTGATCTGATGCTGCATGATGCTTTCACACAAGGAGTAATTCCTAAGAATATCTATGACGGCCTTAGTGTTAGATACCCTAGGACGCCTACGATTTATTTCACACCCAAGGTTCACAAAAATGCCACAGAGCCACCAGGGAGACCGATAGTGTCGGGCTTGGAGGGTCTTAGTGACCCAATAAGTAAATTTGTGGACTTTTACCTAAAACCCCTGGCAGAGGCCTTGCCATCGTACGTCCGTGATTCCACGGATGTGCTTGCAAGGCTTGATGGGATACATCTAGAGGAGGACATGTACCTCGTGACTGCAGATGTGGAATCCCTGTATACGTGCATTGGGCACGGACAGGGATTGGAGGCGGTGCGTTTCTTCCTCGGTGGCAGCAACTGGGATGGCTCAATATGTGAACTGGTACTCATGCTTCTGGAGTTCATCCTCACTCATAATTATTTTTCGTTTAAAGAACAATACTATCTACAGAGGAGGGGTACCGCGATGGGGGCGGCCTGTGCACCTTCGTTTGCAAACCTCTTTCTGGGGTTTTGGGAGAGAGGTTTGTGGGGGGGCGAGGGTGCACAGGCTGCGGACCATGTACCCCTCTGGATTAGATATATAGATGATATTTTGTTTATTTGGCAAGGGAGTGAGGATGGGCTTCAGGAGTTTATGAGGCATTTGAATTCGAATAATATGAATATCAGGCTGACCCATGTGTATAGCAGGGCTAAGGTGGACTTCCTGGACATCAGTATCGAAGTTGACACCAATGGTAGGATACAGACGGATCTGTTCAGGAAGCCCACCGCAGTCAATGCCCTGCTGCATGCAGGGTCTAGTCATCATTATAGTACTATTAAAGCCATCCCAGTTGGACAATACCTGAGGACGAGACGCATTTGTTCCACTATGGAGAAATTTGAACATCAAGCAGGCCTCCTTAGGGAACGTTTTCAGTCACGAGGGTACAGCAGAAGGTCCATTAAGCAGGGCTACAATAGGGCAAAAAAGTCAACACGTGAGTCACTCCTGCAACCGTCCTCCAAGCCCCGTAAAGTGGATAATAACATCAGATTTATTACTTCTTATAATTTACAATCTAATAGGGTAAAAGAGATTTTGCAGCGGCATTGGCCCATATTACAAACAGAGCCTAGTCTGCAGAATCATTTGTTGAATTATCCCCAGATGACCTATAGGAAGGGGAAAAACCTTAAAGATATGTTGGTTAAAAGCCACTATGTGGCCAATACACAAAAACTAATTGGCGCAGGCCCACCGGTCAAAGGATTTTACCCATGCGGAGACTGTATGGCCTGTGCCAACATGTCCAGAGCCAAAGTCTTTGGGTCATCTGGGGGTGATAAAGAGTTTAAAATCAATCAATATATCACCTGTTCTACAATGCAGGTGATATACTATGCCACCTGTGGTTGTGGTCTTATATATATTGGTCTGACATCCCGACAATTGAGAGTAAGGACCAGGGAGCATGTTAGGGATATTATTGCGGCTAAAAATATCACAAACCTTGAAGAACTTAAAACAATCCCTCGGCACTATAAATTAAAACACAACTGTGATCCGAGATCCTTTATAGTAAAAGGTATAGAACATGTTACCATGGGTACGAGAGGGGGTAATATTAAAAAGAAATTACTTCAGCAAGAATGCAGATGGATCACAGTGCTGCAGACCATGCACCCTGTAGGATTAAATGAGGCAAATTCCTTTGCGTGCTTTCTCTAGATGACTCCCTATTCAACATCAATGATCATATGAATATCAATATATTGTTATCTGAACTTGTTTGTGCCATCTCCTCTGCTCTCTCGTTTGCACAATTTTTAATCGGTGTTTTAATATAAATTTTTTATTTTATTACAGCTCTACGTTACTGCCTTGTATCAACTTGGTGCCTCTTCCCATCATCTATTATAGACTGGGCATTGACCTATTGAAAACGTGTGACCGCTGCCATCTATGGATAAATTATACTGAGCACGTATCAAGGAACTATCTGTCATTATGCTAATGTACTTGATGTGTGACATTTAATCAGGCTTTAGAAAAAGCTTTTTCATTATGTGGTATATGTGAGACCTGCCCTGCATTTTATATTTAGGGGCCGTATATTGCGGCCTTTTAGTTCTTATGTTAAAGGGCGTTGTTAGGATTTGATCCCCGCATTGTCGGGAATATGCTGCCATATACGGTGATAGTTACCAGTGAGGATTGCCTGCTGCCACATAGTTTTGTGTTGGTAGATGGCGGTAACATCACGGCTGTGGATCTGAGCGCTTGTTCGCTTCGCTCCGCCCCCTGTCCGGGATTGCGCCGCTGTCTATGGGCAGTATATGGGTGCTGGTTATTGTGAATCAGCATGCGTGTGCTCAGCCGGTGACGAGCGGCGGTCCAGGGGCGGTGGGCGGACGGAGGCGGGCACGCGCCGCCAATGATCCACAGCTGATTACATCGGGTCATGGTGGCTATATAAGATACGAGGTGCCGATTAACGAGTAGCCCCCTGAGGAAGCTCGATGTGAAATGCGCATCGGGGCATTGGAGGAAACAACTACCAGAAATTAACATGGGTATGCCTCGCCTAGCCTGATCTTTCATCTCAGCAATTGATCTATGTACCCTGAAAATCTGGCGATTATGCCTCTGTTAGATATAATGAACAGGGAGTAGTCATATGCTGTATGAGGCTGAGGGCTCTAACTTGTATAGTGGTTGATGGTGAATTAACATCACATTGCTGTTTGTTTAAAGGCTGTATCTTACCATGTCACTGACATAGTGCATATGGATAAACTGTGGTTTTTTACATCACTTAGCATTTGGCTTCCCATGGTTTATGTCTAATGAGACTGGTGACTTTCAGCCTTACATAGAAGGTATACCATCTGGCCACTTTAATTTGAATCTATACTACGCCCGGTGGGTGATTTATAAGTCATTTTTGTATGATTAGGCATAGCCGCAGGATTTAATATATGAATTGACAATTCACATGTATGTATAAATATATATTGTTCCGACTAGGAGTTATAGATATCTAATAATCAAGTCAGATCTAGCGGAATATTCATTGTATGAAACAATTAATTACATGCATGTGGAAAAGACACCTGACCGGGATTGTTCATATTTATGAGTCCCAATCAGTACTACCATCCCTAATCAGGCGGCAATAGAGGGCATTGTAGTTGTTCCTCCTATATTTGTGAGCTATGTACGCTGTAACACTCTGTTTTAAGTGTTTTTATTGTGTGTCAACTGTCATTTATTTTTTGTAATAATAAAGCTATTTTTGTACTGTATTATGTGTAAACACTCCTATTTTCTTTTAATTAAGTATCCAATGGAGTTAGCATAAAATTTTGCGTAACAATGAAAAACTGGGTTATTTTTTGTTTGAATCCATCCAATAGTGTATGCAGGAGAGAAGACAGCAGCTGTCGAACTACAAGGCTCAGCATCCTCCATCCAGGACTGTATGCAGGATTTCTTTGCCCCCCCCCAAAAAAAATGACATGGGCTTTGCCATATTTTTGTATGCAAGCCGGGTACAGCAGGCAGGTACGGGCTGCCCCCAACCCCCATCTGCCTATTTGTACCCGGCTGGGAACCAAAAATATAGGGAAGCCCTTTTTTTTAATTATTTCATGAATTTCATGAAATAATTAACAAAAAAAAAATGACGTGGGCTTCGCCCAATTTTTGTGTCCCTGCCAGGTACAACTAGGCAGCTGGGGATTGGAATCTCCAGCTCAGGGTGCCCAAGCTTTCTGGGCACCCCTGCTGCGAATTGCACTCCGTAGCCGCCCCAGAAAATGGCGCTTTCATAAAAGCGCCATCTTCTGATGCTGTATCCAACTCTTCCAGCTGCCCTGGTGACGGGTGGTTCGCTGGGTAATAATGGGGTTAGGGCTAGCTGTATATTAATAGCTGGCCCTAAGCTCGAAATTCATGGTGTCACGCCAATATTAGACATGGCCACCATGAATTTCTAGTAAAGATAAAAAAAAAAAAACACAACACACAGAAAAATATTTTTATTAGAAATAAAACACAACACAATTAGTGACTCCATCTTTATTGAAATAAAGAACCCCCCTCCACAGTAATCCTGGGTCAAGGGTCCCGCGCCATCAAATCCGGATCCAATATCATCTGATCGGTCTGATGGAAGGCAAAGCGATCAGATGATGTGTCAGGTTCAAGGGCCTGAATCACATCACACATGCATCAGTGCAAAAAAAAAAACAAAACACACACTTCTGTGCAGCGTTGTACTTGTTTACCGGAGGAAACTCCAGTAATGCCAGGCCTGGATTCAGGTACCTGCACTGCACTCCGGAGCTGTCACCTTAGCTCCAGAGAGCAGCCGAGACTGTACAGTGAGCGAGCGCCGAGTGACTGATTCCCCGGCACTTGCAGTCAGTTCATGACAGCTGCAGACATCCCGGGCTAATCTCCGGTGCTCTCACCTGAACTCCGGAGATCACTCCGGCCTGTCTGCAACTGTCATGAATTGACTGCAAGTGCCGGGGAATCAGTCACTCGGCGCTCGCTGTACAGTCTAGGCTGATGCATCGGTGCAAAACCCCCCCCAAAAAAACCACTACACACGGAGCTGCCGGTAATCATCTGATGAAGTCTCCTGATGGCATCAGCTGATCGCCCGGCCGGCTGTAAAAAGCCGGCATCACCACGAGACTTACGATCAGCTGATGCATCAGGTGACCGCATCAGGTGATCCACCGCCAGGTCCTGCAGGCATCGGACGTGCCCGGGAGTCTGCACACAGCCGGAGCGGAGGTGGCGGTACTGGGAGAGGAGCTGGGAGCGGACATAGCATCGGGAGTCTGCAGGCAGGTGAGTATGACATTTTTCTACTGTTCACTTTTGATTTAGCAGCAGCTTCCATGTCCCGCCCGTACATGGCGCCGCACGGGAGCTGACATGGCACAGGGCTGGAAATGGAAGCAGCGGTAGCGGTACCAGGAGGATTCACGCTTCTGTGTTTACTGACAGAAGGAATCCTCTTCCTGTACATGTGACTTTACTACCCACCCCTTGCGTTTATAGCTGTGTTTTTAGTCATAAAAATGCACTAAAACGCAGCTATATTTGCAATCTGCGTTTCTCATTGCGTTTTTCAACATCCCATTGCACTCAATGAATGAAAAACGCGGTGAAAACGTGGAAATAATTGACATGCTGCGTTTTTTTGGGCACCACAAAAACGCAGCTAAAAAAAACGCTGTGTGCGGACAGCAAAAATGAAAACTCATAGACTTTGCTGGGGAAGCAAAGTCATGCAGTTTTCTGAGCAAAAACGCACCCGAAAAACGCCTCAAAAAACGCACTGTGTGAACTTACCCTAAAGGATTGATTAAACCTTGTCCTTCTCTGGTGGCAGGGTTCTTCTTTGTTAGAAAGAACAATTGGAGTCAGTGTCCCTGTTTAGATTTTCATGGCATGAATGTTATTACTATCTGGGAACCGTATCTTCTCATTCCTGATTTATTTAATCAGATTATTGGATCTAAAGGATTCTCCAAGTTGGATCTCTGGAGAGCCCATAATCAGATTAGAATCAGAGATGGGATGAGTGTAAGCAACTTTTAACACTTCTGAAGGTCAATATGAACCTCTGGTCATGCTTTTTGGTCTGACTAATGCTGGGTCGGGGTCGGGGCTGTGTTATCTCAAAGGCCATGTCCTACTAAGTGGCATCCATGTGCCTTTTTCTCAAAATAGTTATCACCGGCTGAAAACAAATATAACATTCGTAATAGAGAACTTTTTTAGCCATTAAGTTGGATTTTGAAGAGTGGCATCATTTTTTGGAGGGGGCAGTGCACACCATCACAGTGATTACCGAGCATAAGAATCTGCTATACCTCGAATCCGATAAACGTCTTAGTTCTAGACAAGAAAGGTGGTCTTTGTTTATTACAGGTTTACTTTTGTTGTCACTTACAGTCCTGGGGTTAAGAATGTTAAAGCTGATGCTTTGTCCCGGAGTTCCCCTGGGGGAGATGTTTCTGAAAACTCTGGTCTTATTTACAGGAAGGGGTCGTCATCTCCACTGTGAGCTCTTATTTTAAGGATGACGTGCGGAAAGCTCAGGGGAACCCCCCTGCTGCTTGTGTGACGCCCCTGGACTATCAGGACGTCGCAGGGTATTGTGCAATCTGCCCTTCTGTGCAATATTCACCTCCCTTTCGGTTATGGGTCCCCAACCTATGGTGTTGCCTACAGCAGCTAAGCAAAAAGGTCCTAGATACACTCTGCACCACACCCACCAGACACACTAAGGGACGGCCTGAGTGGAATAGGGTCGCCCACCTGGGGGGGTCAGGAAGGGGAGGTAAGGAGTGTAGTCAGTAGTCAGTCTGGAAGTAGCCCTTGAGCTGAGAGGAGCTCTGAGGAGGTCGGGAGCGGGGACTCCCATCTGAACACTGTCTAGGTAGCAGACGGTGGTCGGGGCCTAGAGGGGTGGACCCCCAGTCGCTGGGGATCGTGGCAAGGGGCACAGACTGTCGAGGAGGACAGCCGGCGGCCTTGCACCATCACCGGGCAGGGGCCAAGACACAATGGGGTACGTGAACCACAGGTCAGGGAGTAGCTCCAAGCAACCTGACAATTTACCCGACGAGAACGGAGCCTTCATGATCCGCTCTCCACCTACTCCAAAATCAGGGTACTAGCGCAACAAGGGGGATAGGACTTTCCACAAAAATGGTCCAGGAAATCCCAAGCGTGAACCCTGAGAGCAAGCTTCCACAGTTAGTCATACTGGGGAGCGGGACCCAGCAAGTTTCACACTACCGGGACCACCAGAGAAGTAAACTAGGTGCCAGGAGGCAGGTGACAGACCAACAAGCAACACCATCAGGGATGGGACCCAAACTAGCCCCCCTCAGCGGCAGCGGTGTCCAGAACTTTGGTTTACCCAGTTGTCGATGTCAGCTTAATGGACTGAGTGAGTACACAAGTGACCCCCTACATCCCACGGCCTTCCTCTCTCACCGAGTCCCGGGGCATCCCCCCTACCCGTGGAGGGTCCCAACACCTGGGTGCCCCCCGTCATCACCCCGGGTACTCCCCAACGGCAGAGGCGGTATCCCCCTCTAGTTACCGCATACCACGGGTGGCGTCAAAACTTGATAACCATCTCCTGTAAATATCCCCCTTCATTTGAATGGCCGCACGACCCCCGGGTCCGGAGACCCTCGGGCCACCGAGCACCCAGATCCGAACAGCCCAGCTGCTGCTAAGGGGGTGGCACACTTGTCCTTCAGGGAAATAATTTGTGCCTTTAGGCCCTGTGCGCACACTGCGTTTTTTGCCGTGGATTTGCCACGGTTTTCGCTGCAGAAAAGGTGCGGGTTTTGCTCATAAAGTTCCTGCAGTTCTTCTCCAGCAAAATCTAAGAGAAATTCAAAATGCTGTGCGCACACTGCGGATTTCTTCTCTATAGGTTTAGCTGCAGAATTTCTGCAGCAAAAAGAAGTAGCATGTCACTTCTTTTCTGCAGGTACCTGCGGTTTTGCTATTGAATAATGGTTAAAAACCGCAAGGACCAACTCACGGAAAAACCGCACCAAATTCACACCAAAAACGCAAGAAAACGCGGTGCGTTGTTTTGCCGTAGGTTTGGAATTCTGCCAGAGTTTGCAGATTTTGCAGAAGAAACACATTTTCCCAGTGCGCACAGACCTTTAAATTTGCTCCTCGAAATTTTAGGGGAGCAAAATAACATCCAGGTAGTAAAGCGACATTGAACCTTCTTTCTGTTTGTTTTTGGAGGCAAAGATTGCATAGAGCTGTGGTTAATTTTGTGTCCACCTGCAATGTTTGTGCACATTCTAAAACCTTTATAGAACAGGAGAACACAGGAGTTTTTTGTGAAATAGAATTTTTAATATATCAAAAAGATTTTTTTGTATTTTTCACAAGAGAGTAACGGCAAACATGATATAAAACAGATACACACATTCAAAAGGTATGAAAAAAGTGAAGGACATAAAATTAAGGGCACCAGGGAGCATACTGACATAGGTTAGGATCATGATCGCATAATAGCCGCACGTAATGTAAACATTCCTCTTATAGGTAAGGTTGTAATCAATAAAGTGCTTTGTGCAAAATACTACCAACAATAGGGAGACTAAAAAGAGCTCAAATGTAAAAATACAGAGTGAAGGGCAATAATCCCCTTCCATAAAGTGCTAGAGTGCAACATAGCAGCTACAAAAGAAAAAATATAATAGATCCAAACATGGATTGCATACCAGAGAAGATTAGGCATAAGTCGCTCCAAATGGCTCGTGACCCCCAATGAAGAGAATTTCCCCTGTGCCCATCACCAGCATCTTTGGAAAGTGCAACCTTCAAACACCAGACAACTGGAGCAGCTTGCTTTTGAGGAGCCGCCAAAATACCTGTCAAGAGGCGCAGAAGTCTCATTGACAGTTACAGGAATCGGGAGCCGATTGGAGCCAAGCACCAGGCAGGGTACTCAGACCCCGACTAGGCTTAAAGCCAACCTCTAGTCAAATTCTCTGATTGCGGTCTGGACCTCAGGGGTTCATTCCCAACCAAGTCCCGATTGAAGGCAACAGTCCAACCGTTCCGGATAACGCCACCGCCAAGGGCCAGAGATCCAAAGGGCCAGCGTCTGCGGGCAAAAGGGCTCCTCCGGCACGTATACGTCGGGGAGCGGACTCCCGGTGCCCAGGCATTGGAGTCAAGACACAAAACACAGGTGCAGGGAAACGACAGCCACCATCAACCCATCCAGGGAGAACACTGCAGCTGGCTGCGGGCCCCGTCCATCCAGCCGTTTGGTTTACCAGAAGCTCTGTCCATCTGTGTCTGAGTGAGTACACCAGTGCCATCCGGCACCGCTCTGCGCTGCACCGCAACCCTGCACCCTGCGAACCCCATCCTACGGGAACGCAGCCTCCCACCGGGCCCTGGGACCAACCGCCCCTACCCATGGAGGGGTCGACACCTAGCTGCTCCCCGCCATTGCTCCCGGGAACCCTGTCACCAGCAACGGTGGTGCCCGCCATCACCACAACCCGTGGGTGGCGTCACGAACTCTATCCATCCCAAAACCAATCCAAATCCCCTTTTCACTCGTGGGCGAGGAGCGCTGCTCAGGCCCCGGGTCCAGCCCGCTCGAGCCACTGAGGAGAAGGCACCGGATCTGAGCGCGATCTCCCCGAGCAGCCCCCTTGATGGGGAAGCTGGCCCCCGCCCCAGACAATTGCCTCAAAAGGTCATGCAACAAAATATTAAGTTAAGGAGGAGGAGGGGGAGGGCGCCAATGGGAAGGAAGGCGCTTGTCTAGAAATGTGACGTGGATGACTGCATGCGAGGAGCCTTTTCAGCACTAAAGACCGCCCTCATCGCTGCTTCTGTCTTGGCCGCCCCGGACTATAAGCCCAGGTTCCTCGTGCAGACAGATGCATCCACATTCAGGATTGCGGCAGTTCTTAGCCAGGTGAACGCCGCTGGGGAGGAAAATCCTGTCGCATTTGTCAGCTGGAAAATACTGGATCGGGAAGTTGCCTATGCTACCATCGAAAAGGAGTGCCTGCCATTGTATGGGTAGTAAAAAAAAATGCAACCATACTTGTATGGCACAGACTTTACAATTGTGACAGACCACAACCCCCTCACATGTTGTGATGGAGCTTGCTCCTACAACCCTTCAGCTTTTCCATACAATACAAACGGGGAAGAGAACACCAGAACACTGGACTGTCTTAGTGTAGCGATGGCTCTCCTAGTACGCAGGCGTTCCTCTGCGTCCTAGTGCCATGTCCCAGCTTCCTCCTCTTCTCTGCACATCCATCCTCATACTGCATCCCCGGTTCGTCCTTCCTGCAGATGCCCACATGTCTATTTCCTGGTCTCCAGCCTAGACGGCACTCGCTCATGTTTCCTATCCTTTAAGGAGAAACGTATGTGTAAGATCTGTTAACATTTACATATATGGGTTAGAAGACTGTGGACTTTTCCTTGTTATGCTGCCACCTACTGTCAAAACAAAGAACAGCGGGCACAAACCCCTGCTACTTCATTTACTTGGTACAGTCCTGAACAGGATGTGCAGAGGAGCTAGTTTTGTTTGGTAGCTGTTTTTATGCAGAGAAGTGTGTGTCTGGACGTGCGGAAGAAGGCAAGGCCGCATTCTGCCCTGCTGAACAAGGTCCAAGTACCTGAGTGTTGCGTGACATCTCCCCAAGACACAGATCCAAGAAAGGCTGGATGTGGAGTGAGGAGCCAGACAGCACGGGCAAATTACAGATCCGGGACAAAGACTGAACTTTAGAGGTGTCTGCCGGCGGAATACGGGCCCCAACGGTGACGAGGTACCCCACGCTGAAACCTGCAGTTAAGTGTGCACACTACTTTAGTTAGGGACAGATAGGAAAAGACTCTGCACTGTGTTATATGAGTAAGGTAACAAGGACTCTGCGTTTTTTTTGTTTAATAAGGATTTCTGTGTTTTGCTTTTGGGAGTACAATCTGAGGCTTCCTATCCTTGACAAGCTATTCAAAGTGGTTGTATGTATATTGCATTATATCTACTGCTGTGCACATTCCCGCTTTTCTCTCCCTCCGTTCCCGCACTATTCCTACACCTGTGTTGTGCAATATGTTATTAAATTTGCATTGATTAACCCCCGTGGTTCCGTGCAGTCCTTGCGTATCCCGTTACCTGCAGGTTATTACATTTGGCGTAGTCGGCAGGATACGCAGGCTGGTACGGAACAATGGACGGACAGGGGTGTGTCCCTGATGGAGGTGTTCTAATACAACCTGATGGGGGAATACCAGCAAGGCAGCTGTCCCTGGGGGCTATGCTGACCCATATACCAAAATTTACTGGCAGCAATGTACCTCTCCATGACTGGGCGCAGAGAGTGAGGGGCATGTTGAGAGTAGCAGGAGTGACTGCTGAAAATCAAGGGGAGATACTGTTGATTGCCCTTGAAGGCCATGCTCAAGAGACCATTTTATTGCGCCCTGAGAGTGAACGAAAGACGTTAGAGCAGGTGGTGAAGATTCTTGAGAGAGTGTATGGCGGGAAACCAGAAGCAGGAGATTTACAGGCGCAACTGTTCTACAGGCTGCAGGGTGAAGAAGAAGGTCTGCCACAGTATGCAAATGCACTCCAGAGAATAATGAGACAAATGCTTACAGCAGAGCCAGAGCTAGCACAAACCCCCGGTTATGCTGACCGTACCCTACGAGATCAATTCCTCCGTGGGTTACATAACCCCAAGATCAAAGGTGCCCTCCGTGAACGGCTCAGGGTAGAAAAAAAACTAACTTTCCAGCAGATATTGGAAGAAGCAGTCTCCCGCACACAAACTAAAAAATTGCAACCCGCAGAACGCCTGGGGTGAAGTTTGTATGCATAAGGTAGTCCCGGGTGAGAAAAACCGAGAACCGAGCCAGCTTGAGGCTAAAGTGGATCAGTTACAAGAGACGGTTACTGCTCTACAAGAGTTGCTGAAGAATATGCAAGCCCCGGCGTCAGAAGTAAGAACGACAGCACCGCGGCCAAATACCCGCACGCATACCTATCAAGAAGAGAGGGGACAGATCGAGCAGAGACGATCAAGACCCGCTGGAGACTACCAGTGTTGGAACTGTGGAAATCGGAACCATTTATTCCGACACTGTCCGGAGAGGAAGACGTCTCAAGAAAGACCGCCGTTAAACTAGTGCCTCCCTCCATGGATGGGCACATGGCGGGGAGACCAACTGAGCTTAGAGAAAACCAACGCCCTGAAGATATAGCAGCCTGCACGCCGACGATCACGGCCGAATTTGAAGGGAAAGAAGTAAGATGCCTGATGGATACTGGATCCCAAGTGACCACCATGCCAGAACAGTTCTTCTACCAACATTTTGGACAAACTGTATCCATTGACAAAGGGGCACATATCAAACTGAGGGCTGCAAACAATGTTCCCATTCCGGTTGTAGGGGTCGTGTGGATGGACATACGTGCCTGTGGCCAGAACTTAGGCAAAAAAGGGATTGTGTTAACGAAGGGCCGGTACGAAAGAGAGGTGCCAGCTATCGTTGGCATGAACGTCCTGAAAGAATTAGACCAGTTGCTCTTCAACAAGGGGGCTGTGATTACTGGAAGACAACAGTTGCTAACAGGCCCGCCTAAAAGGTCTTCCAACACCTTATCCGTGCCCGAGGACTGTGGAAGAATGGTGGGAGCCGCTACCCGGTGGGGAGGGTTCGAGTCCCAAGACAGACAACAATTACTCTACCTCCAAATCGTGAGACAGTCCTCACCTTGCCAGTCGGGGCCCACCGTACACTCGAGGGGATGGAGGTGTTGGTGGAGCCTTACCGTGGTGAAGAGAACGGAGACGAACCGTTGGTGGCTCGCACTTTAGCAACAGTGAGAAATGGAAGGGTCCCTTTCCGTTGCGTGAACACCGGTGAACAGGCCTACACCTTGACCTCGGGAGTTGTTCTGGCCCATGTCTGCCTGGCGCCTGAAGAGGTGGCGGCCGCAGAATCGATTGAATTGCAGCCCATGGCAGGGGAAGCCTGGACTTGGGCTGTTTCTATGGAAAGAAAAGAGAAACCCACTGATCAATGGAACAGTTGCGTCATCTTAGGGCAGATGGGAGTGGACCTGAGCCCCTTCGCTTTGGAGCAAGCCCAAGCCATAGAGGACTTTATTTGGGAGAATCAAGCCACGTTCTCCCGTCACGCAGAAGATTTCGGCTGTACTGACAAGATTCAGCACGAAATACCCACAGGAGATGCCCCACCGATCAGGGAAAGGTACAGACAAATACCCCCAAAGTACTACCAAGAGGTAAAAGAGCTTTTGGCGCAGATGCTGAAGAGCGGGGTGGTAAGAGAAAGTCAGAGTCCATGGGCTGCCCCAATCGTGCTGGTCAAGAAAAAGGATGGGTCTACCCGCTTCTGTGTTGACTACCGCAAGCTTAATGGATGCACGGTTCGTGATTCCTACCCTCTGCCCCGGATAGAGGAGTCCCTGTCGGCGTTGGGAAAGGCACGTTACTTCTCCTCCCTCGATCTGGCCAGCGGATATTGGCAGGTCCCTGTGGCAGAGAAAGACAAGGCCAAGACCGCATTTATTGTACCCATGGGACTCTTCGAGTTCAATCGCATGCCGTTTGGACTAAATAATGCCCCAGGAACTTTTCAGCGCCTCATGGAAAGTTGCCTTGGAGACATGAACTTCGAGGCCACATTGATTTACCTGGACGACATAGTAGTGTATTCTGCAACCTTTGAGAAACATCTAGAAAACCTGGGCCAAGTGTTTCAGCGGTTACGGGCCCATGGGCTTAAACTAAAACCAAAAAAATGCCAGATCTTTCAGGAAGAGATTGAATATCTCGGACACAAGGTGTCAGAAGCCGGCGTACAGCCCTCCGATGGGAAAGTGAGAGCAGTGCTACAATGGCCCACACCCAGCACAGTGCGAGAGGTTCGAGCTTTCCTGGGGCTAGCCAGATATTACCGTCGCTTTATCAAAGATTTCGCGAAGGAGGCAGAACCTTTGCACGAATTGCTCCGAGGGACTGCGAAAGGACCAAAAGCACAGAAAATTTGCTGGGGACCAAGACAAGCAGAAGCCTTACACCGATTGAAAGAGGCCTTGGTTAGCGCCCCTGTGCTTGCCTATGCAGACTATAACCTCCCTTTTCGGTTGTATACAGACGCGAGCCTCTACGGCCTGGGTGCAGTACTGGCCCAGGTACAGAATGGTACTGAACGGGTGATTACACATGGAAGTCGGACGTTGCGAGAAGCCGAGCGCAATCCCGAGAATTACAGTTCCTTTCGGCTGGAGTTACTGGCACTAGTATGGGCAATAACCGAAAGGTTCTCGGAATATCTCACGGGAGCCCAAATTGAAGTCTATACGGATAATAATCCCCTGGCTCACATCTCCACCGCCAAACTGGGAGCAATGGAACAGAGGTGGCTGGCACGACTCTCCAGATACAATTATCATGTGCAGTACCGCTCCAAGCATGAAAATCAGAATGCGGATGCCCTTTCTCGTGTTACCACCGAAGCCCCAGTGGGGGAGAGAGATGAACAGTTGGAGGAAGACGAAATTCCGGACTTCAGTAAATTCACCGCTCAAGTGGTAGAGGCTCGTATGCTGGAAATTACATCGGGCACGACATCACGCCTGCTTGGCCAAACCAGAGAGGAATGGGTGAAAATCCAGTCATCTGACCCAGAACTGCTTCAAGTGAAAGAGTGGGTGATCCAGCAGCGCAAGCCTAGAAAGGAAATACGGGCCACGCTGTCGCACGTGGCCCTCCAGATTCTCAGCCAGTGGGATAAGCTGTCGGTGCAAGAAGGGATGCTGTATCGGAAGGTGCACCTAGCTACAGAGTTGGAAGTACGGTGGCAAGTAGTGATACCCCAGAAGATGGCAGTACCACTGGCCCGAGAGGCGCATGAGAAGGGAGCCCATTTCGGACCGGACAAGACTTACCAGTGGTTGCAAAGAATAGTATACTGTCCTCAGATGCTTCGGGCAGTAGAAAAGGCCTGTAAACTGTGCCGTTCCTGCGAGTTAAGTAAGGCTCCCCCACAGCGAGCACCAGTACAGACTATTGTAACCAAAGAGCCATTGGAAGTACTCATGATCGATTATCTGAAGATTGGTCACTCCCACCGGGGCTATCAGTTCTGCCTTGTGATGACAGATCACTTCTCCAAATTTGCGGTGGTGACACCCACCAGAGATCAGACAGCTGAATCAGCTGCTCGAGCCATCAGTGATGACTTTATCCGGGTGTACGGCTGCCCCAAAAGAATACATTCCGACCAAGGGGCTTGCTTTCAGGGCAGTGTCATGAGAGAGCTGCAAAGGATTTACGGAATGCAGAAGTCAAGGACTACACCTTATCATCCGCAGGGCAACGGAGCCTGCGAGAGATTTAACCGGACCCTCCTACAAATGCTACGCACGTTGGAGGATGATCGTAAGAATCACTGGCCCGGCTATCTCGCAGAACTCGTGTGGGCGTACAATAATCGTGTCCACTCCACCACTGGGTACACCCCATACGTACTACTGTTTGGAAGAGCCGGAAGAGGCATTGAAGAGCTCAACCTGGCTCCCCCCGAGATCAGCAAAGGTCAGAGCGTAGGTTCCTGGGTTGACTGTCACCGTCGACGGCTGGAGAATATCCATCGAATTGTCACCAAGCGGCTGCAAGAAAAGACACACCCGCAGCGGAAACCTGTGTGTGAAGCCACGTTCGTGCCAGGAGACCGAGTACTAGTTGCAGAGAAACACCCGAGACACAAGTTGAGTGAGCGCTGGAAAACGGAGCCGTACATTGTGATCAGAAGAATCTCTCCCCATGGATCAGTATACGAAGTGAGAGGCGAGCAAAGAGGCGGCACCCTCATCCTGCATCGTAATATGCTGAGGCCCTGCTATTCAGAAGACAGGACCAGACAAAGTACCCCGGAGACGGTGCCTGTGCCTGTTCCTGTTACCTTCGAAGAGGGCTCTGATGATGAAGAATGGTGGCGGGCCCCGACCAACCCAGCAGACTGGGAGAGATCCACACCCCCATCCGTTCAAGACACAGGTGCCACCCCTGCAGAGCAGGAGTCACTAATCTCCAGAGATGGGGACGGGAATACTGTACTCCCTGATACGGCGCCGACGTCTGGTGACTTAGCTGTAGTACCACGCCGGACTGAGCGGGCTAACGCTGGTATTCCCCCTGATCGGTACTTGGCAGATGAATTTGTGTGTTCTGTCACTGGATCCTGTTTTAAGACATTGGCTCCCAAGCACCAGGTTGTGAAGCAGGGCAGGAGTTGCCACCGTGTGCCCCTGTGCAGAGCGCCTCAGGAGAGTATCGGCCGGGATGGCCGAGGTTAAAGAGGGGGGAAATGTAAGATCTGTTAACATTTACATATATGGGTTAGAAGACTGTGGACTTTTCCTTGTTATGCTGCCACCTACTGTCAAAACAAAGAACAGCGGGCACAAACCCCTGCTACTTCATTTACTTGGTACAGTCCTGAACAGGATGTGCAGAGGAGCTAGTTTTGTTTGGTAGCTGTTTTTATGCAGAGAAGTGTGTGTTCGGAGGTGCTGAAGAAGGCAAGGCTGCATTCTGCCCTGCTGAACAAGGTCCAAGTACCTGAGTGTTGCGTGACATCTCCCCAAGACACAGATCCAGAGAGGCTGGATGTGGAGCGAGGAGCCAGACAGCACGGGCAAATTACAGAGCCGGGACAAAGACTGAACTTTAGAGGTGTCTGCCGGCGGAATACGGGCCCCAACGGTGACGAGGTACCCCACGCTGAAACCTGCAGTTAAGTGTGCACACTACTTTAGTTAGGGACAGATAGGAAAAGACTCTGCACTGTGTTATACGAGTAAGGTAACAAGGACTCTGCGTTTTTTTTGTTTAATAAGGATTTCTGTGTTTTGCTTTTGGGAGTACAATCTGAGGCTTCCTATCCTTGACAAGCTATTCAAAGTGGTTGTATGTATATTGCATTATATCTACTGCTGTGCACATTCCCGCTTTTCTCTCCCTCCGTTCCCGCACTATTCCTCCACCTGTGTTGTGCAATATGTTATTAAATTTGCATTGATTAACCCCTGTGGTTCCGTGCAGTCCTTGCGTATCCCGTTACCTGCAGGTTATTACATATGCACCCTGCTAAGGTTTTCCCAACCTGTCCCTGGGTTCACCGGATACTGAAGGCTCTCCCCCCTGATGAGAGGAGCCAGAGCATCTCATTATGTTTGCTACCTAGTACTTGTGTGTTGGTCCTGTCCCTTTGCTCTCGTCTGCAAGTCTCCAGCACCAGTCCTGCTTGTAGCCAGTTCTGCTGTGCTGTATTCCTGTTTGTTTCCTGGACCCATCTTGTCTGTTCCCTGTAGTCCATTGTGCTGATGAAGTCCGGTGTTCTACCCGAGTCTGGTCACCTGCTTAAGTCTGATATCCTGTCTGAGTCCAGCTAACCTTGGGTCCTGAGTATTTAGGTACCTGTGTATCAAGGGACCGGTGTATCCATATACCGGCATGTCCTGAGCCTGAAGACTCCAGCCTTATTTGTGTTTGCGGTACCTGAAGCCTTGCTGTGTTCTGCACCTGAAGTCTTTCTGTGTCTTGTACCTGAAGCCTGTGAGCTACTTTAAGTCTGTGTCATGTGAATAAAGCCCTGTTTGTATCTTAAATTTGAAGTCCTGAGTACCTGTTGTGCTTGCTCCAACCTGCTGCAGTCCATGCCTATTTTGCCTGACCTGCTGCGATTCATGCCTGTTGTGCCTGCACCACCCTGCTACAGTTAATGCCTGCTGCGCCTGATGACCTGTGCCTGAGAATCAAGTCTGGAAGGTCCGTACCTGCTTGTACCCTTTCTGCCTGCCCCTTTTCAGACTGTGTTCCTTGTGCTGCCCTGTTTGCTGCTGTTCTCCTTGTCCTGCTGTCACCCTGTACCGTTTAGCTGCCACAGATCCGGTCACTGCCTTTGGAGTGGTACATGTCACGGTGCATGTTTAGTTAAACTACTGTCACTAAAGGGTAAGCTTGGTTTCCCCCTGTGGTCTAGTGGGTCGACTCCTCCTCGATGCCTCATCCATGGCAGTGAGCGTAACACCTGGCAAAAAGTGCCATAGACTCCCAGAGGAGAGAAATGTGGACTAAAATGATGTGGGCAGAAGTTTGTGTAGACCTCATTGTGTGCTCGTGTGACGCCCGGGAAAAACCAGGTTGTCACAGAGTCTGCACAAATCTTCCAGGTGCAGGACTCTCTCCTCTCTGGTCACCAACACAATCCCCACACAGGTACACAACACCAACCATCAAACCCTAGTTTCCCCCCAGGACAATAGGGACAGCGAGACGGAAGCCCAACAAGGGGGATGGGGCATCTGCCTGTTAAGATCCCATGGGTCAGTTCTCGCGGGCCACAGCTCCCACAGGCAAAGTCACCGGGAGTGGACTTCCCCGTTTCATGCGGACTAGTCAACACACAAGACACAAACCTGAAATGCTGGAGGAAGGGCCCTTGTTCTGTTCTACCAGTGTGCAGGACCCGAGCACACCCCTCCGGAGGCTACCGGTTACCGGCAGTTGGTTTACTATCTGGACTCTGTGTGACTTTATTCAAAACAGTGAGTACACCGGTATCATCCGGTCCAACCCAGCAGACTGCGCCCCATCACTCCATCTCACCAACACCTGGGCCTCGGGACAACACCTCCCCTACCCGTGGAGGGGATACCATCCTGCTTCCCCGCTCCATCAGCCCCGGCCACCCCATACCAAGGCAGCGGCGGTGTCACCAACAATCACCGCAACCCACGGGTGGCATCACTGACACAGCCTCCCCCATATCGACTTAGCCCCCCTTTTAACTTGCGGGCGACGGAGCGCTGCCCAGGCCCGGATCCAGCTGCCACTCGAGCCACAGCAACCGCCCGGATCCAAGCGTCTCTCGTGAGCTCTCCCTGCTGAGGTCGGTTCCCCGCCCGCAACAGTCACTTATTAAAAAGGGGCGAGAGGTTGTGATATGGTGGGTTGGGTACCATTTGGTCTATGTTCATATTTGTACTGATTTAAGGAGGAGTGTTGCCTTGTTTCCCTGTACTATCCTTTATAGAGTCTTAATCACATTGGCTCAGTTACCATCTGCAGCCTGGATGTGTCCATGCCTCTTGATGAACCCCTGCTGACATTTCCTGATTGTCCATTCATGATACCCACTGAGCGTTTATACATTTTATATACACAGTGAGTCCTTGTGAGATGAGCGAATCGGTCGCGGTTCGGCTCGAGCTTGGTTCGCCGAACGGAGGTCTGGTTTGAGTTCGGTTCGGCGAACCGGATCGGCGAACCACTCAAACCCATAGGAAACAATGAGAGGCAATCACAAACACATAAAAACACATTATAAATGTACACATACAGTTAATAAACATTGCCATAGCACTTACCGGTCCCCGGGATGCATCCTGCACTCTGTCTCCCGACGCTTTTCCATCGGTAATTGCAGTGTCTTCCCGGTAACCAGTAGTGATGCAGGACCTATCGCGACGTCAAAATAGCCATGTGACCAGTCACGTGTCTATCATCTCATTGGCTACAGACTGGTCACATGACTATGACGCGTCATGCTAGGACCTGTCATTGCATCTCTCTGGTACACGGTGCACGTTTGTGTATCGCCGTGTACCGGCGACATGCTCTAGCACACGGTCGACCCCCCGTTCTGCTTCCCCGTTCCCTTATTGACCGGCTGACACAGCCGGTCAATAACGGAGATCACTGTTGCCCTAGCAACGCGCTTGGTAGAAGTGACGGTGACGTCACCGCTACCACACGCAGCGGCACCGGAATCACGTGATCGGAGCAGCGTCGCTATGGCAACCCGTCACTTACAGCCGGGAGCCTGTGGTCACTCTCACAGAGTGATTTCTGCATGAAGCACAGCGTCCTTTCTCTCATGCTGTCTAATGTAGCAGAGCTGCATGTGTTGAGAAAGAAGACAGAAGAGCAGGATCGTGGAGGGGTGAGAGGGAGTAATAAACATGGAGTCTTCAAGTGTGTCTGTGTATTTATTTCTATTAAAGTATTTTTTTTCTGTGTGGTGTTTTTTTTTAACCCTTTATTGGAGATTCTTAATGGCCGGGTCAAACTTGCCTGACATTAAGAATCTCTGGCTTAATACTAGCTAGTAAAACAAAGCTAGTATTAACCCTTATTACCCAGCAAGCCACCCGGCTTCAGGGCTTCTATGAAAGCGCCATTTCTGGGGTGGCTGCGGACTGCAATTGGCAGCAGAGGGGCCTAGAAACCTCGGGCTAACCTGTGCTGCGGATTTCAATCCCCAGCTGCTTAGTTGTACCCGGCTGGACACAAAAATGGGGCGAAGCCCACGTCGTTTTTTTTTTTTTTTTAATTTCATAAAATTCATGAATTAATTAAAAAAAGGGCTTCCCTATATTTGTAGTTCCCAGCCGGGTACAAATAGGCAGCCGGGGGTTGGGGGCAGCCGTACCTGCCTGCTGTACTTGGCTAGCATACAAAAATATGGCGAAGCCCACGTCATTTTTTTTGTAGTTTTTTGGCAAAAAAAATGCTTCCCTGGATTTTCCATTGCCAGTGAAGGTAACACCAAGCAGTGGGGGTTAGCAGCCAGTAGCTGCTTGGATTACCCTTATCTAGCAATACAAAAAATGCAGCGGGAGCCCATATATATATATATTTTTTAATTATTTATTTAAATAACTAAAAACAAAAAGGGCTTCCCTGTATTTTGATTGCCTGACATCACAGTGCTGTAAAAATAAATCATTAAAAAAAATGACATAGCGCTCCGCGGTATTTTTGATTCTCAGCGCAGATAAAGCAGACAGCTCTGGGTTGCCACCCCCATCTGCCTGGCGTTATTTTGGCTGGCAATCAAAATACAGGGAAGCCCATTCATTTTTTTTATTTAAAAAAATAGTTAAAAAAAATGACGTTGGGTCCCTCCATTTTTGATAGCCAGCTAGGGTAAAGCAGACGGCTGTAGCCTGAAAACCACAGCTGGCAGCTTTACCGTGGTTGGGGATCCAATGTGGAGGTCACCCCAGGCTCTTTTTTATAATTATTTTATAAATAATAATAATTACAAAAAAAAAGTAGGGTCCCCCCCAAATTGGATCACCAGCCAAGGTAAAGCGGACAACTGTGGTCTGGTATTCTCTGAGTGGGAAGGTCCATAGTTATTGGCCCTTCACAGCCTAAAAATAGCAGGCCGCAGGTGCCCCAGAAGTGGCGCTTCACCACAGCTCATCCCGTGCCCTGGTGCAGTGGCAAACGGGGTAATAAATGGGGTTGATACTAGCTGTAAGGTCACCTGACATCAAACCCAGCAGTTTGTGATGTCATGGCGTCTATCAGATACCCGACATCATAAACTGTCAGTACTAACAAAAAAATAGACAAAAAAAAGTCTTTGAAAAAACAGTCCCCAAAACATTCCCTCTTTCACCAATTTATTGTAAGTAAAAAACAATAAGGGGCTACCACGACGACTCTGGACCGTCTAGAATATGGGGGGAGACACTCAGGGAACGTATCCCCCATTTTCTAGGAGTGCAGACCCTCCACTCTCCCCGGGTCCACAGCAGCAGAGTCTATGTCGTAACGGTTGCTACCAAAGCTTCAATGCCCTGCTCATGAGGTAAGGACATGCCTAATCAGGAGAACTATTCTACATTTCCAAATATTGATATTTGCTGATATTATTGCTATTCCACCTACTATATATTGGGGATAGGATCTTGGAGATGGAATACCCCTTTAAGTCCAGTTATCCAGCTGAATGAATACTAAACAACAGAGCTCGCTATTTAGACATGTTTTCTTGTGGCGTATAACGGACTCTCATGTTTGGTAGTCATTCAGCAGGGCAACTATAAAATCAAATACTTCCATTTGGAAATGTAGTATAGCTCTCCTGATCAACTATGTTCCTTACCTCATGAGCAGGGCATTGCAGTAATAATATTAATAATGAATTCATTTATATAGCGCTATTAATTCCACAGCGCTTTACATACATTGGGAACACTGTCCCCATTGGGGCTCACAATCTAAATTCCCTATCTATATGTTTTTGGAGTGTGGGAGGAAACTGGAGAACCCGGAGGAAACCCACGCAAACATGGGGAGAACATACAAACTCCATGCAGATGGTGTCCTTGGTGGGAATTGAACCCAGGACCTCAGCGCTGCAAGATTGCAGTGCTAACCACTGAGCCACCACAAGACTGCAGTGCTAACCACTGAGCCACCGTGCTTCCCATTTAGCTTACAGATGCATAACCACCACTCACTGTGTCTGAACACAGGAAGCTGAGCTGACAGCCGCTCTGTGCATGCGGCAGCGTCTATTGTGAAGGAGTGGGCCGCGGGGGATCAACGCTGCACAGGTACCGTGGGACCGATAGGGGGTGACCTGGCAGGGCCTAGGGAGGAGTTTTCTGTCGCATGTGTCATGGCATATGCGACAGAAATCAGAGGAGTAGGGTGAATGCGGCCGGCGCGCTGCTGTGCGCGCGGCCATCTTGGATTTCCGGGAGTGGGTCAGGGGGGCACTTTGGCGACACCGGGGGACCAGAGGGGACCGGGGAGGAGATTTATCATGTTTGTTCATGCCAGATGGGAGATAAATAATTTTTTACCGACGCTGTCATTTACTGTAACGAGATCATCGGTATACGGTGTATACCGGTGATCACGTGAGCGGGGCCCAGAAAAAACAGCCTAAATCATGATCTCCAGGATCTCAGCTACCCCCTTAAACCCCGGAGATTTTCTGACGCTGGGGGGCGCTATTCACTTATTTATGCCTGCTGTTTATAAACGGCAGATCAGAATAAGGCTACATTCACACGACCAATCCGTTTTTGCGGTCCGCAAAAAACGGTTCGTTTTTTTACGGGTGCGTCCGTGTGGCATCCGTTTCTGTTCCATATACGGTCCGTATGTCATCCGTGTGCCTTACGTTTGTTTGCGTACTGCAAAAAAACTGAAGGAGGGAAAATACATAAATTTACCCAGGATCTGTGACGCCCTGGACCCCCAGAGGTCACAGGTAACAACACACACCCCCACCCCAGTGAGGCACCAGCAGCCAACAAGTCCTGACCGCCTCCCTCAGGTCTAGCCAGGCACACCAGGTGGGCGGAGCCAGGCGGATAGGCACACCCTCCGAGGAGTCTGCTGGCCTGAGGCAGGGAAAGGACAAGTGAGTCGAGTAGGGAGAGGAGTAGGGAGAGGAGTAAAAGTGGCGAGCTGAGAGTCAGGGGCCTAGGACCCCTTGGAACAGTCAGGTAGGCAGACGGTGGTGGCCGTCTGCAGGAGTCCGGTCAGGGACTGAACTGCGGAACCGTAGGGATCGAGAAGAGGGTGGTGACCCTTCGGACCCGAACCGGGGAGCTAACAAGTCAACCGGAGCACCAGGCAGGGTACTCAGACCCCGTTCTAGCCCAGAAGCAACTGGGCGCAGACAAATTTACTGATTGCGGTCTGGACCTCAGGGGTTCATTCCCACCCAAAGTCCCGATAGACGGCAACAGTCCACCGATTCTGGATAAGAGCCACCGCCAAGGGCCAGAGATCCAAAGGGCCAGCGCCTGCGAGCAAAAGGGCACCTCCGGTACCCAAAAGCCGGGGAGCGGATTACTGTTGCTGAAGCATAGGAGTCACTATAGCAAATTTAAAGGTGCAGGAGAAAGGCGACATCACCAACCTCACTGGGGACACGCGCAGCCGGCTGCGGGCACCGATCTACACCGAACTTGGTTTACCATTGACTCTGTGTGGTTTAATCGTGAGTACACCAGTGCCATCAGGCACCGCACCGGGACCAACAAACCCCCTACCCACGGAGGGGCAACACCTAGCTGCGACCCACCACCAATCCTGGACGAGCCCCCTCACCGCAGCAGTGGTGCCCATCACCTCACCACGACCCGTGGGTGGCGTCACGAACTGTTACCGGTCACCGTGGCTCCGGCCGTGAAACCGGTCCACCCCAAACCAAACAACCAAACCCCCCCTTTCCAGAGCGACGTGGCCCCCGTTCCGGAGGCGCTCGAGCCACCGACAACCCGAGCCCGGATCCGAGTGGCTCGGCGTAGAGCAGCCGAGCCCCCAGGGCGGTACAGATCCATAGCTTCAACCTACATGATGCAGTCACATGTTCCCTCCAGTGCCATTTTCTACTGGTTTTCACAGCGTAGAGCGCTCTGGTGATTTTCTTGTGCTTGTGCACTTCATATCAGTCTTTTCTGTCATTATAATGGCAGAAAGACACATAATGTCCCACTCTCCTGCATTTTGTAATTTTGCACCCTTTGGTGCCTTTCATGTGGCACTAAGGGGTGCTTAGCCTTGTATTTAGCCAAAAAAAATGAAAAAGAAATGACGTGGGGTTCCCCCTATTTTTGTAGCCAGCTAGGGTAAAGCAGACGGCTGCAGCCTGCAGACCACAGCTGGCAGCTTCACCTTGGCTGGTAATCCAAAACTGAGGGCACCCCACGCTGTTATTTTAAATTAAATAAATAATTTTAAAAAAAAACCATGTGGGGTCCCCCCAAAATTGGATCACCAGCTTGGAGTCAAGCGGGGTAATGTGTGCAGAGTGCCAGGTGGGCGGAGCCAAGCGGGGTAATGTGTGCAGAGTCCCAGGTGAATGGAGTCAAGCGGGGTAATGTGTGCAGAGTCCCAGGTGGGCGGAGCCAAGCGGGGCCATGTGTGCGGAGTGCCAGGTGGGCGGAGCCAAGCGGGGTAATGTGTGCAGCGTCCCAGGTGGGCTGAGCCAAGCGGAGTAATGTGTGCAGACTCCCAGGTGGGCGCAGCCAAGCGGGGCCATGTGTGCGGAGTGCCAGGTGGGCGGAGTCTAGCGGGGTAATGTGTGCAGAGTGCCAGGTGGGTGGAGCCAAGCGGGGTAATGTGTGCAGAGTGCCAGGTGGGCGGAGCCAAGTGGGGCCATGTGTGCGGAGTTCCAGGTGGGTGGAGCCAAGCGGGGTAATGTGTGCAGAGTACCAGGTGGGCGGAGCCAAGTGGGGTAATGTGTGCAGAGTCCCAGGTGGGTGGAGCCAAGCGGGGTAATGTGTGCGGAGTGCAAGTGGGTGGAGCCTAGCGGGGTAATGTGTTGCGTAGTGCAAGTGGGTGGAGCCTAGCGGGGCCATGTGTGCGGGCGGCGGAGTGCGAAGTGGGTGGAGCCTAGCAGGGCCATGTGCGCTGAGGACGCCAGTGCCGGGGACAGCATGGCTGGTGACAGGTGAGTGTGAGTGTGTGTGTGTATGTGTGTACATGCCGCGTGCAGGAGGGGGCGGAGCCCAGCGGGGAAGTGTCGGCTCCCTGCACACGTAACTAGGATAAATATCGGGTTACTAAACAAAGTGCTTTGCTTGGATACCCGATATTTATCTTGGTTACCAGCTTACCGCAGGCTGCGAGCGATGGCTCCCTGCACACTGTAGCTGTAAAAAGCCCTGCTTTTGCTGATAGAACCGTTCTCGAATGTAACTCGAACTGTCGAGCTTTTAGCAAAAAGCTCGAGTTCGAGTTCTAACTAGAACACCCCCCAAAGTCACTCGAACCGTGAACTGGAGAACCGCGAACCGCGCTCAACTCTACTTGTGTTATTACATAGTGATGTCCTTACCTTGGACTTCTGGATAATTACTGATTAAAACCAGGGAGAAATTCAAAGTTATGGTGGTTGAGTCAGTGCCACCTGCCATGAGTGAGATGAGGGTCATTAAGAGGCTGGTCTCGTTGAAATTACTCTCTGACCTGTTTTCCTCCTGTTAAACAGATATAAGATGTCAGCATTAAATCAGTCACTGGTTAGGTACAATGTCATCGTCCAGAGAAATCAGAGGCACCATAGATGATCCTTGTAAAACTGCAACCTTTCTCAAGCCTAAAAATTCCAGTCTAAAGTGGACCAGAGATTGAAGTTTTATGAGGACCATCTCTTCTGCCTTGGATTTTTCTGGATTTCTACTGTTTTTGGACCTAGTATGAAGGCCTGCAGAGCAAGCACAAGTTTATCAATGATGCACGGGATTTATATAATGGGCTGAGCAGTTACAATGTAGTCATTTATCTATTTATTACCCTCACTCTGTACAACTTCCATTTGGCCTGGGGCTGGAGTGGGGTGGGCCAGTTTCTGCACTAATTTAACTATGCTGTTTATTGCATAGATTTCGTTCCCTGACCCATCCCTTTCTTGCATCGTCTATATTAGTCAACTTCTCCCACCATTCTTTGACCCAACGTTAGTTCCTAGTCTGTTTATCTGCTAGCAACCGTTTCTTGAGCTTGTCAGTATTGATTCTCCCACTACCGACCCTGCTTGCATACCCAACCAGTCTGACCTCTGCACTCCTGACCATGGCCTTGTACTGTCAACCTGCACTGCCTGCCCTGACTGTGGACCATTTGACCACATCTCTGCTCACCTCTTGTACCTCGCTTCCATGCCTTTGATATTCCAGTCAATTGCTCCAGTTCCTGGGAACTGTTCTGGAGTGGTACATTGTGTCCAGAACCCTAGTGAAGACCCATTAGATACTTAGTCATTAGGGATGAGTGGAGAGCGCACGAGACAGAACGCGCGAGACAGAGCGCGCGAAAGAGTGTGTGTGAGTGTGTGTGTGAGAGTCTGTGTGAGTGTGTGAGAGTGAGTGAGAGGCATTCTGTTTGTCAAAAAAGCGTTTGGGTTTGGGAGCTGTTCTGGCGACTACGTAAAAGCCGCGTGCTGCTCTGAGCACGTTATTCCAAGACACCAGAAATACAGTCACGCAACTTCTACATACTGTTTCTGCCTTTTCCAATCCATTTCAGCTTGTTCCTCAGTCACCAAAGCTCGCCATTAGGTCCAACATGAAATTATTCGAGTTTCCTATAGACTTACATTGCGCATCGAGTATTCGCAAAAAGTGGAAAAGAGCCGAAATATTCGTCGGATATTCGCGAAGGCGGATATTTAGATATTCGATCATTCCTAGTAGTCATGTTTCTTCTGAGTAAGCCCAGCCCTGGCCACCCATGGGTGTGACATTACGTTTGGACTCAGTTGACAAGTCTGGATCCCAAGCCTTTTGCTCATATCTTATGCGAGGAGGTCCGCTCACAGCGCAAACCTCATGACCAACTGATGCAGACCATTAATGTGGTGGCAACCCAGCTGCAAGGTCTGTCCTCCACTATGTCTGCCTTCTTCCTGCACTTTTGGTTTGTGTCTTGTGTGTTGACTAGTCCACATGAAACGGGGAAGTCCACTCCCGGTGTCTTTTCTGTGGGAGCTGTGGCCCGCGAGAACTGACCCGTGGGATCTTAACAGGCACTTGCAGACGCCCTTTCTCCCGCGTTGGGCTTCCGTCTCGCTCTATCTGGGCTGTCGGTGGGACAAGACTTGGAATCTTGTCCCCTGCTGGTTAATTAGAAAGGTGCTTGAAGCTGTCCTTGCCCTAGGGTCCAGGTACCCTGACTGTGCACGGCCTCCGGACCGGATTCCCACTGTCGGCACCGGCGGGCTACAAACCTACCCCGATCCACTTAAGGTCTCCCGCGATCGGATCTCCGTCACCTGTGGCCCTGCTCTGCCGTCTGCCACCTAGTCAGCTCAGTTAGTCCAGTAGTCCGGGGCTCCAACCCCTGACCACCACTTCACCATCCTCTCACTTCAACTGTCTCCACTTCACTGTCTAGCACTTGACTGTCTGTTTCACTCCACTGACACCTCAGAACTCCTAGGTGGGCGACACCATCTGCCTGGCTCCGCCCACTGGTGTGTCCCTATTGTCCTGGGGGGTGACTAGGGTTTGATGGCTGGTGTTGTGTATCTGAATTTGGGGTTGTGTTGGAAGGCCAAGGAGGAGGGGATCCTGCATCTGGAAGATGGATGCAGTCTTCTGTGACAAGACAGATTTTGTCAGGGCATCACATATATATATATAAAAGAAATCCAATATGGTGGCATACAGTATAAACCAGCAAGGAGGCTAGGATGGAGTACATATATACACTAAAGAGGCCCAGGATGGGAGACTTTAGTACAGGATCGAGGACATTACTACATAATGGGGGGGCAAAATGAATGTCCTTATAGGATGTAGAATGCTACAAGGGCCCATACATCTGACCAACACACAGTACATTCTAAGGCTATGTGCGCACTTTGCGTTTTTACCTGCATTTCAGCTGCGTTTGAACTGCAGCGTTTTCATGCCAAAATGTCTGCGTTCTGCTTTTCAAGCAAAGTCAATGGGACATTGAGCTTTCTTGTGCGCACTTTACCGTTCAAAACGCTGCGTTTAATGTGCATAAATTTGGGCAAAAACTCAGCGTTCAAAGACGCAGCATGTCAATTGTTTTTGCCATTTTGGCTGTGTTTTGATAACATTGAAGTCAATGACAAATGTCAGAACGCATCAAATCTCAAAATTCTAGCATTTTACATGCTTTTTGGATGCTGAAAACATGCGTTTTTGACTTTGAAAACACATGTTCTTTGAACTTACTATTAATGGAATGATATGTCCCTTTACACACATACATAGGGGTACTTTGCACACTACGACATCGCAAGCCGATGCTGCAATGCCGAGTGCGATAGTCCCCGCCCCCGTCGTTTTGTGCGTCACCGGCAATTAGTTGCCCATGGCGCACAAAGTTGTTAACCCCCCCTCACATGTACTTACCTCCCGGGCGACGTCGCTGTGGGCGGTGAACATCCACTTCCTGAAGGGGGAGGGACGTTTGGCGTCACAGCGACGTCACACAGCGGCCGGCCAATAGAAGTGGAGGGGTGGAGATGAGCGGGACGTAAACATTCCACCCACCTCCTTCCTTCCGCATTGCTGGTGGGACGCAGATAAGCTGTGTTCGTCGTTCCCGACGTGTCACACGGAGCGATGTGTGCTGCCTCTGGAAAAATGAACAACCGGCACGCAGAAGGAGGAACGACATTTTGAAAATGAACGACAAGTCAACGAGCAACGATAAGGTGAGTATTTTTGCTCGTTCACAGTCGCTCGTAGCTGTCACACACTACGATATGTCTGACGATGCCGGATGTGCGTCACTAACGACGTGACCCCGATGACATATCGCCCGATATATCGTATCGTGTGACGCCGGCATTAGTTGTGTCTAGCAACCATCATGGCCTCATGGGCACAGCGCTCTGTAGCAGATAGTGTGTATAATTCACATTGAAGAGGACAATAATAGTCACAGATCACAGGATCATAGGGAGAACTTAAAGGATCAGAGGATGAGGGCCCCATCCAACACTTCAACCTCAGTATTTTCCCTAAGCTACTATGGTATGTCGCCAGTGCACAACTCCTGGAGCACAGTACCACAGAATGACACGCAATGTGTGACCATAGCGACCCGTGTCTCCCCAGCTCCACGGTGCAAACTCACAAGCACCCACTGACCCCAACTCCTTCCCTCATCTTTCCTGCCCTGCGATGACCGTGATGGATATTACTCTTATATTGAGTGATGTCATTAAAGGGACCGAGCTGTGACCCCCTAACCCTGTATGTGGAATCTCACATCAGTACCTCTTTAATCTTCAGCAGGAAGTAGTCAATGAAGTCTCGGGGGGCGGCTGGATTCAGACTTCGCTTGTGCTCTTCAATGTATTTTTCAACAAATGATTTAATCTGTGATCTTTCCTTGAAGATTTTGTCCCGGAGAAACGGGATCTTGAGGAGAACTGGAAAAATATTTCCAATCTGCAGGAGGAAAAATACGTAAAAATGTGTGAGCTGCATCATATGGAGACTGTTCTGCACATGCAACATTCACCATGAGGATGAGGAGGTCGGATCAGGAGCCCGGAGACTGCAGCGGACACTGGAGTTTACCGTGTGTAACACCGACAGATACAATGAGGATAATGAGGGGAGAGTAAAGGCCCCGTTACACGTAACGACATATAACGATATATATCGCCGGGGTCACGGATTCCGTGACGCACATCCGGCATCGTTAGCGACGTCGTTGCGTGTGACACCAACGAGCGGCCGTTAACGATGGAAAATACTCACCAAATCATCCATCGTTGACACGTCGCTCATTTTCAAAAAATCATTGATTGTTGAGGACGCAGGTTGTTCGTCGTTCCCGAGGCAGCACACATCGCTACGTGTGACACCCCGGGAACGACAAACAACAGCTTAACTGTGGCCGCCGACAATGAGAAAGGAAGGAGGTGGGCGGGATGTTCTGCCCGCTCTTCTCCACCCCTCCGCTTCTATTGGGCGGCCGCTTAGTGACACTGCTGTGACGCTACACGCACCGCCCCCTTAGAAAGGAGGCAGTTCGCCGGCCACAGCGATGTCGCTAGGCAGGTAAGTAGTGTGACGGCTCCTAACGATATTGTGCACCACGGGCAGCGATTTGCTCGTGACGCACAACCGACGGGACAGGTGCTTCCACTAGCGATATCGCTGCGTGTAACACCCCCTTAATGGTGAAAGGAAGACAAGTCCTGACAACATTACAGCATCCGTCATAGTGATCACTCATCTGTATATTTCTAGAGAGTAGAGATTGCAAACCCAAACTGCAAAGTCCAGGGTTTGTGTGAAGAGGTGGCCGGATTCCCACCCCGGAAGCCACAATCATAACTGTATATATTGATGTATAGAGTAATGTAAGAATGTAAACTATATTGTAAAGGGAAGATTTTGCCATCCAGTGACCAGTTAAGATAGTGTTACAGAAAACAGATTACAACGGTAAAAGAATGAGTTAAGCTGTGGGAGTAGCCCCCAGGGGAGGAGCTGCTTCCTGTGCTTAGAAAAGAGACTCCATCTGACTGTAAGGGGTGCTTCACACACAGCGAGCTCGCTGCCGAGATCGCTGCCGAGATCGCTGCTGAGTCACGCTTTTTGTGACGCAGCAGTGACCTCATTAGCGATCTCGCTGTGTGTGACAATGAGCAGTGATCTGGCCCCTGCTGCGAGATCGCTGCTTGTTACACACAGCCCTGGTTCGTTTTCTTCAAAGGCGCTCTCCTGCTGTGACACACAGATCGCTGTGTGTGACAGCGAGAGAGCGACAAATGAAGCGAGCAGGGAGCAGGAGCCGGCGTCTGACAGCTGAGGTAAGCCTGTAACCAAGATAAACATCGGGTAACCAAGGTGGTTACCCGATATTTACCTTAGTTACCAGCCTCTGCAGCTCTCACGCTGCCTGTGCTGCCGGCTCCGGCTCTCTGCACATGTAGCTGCTGTACACATCGGGTTAATTAACCCGATGTGTACAGCAGCTAGGAGAGCAAGGAGCCAGCGCTAAGCAGTGTGCGCGGCTCCCTGCTCTCTGCACATGTAGCTGCATTACACATCGGGTTAATTAACCCGATGTGTACTGTAGCTAGGAGAGCAAGGAGCCAGCGCTCAGTGTGCGCGGCTCCCTGCTCCCTGCACACACAGCTAAGCGGTGTGCGCTGGTAACTAATGTAAACATCGGGTAACCATACCCGATGTTTACCTTAGTTACCAGTCTCCGCAGCTTCCAGACGGCGGCTCCGTGCAAGCGCAGCGTCGCTTGCACGTCGCTGCTGGCTGGGGGCTGTTCACTGGTCGCTGGTGAGATCTGCCTGTTTGACAGCTCACCAGCGACCATGTAGCGATGCAGCAGCGATCCTGACCAGGTCAGATCGCTGGTCGGATCGCTGCTGCATCGCTAAGTGTGAAGGTACCCTACGTTGAAGCTAGGGCCAGAGAGAGCTGAGTGTGACCAGGTATGCCAAAATGGGCAGGACTCCACAAACTACTCGGCGTAAAGACTTCTGGATGTCTAGAGCATAAGGCTCAGGGCTGATATTGTAAAGACACCAGAAAGCCCCCTTCCCTATAGAGGTAGAAGACAAGTAGGCACCGGGAGGAAGTCAGGGAGCCCAAAGGTAAGAGAGGGAAAACTGGTAATGCTAGTGAAGACTATACGTTCTGTGCAATACAGAGTCAGCCCAGTTCTTTAGCGCTGAAACGTCTTAGACGTTTGGGGCAAAACACTTGAGTAGGGGGGCTAGTGAGGTACCTCAAAGGACTCCCAATGGAGGAGGAGAGGACGTGGAGCTACAGGTGTGTGAGAGAAGAGACTCTGAAGGTGGTGATAACCCAGTGAAAGAAACTGAGCCATTGAACTGTGTTGTAACATGAAACGGAGCCATTGAGTGTGCAGTATGTTCTCATTGTGACATGTTTCCAGAGGACATTAGTGTTGCTACCAAGTAAAAGTTTTTATATAAAATAAAATCCAGTGTCGCCTGATTTGCATGTGGTAGGACACCTGGGGTGGAGGAGACTGAAGGCAGCAGTGAACCAATAAGTGTACCGCACCCCACAGTGTTAACCGGGAACACATATTCTCTGTAGTGATACTGCAGGGAAAGCTCACCCACAACTACCACTTACATACTATAGGAGGATAAGGCTGCACATCGAACTTAGATAATGGTATAATGCCTCAAGCATATGGAAAAATATTGGAATATACAATGAAAAATGCTACTTGCTAATTTGAACATGTGAATAATGAAATGCATACCTGACATGAATATTAGGAAAAAGGAGATATTTAGCAATCGCATTGATCAATGTAACTGAGCCCCAAGACCTCGTCAAGGTATATCTCTATATTGGGGTCCCTAGCTGTGTGACCCTAACTGTGTGTCATCTCATTGCAATTAAAAACTGCTATGGGTGGAGAGGGGTAACTAAGGACTTTCTTATATAGGAGATGTTCAAATTAGCAAGTAGCATTTTTCATTGTTCCAATTATTCCAATATTTTTCCATATGCTTGAGGCATTATACCATTATCTAAGTTCGATGTGCAGCCTTATCCTCCTATAGTATGTAAGTTTTGGCTTGCACTCATATATATATATTAGTGCTCACTTCAGTTATCCTATTCAGTTATATGTAGTTTTTTTTTTTTCTGAATGTGAACACAGCTCCGCCCCTTTCGGCCATGTTTTTTCCATCTCCTATATAAGAAAGTCCTTAGTTACCCCTCTCCACCCACAGCAGTTTTTAATTGCAATGAGATGACACACAGTTAGGGTCACAGAGCTAGGGACCCCAATATAGAGATATACCTTGACGAGGTCTTGGGGCTCAGTTACATTGATCAATGCGATTGCTAAATATCTCCTTTTTCCTAATATTCATGGCAGGTATGCATTTCATTATTCACATGTTCAAATTAGCAAGTAGCATTTTTCATTGTATATTCCAATATTTTTCCATATGCTTGAGGCATTATACCATTATCTAAGTTCGATGTGCAGCCTTATCCTCCTACACCCACAACTACCGACCCCTGGTACCCTACATGCGTACCGGACACTTAGTGTCCGGTGCTCAAAGCCAAATATTGACCTTTCCTGGAAGTCTGTGGTGAAGCTCGGAGTTTGATGCTGACTTAAGTTTATTGAAAGGCTGCAGCACAATGTACATGCTCTGGGTACTTTGGCAGCCATCACAACCATGCGGAGTATTGGCATGGTTGTGATTGGTCAGCAAACCAAGCGACCTGGCTTGTATAAGCACCGGATCACGGGTAGTGCCACCATTTTGCTTTGGCTAGCGAAGGGACAGGATGTAGCTTGAGTGAGGGGCAGTGTTGGGTCAGTCCTCTCTCTGCATACTCATGAAAAAGGCTCTGTGAGGGCACTCTGCTCCAGGCTTTGTGGGGGGCTCTTAAAATAGGGTCTGTGGGGGGAATTTTAATCAATGATATCACTGACGAGAGGTGGACAGACAGGATAAAACATGACCTTTAATGTTTATATAAAAAAATATATTCCACTACACCTAACAAAGTACGAACTTTACTGTTTGGCTCCGCTCATCTCTAGTCATGATGAAGAGCAAACAGCCATGATCATCTGTGGCACCCCTGAGGTTTCCGTCGCCACAGAGATATTGCACCTCAGCCAGAGGTGTGATGTCCCATCCTGGGTAAGATTGAGGTCATATGCCGGTCCATAGACTAAAACTTGCACACAGCAATTGGTAGGCATACACTGGGTCAGGGATAGTGGCAGCCACCCCCATAGATGTATTCATGGGGCCATAAGTCCCATTTCTGGTCCCAATAGTGTGGGTCCTAGTCAGTGGGTGTGTGGGAGGAGTCAGCAAGTGTGAGTAGACAAGGCAACCAGGAAGTTCAAGTTCAGTCAGCCTGTCAGGCAGTGAGAGAGAAGGAGTGAGGAGGTGGGCTGTCAGGAAAGGACAGCAGATAGAGGAGAAAGTGACAGAAGTTCCTGGTGGAGATCCTGGGGTCTAGTTAGGCCCAGGTGACACCTAAAGAGAGAAAAGAAAGTATTCCAGGGCCACGGAAGGGCATATTGGCTAGTGGCCTGTTCCACTGAAAGATCGGGTGGAGGGATCTGGCTGCATTCGGGGACGGTCCCCAGACAGAGGGAAGAAAGACAATTCCTCATAAAGTAACACCGAAGGCCGAGGGTGGTTGCAAGCGCCCAGGGCCACATCCTGCCACAGATCCCCGGCAAGATACAACTACGGTTAGCCACCTTTGTACAGGCCCTGTGGTGGAGGCCGAGACCAGTTCAACTAATAGAGTCAAGGCTAAGAAGACAGTCAGGAGAGAGACACAGGAAGGGTGCACCGGTATTGACCTCTGAACTACCCGGGATCAGCGGAGGTCCCTCACAGTGGATCCCAGCATACCGTCGGGCAACTGGTTTGTCGACACCTGGACTCAGAAACAGTGAGTAAAAGACCTAAAGTGCAAGCCCTGTGTCATCTGATTCATTCTGCACCTCGTCCACAAACACCATAGACTTTACCAAGCACCTAAAGATTGCCCAGGGGTATCCGCTCTACCTGTGGAGAGCAAGAAACACCTTAGCTGCCATAACATCAGCCCCGGAGGTCCCTTCCAGCAGCTGCGGCTCCATAGCTGCAAATTACCACAGGTGGCGTCACGAATCTTATATAAACTTTAACACTATCATCACCCCCCAATACCGCCACATTAATTGACTCCACTAGGGCCACGGAGTCGGGCCCCACCACCGCTGACTACCCCGGACTAGTCCGGCCCAATACCGAGTCACCTAAGGCCCTGGGGTGGGCGAGTCACATCTACATCAGAATTTCAGTCATATCGGCCTTAGCGGCTCCTTTACCTCCTGTAGGGGCGAGTGTAAGTCAGAGACAAATTTCCTTGCGACTTTGATCAGTTCCTTTAATTCTGGGCTTTTACAGTGGAAATCTTTGCCAAGTATGGTGCAGCTGATGATGTTCGCCACAGTGCAGCCCAGGAGGGTAAAGGGATTGAAGGGTTTTCCTAAAAAAGAAAATAATGATTAGTGATGGGCGAGCATTAACACACTCAGATGCTCTTCTAGAGTAATCAGTATAATGCAAGTCAATGGGAAACTTTTTTTTTTTTTTCTGGCAGCACGGGGAAGACACCTGGACTCCCAGGTCGCTGCTGGGAGCAATGTGGTCAGAGGATTAAACCACTTTTATGGAGAGATGATAAAATATACAAAACTGAAGATATCAAGGATTTTACAGGAAAAACGTTAGGTAAAATGCTTTCCTGTATAATGATTTGTATATAAAGAAAATATAACTACGAAGAAAAAACACCTGCTCCACCCCTTTGGCTGTATTCAGACATAGTGATTTTGCTGTGTTTTAGCACATTCATTATTTTCAATGGTGAAAAAATGCTTCAAAAATGCTGCAAAAGATTAACATGGTGCTTCTTCCAAAAAATGCTGCATTTTTCCATTTCAGTCATGAAAAAAAAAATGAATCGTGTGCATGAGATTTCTCAATTTTTTTTCTCGTTCAGGAATGCGTCTCCTAGACTGGTGACGTTTTTGTACTAAGTAGAAGGCCTATCAAAAATTGAAAGGAGGGAAGGCAATACACCCTGGAACAAACATAGAGGAGGGCCTGAGAAAATATTTATTTTTCACATTTGTAAGGTGTGGGACTCCAAGACTGGTAATGCCTATACACTATGTACAAAATTAGAAAGAGTTAATAGGTACATCTGCTTGTTAACTGAAAATATGGACATGCTGACTGTTCTCAAGATGAGCAAGGCCTGGATTGGCACCGACTTCTCAACCCCAGCAGATGACAGCAGAGGAGCATAAAGACAATTCTATTTTTTTCTGGTGTATTCCCATACACCCCTTCCCACCCCAATAAGGGTATATGGTTCAGAGTTATCATGCGGCACTCGCATGTAATTTTTAGAGGGCCAGCAACCGGCTCTCACTCATTTTTTAGACAGCCAGGAGCTGGCCCTTCATACTGATTCCCGAGCTACCATTATTTTTCTTGGCTTTTAGTCCCTGCCTTACACCAGCACATGTCCCATATAATCACATGCTCTTCCCGACGCAGTTACTGGGAAGGTCTACAGGACAGGAATGCTACATTTGTCTGACAGCACACTGGGGGAGCCTTGTGGAGGCTGGGAAAGAGTTGGACCCTGGGATAAAACACATTGGCATCTCCAAGCGTGTCCATATCAGTCGCAAGTTAGAATCACTGCAGCACTGGCTCAGTGAAGCGGCAACAGGCTATGGTGTCACAAAGAGGTTTTCACAGGCATCGCCAACTGTCTTGGCAACGTCAGACTCTTGGGAAGTATCAGATTCCTTCACTCGGCTTGCTATCTACCCTGATGTCTGTGATGAGCACAGGGTGACTCAGGTGTCGAGGCACAGACCTGTTGTTAATGGGCAGGCTAGCAAGAGTTAATCTCTGCCAGATTGCTTGTTGGTCTCCTTGGTTACATGCTATGGGAGAGCCAGTCACGCTCGCTCTTCTCCTATATATGCTGGCTGTCTGATCTCATGTTGCCAGCTATAGCTTGGCTATATCTGGCCTTTGAGTTTCTTATGCAGACTTACAGGTGGATGTGATATTATTGTTGTATGTGATTGTGATGTTAACCCTTGTTGTCCTTTTGCAAAGACCAAAGAGACAGCTGTAGCTGTGGAAGTGGAAAGAGCCACAGAGGAAGGAAAGTCTAGTCTAGACCAGGGGTCTCATCAGGAGCGGAGAGCTCGACTGAACCTCCTTATAGGGCCAGGATTGAAGACATAGAGTTTGACTTGTTTCAGAAGAATGAGAAATCCAAGGTGAAAGGTGACAAACTCAAAGGCTCTGAGTCTGGGGCTGAGCCTGAGGAGAATGTAATTCAAGAGGAAAAAGGGTGTAAAAGAAGCAAGGAATGGTACGATGTCCATGAAGGCAAAGGGATTTGTCCAGTCTTTAAGTGCCATGGTGGATGTGCTCGAAGACTTGAAAGAAGCCTGACCAATGAAACAGTGCATGAAAAATTTAAGAAGGCTGTGGGGAGTCTAAAGTGTAATTCACCCCAGGTGTAGGCAATTGGTGGAGTGGTCTGCAAATGAAGCCACAGAGAAGTTGGTGGATATTATAAGTGACATGCAGCCATGAAGTATTCAAGTGAAATGGATGATCACTTTTAAGAAGAAAGAAGCCACTAGATTCTTGGAGTGTATGAAGTAGCTGACCACAGTGTTTCAGGAAGTGGTGGCAGTGAAAAAACAGTTAATTGGGCTTGCAACATGATCACTGAGAAATAACAGTCAGCGAGCTAAGAAAATTCTGGGTATCAATGCAATCAAATTCAAAGAAGACAAGGTAATACTTAAAATTTATGGAGAAACTGCAGATGCAATGAAAAGAATTCAGAATTATATGGAGTTCTGGTGAAATCTTGTTTGGAAAAAATTGAAAAATCAGTTAGTAGACTGAGGATAAGTCTGGTGAGATAAGAGTAATAATTGATCATAATGAAGCCAAGGTACCCTATGAAATTGGTATAGTTCCATTTGTCACTGTTAGAACAAAAGACTTTCGTGAAAATATATACAGTACAGACCAAAAGTTTGGACACACTTTCTCATCTTTAGAACAACTGTTAAGAGGAGACTTTGTGCAGCAGGCCTCCATGGTAAAATAGGTGCCAGGAAACCTCTGCTAAGGACAGGCAACAAGCAGAAGAGACTTGTTTGGGCTAAAGAACACAAAAAATGGACATTAGACCAGTGGAAATCTGTGCTTTGGTCTGAGTCCAAATTTGAGATCTTTGGATCGAACCACCGTGTCTTTGTAGAAAAGGTGAACGGATATAGTCTACATGGCTGGTTCCCACCGTGAAGCATGGTGGAGGAGGTGTGATGGTGTGGGGGTGCTTTTCTGGTGACACTGTTAGGGATTTATTCAAAATGGAAGGCATACAGAACCAGCATGGCTACCACAGCATCTTGCAGTGGCGTGCTATTCCATCCGGTTTGCGTTTAGGTGGACCATCATTTATTTTTCAAGAGGACAATGACCCCAACACACCTCCAGGCTGTGTAAGGGCTATTTGACTAAGAAGGAGAGTGATGGGGTGCTACGCCAGATGACCTGGCCTCCACAGTCACCAGACCTGAACCCAATCGAGATGGTTTGGGGTGAGCTTGACCGCAGAGTGAAGGCAAAAAGGCCAACAAGTGCTAAGCATCTCTGGGAACTTCTTCAAGACTGTTGGAAAACCATTTCCGGTGTCTACCTCTTGAAGCTCATCAAGAGAATGCCAAGAGTGTGCAAAGTAGTAATGAAAGCAAAAGGTGGCTACTTTGAAGGACCTAGAATATAAGACATATTTTCAGTTGTTTCACACTTTTTTAAGTATTTCATTCCACATGTGTTAATTCATAGTTTTGATGCCTTCAATGCAATGTGAATCTACAGTTTTCAGAGTCCTGAAAATAAAGAAAACTCATTGAATCAGAAGGTGTGTCCAAACTTTTGGTCTGCACTGTAAGTTCTCCTAAAATATCACCCGGAATACCTTTTAAGAACTGAAATAGTTGAATCTGGAAGGATGGAGGACTGCAGAACAACGTCAAGTTAGGCTAAGATCACATTTCCGTTGTTTTATATCAGTGACATGCGTTGCTTGACGCTTGTGACTGATGTGTTGTACAACGGATGCCAAATTGGAATTAGAAAGCGGATTCCGTTCGCTCTCAAAAGTCGGTGGCCGACTAATGAGAGCGATCAGCTGATCTCCCGGCCACCGGCTTTTGAGAGCGATCAGATGATCTCCCGGCCGTCGGCTATTGTGAACGATCAGCTGATCGCTCTCATTAGCCGGCCGTAGGGAAATCAGCTGATCGCTCACAGCAGCCGGCTGCCGGGTGATCAGCTGATTGCTGACAGCAGCCGGCCGCCGGGTGATCAGCTGATCGCTCACAGCAACCGGACGCCGGGTGATCAGCTGATCGCTCACAGTAGCCGGCCGCCGGGTGATCAGCTGATCACTGACAGCAGCCAGCTGTCGGGTGATCAGCTGATCGCTCACAGCAGCTGGCCGCCGGGTGATCAGCTGATCGCTCACAGCAGCCGTCCGCCGTGTGATCAGCTGATAGACTCACAGAAGGCGGCAGCCGGGTGATCAGCTGATCGCTCACAGAAGGTGGCTGTCGGGCGATCATCTGATCGTTTGGCCGCCGAGAGAGATCATGCGCAGCGAAATCCTAAGGATTCCGCTGCTCAAAAAAAGTTACACTCTGCGTTCCTGCTGCCCGATGGTCAGTCGTTACACGACTGATCAGTCGGGCGGAGGATGCATTGGAGGGTATCAGTCACAATCCGCCGCTCATACAAGTCTATTGTAAACAACGGAATCCGCCAAACGGATTACGTTGTTTATCAGAGCGGCGGATTGTGACTGATGCAAAACAATGGAAATGTGAACCTAGCCTTAGTATGAGGTGGCAACCGCTTTCGGTCTTGGGCCCAGAGATGGAGAAGTGTGGTCTACCCGGTAAACATGTTGCCTCGGATGTCAGAGGAAGCAGGTTCTATGGTGGGAGGGGCCAGCCCCCTGAAAGGAAATCTGAAAGAAATATGGAGGGAGTGATGGGTCTCTAACCAAGGATGATGATAGGAAAATGTATCAACGGAAAGACGGCCAACGATACCCTGGAAGAATTGGCCAAAATAGATCTGTAAAAAGAGAATGCGGAGGTTCTAAAAGTGGCAAATCTTCTTTCAGCTCGATGCTGTGAGACTATGACAGCAGCCCTTCTAGCGTACTAGGTAATTCAGAGTCAGACCGGACAGTAGTTTCAACTATAAGTGAGTTTCACTTCCATACTAACCATAGGAGGCAGTCATGGAGAGAGGTCTGACAAAGCGGTGTATCTAATAGATGGGTTGACTAAAAAGGGTCTGGTGACAATGAAAGACTGTGTTTTAAGGGTTGAAGCCCAAAGTAGACAGATAAAACTCTCTGGTCTAGAAAGAAATGATGCCAAGTCTCACGCCTTTAACCGTAGGGGAGCAATATGAAAGATGCTGATGTTGTGAATGGCAGGTATGTGTTAAATATACTTTCTTAAGTATATATTTTTCAAGTTCCAAAACTTGTTCACCAGATGTAATATTCAAATGAAAATATGATGATAATTATTATAAAAACATATAATGGTTTAATGGATTGTCTTCCAGAAGTATTACAGTTACAAAATACAAAATATGTAAGTCCATTTCACTTTTAAATCAGTAGGTTTAGTGTCTTTCTCACCCAACTTTGCTTGTATCCTGAATGGATTAAGTCATAATGTGACTACTGCAGTGTAAGAAAGCATGTGTTGTGCCCATGAAGTCTTTCAAGTGAGTGAGCCCCCCCCAAGTGTCATGTAATGAGGTACTTATATGTGTAGCTTGGCACCTGTTTTGTCAATCTTAGGAACTTCTGTCCTTACAACGTGGAATCACCAGAAATAACACATGTGAAATCAGCAAATGTATATCTGTACCCCATACAGTGAATTAGTGATTAAAATTGAGCTTTTTACGTTCTTACATTCATATACCTTGAATAAAACCCTCAAAGTAGATACATTCATCATTAGGATAATAGACCTTCTTTTCTTCTTTGTCTTTTGCAATAGCAAAATAATAATAATCAATATTGCATTATTGTTATAAGATCAGTAATATAATAATGTGGATTCATGTTATGGTACGCCGTGAGTGATATTGATATAAAACTCATAATTAAACTTCCCTAAATCGAAAACGACGCAAACGGCTCCGACCATCATCTGATGTCATCTAGTCATCACATGGTGTCATCTTATCTTCATCTGATGTCTTCTGGTCATCACAGTGTGTCTTCTCATCTTCATCTGATGTCATCTGGTCATCATGTGGCGTCTTCTCATCTTCATCTGATGTCATCTGGTTATCACGTGGAGTCTTCTCATCTTCACCTATCATCTGGTCATCACATTGTGTCATCTTATCTTCATCTGATGTCATCTGGTCATCACAGTGTGTCTTTTCATCTTCATCTGATGTAATCTGGTCATCACGTGGCGTCTTCTCATCTTCATCTGATGTCATCTGGTCATCATGTGGTGTCTTTTCATCTTCATCTGATGTGATCTTGTCATCACGTGGCGTCTTCTCATCTTCATCTGATGTCATCTGGTCATCTCGTGGCGTCTTCTCATCTTCATCTGATGTCATCTGGTCATCATGTGGTGTCTTTTCATCTTCATCTGATGTGATCTGGTCATCACGTGGCGTCTTCTCATCTTCATCTGATGCCATCTGGTCATCATGTGGTGTCTTCTCATCTTCATCTGATGTCTGTTAATTATTTCCGACATAAACACAGTCTTTAGATGATAAATCCTTCTGAATATAATATGACTGCATATCGATGTGATACAGTCCATTGTTGCATTAATTATTGTTTAGTCCGTAAACTTTATTCTTTGTTGCAAAATCCATATTTTTAATCAAATTTTGATAAGAAAGCAAAGTCCATAAATGAAACATCAAATAGCTTCTCATATTTGACTAGTGTCAGTTGGACTTTCTTTGGTCGCCTTGGATATTTCCGGAATCCTCTGTGCTGCCTGTTGTCAGTTCTACAACAGTTGTTGTGACTTCTTTGGTCAGCATGGCAGGGGTTAACTCTGACACTTCCCAGCTCTTCGTATCAACCATAGCTTAGAATAGTCCTAATGCACAGAACATGTCAGATTTGCAGATTCCTGACAATACGGTATAGTGAAGCTTTGAAGATGATAAAGATCACTGAGACTTTATAATCACATTCTTCGTCTTGACATCATAGGCACCTGTTTTGTCAATCTTAGGAACCTCTGTCCTTACAACGTGGAATCACCAGAAATAACACATGTGAAATCAGCAAATGTATATCTGTACCCCATACAGTGAATTAGTTATTAAAATTGAGCTTTTTACGTTCTTACATTCATATACATTGAATAAAACCCTCAAACTAGATAAATTCATCATTAGGATAATAGACCTTCTTTTCTTCTTTGTCTTTTGCAATAGCAAAATAATAATAATCAATATTGCATTATTGTTATAAGATCAGTAATATAATAATGTGGATTCATGTTATGGTACGCTGTGAGTGATATTGATATAAAACTCATAATTAAACTTCCCTAAATCTAAAATGATGCAAATGGCTCCGACTATCATCTGATATGATCTGGTCATCACATGGTGTCTTCTCATCTTCATCTGATGTCATCTGGTCATCACGCGGAGTCTTCTCATCTTCATCTGATGTCATCTGGTCATCACGCGGAGTCTTCTCATCTTCATCTGATGTCATCTGGTCATCACGCGGAGTCTTCTCATCTTCATCTGATGTCATCTGGTAATCAACCATAGCTTAGAATAGTCCTAATGCACAGGACATGTCAGATTTGCAGATTCCTGACAATACCGTATTGCTTTGAAGATGATAATGATCACTGAGACTTTATAATCACATTGTGTGTCTTGGCACCATAGGATCATCATCCGCTGCAGGCCTGAGGTGGTGAGTGTGGATTGTGATTCACAGTCTGATTTACGACTTTACCTTTGAGATCTCTGAATAGCAGCTTTTTTCTTCTTGCAACTTTTGTAGAATCACTTGGATTTAGGAATAGTACATGTCTTTATTAAACATTGAAGACTTTTATCATAATTCTAGTATCTTGATTGTAAACTTCATTCCCTAACAATATCCCAAATCTGGCGATGTTCTCCTAACCTATAATGTCACAGCGTAGCACAGTACTCAGTATTACCATGTCATTATTATCATCATCATCAGTGGATTAATATAATTGATGTTTAGAATAATAAAACAATAGTGGATAAGAATACATGTGATATAGCATCTTTCATGTGATAACATTCTAATGTCATTGATATAATTACCTTATTAACCCTTAAGTGTCAATGTGTTTAGATGCAACTAGTGTTTTCATCTTTATTACTCAAATTTATTTGATATATATTATTTTATTTAATAACCTACCAATATAAAGTACATTTATAACCATAAACCAGAATGTATGAATATACAGTGGAACTTTGGATTAAGACTAACTTGCTTTGAGAGCATTTTGCAAGACAAATGTGTAACTTGGTTTAAGAGCAATGATTTGCAAGAAGAGCAAATCCTCACCCAGCACACTTCCGGATCCATCCTTTCACCCGCTCTGGAGGCAACTTTCTGTACATATGTACTGTATACCATTGTACGGTATATAGTATATAGCATGTCTATTAATTTGCATTGGTGGATACAGTATTGTACTTTCTTTCTGTTAACCAGTACCGCCCATTGCTTGTATGTTACCAACAATTCTATTGTATGCTGATGTGCAGTTTAATTTGTTTTATGATTTTTACTGTCCAGTATTTTGTATTAGTGACTGTGATAATTTCATATGAATACAGGACATTATTTTGTATTACTGTCATACGTTGGTATAAATACAGTAAATATTTTTGGGTCATGGAACGAATTGTCTGTGTTTCAATTACAGTAGAACCTTGGTTAACGAGAACAATCCGTTCTGGGACTGTGCTTGTTAACCAAGTTACTCGTTAGGCAAAAAATTGTTTAAATTGTTTTTTTATTTTTATCTCTACTGGCTAACACGGAACAAAGATATATTTTACCTGTATCGTTAGGCAAAGCAAGATTTCCCATAGGAAATCATTGCAATGCAGACAATTCCTTCCACAACTTGTTAAATGTCCCATCCTGGTCCCTGGTTGTGCCATTCCACAAATGCACAAACACACACAAACTCACACGCACATATTATATGCTCACCTTACCTTCCGTTCCATTGCCGGCCTGCTGGGACTTGCTGTTCAGTAGCACGGGCTGTGTATCAGGTAACCATGACGACAAGGGAGGAACTTCCGCACCCAGAGTGCTGACATCAAAGGCAGGAGCCTCTGATTGGTCAGCGCGCTGCCTTTGAGTAGCGTCTGACAGCGGAAGTTCCTGCCTTGTCGCCGATGGTTACCAATACACATCCTGGAGCAGTGAACTACAAGACCCAGGAGGCCGGCGATGGAACGAAAGGTACACATATTATGCTCACCTTACCTTCTGTTCCATCGCCGGCCTCCTGGGACTTGCTGTTCTCCGGTACAGGCTGTGTATCGGGTTACCATAACGACGAGGGAGGGACCTCCGCTGCCAGAGCACTGACGTCAAAGGCAGGAGACGCATGTATCTGATTGGCCAGCGCACTGCCTTTGAGTAGCGGTGACAGGAAGCTCCTGCTTCGTCGCTATGGTTGCTGATGCACAGCCTGGAGCGGCGAACTACAGGACCCAGGAGGCCAACGATGGAACTGAAGGTACACATATTATGCTCACCTTACCTTCCATTCCATCGCCGGCCTCCTGGGTCTTGTAGTTTGCCGCGAGGACGTCACGATGTACCCGGGAACTACAAGAACCATGAGGCTGGCAATGGAATGGAACGGAAGGTAAGGTGAGCATAATACTGTATGTGTGTTTGTGCGTGCTTGTGTGTGTTTCTGTGGACTGTAAGTGCGGGTCAGAGCGCGGTGGATGTACGGAACCGGAACTGTGTGCGGTGAGGATTTTGCTCCTACAGCAAAACTTTCTCATAAATCAAGTTACAAATTTACAGACAGCCTTGCTTGTTAAGCGAAATTCTCCTTAAGTGGGTTACTCGTTAAGTGAGGTTCCACTGTATATCCTGTGGGAAAATGTGTTTTGATATAAGAGTAACTTGGTTTAAGAGCTCACGGCCGGAACCAATTATAGTCGTAATGCAAGGGTCCACTGTACTGTATAAGTGAATGAAATATTTCTTTCATAGAATTGAAATCTTTCCTTTTAATGGTTTAATTTCTTCATCAATCACATTTAATAAAATAATATCCTTATACTAAACATTTCTCTTATAAATATTAATGTGTTCTTTCAATTGAGATGTAAAAAAAAAATAGAATAACAAATAAAAATGTATACTAAACATTTTGAATAAAAATAGGAATAAGATTAAAAATAAGGCCTTCATTATATGGATGACAGATTGATATCCTCAGTAACACATGCCCTTAATATTACCAATATGCTGTATGATTTCCATGTATGTCCCATCATCAAATTATCAAAATAATGAAGTTATGTAACTTTGCATATAGTATTCTTATTACCAGACTCCATTTTATTATATAACAATGAAAAACAACAACAAAAAACAACCTCTACTCATAATATGTATTGCATGGTGTGCACAGTACCAATATTCCAAGCTGTACTATTTGAAAATGAGATTTTTGGCAAAAAATTGCAATTTTTCGAGCTACCCCGCCACGTCACGGCAAATCTCTTTGGGACAGCCCTAGAGGTTGTTGTTTTCCATTTTATTATACCCAATTTTAATTCCATTGAACCTTATTAATATTTATTCTCTATCAAAATGTTATGAAAAATATATGAATCAAACATAATTATGTAATTGAGATAAAAAAACACATTCCCCCTTTAATACCATGAAATATGATTTTATGAAATGATTCATAGATCAAGATCAGAATTAAAAGTATTTTTGTAAATCTTCTGTATAAATCTCCAGATCACCTTTATATTGAATTATTTGTTTCAAAAGGATGTTTCCCAATCTGTGTAATCATTATAATAAAATAATCAAAAATTCTCAAAAAGTAAATACATTGGAAATAATTATTCTACACCATTGGTCTTCTGTATATTTACTACCATTGATGCGTTATTGCTTTTCCACAATTACCGTAGCTAGTCATGATAACCATTATAAGGAAATAAGGGGTGCTTCTTTTAATCGGGGTATAGCTTTACCGGAAGGTGGAGAAGGGGCACTGTGATGGCTGCAGGGGCTGTGCTGGCTGCAGGGGCTGTGCTGGCTGCAGGGGCTGTGCTGGCTGCAGGGGCTGTGATGGCTGCAGGGGCTGTGCTGGCTGCTGTCACTGTAATGGCTGCAGGAGCTGTGCTGGCTGCTGGCACTGTGATGGCTGCAGTGGCTGTGCTGGCTGCTGCCACTGTGATGCCTGCAGGGGCTGTGCTGGCTGCTGGCACTGTGATGGCTGCAAGGGCTGTGCTGGCTGCTGGCACTGTGATGGCTGCAGGGGCTGTGCTGGCTGCTGGCACTGTGATGGCTGCAGGAGCTGTGCTTGCTGCTGGCACTGTGATGGCTGCAGGGGCTGTGCTGGCTGCTGGCACTGTGATGGCTGCAGGGGCTGTGCTGGCTGCTGGCACTGTGATGGCTGAAGGGGCTGTGCTGGCTGCTGGCACTGTGTTTGCTGCAGGGGCTGTGCTGGCTGCAGGGGCTGTGCTGGCTGCTGGCACTGTGATGGCTGCAGGGGCTGTGCTGGCTGCTGGCACTGTGATGGCTGCAGGGGCTGTGCTGGCTGCTGGCACTGATGGCTGCAGGAGCTGTACTTGCTGCTGGCACTGTGATGGCTGCAGGGGCTGTGCTGGCTGCTGGCACTGTGATGGCTGCAGGGGCTGTGCTGGCTGCTGGCACTGTGATGGCTGCAGGGGCTGTGCTGGCTGCTGGCACTGTGATGGCTGCAGGGGCTGTGCTGGCTGCTGGCACTGTGATGGCTGAAGGGGCTGTGCTGGCTGCTGGCACTGTGTTTGCTGCAGGGGCTGTGCTGGCTGCAGGGGCTGTGCTGGCTGCTGGCACTGTGATGGCTGCAGGGGCTGTGCTGGCTGCTGGCACTGTGATGGCTGCAGGGGCTGTGCTGGCTGCTGGCACTGTGATGGCTGCAGGGGCTGTTCTGGCTGCTGGCACTGTCATGGCTGCAGGGGCTGTGCTGGCTGCTGGCACTGTGTTTGCTGCAGGGGCCGTGCTGGCTGCTGGCACTGTGATGGCTGCAGGAGCTGTGCTTGCTGCTGGCACTGTGATGGCTGCAGGGGCTGTGCTGGCTGCTGGCACTGTGATGGCTGCAGGGGCTGTGCTGGCTACTGGCACTGCGATGGCTGCAGGGGCTGTGCTGGCTGCTGGCACTGTGATGGCTGCAGGGGCTGTGCTGGCTGCTGGCACTGTGTTGGCTGCAGGGGCTATGCTGGCTGTCACTGTGATGGCTGCAGGGGCTGTGCTGGCTGCTGGCACTGTGTTGGCTGCAGGGGCTGTGCTGGCTGCGAGCACTGTGTTGAGTAGGGCAATGCTGCAGGCAGGCGGCGAGTGTCTCAGATGGGCTGTCGGCAGTGTGGTCTTCAATTAATGGAGCCTGGAGTCGACGCGTGCGCATACTGCGCTCTCAACTCAAGATCTCATCTGCGCATACGCCGCCTCCGGCCCATTGATCTCCCAATAGAAAACAACACCCGGTGATGGTACATGCGCAGATGAGATCTCGGCTTGTCATTGAGCCAATAGCTCAATCTGCGCACGCGCTGACTCCAAGCGCCATTTCTTTGAAACCCTCACCAAGGACAGAGCATCTGGGACACCTGCTACACCGCCTGCAGCTAGCTTCACCCTGCTCCACCAACGCCCCTGCCTCCTGTGACCCTGCTCCACCACCACTGCACCCCCCTGGTAAGACACCACCGGATTATAAGACAGACCCCTTTTTGTTTTTACCTTTTTTCTTTAAATAAAGGTAAAAGAAAAGGTAAAGACATGTTTTGTTCAATTCTACTTTGGAAAGATTCTAAATAGAAAAAAATATAAAATTAATATAAAATGTATAAAAAACTTAATACTCAAGATATCTTATACATTTGTTATGTCTTATTAAATGTAAAATATTATTACTTTCATTAATATAAAGAAATCTAATGTATTAATTAAACTCTAATTTCTTTATCACTATGGAGGTATAGATAGAATTATGCTGAATCTAATCCAAATATACTATATATATATATATATATATATATATAATTAGCTGTTCTCAGTCAGCTAACGCTAGACTCAAGGGTATACAGCTCTCCTCCCCCCAAGGGTATATAGCTCACTTCCCTTGAATAGCTCCCCCTAAAGGTATACAGCTGTCCTACCCCAAATAGTATACAGCTGTCCTTCCCTCAAAGGGTATACAGCTCTCCTCCCGAGGTTAAACAGGTCCCTTCCCCCAACGATATACAGCTCCCCTCCCCCCAAGGGTATACAGCTTTCCCCCAAGAGTATACAGCTCCCTTTCCCCCAAGGCTATACAGGCTTCCCCCAAGGGTATACAGCTCTCTTCCCCCCAAGGGTATACAGCTCTCTTTCCCCCAAGGGTATACAGCTCACCTCCCTGGTACACAGCTCTCCCCAAGGGTATACAGCTCTCCTCTGAGTGTGCAATGTACACAAAAGGATTTGTCTCTGTGACAAGACCTGTAATGATGTCACATAGAGGGGAGGAGTCAGGAGTCACATGATCAGTTCCTCAGTGGTGGCGATGACGCCATAATCAGCGTAATCATCTCGCTTCTATTTCTACTCAAATGCTCTCTGCTCACAATTAAAGAGGAAGCTTTGCATGTGAACCTTGTGGAGATGGAGGGAGTACACAGGGGTTTACGTGATTGCATACCCTGACTTCTTACCCTGAAAATGTTGCCATTTAGACTTGTGGAGGTTTTCTGCAGCCTGATGGCGCTGGCTGTCCTGAGGTACTCGATCCCCAGCTTCCAATATATTTCCCGTTGTGCCGTCCCAGCCTTATACCTGCACATGTCCCATAATATCACCCATGTTCTGACCAATGCAGTTAGGTTGCAGCAGTAGTAAGGAGTGGTACCTTAGTTTTCGTTGATGTTGGGTATTGTTGGTTTCGGTTTTCCTTAATTTTTTCCACTGAAAATTTAACTCGGTTTTCATTTGTTGCCTCAGTTTTTGTTGTTTTTTATCAATATGTCCACATGATTACACTGCTAATTTTGCGACAACAATTCTCCTGCTCCGTGTGCATTGAGTGAGTATCACTGTCATGGGGTCCTTCTCAGATATCCCACAATCAACAGAGTGAGAGATGGATGAACAATCCAAAGCATATTTATTCCATGCAATACAGAATGACCATCAAATAATCCACCACACAGAGGGTAAAATAGTCCAGAAATGGAATAAATGTTCCGGGGATGAGTCGCAATCCTCCAGAAGTCCTTCTCCAGGGAAATCGGGGTTTCTCACAGTCTCTCTGGGGTGCTGCCTGCATCCTCAGAGGATCAATCCTTCTCTCCTGTCCTTCCCAGCCTGACTGACCAATTCTTCAGGTAAGCAGAGAGTTTAGGTGGATCACAGGTTCCCCTCCCCCAGACTTAGGGACAGAAACACTACAGGGGGTGATTACCTACAGACAATACAATGTACACACAAGGAATACACAGAATGGACAGTGAACCACGCCTAAACTATGAACCTACACAACATGATACACAACCCCCCATATTCCACCATCACAATCACTCCGCTCATCAAATTGAAAATGTATGTAACAAATGTAAGATGAAATGTATTTATTCTTTACATTAGTATTTTTTAAATCATTTATTATTCCTTTTATATTAATTTTATATTAATTTCTTATTGTTTTTAGCATGAAACACTATCTTTATTCCCTATAAAATGTGTTTTTGGTATGTATTTTGCAGTGTCTAAGACAAATTAATTGGATTTACATTGATTCCTATGGAAATAATTGCTTCGGTTTTCAGGATTTCACTGATTATTATTATAATTATTATTATTATTAATAATTATTACTATTATTATTATTATTATTATTATTATTAATTATCCACGAAAACCGAGGTATTTATAGAAGGACTGTAAATCAATGTATCCTAACTACAGTTTATGCCTCTAATCCAAAACTTTCACTCCTCTAGTAGCTATCCCTACGTACTATCCCTTCTCCATAAGCTTGCCCTACACTAAATGCAGTAAAGAGTGGTGTTATTATAGAATTAGCCCAAAAAAAGGCTGTTGGTGTACTGTTGTATCAGCAGGTACTGTCACTGTCCCTTCTCCAGCAGAACCTCTTCCTACACTGTTTCCGAGTACAGTGCTCTGAGCATGGCGTTACCGGGTCTTATATAGGTGATGGCTGATGGATGATGGCTGACCAATCAGAGTAATTACCATGATTGACAAGCAATCCATGCATGTATGTACAACACAGCTGGAGAAAAAGAGTTGAACCATACATCCAAAAATCATCAGATGATGATCCCCAGTGCCACGCGCTCGCTGCCTAGGAGTAACTGTTACGGGGGGCTGTCTGATAAGAACCTAAAGGAGTATCAGACAGTCAGGGTCCACCGTGCAAAGACTCTGCTGCAGACTATGGCAGAGTGCAATACCTCTGTTAACTCACAGAAGGATATAATAAGTAAGTAAAGCAATTCCTCCCTTACTTGGAGGGTGTGTGGAATGATCTCTGTTAATAATCACAGAGACAAAGGCAATGTGTGCGAAATGGCACCTACCTAGGTCCGCTCTTCTAGTGGTGCAAAAGAGACGAACAGCAGCGTAAGCCGCACAAAGCTCCTACCTGCGTTCGCTCCACTAGTGTGCGAGGACACGAACCACTAGATATGGCACCTGCCTAGGTCCGCTCTTCTAGTGGTGCAAAAGAGACGAACAGCAGCGTAAGCCGCACAAAGCTCCTACCTCTGTTCGCTCCCCTAGTGTGCGAGGATACGAACAACTGCCAGACGCAGTATAAGGAACGTTACCCTAGCGGCAACGTCCACCTACGAGTCGAACCACAAGGCCCAGCCAGACCATGTGCCTCAGGCACCTGCCTATGTCCGCTCCCCTAAGAGGTAAGGATACGGACAGCAGCCGAAGCTGTAAGGTATAAGAACGCTACCCTGCCGGTAGAGCTCACCTAGTATAGACAGAGGAATGCCTAGAGGAACGCGCACAGAGCGTCTACTCTTATGCATGAACCAAGAGGACTGAGCGCCATGCGGCGTGTGTCAGGGTCTTATATAGACTCTGTGCCTCATCCAAGATGGAGGACACCAGAGCCAATCCGCTGCCAGAACGACAGGAGTGACATCATGCTGGCCTATCACTGAGCAAGGCATCACAAGCACATGACCAGCGACCAATCGGCATAGAAGGTGTCAGAGACATGTGACCTCGTGTCAGCGATGATGTCACCCGCACATGTGCAATGGCTCCAAGATAGGACTTAGTCTCTGGCGCTCGCACATGTGCAGTAGCAAGAAATCTGGACTTAGTCTCCAGCGCTCGCACATGTGCAGTAGCAAGAAATCTGGGCTTAGTCTCCAGCGCTCGCACATGTGCAGTAGGAAGAAATCTGGACATAGTCTCCAGTGCTCGCAGCAACCGTAACAGTACCTCCCCCTCAAGGGCCCCCCTCCCGGCGACGCAGGTAATCGGCAACTAAGTCGGGAGCATGGACAGCCTCCTCAGGCTCCCAAGAGCGATGTTCCGGGCCGTAACCCTCCCAATCTATCAAGAAGAACCTGCGCCCTCTAACCATCTTAGAACCAACTATGGCTCGTACCTCATAGCTAGAGCGAGAGGAATCAGAGGCAGGAGAGTGCACTTCACGAGCGTGAGGTAAAATAGCCGGCTTTAGCAGTGAGACATGGAATTTGTCATGAATCCTAAGATGGACGGGTAACTTCAATTGGTAGACTACAGGATTTACCTGTCGAAGAACCTCATAAGGACCCAGGAAGCGAGGAGCAAATTTGACAGAGCTCACTCTAAGTCTCACGTGTTTTGCAGAGAGCCACACAAAGTCCCCTGGAGAAAAGACAGGAGCCGGGCGACGAAACCGATCGGACACCGTCTTCATACGGTCCTTAGCTGCTTGGATCGACTCTTGAGTCCGATCCCAAACTTCTGTGGCATTAGTTGCCCAGTCGGCCACAAGAGGAGGAGGTGCAGCAGCGGGAAACGGTACCGGTACCCTAGGGTGTTGCCCATTATTGAGTACGAACGGTGTCTGCCCAGTGGCCTCAGCCACGAATTGTTAAGGGCAAATTCTGCCCAGGGTAGGAGGGAGGACCAGTTATCGTGGTTCTCAGCAACAAAGTGTCGAAGGTATATAATCATAGATTGATTGGTACGCTCAACCAAACCATTGGTCTCCGGATGGTATGCCGAAGAGAGATTCAACTCAATTTGCAGAAGGCTACAAAGATCTCGCCAGAAACGGGAAGTAAATTGAGGGCCTCTATCACAAATGATACGATCTGGCATCCCGTGAAGCCTAAAGACATGCTTGAGGAATAGTTTGGCTAGTACCCTGGAAGATGGGATTCTCGATAACGGTACGAGATGAACCATCCGGGAGAAATGGTCCGTAATGACCCACACAAATCTATGTCCCTGTGAACATGGAAGATCACCCACAAAATCCATGCCTACCACCTCCCATGGTCTATCTGGCACTGGTAAAGGATGCAAGAGCCCAGCCGGTCTCTGCCGTAATGGACGGTTGCGAGCACACGAGTAGCAGGAACCAACATATCTCTTGACGTGGCTGGCTAAGTGTGGCCACCAATACCACCTCTCCAGTAACTCTCGTGTCCGCCTAATACCAAAATGCCCACCCACCTTTGAGGTGTGGGCCCATGACAGTATATCATTCTGTCGATCAGGCGGAACAAAGGTCTTGCCCGGTGGGATTTGGTCTAACGTCACAGGGGAGAGCGTATGAAAAACCCTGGAGGGTAGGATAAGACGAGGTTCGTCAATCTCTTCCTGGGTAGAAAGCATAGAGCGAGACAGGGCGTCTGCCTTGTTATTCTTACTCCCAGACAGATAGTTGATGGAGAAGTGAAAGCGGGAGAAAAACAAGGACCAGCGGGCTTGGCGAGGATTCAGACGCTGAGCGGTTTGTAAGTACGTCAGATTCTTATGGTCTGTATAGACCTGGAAAGGATGTTTTGCTCCTTCCAGCAAGTGACGCCACTCCTCCAAGGCTAATCTCAAGGCGAGCAGTTCCCTATCCCCAATGGTATAGTTTCTCTCTGCCGGTGAAAAGGTTTTCGCAAAGAAGAAACACGGCCTTTTTCTACCTGCACCGTTCTTTTGATACAAGACCGCACCAGCACCCACTGAAGAGGCATCAACCTCCAAGAGGAAGGGCTTACTCTCATCGGGTCTTTGAAAAACGGGAGCAGTTGAAAAGTGTCTTTTTACTGCCTCAAAAGCCTGAGATGTCTCAGTAGACCAGGCTTTGGGATTAGCACCTTTCTTAGTCAAGGCCACCAAAGGGGCCACCAAAGTAGAAAAATGGGGTATGAACTGCCTGTAATAATTTATGAATCCTAAGAAGCGTTGCACCGCCTTCAAGGAATGAGGTTCGGACCATTGCAGGACCGCAGAGAGCTTTGCAGGATCCATAGCCAGGCCCTCTTGTGAGATAATGTAACCCAAAAAAGGCAATGAGGACTGCTCGAATACACATTTCTCGAGTTTAGCAAACAATGAGTGCTCCCTTAAACGGGAAAGGACACGAACGACATCCTGGCGATGAGTCTCCAGATCAGGAGAAAAAATCAGGATGTCGTCCAGATACACCACTACTGAGGATAACAGTAAATCCCTGAACACATCGTTTACGAAGTCCTGAAATACTGCGGGTGCATTACATAACCCAAAAGGCATGACGAGGTATTCATAGTGACCGTCTCGGGTGTTAAAAGCGGTCTTCCATTCGTCACCCTTTCGAATTCGTACCAAGTGATACGCACCCCGCAGATCCAACTTCGTAAAAACTTGAGCTCCTCTCAGTCTGTCAAAGAGCTCCGAAATTAAAGGTAATGGGTATTTGTTCTTTATTGTGATTGCGTTGAGACCCCTGTAATCTATGCAGGGACGCAAATCACCCTCTTTCTTCCGAACAAAGAAAAACCCAGCTCCTGCGGGAGAGACAGACTTACGAATGAACCCCTTCTCTAAACTCTCTCTTATATAGGTCGACATGGCCTCCGACTCAGGTATCGACAGGGGGTAAACCCTGCCTTTAGGTGGAACCGAACCTGGGATAAGGTCTATGGCACAGTCATACGGCCTATGGGGTGGAAGAACCTCAGCACCCTGTTTGGAGAACACGTCAGCGAAATCCAAATAAGTGTAGGTGTGGAGGTCACCTGAGCTGTAGTATGTTTGTTTAAACGTAATAAGAATATCTGTGTATATAACTAAATCAAAATCTAGATGTAGATGCAAAATTATCTGTCTGTCTATGTAGCAATTGCACAGATCTATAGTATAATTCAAAGTTGTATAATCATGAAGGAGTTAACTAAAGATGATGAAGCCAGGATGTGAAGCTACAAAGTCTTATCAGTAATGTTCACATAGAAAGAATGTTTTAATGAACATCTGTTGGGAGAAATAGGGGAGTGACACTCCCACAAACTCTGTGTATCATTTTCAAGGCCGAAGGTGCCTTCTGTAATAATTAAGTTTCTTTCAATATAATAATGTGCTCAGTGGGTATTGCTGACTCAAGGAGAGAGCATGTTGTCTGTGTGTTCTTTGTCTTATATACATTGATATATATCGGCACTGGTATACAGCATTAATGGGGCACCGTCTCTGGATCCTAAACGAAGACGCCATTAGCAGTCTTGACCCAAAATTCCTCCCTTGACAGTTTGGCGCACCCAACGTGGAGCTCCTTCAAGGACGCAATACCGACCTGCAAATACCGATCGTTTGGATGTCACGGACTGAGACCTCCCTCCGCTCCAACCAGGCTGATCACCTCCGACCCCACGGGTAAGTGTTACATACTGTGTATTCACTACCGTTGTGGTTGGTTTTGGAGAGGAGGGAGTGACGGGCTGTGTGTCCATATCGGTGTTAAAAGGTACCTGATTGTGACTCAGGGGTGTTGCCCGCTGGAGCTTAGAGCACGATCCCAGCCCTGAGGTGTGGATCGAGTGTCACAAGGGATCCAGAGGACGGTTGTTAGGGCAGGAAAGATGGTGGTGGCTGGATATAGCTAGTTAGACTGACCCGGTCTGTAATTAAAGACGCGGGGGGGTTCCCGAGATCGAAGATAGTGAGTTAGGACGTTTAAATATTGGTACAGCTGACCAAGTCTGGAGGCCGGGACTTGTTTGTATGTGCATATGCATTCTTGTACGACCTCCTCCGTGACACGGAAGATTTTCACGTGACCGAAGATAGTGAGTTAGGACAATAAAAAATATTGGTGCAGCTGATCAAGTCCGGAGGGAATACATTTTGTACCCCTCCTCCGTGACGCGGGATACCCTTATTACTATATAGCTGAGGAGTTGCCAGCTAGTATAGAGGTGTAGCCTTAGGTGCCGGCCGGACTCTAACGTACACCGCATAGTCATATTAGTGTAATCCAGACACCACCAACATAGCAAAAATGTTCAGACAGAGGAGACAGAAAGCTGAGAGGCCTGAAGGTTCACAGAATGTGTTGGAGCTAGTTGCAGAGAGAGAAGGGAAGAAAGCTGTACGCCATGCCTTGGAGATTTTTAAAATGTTAGAATTACCAAAAGGAGGTCGGTTACAACCGTCACTATGGGCAACAGCATTGAAAGCAAAAAAGGGCAAGTTAAAAGACAGGAGATTGTTGAATGATGCAGAATTGTTTGGCAGAATATCGCAGGCATTGCTATCAGAAAGATATATTGAAGTCAAAGAAGAGGATGAGCAAGGGGATGTTGTGTTTTTCTATATGTTACCCGAGTCTGAGGACAGATCTGAGGGTCCTCCGGCAGGTTGTTTTGTTGCTGCCCCACAACCTGATCCCCATTCTATTCCCCGTCCCGGAGATATTCACAGATGCTGCAGTCACTAGACAGCATCCCTTAACCCTTTCCACACCCATACCCATTTTCCCTCCCATACCTGCAATGCCGTCTCTCCCCTCACCGGCCAGTCTGCCATCACACTCCCCAATTACCAATCCCCTCCCCTTGGATCCCCCTTTTTCCCTTAGGACACATAGTGAGCCTTACCCCGAACCTGACGAGGAACAGCCCTCATTTAAATATGTCCCTTTCAACCCCACCCAGTCAGCGGCATTAATCCCCTGCCTGCCAGATCCCAGCATTAACCCTATGCGATTTTATAGGAAGATGCTACAGGTCCATCAGTTATACTCAGCTGCCCGGAAGGACCTTGTTAATCTCACCAAAGTAAAAGCAGGAGACAGTTTTTGGCCCTTAATGGAGCCCCATCTCACAATGCCCCCAGGCACTGATGACACCATTTTCCAAAGTGGACAACAGTATTGTGCCGCTTTAAAAAGATGGGCTCAAGATCAATTGGTATATACAAATGTGCCGGTGCAGCCCCCGCCACAGCCCATGCCCCAACAAAGTCCAAACCCCGTATACGTAGCTCCCAATCAACAAAGCCAGCAACAGAATTGTTGGCGTTGTGGTCAGCCCGGTCACTATCAAAGAAAGTGTCACACCCCCAAATCTCAGTGTTTGGCCAGGTACCCTCAAAACCGTAACCAAAACTTGCAACACATAAATTTACAATAAAGGTGTTCCCTGTAGATTCAGTAATGATCTACCTGAAGCCAGGTGTGCCTTTTCCCAGAGTATCATAGTATCCCTTTAAATCAGTCCCAGGAGATTTTCCAAGATACTGCCCACAGTCCGGCTGCACCCAGGAGTCTGCCCCAACCTTCCCTAATGACACAGGGGGGAGCCCCGGACTGCTTGCTTTTGTTGCAGTGATTTCCAGTCCCAAGCTATCAATTTTAATGATGCTCTCGCACTCCTGCAGGGATTTGTGGGAGGGTATACAGTACGCTGCTAGTTATTATAAGTTGTAAAAAAAAAAAGTAGTTTCAGCAGATTTACAAAGCTGTTTCTGTCTTATGTACTAACAAGTGCTTTTTCCGGCTGGTGGAGTGGATTTTGTTTAATCCTTAGAGTTCAAAATTTCATAGGAGATTGTCAATAGTATTCTGCTGCTATTTAAATAATTAAATTAATTTTGCAGGGAAAAGTCTATTTTTTAAAATATACAAATTAGGTTTTTTTTGTTTTTATGGTTATGTTTTTGTTTTCTATTATTTTTGCATACAAACTGCCAATATTGATTATTTTCCTTTTTCTTTTGTAGATACAGAATATCTATGAACCCTGTTGTAAGGTTCCAAAATTTCCCAGTAGAGTATAAGTTATATTTATTTGTTGGTTAATCATATTGTTTACTGTTATAGATCTATATATTTTGTCAAAGTAGTATATATAAAAAGGGAGGAAGTAGATATCTATTATATTTTTCTAGCAGCAGACATATTGGATAGGCTTTAAAGCAGGCTTTAAAGCTGGCCTTTCTTTTGCAACAGTTATGTCATGTTTATTGGATTATTATGAATGTAGGAATATATGTCTGTTATAGGAATGATCTAATCTATATTTCTTTTAGTTTTTGTTTTTATAGATGAAACCAGATGATGGTCGATTCTGCACTGGATATGCTACAATTTGCACAACATGAGGTAGTCTAAATTTAGGCCACTTCCTCCCCTTCTATCGGTACGAAAGGAAGTGACGTAAGTGCCTCTCTAGATGGGTGGAGCAGAGGTAGGTAAGATAGTCAAAATGTGTATGTAGGATGTAGATCTTTCCTGTTGTCAAATAAGCTAGGCACGCCAAAAAGAAAGTCTAGATCTGAGCTGATGGAATCGGATGGAGATCCCCGCACAGGTGCAGCGGACCAAGAAGCAGTGAACGGGCCTAGAGTTGAGGAGTCCTTTACCATGCATAAAGACCATGCCTCGGTGACACCGGTCACGTCAGTGACTTCTGTCACTCCTTGTGTTCTTAAATCCCTACAGGATCAAGTGAACCAATAAGGAGTGGAGTGCGAGACGCAGGGAGCCGGCTGACTGAGGAAGGTCTGTGGATGAAGGGCGGTAAGCTTTCTCTGCCATGAGATCTCTTCTTAATGATGGCCCAAGTAACATGGACTAACATCTGTGAAAGTTGGATATCAGTGTGCGCTTTGGTGACGCCAGGGTTCAGTACCCAGGTAGATAAACTCACCCGGTCTTGTGGAGCACGTTTTTAAAACAATGAGGAAAAACTGTAAAGAGTCCGTAGAAACACCCTGCACCTGCTCTACCCATTCTTAGAGACTGCAAACTGATTATAGATGTTTATCATGAGCACGTTGTATGCAAGTCTGTGCGTGTTGTGTAGATTTCTTTCCAGGTCTGGTCAGAGGCTTTCCAGTGCAGAAAACGACGTCATTGCTGAAAATCCACATAATGCAAGTGGTATGTAAACAAACAAACAAACTGATAAGTTGTAAATCAATGCGTGTTGTATTTCTCTTTAGTGTGTGTTGTGTTTCTCTTTAGTAATAAACAGGTTCCAATGTAAAATGTTTTTCTTTGGTCTAGCGCAAACCATGTATAATTTTCATTTGATTGACTAATTAGAGAAATAAACAAGTCTATTTTCTAATTCCAGATCTTAAATCAGAGTTAGTAGTATATGGTTTTCGGTCAGGAGACTGATTAAGAAATTTCGATAAAGCTCAACGGCAGGACAACATAGATTCACGCCCCGCATTGCAGAAGGGTCGATCCACAGAAGCTGCACTGAGCGTCCTGCTTATATTTATCCTTTACGAAAAACCTGTACAGTCCCAAACCATCATTGCCGAAACAGTTAGAAGAGAGGACTTAGAGAACCTTGAGACATGGGAAAGTCCAACTACAAAGGGTGAGGACTCGCCTAGGGGTCCTTGGTCTCAAACCGGTGAAGAAATCCCATTTCCCTCTCCACCCATGCCTCAACGTTCAGTCAGGCAGGATTTACCAACAGATCTTTCTTCCTCTTTTCCTAAGGGAACACAGTACCCTTAGTATTTGGAAATGGCAGAAATAAGTCAAGGGGAGACTGTTGAAGGTACGAATTGAGTAACCTAAAATACTTAATTCAGCCATTTCATAGACCCAAAAATGTGGTTTGGTTAATGTAATCTAACCATTACAAATGTTTTTGTTTCCTACTAATTTCAGTAATTTTCCTTAATACAAAATGCTAGATATGGAAAATCTCATTTCAGGAAAAGTTTTGGAAGAGCCTATCCCATCAGGCTGATGTCTCTCCGGCCTAGTCTGCTGAGCACTGGCAGTGACACGCGAGTTGACGTCACATCTCAAAAACCAATGGACCCGACACAACCGAAGCAGAAAGCGGCTGCTATTCAACCCATTATCCCAGAAGGTTTTTCCAAGTCTGGGCCACAAACTGTTCACATGAAGCCTCATCATGTTTTGTTGTTTTTTTATCAAGAGCAGATTATCCAGGTTCACAAAGTTGCCCTAAGTGGACTAGCACTGACTAAGCATCCTCCTTTTTGTTTAATATCCAGAAAGAAGAACCATGGACAATTTTCAAATGTCCTTTTGTTTTTTGTTTTTTTAATTATGTGTTAATTTTTAAATAAGGTTTAGATTCAATTTTTCCTAATCAGGATAATGTGCCCTAATAAGAGTAATAACGCCAATTCTAATAGCCCCTATAAATCATAGAGTTATATTTAATAAATAAAAATAAGTACTTAAGGGGGGAGCTAAAAAAAAGCCTATAGTGTTAAATTAAACAACCGATTTTATGAAAAGCCCGCATATATAGATATAGATATAATTAAAGTCCCAAGGGCAGTAGGTCACAAATAAGTCCCAAATAATAAAATATATCTAAATGGGGAAAATTTTTAAATTTAAGGTTAATAATATTCACAGATATTTTATTAAAGGGGGGACTGTGGAGGTCACCTGAGCTGTAGTATGTTTGTTTAAACGTAATAAGAATATCTGTGTATATAACTAAATCAAAATCTAGATGTAGATGCAAAATTATCTGTCTGTCTATGTAGCAATTGCACAGATCTATAGTATAATTCAAAGTTGTATAATCATGAAGGAGTTAACTAAAGATGATGAAGCCAGGATGTGAAGCTACAAAGTCTTATCAGTAATGTTCACATAGAAAGAATGTTTTAATGAACATCTGTTGGGAGAAATAGGGGAGTGACACTCCCACAAACTCTGTGTATCATTTTCAAGGCCGAAGGTGCCTTCTGTAATAATTAAGTTTCTTTCAATATAATAATGAGCTCAGTGGGTATTGCTGATTCAAGGAGAGAGCATGTTGTCTGTGTGTTCTTTGTCTTATATACATTGATATATATCGGCACTGGTATACAGCATTAATGGGGCACCGTCTCTGGATCCTAAACGAAGACTCCATTAGCAGTCTTGACCCAAAATTCCTCCCTTGACATAGGTATGGGAGAGAGATCAGTAGATGCAACCGCAATGACCTTAGGTGGTAAGTGAAGACATCGGGACTGACCTTTCGAACCCCAACTAATAATGCTGTCAGACTCCCAGTCAATGTGAGGAGCATGAGTCCGAAGCCATGGGAGACCCAGAAGGACGTCGTCTATACCCTCAGGCAAAACAAGAAAAGAAATCTCCTCTATGTGACCCTGAGACAGGGAAAGGCGCAAGGGAACTATCCTCAATGTAATGGAGTCAGACAACATAGTTCCATTAACAACACGGACAGGAATAGGCGCCTCCAACATGATAGAGGGAATATTGTGTCCCTTTACAAATCCTGAGGACACACAAGTCCCGTCAGCTCCGGAATCCACAAAAGCCATAATAGGCCATGTATTCTCAGATAACGAGAGCTGACCTGGGATACAACACTTAGAGGGTGCAGAAGACGTCTCTAGTAACCCCCCTCTAATGGTTACTAGGCCAGGGAGTTTCCCTGACGACTAGGACACTTGTTGGCATAGTGCCCAGCCTGACGACATACGTAACATATAGGAGGACCAGACTTGCGTAATCTGGAAGACGTATGACCTAACTCCATAGGAGTGGGAGATGTTTCAGATGCTGATGAAGATGGTAGTGGACCCTCAACAACTGGAATAGCCCGATGCTTAGGGCGTAAGGAAGAGACCTCGAGTCTACGTTCCTTATGGCGTACATCGATCCTCGTTGCTACTGTGATCAAGTCCTCCAGAGAAGCAGGGACCTCACGAGTAGCAAGAGCATCCTTGACATAGCCTGCCAACCCTCTCCAGAAGATAGGAATCAACACCTTCTCTGGCCAATCTAGTTCTGCCACCAGAGTTCTAAAAGCAATGGCATAAGAACTAGTGGATACCGAACCCTGATATAGATCTAACAGTCTCAGGGCCGCATCATGGGTAACCTGCGGACCCATGAATACCGCCTTAAGAGCATCAAGAAAGTCTTGATGTCTCAGAGTAACCACATCAGAGCGCTCCCATAGGGGAGTCGCCCATTCTAAGGCTTTGTCCTGAAGTAAGGAGATGATAAAGCCTACTCTGGACCTCTCTGTAGAGAAGCGAGAAGAGTTGACCTCTAGATGTATCTGACACTGACTAATGAAACCACGACATGATCTGGCATCGCCAGAATATCTGTTTGGCAGAGCAAGTCGAGGATCATGTGCAGATGTCACCATGGTCTGAGGTTTATCCTCTATACTCTTGAGCCGTGACTCAAGTACTTGTATGTAACGGTGTAACTGCTGATATTCTGCCATAACTGCCAGACCCTTGGCTCAGTCCTAATGTTACGGGGGGCTGTCTGATAAGAACCTAAAGGAGTATCAGACAGTCAGGGTCCACCGTGCAAAGACTCTGCTGCAGACTATGGCAGAGTGCAATACCTCTGTTAACTCACAGAAGGATATAATAAGTAAGTAAAGCAATTCCTCCCTTACTTGGAGGGTGTGTGGAATGATCTCTGTGAATAATCACAGAGACAAAGGCAATGTGTGCGAAATGGCACCTACCTAGGTCCGCTCTTCTAGTGGTGCAAAAGAGACGAACAGCAGCGTAAGCCGCACAAAGCTCCTACCTGCGTTCGCTCCACTAGTGTGCGAGGACACGAACCACTAGATATGGCACCTGCCTAGGTCCGCTCTTCTAGTGGTGCAAAAGAGACGAACAGCAGCGTAAGCCGCACAAAGCTCCTACCTCTGTTCGCTCCCCTAGTGTGCGAGGATACGAACAACTGCCAGACGCAGTATAAGGAACGTTACCCTAGCGGCAACGTCCACCTACGAGTCGAACCACAAGGCCCAGCCAGACCATGTGCCTCAGGCACCTGCCTATGTCCGCTCCCCTAAGAGGTAAGGATACGGACAGCAGCCGAAGCTGTAAGGTATAAGAACGCTACCCTGCCGGTAGAGCTCACCTAGCATAGACAGAGGAATGCCTAGAGGAACGCGCACAGAGCGTCTACTCTTATGCATGAACCAAGAGGACTGAGCGCCATGCGGCGTGTGTCAGGGTCTTATATAGACTCTGTGCCTCATCCAAGATGGAGGACACCAGAGCCAATCCGCTGCCAGAACGACAGGAGTGACATCATGCTGGCCTATCACTGAGCAAGGCATCACAAGCACATGACCAGCGACCAATCGGCATAGAAGGTGTCAGAGACATGTGACCTCGTGTCAGCGATGATGTCACCCGCACATGTGCAATGGCTCCAAAATAGGACTTAGTCTCTGGCGCTCGCACATGTGCAGTAGCAAGAAATCTGGACTTAGTCTCCAGCGCTCGCACATGTGCAGTAGGAAGAAATCTGGACATAGTCTCCAGTGCTCGCAGCAACCGTAACAGTAACCCTAGACTCTGATCTCTCTTTCAAGCCACACATCCAAGCCCTTTTCACCTCCTGTCGGCTCCAACTCAAAAATATTTCCCGGATCCTTACATTCCTTTCCCAAGAAGCTGCAAAAACCCTAGTACATGTCCTTATTATCTCCTGTCTGGATTATTGCAACCTTCTACTCTGTGGCCTCCCTTCTAACAGTCTCACACCCCTACAATCTATTCTAAACTATGGTGCCCGGCTAATCCACATGTCCCCCCGCTACTCTCCGACCTCTCCTCTCTGCCAATCCCTTCACTGGCTTCCCATTGCCCAACGACTCCAGTTCAAAACCCTAGAAATGACATACAAAGCAATCCACAACCTGTCTCCTCCCTACATCTGTGACCTTGTCTCCCGGTACTTACCGCACATAACCTTCGATCCTCACAAGATCTCCTTCTCTACTCCCCACTCATCTCCTCTTCCCACCACCGCATCCAAGATTTCTCCCGTGCCTCCCCCATACTCTGGAATGCTCTGCCACAACACATTGGACTCTCACCTACCTTGGCAAGCTTCAAAAGGAACCTGAAGACCCACCTCTTCCGACAAGCCTGCAACCTGCCATAACCCTCAGTCTGATACAGCGCCGCACTATCAGCTCTACCGTCACCTACTGTATCCTCACCTATCCCTTGTAGACTCTGATCCCTCGCGGGCAGGGACCTCTCTCCTCCTGTACCTGTTTGTTTCTTGTATTGTTTATGATTATTGTACTTGTCCCTATTATGTATACCCCTTTCACATGTAAAGCGCCATGGAATTGATGGCGCTATAATAATAAATAATAATAATCTAATGCTGATGGGCAAAAATATATATACCTGAACATGAGGTTCTTGGTTCAGCATTCTCATCAGACTGAATGAAGCCCACTGGCATGTCACGGCGAACTTTTGAATAGATCCCTAACTTACATGAAGCCTTAAAAGGTGCAGTGCTGCATGTCAACCACCACCGCAGCGACAGTGCACCAGCAGGGCTGGTGACCTGGTGCCTCACAACACCCATGCTGCGGTGGTTTTATGTTGGTTGAGTGGTGTGGCCTCAAGTCATGGATACTTATTCTTGCACCAGGTCACCTGACTTGCTGGTGCACTGTTGCAGGGGTGGTGGTTGGCATGCGGCGCAACACCTTTTAAGGCTTCATATAAGTTAGGGACCCACTCACAGGTTCGCTGTGATGTGGCAGTGGGCTTCCTACAGTCTCAATGTTGAACCAAGAACCTGATGTTCATTAGATCAACTGATGATTTTTGGATGTGCGGTTCATGTCTTTTTCTCCAGCTATGTTGAATCCCTGCATCTATAGCGTCTGGAAAACAGCCATAGGGACTCGAGCATGGCGCCTTAGTAACAGGATCCTCTGGCTAGTACCAAACATACCGAGCAGCCCGATGCTTGATCGAGTACAGAGCAGTGCCGAGCACACTCGTCTCATCCATTTCCTGTGGTGCAATAAAATAATAATAATAATAATTCAATATTAACCCCTTCTTCACTGCAGAATTTACCCATAGACCTCTGTAGATGGCCACACATATCGGGAATCTACAAATAACCTGGCAGGCACTATGAAGACATCATGGTCACACAGTATACCGGGGCACATTTCTGCCTCCCTTTGTGGAGTCCAACGCTCCCTGTACATGTGCTATAATTTGTATAATCAGAGATGTCTTGTCCCGTAACAATCCGCAAAGAGCACTCACCTGCTTTCTCTCTCATGGCTTCGATGAGGTTCTTAGATTCATTGAACACGCGTCTTTCCATGGACGTCTTCCCCATACCGCAATTTCTCAAGGCGTTGATAGTGAACCTGCGGAGCTGCCGCCATCTCTCTCCGCTAAGGCTGGGGAAACCTGTGGAGCAGAAGATGTGAAATATAATTTCAGTTCTTCATGCAGCATTGCTGAAAAGATAAATAAAGCAAGGAGCTGGAAAAGTTGAAGAGTTTGAGATCTGCAGAGGGTCAGAGGTCATAAGTGCCCAAAAATTACCATTCAAATCTGTGAAATCACCAGACTGAAGACAAAAAGAGCAAGAAACACCAGGAGCTCGGAGAGTAGAGTCCTAAAACGTAAATTCTGTGAAAGGTCCTCACCACCATCAGAAAGTGAATCCAGCAGTGACCCTGCAGACTTGTGATACTTGTTTGATAAAGGTTCTCCAATTTCAAATTTGTTACGACTGTTCGGCTCGGGGTCGGTAACACCAGCACTTTCCCCAAGAGTCGACAATGTTCGGTTTTGTTCGATAACTGATCGCGTTTTCGAAAATGGCTTGTCTAATAACATCTTATGCTTTTTGATAGGATTGTGGCACTGTATGATGAATGGGGGAACCTGTTTAATGATTGGAGGGGGTGGGAGAAGCCAGAGGAGCAGCGCTTATTTTTTTATAAGTTTATTTGCAGCTGCTCCTGCAGCCAATCATGCGCAGAAAACATCCACAGATTCGGACACAAGGCCTTGTCATTGGCTACCTAAGTCAAATGTCCTTCTGGATATAAAATGAAAATAAAATAAATCAATGCCAATTTGTTATTGCTAAAGCTTAGGGAAGGTGCTGCTACCGGAGGCGTTAGACAGTGAGCTTAGCTAGGGGTTTAATCATAGGTAGTTGAGATAGATAGGAAAGTAATAGTGTAGAGTAGGGATGTGCAGTCTAGGGAAAGGTGTGTGCTATAAATCGGCATTTCATTATAAAAATAAGGATTGCTACTTGTAGTGCCTACTAAAAAGTTGCCAGTGAACAATCTAAATAGGTATTGATACTTATTTCTGCCTCCTCCAAATTAGCCAGTGAACCACCTTTCTAGGTGTTGTAGCTTATTACTGCCTGCTCCAAAGTACCCTGTAAACCACAATTCTAGATATTGTTACCTAGTAGTGCCTGCTCTAAATTTGCTAGAGAACTAGCTAAATAGGTCTTGGCACTTTTCAATGCCTAATCCAAATTACCCAGTGAACCACATTTCTAGGTATTGGTACTTTTCGGTGCCTTCCCAAAATTACCATCTCAGGCAAGAAATAAAGAATTTATCTTTTATGTCAGGTGTCTGACAGGTGTGGGCATAGGGTTGCGAAGTATTTGTTTCAATGGGTAGGGTACATCAACCACGAGTGGTGAATCATGACTAGGTTGTGGTGAAAGTGTGAATAGGCGGAGTGTTCAAGGTGTATGTGTGGGACGTTCTATTGTTAGTCAAAGCTCTTGTGAGCAAACACCCGCCCATCCTATCCCAAGAGAAATGAGAACAACGTCTGTTACTGGACAGGCTACTACACTAGATTTTTAGCACATTGTTTCAACTTCAAAATGAGGGTGATAAAAAGCATGTGCTAGAGTGGATGGCAAGCGCTGCATCAAGTGGCCTCTCCTCCTCTTCCTGCATCTCAACATCACACACAGTTCCTTCCTTTGAGGTGTCACCCCAATTACACTTGTTTGCGCCCGCATCTTTCAGCCTACCAATTAACCAGTTGATATGCAATGTGGCTATATGGTGGAATTCCTCTCTGCACCTGTTGCAGTGACATTGGTAGCAGCAGCAAGGCTTGGTGTACTATATCATGAGGCATAGCCTGGGACACCGCAGTCCAGATGTGGGGCAAATCACAATTGCGGAGAGGGCACAGATAAAATACCTCTGCACCCTCCTTGACAGTTTTCAAATGGCTGCAAAGATGGTTAACACTGATGATGCTATCATCAGCATCACTATTCCGCTCATCTACATGTTGGAGAACACTTTCAATAGTCTGTGGGAGGAGGTGGTGGTCCCAGAAGAACATTAGGAAGAAGAGGAGGATGTGAAAGGGATACAATTTCCTGTCAGGTCCGCACAGTTATCACACAGGCGGGTGTCATGGGAGAGTAGAGTCCATGGCTGGAGGCGGGCTCATGGTAGCAGACAAAGTGGTAGTGAAGGTGCAGGAGCCGAGGAACAAATGGAAGAGGAAGAGGTGATGGGCACAGAAAACTCCAGAGACAAAAAAGATCTTGATACCATCTCTTTTGTCCATGGTTGGTGGGAGGGGACAGAGGAGGCAAACTCGAGTGTTACACCACCACCAACAGAACATGGACTTGGACCTCATGAAAGCCTCCGACACATGAGCGCCATCTTGCTGCAACATGATGTCCGTATTGTCAGAATTAGAAATAGTGCTATATGGAGATAAGGTATGCACACCAGTGACTATGTAAGGGGAATATATGAAAAGCAGAAACTGCTGTGTGAATACTGACATGAAAAATCCAATAGCTATATGTAAGAGTGAATATGTGAAAAATGGAACCTGCATTACTGCCATGAACATATGAATCAAGAGAAATTTAGCTACTGAATTGATCAATGCAATAGAGCCCCAACACTACGCCAAAGTATTTCTCTACGTTGGGGTCCCTAGCTAGTGTTTGTCCTCTCATGCAGTTAAAAAACTTACCGAGTATGGGAAGCTGAGACCCAGGCTATTTTATACGTATAATGTGGACTGGCAATAGGTGTGGTGGGGAGGGTTCACAAATGAAAGACTACAAATCAATCAAGAAATAATGTCTGGAACACCATTCTGAGTCTGAACTGGGTGCAAAAACCTAAAAAATCTACACTATATGGAGATAAGGTATACACACCAGTGACTATGTAAGGGGTATATATGAAAAGCAGAAACTGCTGTGTGAATACTGACATGAAAAATCCAATAGATTAGATTAGAAATAGTGCTGACTGCTGGGTCGCCTCTCTGTTAGATCCACTGGAGGACAGAAGAGATCCAGCAATTCGGAATCTTCTTTTATTATGCAAAAAAATTAAAATTGCGGGACATGGTAGAAAAAAAATAAAAAAATAATACATAGGGACAACATAAACAAACAAACTTGTATTGGACTATCTCCAAAGTGATTGTATAGTTTGTGTCCAAGCACTATGGCATCTTATGTCATTTCCTATAGACCATGTGTGAAAATGGAACCAATCACATCAAATATGGGAAAACACGCATAAAAATGTAAAAAATGTATGTATAGTGATGTGTTAAATAATGTCTGATATTCAAGCTAGTTGGGGACCTAGTTTGTAACAGGTATATTCACTAGGCTTCTTTATTTAAGAGGGCTCTTCTGTGATCACCTCCTTGCTTGGATCGGCATATTAACTCTTTCTATGCCTTGAATTTTGCATGAGGACAAATTTCCCTCATGCTGTTTGGTAAAAGGTTTTGACACTGCTGAACATTTAGTAGATAATTTATTTCTTGCATCAGATAGATACCTGCGTATTCGCTCTTTTAGTGCACCTGTAGTACAACCTACATATTGTAGTCAACACATTGTACAAGTAATAAGGTACTCTGCAAAGCTGCTATTACAGTTCATGTCATTTTTAATATTGTAAGGATTATTGGTAACCGTGGAAAAAAAATGTTTGGAAGGATTAGAGTACTGGAAACAAAGACAAATAGTATGTGCGCAGCGGTGCATTATAATATATAGAGGACTATGCGGGTGCGTTATAATATATGGAGGACTATGGGGTGTGCATTATAATATATAGAGGACTATGTGGGTGCATTATATTATATGGATGATTATGGATGGTGTCTAATATATGGAGGACTATGTGGGTGTAATATATTATATGGAGGATTATGGATGATGTATAATATATGGAGGACTATGGGGGTGCATTATAATATATGGAGAACTATGGATGGTGTATACTATATGGAGGTACTATGGGGTGCATTATTCTACATGGAGGACTATGCAGATGAATTATGCAATTTGGCGGCCTATGTGAGGCATAATAAAACATGGAGGACTACGGTCGGACATTTTACCATTTGGAGGACTATGCGGCTGCATTATTCTATATGGAAGACTATGGGGTGCATTATAATATATGGAGAACTATGCGGGCCCATTAAACTATATAGAGGACTATGAGGTATATTATAATATATGGGATGTGCGTTATACTATTTAATATGCAATGTGTGGCACATTATACTATTTGGAGAACTATAAGAGAACCTTTATACTTAATGAAGGGTTATTTATTGGAGGCTATTATACAGTGTGAAGAGGTGTGAGGGCCATTGTTGTTGTGAACACATTTGGAGTGAGTTCCGGTTTGGGGCTCCCTCTTGTGGCCAGTGCTGGTAGTAGAGTTGGTCTGCTTAACAGAAGCCAGACAGCTGATGATGATTGGAAATCAGGCTGCTCAGACTGGGGCTATATAACTGAGTAGTGTCTCTTGCTCTGGGCCGGTGATTAATGTTGTCTCCTGTAATGCTGTGGATATTCTGGAGCCTGTCCTGTCTTCTGTTTCCACCTGAACTCCTTGAAAATAAGTTTGGTCTTTGTACCTTTTGTTGGTTGATTCCATTTCCTTGTTATTAATTTCTGTGGTACTAAGGCTTGTCTCCTGGTTTTGCTTTTGTGGAGTTCTGGGTGGAGTTGGATCATTCCCTGCTGGGAATGTCTGTGTACCTTGCTCCATCTTCTGCACTGTATTTGTGTCATGCTTGGTATTAGTTTCAGTCCTTCCTCTATATCAGTGTTTTGCTTGGATTCCAGTAACACCAGAGTACTGATATAGTGGGGGAGAGATCGAGTGGTCTCAGCTTTTTTCATATCAGGTGTGTTGGTTTTTTCAGGGGATTGTGCGGCTGCAGACAGTGCTCTTTTCTGTCCTTTCCTATATAGTTTGGGCCTCATCTTTGCTGAATCTGGTTTCTACCTGTGTACTGTGTTTCATCTTGTCTTATTTGGGGGTTATCTATATCTTTGGGGAACTGCTCCAAGGCAGATTAGCTTTCCGTGTTTTTCTCTCTTTAGGAATAATTAGCTCTCCGGCTACGTCGAGGCGACTAGGTCATCGTAGGCTTGTCCCACAGCTGCTTCTATTTGTCTTGTCAGTTACAGGTCTGCAGTTAGCTGAGTTTCCAACCACTCTGGTGATTCTCTGGGTATCCTAGTTTTTGCCCCTTTTGATCCTCCTCGGTCACTGAATCATAACACATTGTACTGTGTGGAGGGCTGTTTGGGGGTCACCGTTGGGGTCATACTGTGTTGGGGTCACCATACTTTCTGTAGTTTAGGCGGTACAGTAGGGTGATCATACTGTGTGTGGAGGGTACTGTGGAGGACTTCACTGTGGGGGATCATACAGTGTTTGTGGGACACTTTTGTTGGCATCATACTTTATGGAGGCAATGAAAGGGGAATTTAGGGGCTTCAACAGGTGAAAATTAAAATTGTGCGATATGTTCTTATGTGACCCAGAGAAATATTATGTTTTTTGTTTGTTATATTTAAGGGGGGGGGGGACCAATTAAATCTTCTGCTATGGGGCCCGTTCTGCTCCTGCCAGTGTTGTAATCCACTGCCTGCAGTTTTGGAGCACCTGCACCTGCACTACAATATGACTGTCCCCAGGTGACGGTGAAGCCTCCCTCTCCTCCCACCATGGATGGTCCCTGGGGGCTAATGGCACCTTCTCTCACACAGAAGGGAATTGCTTAGAGGGTTTTCCCAGTCAGATAGAGCAGATGGTTGTGTTTGGTTCCTTGAAGCAGGATCACGAGGATGTTGCTGTAACTTTCTATATGGAGCAGGTGATAAAGCCCCCAGAGACCCCCATGCTTCACCCTCGCAGTGTCAGCACAAAGCAGAACTTAAAGTGACATTTCTCCTTACTGTATCCATTAGAGTAGAGCTCACTGACGGGTGAGAAGGGACGGCCGCTGAACTCCTCGCCTTGATTTAATAAGGCGTCCTTCACCGCTTCATAGCCATAGACGACCACAATTGGATCCGTTAACTTCCAGATTGTGAACACCGGACCGTATTTTCTGTAAAGCTTTACACAAAACATAAAAAGGTTTATAATGGTGCAAAATGGCAACAAATGATCTAATCTCCCCACACCAGGATCCAGAGGGGCGGTATGGTATGGTGAGGGCACTGTATGGTATGAGTGATGGACATACCTCCCAACCGTCTCGGATTCTGCAAGACTTTCCCGATTTGAGGGCTCTCTCCTGCAGTCCCATGGCTCACAGCTGATGTCCCGGCTCCTCCCCTCAGTGCAGTGAATAAATTAAATTAAATTTGCATCTGCTCTGGTTTACCGGGAGGCTGGGACTCAAATTTGTGAACTCATTATGCATAAGCAGCAACTCTACCACCGAGCTACAGCCTCTATTGAAAAACATAGGAAGATTTGATAATCTTGACCTCTGTATTGCAGTAGAGAAACCAGAACTAGAAGCAGATTATTCAGCTACAAAGATGATAGATAGATAGAGGGATAGATAGATTATAGAGACATACATGATAGATAGATATTTAATAAATAGATGGATACATGATATATAGATATATAATAGATAAAATTGGGATAGATATATAATAGATACATGATATGTAGAAAGATAGATGGATAGATAATATACAGAGGGAAAGATAAATAGATGAATAGATAGATAGATGATACAAGATAGATAGATAGATAGATATAATAGATGGATAGATAGATACTGCATCTCCTTGTAAGTGAAGGAAAGAGTCAGATTCATTTCTTCCCACAAAACTACTATAAAGAAATGAGAAAATACAAATACAATTGTATTTTTTTATTTCACCACCTTGGATTCAAACCACCAACTTTCAAACATGTGTCCAGTTGCCTCCTAGCTGATCTAAGCTATTCAGCCACTAGGAATGATGATGTCAGAGGGAGGATATTATATAGATGAACCTACTGTACAGCCTCTCACACAGGACACAGAGCTCCATTGTACAGAGCAGCGTCTCTATCTCCTGTATTCTACAGGGAGAGGAAAAAAGATTTTTCCTTTCTTCTAATAAAATTACTAAAAAATAACTAATAATGTAATTTTATTACACTTTTTTTTTATAAAATAATAAACATCACAAATCAGCAAATAACATGGACATATTTGGTGTCCCTGTAATCATAATGACCCGAACAACGCAGCGATCAGATTTTTGACGAGGATCAGTAAATGGCGGAAAAAAAATTGCACAATTCATTATTTTTCTTTATTAAAACCCATACAAAATGTAATACAAATGTATTGTTGAGGCTGTGTTCACACGTAGCATAAATGCTGCGGTTTTTTTTCTTTTCAGGTGTCCGCAATTGTCCCCCTTATTTGATACATGTTTGGTGCAGATGTGAATCCTGAAGCTTATAAAGAAAAAAAACTCCAAATCCGCACAGTTCAGCAGCGTGTTTAGACGCAAAAGGGGAATATGGCCTTATAGGCACACATAAGCAACATGTCATATAGTGACACGTATAAATATAAGACAATTCTGCCTGCTATGACTATGAATGAACAGTCTGCGGCATCTGCTGAATGACCCTTACTGCCAAAGGGGTGTGGCTAGGGGCGTGGTCAAAATTTGTTACGGCATGCTGCGCGCACTGCAGACTTTGTCCCTCTTTCCTCTTTTCAAAAGTTGGGAGGTATGGTGATGTATGGTATAGGCACTGTATGGTGTGGGCACTGTATGGTATAGGCACAGTATGGTATAGGCACTGTATGGTGTGGGCACTGTATGGTATAGCCACGGTATGGTATGGGCACTGTATGGCTCTCTATAGTGTACATTGTAGAGACTACTAATATCACACCAGTAGCTGTAAAAATCTGCTAGTCCTGAGATCTCCAATATCACATACCTCGGGGAAGTATTTGCAGGCAGCACTGTCTCCAACATATTTAGGGGTACCCAGAAGCGGCAGAGGAGCAGGACCAGGGGGTAATAGCTGAAATTTTTTCTGCTTTTTCCAAAAGAAGAGAAGGAAAATGAAGATGAAGAGGACGGAGACGGCAACAGACAGCAGAGGGGAGACGATCATTATCCTGGAGGGTCCTGAAGGAAAAAATATATATATAACATGTGATTACAACATTGTATCCACTATACACAGCATCGCTCCTCCACCTCACAACTGCTACATAGTGATATATCCTGCAGATTATTACACCACTGACCTGTACAGATCTGCAGAACATTGCTACTCCACCTCCTAACGGCTATGTAGCATACCTTCCAACTTTGGAAGACCAGAAAAAGGGACAAATGATGCAGAGCACCCCCTAGCCACACCCATTTGGCAGTGAGGGACATTCTTTCTTTCATAGAATTTTCTCCTCTTGATGTAGCTTCACTATTAGGGATGAGTGGACCTGAACTGTAAAGTTCGGGATTTGCACCAGACACTAGAGATGAGCGACCCCACCACAGTTCAGTTTGCTGATCCGAACCGAACATAGGGTACTTTCGCCGAACCTTTATCAAACCAAACTTCGATTCTTTATCAAACCTTTGGATTCAATGGGACGCCAAACATAAGGCATAGAAAACACCTTTGGAGGGGGGGAGGGAGTTGAAAAGCTTCCAAAACAGCAAAAATACGGTTTACAGTGCAGCGCCACTGTTTTGGCATAGCCATTAGCTTTCTAGGCTATTGACAGAAGAAATGTACAGGAGGATGAGAGACAGGTGTAGGGCTGGTGCTCCCATACCACTGCCAGTACAGACAAGACACAATTTGGAGACTTACTATATGTAGTAGTCTCGGCATTCAAAATCCTTTTAGGGACAATAGCATTAGTAATGTTTTGCTTTGACCCATAGCAAAACGATTCTGGAGGTGGGTGGGTGGTGTTTTTTTTTTATTCTCCATGAACAATACATCTCAGAATGCAGAATATAAGTCAAATTTCCAGTAGCTTGCAAAATGCTGCACATCACTCAGACACCAGCACAGCGCGATACTCACCAGGGTGATTTTGACGTCAATTCCTGAGCCTGAATACCGAGTCTCAAGCCTGAGGTTTGCTCATCTCTACAAATAATAAAAGTTGAGTCATCCTTTGCTGTCCCAAAAAAGGCCCAGGCTAGTCAACTCTTCCTACATGTTTGTGCGTGAATCGCCAATGTAACATCCTCACCTTCCTCCTCCTCATCTGCTGAGCTACTCAGCTACGTGCCTTTACGTTCACCCTAAGTGGGACCTACAACTTTATCTTCAGGCTCCATGTTGTCCCGCTGCTCCCCTTCCTGACCTGACATCTTAGGACAGTACGCATGCGCCTTAGAATGTTCCTTCAATCAATCACGACGGAGCAAACATCCACAAGATTCAGACACAAGGGCTTGTGTCATTGGCTGCTTAAGTCACATGTCCATCTGCATATAAATTGCAGACGTGGCATTGGCACCATTTTGTAAAGGTGAAACATTAGGCAGGGTGCTGCTGCCTCTGTTGCCGCTGGTGCTGCTAGACAGGGAGCTTAGCTATTGGTTTAATGATAGATAGGAGAGCAATTGTGTAGAATTGGGACATGCAGTGTAGGGAAAGCTGTGTGCCACAAATCGGCATTTAATGATAGAAATAGGGGTAGGAACTTGTGAATGCACAGTTAAGAGTTGCCCATGAATGATTTAAATAGCTATTGCTACCTATTACTGGCTGCTCTCAATTAGCCAGTCAATCACATTTCTAGATATTGTTAGTTAGTACTGGCTGCTATCAATTTGGTAGGGAACTAGGGAAAAGGTCTTGGCAGTTTTCATAGCCTGCTCCAAAATACACAGTCAATCATAGTTGTACATATTGTTAGTTACTGATAAAAAGTTGTAACAGCATCCGCATAAAATGTCAAACTTTATTCCAAATCAATAAAAAAGAAAAAATGTTAAAAACAGCAGTGTAGACAGAGACCTACGCGTTTCGAGTTGAAAACCGTCTTTAATCCTTACATATCTCTACAGATTACAAGGTATTAGATATTAAATTCTTGATTAGACAAATACACACAAAGTGAGATAACTCTCACAATCAACATTAACCATGACATCGCCAGGGAACATGACTGACATGAACAAACACTACTTGGATTCATTACCCAATGGAAACAAACAAAAAAAGTGATTTGCATATAAAACAAAAGCTTTTTCCAAAACGTTTATGTAGAAATAAATGCATTTATCTGTGTATGTGCACAACTTATGTCCACATTATATATCCATTACAATAATAAACACACACAGAAACATACAGAGAAATATAAATTCAGTACAAACGTGCAAATATAAAAATAAATAATTCAATAAATACAAAAATTTCTAAAGCTCAAATAAATAATAACCAAAAAGGCCATGAACAATTTATAATAGTGGATAAACCCACCCAGTATCCATTCAAATCCATGGACAAAACTTTGGGCAACAATATTCAATAACATCAGATAATAAATCAGTGGCCAAATTTAGTCCAGGAAAACTCATAGGCATCAAACAAAGTGTCTTCAGTATCATCAGGTAGATACGGCAGCAGGCGAAACTTGGACATTCAAGATATGGTATCTTTAAAACTCCAAGTAAAAGGATCAGCAGCAGAGTAAAGGCCCATTTACACACAACGGTATCGCTAACGAGATATCGTTGGGGGTCACGGTGTTGGTGACGCACATCCGGTCTCATTAGCGATGTCGTTGTGTGTGACACCTTTTTGCGATCAGTAACGATCGCAAAAAGGTGTCAAATCGTTCGTCGTGTACACGTCGTTCATTTTCAAAAAAATCGTTCCTCATTTCGAATGCAGTTTGTTTGTCATTCCTGCGGCAGCACACATCACTATGTGTGACACCGCAGGAACGAGGAACAACATCGTACCAGCGGCCGCCGGCAATGAGGAAGGAAGGAGGTGGGCGTGATGTTTCGCCGCTCATCTCCGCCCCTCCTCTTCTATTGGGCGGCCGCTTAGTGACGTCGCTGTGACACCGAATGAACCTCCCGCTTAAAGGAGAGATTGTTCAGTGGCCACAGCGATGTCAGTGAACAGGTAATTGCGTGTGATGCTGCCGTAGAGATATTGTTCGCTACGGCAGCGATCACCCCGTGACGCGCCACCGACGTGGGTGGGTCCTATCGTTCGTGACATCTCTAGCGATGTCGCACTGTGTAAAGCCCGCTTTATTCCAGGAAAGGTGATAGACATTCAAACAAGGTGTCTTCAATACCATCACATACAATGGATCAGCAGGCAAAGTTTGTCCAGGAATGTCAAAGCTCAAAAACCATACAAACAAGGTTAAGAAATATAAAAAAAAATAAAATAAAAATCATCAAACCTAAGCCCAAAGGTTATCATAAATAGTCCACTGGGTACGTAATCTTCATTAATATTGCAATAAATAAACAAAATTAAACAAACATATAAACCATCCAAAAAATGAATGGAAATAATGATGCAATATTGCGATGTAAATTGAAATGTCTCATGGTGAGTGTTTAGCGGAATGTAAACTACATACCAAGAGATGAACGTTGCTTGAATGAAGGAAAACCATTGTAATAGTGAATATACAATTAGATGCAGAAAACTTGTCAGACTAAAGGGCGCGTTACATGCAGCGACATCGCTAGCGATGTCGCTAGTGAAAGCACCCGCCCCCGTCGTTTGTGCGTCACGGGCAAATTGCTGCCCGTGGTGCACAATATCGTTAGGACCCGTCACACGGACTTACCTTCCTAGCAACGTTGCTGTGGCCGGCGAACAGACTCCTTTCTAAGGGGGTGGTTTGTGCGGCGTCACAGCGACGTCACACGACAGGTGTCCAATTGAAGTGGAGGGGCGTAGAGCAGCCGCAGAAAAGTCAAGCCCACCTCGTTGCCGGAGGATGTAGGTAAACTGCTGTTCGTCATTCCTGGGGTGTCACGTGTAGCGATGTGTGCTGCCTCAGGAAGGACGAACAACCTGCATCCAGAACAAGGAACGATATTTGGGAAATGGACGACATGTCAACGATCAACGATTTGGAGAGTATTTTACATCGTTAGCGGTAACTCGTATGTGTTACACGCAACAATGTCGCTAACAAGGCCGGATGTGCATCATGAATTCCGTGACCCCAATGACATCTCGTTAGCGATGTCGTTGCGTGTAAAGTGGCCTTAACTCATAGATTGTGGATCGAAAAACAGATCCATTATCACGTAGTAAATACTGCTGTCCTGGAAGTTGCTAAACAATGATGACGTAGAAATTAAAAAACAACCCCTCCCCCCCCCAAAAAAAAACAAAAAAAACCTGCAAACAAAAACCTAAAATTTGGTAGACATGGAAAATCTTAATAGAGAAAGAACAAATGTGTTTTCAAATTTAAACCAAGTGGATGTTTATCCATGATACCTCCCTTAAGGAAAAGGGGTTCTAGGTATTGTTAGTACTGCCTGCTGTAAATTCGCTAGTGAACAAGGTAAGGGGCCTATAGATCAGGGAGATATGCTCCCGTAAAACCCAAAATAGATGCTACACTCAATATTTAACCCAGGAACTGTCTGATGTAGAAGCGGCGGTGATATTGAATCCAATAGAGGAAAATACAAAACTTTTGGAAAAGATGCAGGCGGCATTGGGGGAAAATCTGCTATCAGCGGCAACTAATAAACGCTTCTTCCTCAAACAGAAATTCTATATAGAGGGGGAGGGAGTAGGACATCTACTAGCTACAGTCATTAAGGCACAGGATAGCTCTTCCTATATTAATAAAAAGGTAACGGCACTGGTGGTGTGGTGGAAGATAGCGAGGGTATAGTTGAGGAAATGCATGCATTTTACTCTCGCTTGCATTGCTCGGGCTGTGATTATACGATGGATGAGATTATGCAGTATGTGGATGTGCTACCTCTTCCCAAATTATCCAATGAGGATAGGGATCTGCTGGATAGGGATATTCTGTGCAGGACTTGGAAGAGGCACTTGGCCAGACACAAAATGAAAAGGCTCAGGAGTGGACGACTTTCCTGGAGAATTTTTCAAAACTTACATTCCTTTGTTATCACTCAAATTGCTCAAAGTATTTGAGGAGGTGGAGAGGCAAAAGGTTTTATTATCCTCCGTGAAAGAAGCCCTAATTGTCCTAATTTTAAAGCCAGGAAAGAAATAATTTATCAGTCGGGTGTCTGACAGGTGTGGGCGTAGAGTTGTGAAAGATCAGTTTGAAAGGTGAAGGGTACATCTGTCGCGGGCGGGGAGGAGGGTGTCAGCACACCGCACTCACCCCTTCTGCTCGGGTCCGGCAGTTGCTCCTGGTGGCTCGAGCCGTGGGCCGGATCCCGGGGTGTCTCGAGCGACACTCCTTGCCCGTGAGTGAAAGGGGGTGTTTGTTGGGTGTGGGGATTGTTATAGTTCGTGACGCCACCCACGGTTGTGGTGATTGCACCACCGCTGCTCAGTGTGGGGGTCCCGGGGATGGTGATGCGGAGCAGCCAGGTGTTGTGTTGCCCCTCCGTGGGTAGGGGTTGGTGATCCCGGGGCCCGGTGATGAGATGTGAAGTGTAGGGCCTGGAGGGCGCAGGGGCGCGGGGGCAGCGCTGTGCCTTGCGGCACTATGGTACTCACTCAGCCTGACACACGGACACAGTTTGTACGGTAAACCAACGGCTGGTAGGACGGTCCCACAGACGGCTGCACCTGCACTCCCGGTAGGTAACGGTGACGTTTCTCTTCCTTGCACCTATGTTGTCTGATGGTAGCGGTGGATTCCCTCCGGTTACCCGCTCCCCGACTGCAATCTGGGCCGGAGGAGCTCTACACTTTGCCCGCAGGCGCTGGCCCTGGGGAAACTTGTGCCTTGGCGGTGGCGGTGTCTCCCCGGTAATGGTCGGGCTGTTGCCGTCAATCGGGACTTGGTTGCTGGGGGATCTGCGTCCCCGTCACTGACGGATTTGGCAAATCTGGCGACTCCTAGCCTTGCCGGGGTCCGAGAGGCCCCTGCCCTGGTGCTGACTGTCCTTCGGAACACTGCTCCAGACCACCGGGCACACAGCCAACGGGGTCCTTCCAGGAACTTCCAAACGGTCCCCCTCCAAACAGTCACCGCCGTCGCTGACCTTGCTGTTCTAGCCCTACACACAGCTGGGCTCTCAGGCTTTGCACACTCTCTGCGCTGTCACCACTTCTTGCTTTCCTCCTTTACTCCTTTTCTTTCCTCCACTTTCACTTCTTGGTTGTTTACTCTAGCCCCTGCCTGGGCTACTCCTCACTCCTTCCACTTCCTCCTCCCTGACAGTTCTGCCTGAAACTTCCTGCCTCCAGTGTTGTGAGCTCCTTGGTGGGCGGAGCCAACCGCCTGGCCCACCCCCTGGTGTGCATCATCAACCTCTGGAGGAAGGCAACAAGGATTTCTGGTTAGCAGGTGTGCCTACCTGGAGTGTGGGGTGTGGTGGTGTTGTGACCTGTGTCCCCTGGCTTGCCCAGGGCGACACATTCCCCCTTAGCAAAATGCAGACCGTCCGCGGGCTGCCATCCTACACCGGTTTTATTTTTCTGTAAAAAGGGGATAACAGGGTTAAACAAAACATCAATAACATTTTTAATCATAAACTCTTCCCAAGACGGGAGGCACATTTTCTTAAACGTTGCAACGGTATACGGTCACGGTTTCCGCTCTCTCCCACCCAAGCAACCTGGCCCTGATGCTGCCCCTAAAACCCAGGCAGCACCCCTTGACCCACAGTCCAGCACAAGTTACCCGAGCGGGATCTGTCCTTCCCCTCCAGAGGGTGGCCACCGGTTCCTTTGGTGGCTGGGCCCTGGCCTGCTCTGCTCAGGGCCCTCCCTCCAACCTGCCTCTCCGGAGGCGGCATTGCGGAAACGGTAACGGTACCCAATATATTTACAAGCCACTTAACGTTTGTGGTGCCCTGCAAGTTCACGGGCTTGTCCATGGATAGTTCCCATGCATTTCAAACTTTAAACGGTCCCCACGGGGACAACGGTGCCAGCTTCTGCCGGTTGCAAATCACACGGTGAATCAGGTGAAAACTCGGTCATTTTCCTTTTCATCATTTCAAACTTTCAAACTTTTTCAAACAAACAGCAAACTTCTGGTGGTCCCCACGGGGACGGTGCAACGGGCATCCGCTGCCCTACTCCGGTCCGTCCGCGGCTTCTTCCGAGGGAGGGGGTGCAGAGCTCACCTTGCTCTCCGGGCTGCCCCTCAGCTTCACATCCAGGGCAAACCACCCCCTCTCTCCGCAGTGCCGAGTATACCGCACCATGTCTCCCGGTATCAAATTGCGGCCAGGATGCTCTTCGGGCAGGTGAGCATGTACATCCCGCCGGGCTACAAACACCTCGGCCTCCAGGCCCGGTTCGTATATGAACCCGTAGCCCCGGCGGATATCAAATCGCCTCACCTGCCCCTCGTAGAACGGGCCCCGGACACGGAAGGTCGCTTGCCGCAGGTTTTCCTTCTCCCTTATGGCTCGGGCCACCAGCTCGGCTTTCCTTCGCTCCCTCTCCGCGATCTCCAGGCCCAGCTTGGTCGGCTCCCTGTCCCAGTATGGCTCCGGCGCACGGGTTGAGCCCCGCGGGACATCCAGCACGTTACCCACTGTCAGGAAGGTGGGTAGCGTATCCCGCGGTGTCATGGCCTTGGGCGCTGCCTTGCAGCGACAACCCGGCGCCACCTCAGCCGAGGTGTGGGGGATGGGCACAGGGGCTTTCCGCAGTTGGGCCCTCGGCTCGGAGCGGGTCATCGGCTCCGGCTCGGGAAGCTGCTCGGGGACTGTCTCTGGCACAATCTTTGGGGCCTTCCAAGGCAATGCCTCCGGTTTGCTACGGGCTCCGGCTACAGGTCGGTCCGCTGGGGCGGACGGGCTGGGTATCGCTACCGGTTGCGGTGGTAGCGGGCCTAGTGGCGGGGTCACGGCCTCCGAGACGGGTGGCGAGGGAGGCAACGGGGGGAGAGGGCTTGGACCGGGTCCCTCAGCCGCAGCGACCGGTCCTTCCGGGACATAGGGGCGTGGGTCACTCACCCTCCCTTCCTCCACTTCCTCCTCGCGTCTCCGCACGGCTGCCAAAACGTCCGCCATGTCGGTCTCCCACTCCTCCAGGAGGAGCTGCATTTTGACCTGCAGCCTTAGATGGAGCTGTGCGGTCCGGATCTCCACCCACGCTGCGGTTCCCGGCGCGGGGGCCACGGTGTTTCGGGATGGCATCCACATGGTGTCTTTGCTGTTTGCTTCCAGGAACGGTTTTCTGGCAAGGTCCTGGCGTCCTTGCTTTTATAGCGGCGACTACATGCCGCCAGCCGCCATCGCGTCCCCCTTAGCTCTTTTCGGCCCCTCCTCTCTCGGGGCGGGGTTTTGGCCTTCGTGCTTCTACTGCTCGAGAAGACGCTCGAGCGGGAACTTTTCGCGCCAAAGATGGCGGCTTCTGAAATTTTTCTGCCGGATGCCTCCGGCGGTAACAAGGCGCACCTCTACCTGACGGCAGAGCGGTAAGATCCTGTTCGTGACGCCAAGTTGTCGCGGGCGGGGAGGAGGGTGTCAGCACACCGCACTCACCCCTTCTGCTCGGGTCCGGCAGTTGCTCCTGGTGGCTCGAGCCGTGGGCCGGATCCCGGGGTGTCTCGAGCGACACTCCTTGCCCGTGAGTGAAAGGGGGTGTTTGTTGGGTGTGGGGATTGTTATAGTTCGTGACGCCACCCACGGTTGTGGTGATTGCACCACCGCTGCTCAGTGTGGGGGTCCCGGGGATGGTGATGCGGAGCAGCCAGGTGTTGTGTTGCCCCTCCGTGGGTAGGGGTTGGTGATCCCGGGGCCCGGTGATGAGATGTGAAGTGTAGGGCCTGGAGGGCGCAGGGGCGCGGGGGCAGCGCTGTGCCTTGCGGCACTATGGTACTTACTCAGCCTGACACACGGACACAGTTTGTACGGTAAACCAACGGCTGGTAGGACGGTCCCACAGACGGCTGCACCTGCACTCCCGGTAGGTAACGGTGACGTTTCTCTTCCTTGCACCTATGTTGTCTGATGGTAGCGGTGGATTCCCTCCGGTTACCCGCTCCCCGACTGCAATCTGGGCCGGAGGAGCTCTACACTTTGCCCGCAGGCGCTGGCCCTGGGGAAACTTGTGCCTTGGCGGTGGCGGTGTCTCCCCGGTAATGGTCGGGCTGTTGCCGTCAATCGGGACTTGGTTGCTGGGGGATCTGCGTCCCCGTCACTGACGGATTTGGCAAATCTGGCGACTCCTAGCCTTGCCGGGGTCCGAGAGGCCCCTGCCCTGGTGCTGACTGTCCTTCGGAACACTGCTCCAGACCACCGGGCACACAGCCAACGGGGTCCTTCCAGGAACTTCCAAACGGTCCCCCTCCAAACAGTCACCGCCGTCGCTGACCTTGCTGTTCTAGCCCTACACACAGCTGGGCTCTCAGGCTTTGCACACTCTCTGCGCTGTCACCACTTCTTGCTTTCCTCCTTTACTCCTTTTCTTTCCTCCACTTTCACTTCTTGGTTGTTTACTCTAGCCCCTGCCTGGGCTACTCCTCACTCCTTCCACTTCCTCCTCCCTGACAGTTCTGCCTGAAACTTCCTGCCTCCAGTGTTGTGAGCTCCTTGGTGGGCGGAGCCAACCGCCTGGCCCACCCCCTGGTGTGCATCATCAACCTCTGGAGGAAGGCAACAAGGATTTCTGGTTAGCAGGTGTGCCTACCTGGAGTGTGGGGTGTGGTGGTGTTGTGACCTGTGTCCCCTGGCTTGCCCAGGGCGACACACATCAACCATAAGTGGTAAATCATAATGACGTTGTGGTGGACGGGTGAATAGGCGGGGTGTTGGAGGTGTACGTGTGGGAAGTTCTGTTAGTGAGCAAACACCGGCAATTTAATGCATGTCATGTGGAAATGTGACCGTATCCGGGACTTCTGAAGGTAAACCCTGGGACTTATAGAACAGGTGTATCATATTCAAATACAGTCCTCACCCCATATCTGTTTGGTAGGTCTGTGGGAGGGGGGACAGATGCGGATTCTCCAGTGGCTTTGGGTATAGTGGGTATTCTTTATCAAGCAAGGAAATTATTGGCGTACCACTGGCTGGACCCTTCACCTTCGACTATAACGGAGCTTAAAACTAAGATGAAGAATGTCCTCAGACTGGAAAGAGTTTACTTAAAAAGGAAAGCACTGAGTAAATTTTACTAAATTTGGCAACCGTGGATGGATGTCCCGGGTCTCCCTCTGGTGTGTTGGTTCAGGATGGCATGTTACTTCATCTGCTACTATGTTTGCAATGAGGAGAGTAGTTTGGGAGTTAAGGGTCTGGCTAACCTATATGTTGCCATGAACTCGGCAGGGGGGGGTGGTGTTGAAAGTGATTGATTTGATGACCAGGTGGGAGGGAGAGGGGTGGACATGAACAGGAATATGCTATGGAGTGACGTGGCTGGCAAACAAATTTCAAGCTGGACAGAGGCACTGTTGTTAAATCTAACCTTAATTTTTTTTAATTTGTGTTAATCTATGCAATTAGGGTGTTTGTTTAACCGTTTCTTTTTTGCAAAGATTAAAATGGTCATATACATTTCTATGGCGGGAAGGTTTGTACCTTTGTAGAATATTACGACACTTACATTTCCATGTTATAAGTGTATACACGTCACGCACTGTCTATTGTTGTTTGCTCTGTACCAATTACTTTATGTTCAAACTGTGTTTATTAGCATAACATATTGACACATACTCAATTACAATGAATTTTTCCAGAAATAATTGTACATAGGGTGTGCAGGACAATATTGCTAAGAACTTCTTACTCTCTAATATTTTAAAAACCCTACATGACCTCCTAAACCGAAAGCATAAGTACATAAAAGAAGAAATAGAACAGATAGGGAGAAACCTTTAAGAACAAGAATTAAGAAGAAAATATGTTAGTGTAAATGATTAGGTAAGAATAAAGAAAAGGAAAGTAAGAGAGAGAGAAAAAAAAGGATTAAGGATTAAGGATTAAGAAGGTGCTAGGGGGAAGGGGAAGGAAAAGAGGGGGGGGATCACCTCTCCCACTCAAACTCGTTCAAGTATCTCTCTGAACTCAGGGGAGTCCAAAAACATAATCCAAGGTCCCCATATTCGAGTATATTTGTCACTTGTCCCATCTTTTTCTGCAGTAAGGTCCTCCATCCTCTGGAGATTGGCCATCTCCCTCACCCAGTCCCCCACGGCAGGACACTCCACCGACCTCCACAGTCTTGTGATAACCATCCGTGCTGCGGTTAAGCAAAATCTCAGTAAGTCACATCTCTGGGATTTGCAAGAGCCCGGGAGGACAGAGAGAAGAGCTATCTGTGGAGAACTATCCACCTGATTCCCACTCATCTTACAGTAGATTGAAAATACAGACTTCCAAAAGGGTTGAATCCTGGGGCAGCTCCACCAGATGTGTAGCATGGAACCTCTGTCCACTCCGCATCTCCAAGATCTATCTGAAACCGCGGGGAAGATCTTATGTAGGGTCGCTGGGCAGCGGTACCAGCTAGTAAGAACTTTATAATTTTTTTCTTGTGCTGAGCAAGCCATCGATAATTTGTGCGTCCAGAAAAACGCCCGCTGCCATTCCTCCTCCCCCACATCCACTCCAAGCTCCTCCCTCCAACCCATAATGAACTTGGGACTGTCCACTTCATTTCTTCGGTTCATATACTTATATAAAAGTGAGATAGAGTTTAGCGGGTGCCGCCCCCATAAGGAACAACTTTTCAAACTGAGTTGGACATACCCCAAATACCCTCTCTCTTCCTCCTTTGGAAAGAAAAGACCTCATCTGTGAGTATTCCAACCAAGACACCTCCCCCCTTGTAGCCGCAAGGATCTCCCGAGGAGGCAACACCTGGCCCCCAAGGATATGATGGAAACGAGGTTCCTCCTCCCGACTCCACCCCAAGAAACGTCCTGAAGAGAGACCAGGGGGAAACTCTGGGTTGCCAAAAAGAGGAGTCAGTGGTCCCCTCCCCGAGGATAATCCCCCAGCCTTAACCTCCAAGTCCCAAGCCTTCAACGCCACCTTTATCAGCTCCGTCTCCTTTCCCAAACGACCCCTGCACACCACTCCCAACCATGGGAGATACCGTAAAGGAAGCTCCACTGTAGATTGCTCTAAGTTCACCCATTGTTTAGACCTTCCATGGAACTGCCAGTCAAACAGTCTCGTGAGGATGGCCGCCTTGTGGTAAACTCTGAAATTTGTAAGCCCTGCTCCCCCCTGTCTTTGTGCCTTGATAGGGTCTTAAAACCAATTCGAGGTCTCCTGTTTCCCCACACAAATCTCGACAGAGCCGACTGGAGTTTGGCAAAGAAACTAGCTGGTAGTCCCATAGGGATAGTCTGAAACAAAAATAAAAATCGAGTGAGGATATCCATTTTAATTGCGTTGATGCGCCGAAACCAGGAAAGGCTACGTTTATCATATTTATTCAAGTCTCTAATTGTTCTTTCCAATAGGGGCAAGAAATTTAAAGAAAAAATTTGTATAGGGTCCTTTGAAACCATTATCCCCAGGTATTTTAAAGCCAAATTCTGCCATTTAAAAGGAAAATTGTCCCTAAGAAACTCCAAGTCCTCATCCGGCAAGGTCACATCCAAGGCCTCGCTCTTGGAGAAGTTCACTTTGAAGTTACTTAGATTCCCGAACACCTCAAACGCTCTAATGAGGGAAGGAAACGCGATCCGCGGCTGAGTAATGAACAAAAGGAGATCGTCCGCAAAGAGGGCCAATTTACACTGTCTCCCCCCCATCTCGACTCCCTGGATGTGATTGTTGCTTCGGATGGCTACTGCCAGATGTTCCATTGTGATAACATACAGCAGTGGAGACAATGGTCACCCCTGCCTGGTTCCGTTATAAATATGGAATGGGGAGGACAAAAATCCATTTGCCCGCACTCTTGCCGTGGGTCCATTATACAAGGATGCCACCCACTCTATAAATTTGGAACCCAACCCCAACTGCCGCAAAGACGCCAGCATAAACCTCCAGCTGACATGATCGAAGGCCTTCTCTGCATCTACCGAAAGCAGGCACATGGGTAATGACCGAGCCCTCGACCGTGCCATAAGGAGGAACAGCTTATTGGTGTTATCCCTGGCCTCTCGACCCCTAACAAACCCCACCTGGTCTGTGTGTACTACTTCCGGGAGCAACGGAGCCAATCTATTGGCCAAGGCCTTTGAATATAGTTTGATATCGATATTAATTAGGGAAATAGGTCTGTAATTAGCTACTCCCATATGATCCTTTCCTGGCTTGGGGATAACGCTTATATGTGCCTCCAGTGACTGGGCTACCCAGGGGGCACTAAGACTAAGACTAGAGACAGCATTAAATACTCTTGTTAGAAATGGGGCTATCTGGTCTTTCAATAATTTGTAGAACCTGGGTGTGAATCCGTCCGGGCCCGGGCTCTTCCCCGCCGGAGATTCCCCAATGATGTCTGTGACCTCCGCCTCCGAGAAATCCTCTTCCAGTGCCTCTATCGATTCCGCGGGGACAGACGGGAGAGATGTTTTTTGTATGTACTCCTCAATTTTTTGCTCCAAGTCCTCTGGGGCCATATCTCCAAACTGCCCCTTAATGTGGTACAGATCCCTATAAAATTCTTGAAACCGTTCCGCAATTTGAATCGAATTCTGAGTAACAGTACCGTCCCTGCGCTTAATCATTGGGATATAGCAAGGATCCCCCCGCGGGTGAAGGAGTCTGGCCAATGGTCTCCCGCATTTATCACTATGTTCGTATATAAAACGTTTGAATCTAATTGTTTGGCGCTCATAATGCTGATTGACCATAATTTTGAGGTCCTCTCTTACTCTGGTGAGATCGCTCATTACAGATGGCAAAAGTGATTTCTTGTGGGCCCGCTCCAGGACTGATACCCTCTCTACCAATGATGAGATCGCCTGCGCTCTTTTCCTCTTAAGCCTGGCCCCATTCTTTATTATAATTCCTCTTACAACGCATTTGAGCGCTTCCCACTGTGTTGGAAGAGCCGTGGGGTCCCCCGCATGCACCTCCAAAAACTCCGAAATAGTGCGCCGTATCTCGTCTATGCACCCCTTGTCTCTCAGCAGTGTGTCACTGAGCCTCCAATTCCATGGTTTCACCACCCCATCTGGTATAGTGACACATAGGAATATTGGGGCATGATCGGACCAGGAGATACTTCCGATAGAGGACTGTATCTGCCAGGTCAGAGCACGCTGGCTAATTAAGAATAAGTCTATGCGACTGTATGAGGAATGCGCCGGAGAAAAGTATGAATAATCGCGATCCGTGGGGTGTTGCGCTCTCCACACATCTACCAGACGGAGATGTTGAATGGCTCTTTTCACCGCATTGATTTTCCTTCGAGACAGGGGATGGGAGCCTGATGAAGAATCCAACTTAGGATCCAATGTGAAGTTGAAATCCCCCCCCACCACCAAAATACCCTCCGCTAACTCTGCCAGTGTGGACAGGAGGGAGGAGCACATAGACGTTGGGTCTCTATTAGGGAGGTACCAGTTTGTTATGGTGAAAATGGTGGAGTTAACTTCAATCTTTAAGAAAATATATCTACCCTTGGCGTCTATTACTTGATCCTTAACCGAATGAACCAGGGACTTATGCAAGCCTATAGAGACCCCCCTGATTTAGATTCCAGGTTTGTACCATGTATCCATGATGTATAGTATCTGTCTTTAAAGCAGGGGAGATGGCCAGTCTTAAAATGTGTCTCTTGTATCAAGAGAATATGTACCTTTTTTTATGCATATCATAGAACACTTGGGTTCGCTTTTGCGGGACATTCAGCCCCCTTGCGTTAATGGATCCCCATTTAATTTGTGTCATTTTGAGAGGGAGAGGTGATTCCAGATAAGGGAACGAGAGGTCAGAAGCTGATAGGAAAGGATATTAATATGGGGGAAACTAAGTCCAGAGGGGACCCAACTGAAATATAGACCAGGGGTGAGCCCGATGGGGATTAGGCAGGAGGAATTTAGAGTTAAAGCAGGGGAAAGGTAATATGGAAGAAAGAGGGAGAGAAAAAAGCACCTAGAAAGACCAAGAGAGAGAAGATGAAAAGGTAAGAGAAAGAAGAGAAAGGAAACTAAAAAAGGAAAACAAGATAATACAAACTATTGGGTACTATCGCACCCTAAATCACTTTTAATCTTTCAACTGAACAACAGTCTCTTAGAATACGTATATGTGGGATAGAACAACAAAGTCACTAACGCGTGACGTTGATCCCAATCGGGGAGTGCTTTCCAATGCATGGCTACCTGCCCCGGATCGAAAGCCAAAGTTACTTTAATGACCTATGTATCTATTAAAGAGAGGGACTGTGGGAGAGAGGAAAACAAAAAAAAAAACAAAAACCTTAGCCCCACATCTCTTACACATTTCCATGTATAAACCTGTGCACATATATAGACTTACTTGCCTACCCTGTTATATGTAAACGCCCCCTTACCCAGCCCCTCTAAATGGAAAAAGGCTACTCACAAAAGTTTGGATAAGTCCCATCTCAAAAACATATATCTCCAACTCAGATAACTGACCTAAACATTCCTGTTTCGTGGCGCTCGACACCTACGCTTCCGAGGTTAAAGCGTGAGACCTGTGGTAAGGCTGCCTCCCCATTAACATATAAAGAACTGCATCCTCTTACAACAATAAACATAACGAAGGTCCAAATGGCGCCACATCATATTCTCACTTGAGCGTCCAGAAGGGAGATAAGAAAAAACATTACCTCTTTGTCAGATAACCATTCTTTCCCTCAAGGGGGATGTGGAGCCACCCGTTCCCTCCCTCCCTTACGGGCCATACCCTCACCACCCACCGGACGCAGCGGAAAAGCAGGCCAGTCCTCAATATTGACCATAGGTATGTCCAGAGCCCTGGAGAAAGCTGACAGATCAGAGGGGGAACGTAGGCAGTGCAGGCGTCCTGCATGGCGTACTTGAAGACGGAAGGGGAATCCCCAACTATAAGGGAATTCATAAGCACGCAGCATATCCAGAAGGGGTCTCAAAGCTCTTCTCCTCTGCAAAGTGAGACGAGATAGATCCGGGAGGATGAAGATCCTTCTATCCTGAAAGGACACCGAGGCACCATTACGACTCTTATGCATAATAGCCTCCTTTAAGACATAGCGATGCACTCGACATATAACGTCTCTCGGACGGTCCAGTTCTGCAGGTTTAGGACCCAGGGCCCTGTGAGCTCTGTCAAGCTCCAGATTTTTGTTTGGAGGTTCTCCCATAATGTCATTAAAGATAGCTTGCAAAGTGTCAGGGAGGTCTCTGGACTCTATGGATTCCGGGAGGCCCCGCACTCTAAGATTATTTCTTCTCCCTCGATTTTCAGCATCATCCATAGCTTCTATTAAGCACTGTAGTTGATGGGAATGCTGATCGGTCGTCTTTTGCTGATCCTGAACCACTGCCTCCAGAGCCTGAATTCTCACATCATGAGCCTGACCCTGGGTTTCTATCTTTTCTACTTCTCCCTTTAAGGTCACCAGCTCCTCTTCATATGCAGATTCTAGCCTGGCTATGTAAGCCTCCATTTGCTCTCTGGTGGGGATGGTATTTATATGAGCACGCAGCTCTTTCAGCTCAGCAAGAACTCCTGATGCCTCTGAAGCAGATTTGGTGGTGGTGCACACAGAGCTTCTGGGGCCCCCCCTCGAGTCTCCCTCCAGTTCCATCTCCCCTCCCCCACTCCTAAGGCACTCCATTGCTTGTGGCTCCTGCTGGTTCTCTTTCTCTGATGGGGACTTTGCTTTTGTGCCTGTGGGCTGAGGGCTCTCCTCCAGTACCTGCTGACTCTGCCGTCCGGGGGTGTCAGGCTCATCACCTTCTCTTCCTGATTTGTCTGCCGACCTCTGCTCTGCTGCCGCCGGCGCCTCCAGCTGTTTGCTGGCTCCCCTTGTCACCGCTCCGTTTTTTACAGTGGGGAACCGGCGCTCCAAGCCCGACTGCTGTGGTTGCTGCTGAAGGGGCCCCTCACGCTGCACACCGCTCCTCTCTCCTCTCGTGCCCGCCGCTCCAGTACCTCGTGGATCCACCGCGGCCATCTTGGAAGAGCTGCAGGTATGTGAGGCTCGCGCTGGTCCTGGAAAAAACCTTGCGATGCCTTTCTTTTCTGGCTGGGGGTCCCGGGCGTCGCTCCCCTGCGTTTTCCTCCCTCTCCTCTGGCTCATACTCCGTTTTGGTCCCCGTCGGCTGGTTTAACCGGCTGTTTGCCGATCCGGGAGCAGGAGCGAAGCTAATGTGCTTCTTTACTCCTGCATGGCCAGACCACGCCCCCCGTACCAATTACTTTATGTTTATTAAAAATGGTCTGATTTAAAAAAAGATTACGGAAGTTAGGTGATATTTTGCTGCCTCAAAAAAGGCCCAGGCTAGGCAACCCTCCCTGTGAACTGCAGACCCGCATAGTCAGAGTTGAGGCTGAGGATACAGTGTTTCTCATGGTTGCATCACTACATGTTTGTGCGGGAAATGCATTGTAAGATCCTCAGCTTCCTCCTCTTCCTCGTCATCTGCTGAGCTTCTCAGCTGTGTGCTTGTGGGTGGCAAATAAGTGGGATCTCCAACTTCATCGTCATGCTCTATATTGTCCTCTTCCTCCTTTTCTTGACCTGACATCACAGCACAGTATGCGTGCGCCTCAGGTATCTGAGTCTATTCATCATCACCTCCATCCCCGGGGCTTAACATCAGTTGACAAGTGTAGGGATCCTGTTGGGACCCTACTTTGTCCAAGCCAGGATCCAACTCAGAAAAATTTTGGGCATCAGTGCAGATGAGTTTTTCCTCTTCAGTCTGGGAATCTTTGTAGCGGACCTGTGATGCCCATGGGATAGAATGTGTGAACAGCTCTGCAGACTCGCCCACGCTTGGTTCCCCACAGTCAGTTTGCCGGTTGAATATTTGTGACGTGGACGCAAAAAATTCTAATTGGAGTGGCACCTCTGAGTAATGAACTGTGTGTGATGTGGAGGTGGAGGAAGAGGAAGACGAGGAGAGGCCACTTGATGTAGCGCTTGCCATCCACTCCAGCACCTGCTGTTTATCAGCCTCATTTTGAAGTTGAAGCGATGTGCAGCTGCCAAAGAAATCTAGTGTAGTAGGCTGTCCAGTAACAGAAGTTATTCTCATTCTCTGTTTGCTCATTAGACCTTTCACCAACAGAACTTCCCACACGTACACCTCCAACATCCCGCCTATTCCCCTTTGAACAACAACCTTATTGTGATGTACCACTCATGATTAATGTACCCTTCCTGATTGAAACACGTTTCCCAACCCTACGCCCACACCTGTCAGACACCTGACACAAAAGATAAATTATTTAGTTACTAAAAGTTAGAAGAACACCGTTTTGTCTTGTTCAATAGCAATTTCTCAGCAGACACCACTACCAATACCTATACATTTATTTCAGTGCATCAGTTAGAACAGACTCAGAAAGTGGCAATAACCACTTTTTAGATACTGCAGTAAAAACTTTATTAGACCCGCCAATAATACGTGGCTATACCCAGAGCACTGTTTTTAAATTTTTTGAAAGGCAATTTAAATTCCCAAGATTCAGTGTGTAGATCCTGCAATAATAATTGTTTTAGGACTGCCAGTAATATGTGGTGTGAGGTAGCGACCACCAATGTGGTAAATGGTCGCTATGTGTCACAGTGGAGAAGGTACCTGCGATATCTAAACGGAAGAGGTTGCTATGGGACTTATAGTGCACAAAGGCTTCTTGCTAAATATAAGGGTCAGGTTCCCTTTAATAATCCCAGGGTGCTGTGCAGAGCTGAGAATCACAGACCTGCACCTGTGGGTGTGGCCAGCTTGATTTAGGAGACTGGCAGTGTGTGTTCGAGAGAGTGAGAGCAGAGCCGAGAGCTCTGGATGGAGCAACCTGTGTGGAGGCTGAGCACAGGGCTCCGATATCAAGTCTGAGTCGAGACTGAGGTGAGTGCAGCCAGACCAGGGCTGTAGGGCCGAACCTCTCCTGGAGGAGACACAGACCCAGTGGTCTGCAGAGGGCCCTGGGGCCGAGAAGGAACCTCAGCTAGAGGTGTCTGCTGGCAGGTGCCAGAGAGTGAGGAAAGTGGTTAAACTTCCACTATGAACTTGTAATAGAGTCTGTTCTGTAAGCTGCAGAGCAGGAAGCCTGGAAAAGCTCCAGGCCTGCGTGGACCGATTATAAGTCTGTGGACCCTCCCGGAACAGCCAAACGGGGCATCGTACGACCGTCTCCTACGGCAAGGGGTGCCTGTGTGACGGGGACCCGTATGGACGGTGCATAACCCGGCTGTGTTCCGGATGACTTTACCTGTACAGCGAGGATAATAAAGCTGTTTGGATCGGACTATTTGGGTCACTGCCTCTTTGTCGTCCTGGGGGACCCCCACCCCGTTACATTATGGTGGAGAATGCGGGCATGCGGTCTGGTTGCTAGTGGCAACACAGCCTGGTTGCTAAGGGCAACAGCCTAGGACGTATTGCTGTGGATCGGCGGGTCCACGAAAATTGTGTCTGCGCACTCAAGCAGCTGGCAGTGGATCGGCGGGTCAACGAACAGGGACAGCTGCTGGTGGTGAATCAGTGGGTCTGCAGGGTTCTGTGCTGCAGTGACGAGAGACCAGTGACTGGAGGTTCTAGGCCAGCCAGAATTGCGAGGCCCTGCTTGGTGAGCAGTGATACACCACAGGCTGGAGACCCTGGTTGTACAGGCGGTACAACCCGGAAAGGTTAGTGGTTCTCTAACCCCCCCTGTCTTTGACCACCGGGTATTACCCATTGGAGCGCCCCTCCTGTTCCTCTTCTCGTTGCAGCATGGAGGAGCTCCTGAACCAGCTGCTGCAGAGCCAGCAGCACTAACAGCATGTGCCAGGAGATCCAGCGACAGCAGTGGGGGCTGAAAGCCAAAAAGAGGGAATGGTCCCTGCGGACATTGTGGAACAGCAGGAGCTGTCAGAGTGTAGCGATGTCGCAGCCATGAACCAGTTTGAGCGTTCCCTTCGGGGGCCAGTATGGACACTGGGTGCCCCGGGAGATAAGGGCGAACGGTGTGAACTGGGGGCTAAGGACATTGCATGGAAACCCCAAAAGGGGGCGGAGTCCAAAAAGGGGTGGTTGTCAAAAAGGGGGTGGAGGCCTGGAACGGGGTAGTTACCCAACAGGGGGCGGGACCCCAGAAAGCGGTGGTGACCCACAAGGGGGTGGAGCATTCAAAATCCGAACAGATGGACTATGGCAAGGGGCAATGGGATTCGCCTTACCTATGTCCTACCTGCGGTATAGGCTATCCATCCAATGTGAGGCCACAGAAGTGCTCCGTGGACTTGAATGGGCTAAGTGTGTCTGGTCTGTTAGACCCGGGTAGCCAGTTGACCTTAGTGAGACCCATGTCCGATCTCCATTTTATGGTGGGTAGGACAATAGAAGGACGTTGTGTGCATGGGACCACTAAAGAATATCCTCTGGCCAGGGTGTTGATTCAGACGGCCAAACGTATGGGGCGCCCTGATGTGGGTGTAGCTCCAGATCTGCTATGTCCGGTTATCATATGACAGGACTTTGAGTTCTTTCGGGACTTATGGAAGACAGAGGCCGGGACCGATTGCACAGGAATAAGTCGGCTCCCGCCTACGGAAGCCTCTTTTCCGCAAGAGGTTATACAGGTTCCCGGTGGGACATTGAGGTACACGGAGCAGGAGGTACCTCCACGTAAGGACAGTCCTAAGTTAGGGGTGACCAAAGATAATGGGGGACATGCCCAACTTAGTGACATGACCGTTAAAGTAACAAATGATAGTGTGACAATTAAAAACGGGAGAGCTCCAGACAAGGAGTCCGACACCTGGTTAAGTGGGGACGTGGTAGTCCAGAACACCAGGGGGCGTGACGACGACTCCAGAATCGACACTGACGTTACTAAAGAGACAAATGAGTACAGTGACAGACTGATGAGAAAGAGGGGAAATCCTCCTCCAGTCGCCGAAGGCGCAACAGGCGCAGAGGGGCGGAGCTAGCTACAACCTCCGAAAATATGGACCAGGTAGAGACAGTGTTGTGTATTTCTGCCCACAGTGCGGATTCCCTTCCAGAATCTGAGTGTGCAGAGAAGGTTGAGAAAGGCACGTTACCGATAGCAACCGCTAATGTAGAGTCAGACAGCCACATCATGCAAAAGAAAGATGTGTCTGTGCTGGAACTGACACATTGTAACAACAGAATTCAGCAGGGTGAAATTGCAGGGAAAGAACCGACCAAAGAAGTAATGGCGGTGTCTTCTATAATTTCCAAGCATGAAGCTGATGGTCTGTCGGATGAAAGCGCTGTAGGAGATGACATACTACAGAGTAATATAGGAGAAGTAATCCTAGACAGTGTTGGTGGAGTACAAATCCACAAAGGTCCTGGTGAGCGGACCAGTAAGCTACCCAGTGTTGAGGTGCTGAATGTTGAAAATGGTGCCAAGGTTCTAAGAAGAACAGAGTACCGTGCTGAAGGGTGTGACACCCTGGTAGAAGGTGATGCTGTAAAGGCCCAAGAGAAGGCAGAGGGTGACACTGCAGAGACCCAAGAGGAAGTTGGAGGGAATGCAGTGAAGTCCCAAGACACGGCTGGTGCTGTAAAAGTGGAAAGAGCCTCTGAGGAAGAGGTGAAGACCGGACGTAAGGTCTCATCAGGAGCTGAGAACCTGACTGACTCAGTGGGTAAGACCAAGATTGAAGACAAGGCGATTGGCTCAGCTAAGAGCCTGAAACCCGAGGCGTGTGTAACTCAACAGGTGAAGCCTTTGATGGAGAATATGGAGGAAGACAAGAGACCTCAGGAACAGTCTAGTGTCCTTGACAGTGAAGGAAGCAGACCAGTCTTCAAGTGCTGGATAGACGTGCCGGAAGACTTAAGGGAAGCCTGTGCCAGTGAGAAGGTGCATGAGAGATTCTAGAAGGCAGTAGGGGCCTGTAAAGTGTACTTTGCCGCAGAGACTAATCGGTTGGTGGTGTGCTCTTTTAGTGACATCACAAAGAAGCGAGTGGCCATCCTAAGTGACATGCACCTTCGGTGTCTTCGTACGAAGTGGCTCATCACTGCCAAGAAGGATGAAGACGCCAGGCGCTTGGCGCAGCTGACCACAGGGTTTTAAGAAATGGTGGTTGTGAAGACAACATTGATCGAGCTGGCATTGAGAGCACTAAGAAATAACATTAAGCAAGCCAGGGAGGTTCCAGGGGTTACAACTGTACACTTAGAAAAAGACAGCGGAACCTTCCGTATCTATGGGAACACTGCAGAAGCGGTGAAGACAGCTCGACGGTTATTGGAGTTTGTTGAAGAGATCATTCAAGTGCCCAAAGAGATGGTTATGAGGCTTATTGGACGACATGGAAGAGCCATGCAGGAGATGGTTGATAAGACCGGCGTGACGAGAGTAAGAATTGATATTCATAATGAAGCTAGGATACCCTGTGAAGTCGGTATGGTTCCCGGTGCCTTGCGGGAACGACGGAGTGTGTTGCAGATATACGAGTCCTCCTAGAATACCGCCTGGGATACTTGGAAGACCTAAAACAGTTGAATTTAGAAAGACAGAGAATTGCGAACCAACTCCGCCAGGTTGGTTTTGGATGGCGACCATATAGGGGCTATGGCCCAGAAGAGAAAGGTAGCCTGCTCGATGAATGGGTTACCTCAGAGAGCGAAAGAAAGTCTGTTGATAAAATGGGCCGGGGTCACAGAGGACTCGGATATTTGTCAGGCTATAGTATGGACTCTGAAGGGTCTCCGTCCTGCGAGACACAATCCGAAGGACCGAATGAAAGGAGTGCTGCAGCGTTAGCCAAAGAAGCTGACAAGAAAGTACGCTATCTGAGACCCAGACGAAGATGCCCGGGAAGAAGAGCCCACGAGAGATCTGTGAACGGCTCATGCGGAGGTCCTAGTTATGGCGTCTCTTCTATCATCTCCCCGCGGAGGCCCCTCGATAGTGAGGCCCCTAGTGGTCAGGTTAGCTCAGGGACTGACAGGACAATGGTGCCAACTAAGGGAGAATCTCCCTCTTGCACAGACCTTGGGCGACAGCCTTGGAGGGATGGGTCTGGCCGGGGACCGTGTCTGAGAAGTGGGTTTCCTGTGCAGGGTTTGGTGACGGACGTTCTGGCGAGAACGGAAGCTCGAGAGTGTCCTGAAGGGCCCTCTCGCCTGGTAGCGCACGGTGGCCCTGATGCCCTGTCTCGGGGGCCCCTGTAGGGTATCGAGTGTTCAACCCTACAAGTTTGAACAGAGGGGGGGGGGATATGTGAGGTAGCGACCACCAATGTGGTAAATGGTCGCTATGTGTCACAGTGGAGAAGGTACCTGCAATATCTAAATGGAAGAGGTTGCTATGGGACTTGTAGTCCACAAAGGCTTCTTGCTACATATAAGGGTCAGGTTCCCTTTAATAATCCCAGGGTGCTGTGCAGAGCTGAGAATCACAGACCTCCACCTGTGGGTGTGGCCAGCTTGATTTAGGAGACTGGCAGTGTGTGTTCGAGAGAGTGAGAGCAGAGCCGAGAGCTCTGGATGGCGCAACCTGTGTGGAGGCTGAGCACAGGGCTCCGATATCAAGTCTGAGTCGAGACTGAGGTGAGTGCAGCCAGACCAGGGCTGTAGGGCCGAACCTCTCCTGGAGGAGACACAGACCCAGTGGTCTGCAGAGGGACCTGGGGCCGAGAAGGAACCTCAGCTAGAGGTGTCTGCTGGCAGGTGCCAGAGAGTGAGGAAAGTGGTTAAACTTCCACTATGAACTTGTAATAGAGTCTGTTCTGTAAGCTGCAGAGCAGGAAGCCTGGAAAAGCTCCAGGCCTGCGTGGAGCGATTATAAGTCTGTGGACCTTCCCGGAACAGCCGAACGGGGCATCGTACGACCGTCTCCTACGGCAAGGGGTGCCTGTGTGACGGGGACCCGTATGGACTGTGCATAACCCGGCTGTGTTCCGGATGACTTTACCTGTACAGCGAGGACAATAAAGCTGTTTGGATCGGACTATTTGGTCACTGCCTCTTTGTCGTCCTGGGGGACCCCCACCCCGCTACAGTGGTAATACCCAGAGTGGTGTTTTTCAAATTTTCTAAAGGCAATTAACATTGCCAAGATACAGGGTGTTGATACTGCACTAAATTTTTTTTAGGACCGCCAATAATACATGGTTATACGCAGAGCGGTGTTTTAAAAATGTTCTAAAGTTAATTTAAATTGCCAAGATACAGTGTGTAGATACTGCACTAAAACTTTTTCTTGGGCTGCCAATAATATGTTGTTATACCCAGAGGGGTGTTTTTCAAATTTTCTAAAGGCAATTAAAATTGCCAAGATACAGAGTGTAGATACTGCACTAACAATACCTATAATTGTGTTGGCCTGTGAAACTTGGAGCAGGCAGCAACACCTATTTGGATGCCTCACTGGCAAGTGGCAACTCTTTTTCAGGCACTACAAGTCCCTGCAATTGCCTAGCCTGAACGAACAAACTCAGGCTCGTGCCAAATTTGAAATTTGCGAACCTTTATTGAACCGCTTCGCTCATCTCTACTTGTGGGTCGTGCCAGGATTCTGTGACCAAGAGGCCTACACTGGTCACTATGGCATGTTTTCATTTTTCTACTTCTAATGCTGGTTCACAGACTGTGTTGCATGGACCATACCTCCCTGCTCTTTTAAAGCTCTATGGGGAGGGGGCGGAATTAATGTTACAGTACCACTGTATCCCTGAAAGGATTTTTACTGTCGAGACTCCATAATGGGTGTGAAAGTTAAGTCTTGTGGTTAGTGCCAGGATTCTGTGACCAAGAGGCCTACACCAGTCACTGTAGCATGTCTTCCTTTTTCTAATTGTATTTCCAGCCCAAAGGTCTGTGTGTTGCATGGACCGCAACTACCTTCTGTTTTAAAGCCCTATGGGGAGGGGAGCAATTGATGCTATTGCACTGCTGTGTCCTTTGAAGAATTTTTAATGTTGAGACTCCAAAATTGGTGTGAAACTTATATCTTGTGGGTAGTGCCAGGATTCTGTGACCAAGAGGCCTACACCGGTCACTGTAGCATGTCTTCCTTTTTCTATTTCTTATGCCGAACCACAGCCTGTGTGTTGCATAGACCGTACCTCCTTGCTCTTTTATCACCCTACGGGAAAGGGGCCAATTGATGTTACTGTACCGCTGTGTCCCTGGAAGGATTTTTACTGTCGAGACCAATACATAGGTCTCCAAGTTGTGTCTTGTCTGTACTGGAAGGGGTATGAGAGCACCAGCCCTACGCCTGTCTCTCATCCACCTCTATATTTCTTCTGTTAATAGTCTATGAATCTAATGGCTAGGTCAAAACAGTGGTGCTGGACTGTAAAATGTATTTTCAAAGATAAAGGTTCAAAGTTCGGTTCAATAAAGATTCATTTTCAGAAAATAAATACAAATTTTTTCCTTGGAAATTCGGAGAAATGTTGTCAGTAGTTTAAAGAATAAATGAACAATTAACATTTTACTCAAAACTATACTTGTAAAGAAAAAAAAAATCAGAAATACTGAGAACATTTTGTAGTGGTCTCTTAATTTTTGCCAGAGCTGTGTGTATATATGTATACTGTATATATCTATACACATCATATAATTGTATAAAAATAAATGATTTAAAAAATATGACGTAGCGCTCTGCGATATTTTTGATTCTCAGCACAGATAAAGCAGACTATGGGCTGCCACCCCCATCTGCCTGGCTTTACCTTGGCTGGCAATCAAAATACAGTAAAGCCCATTAAGGTTTTTTTCTTTAATTATTTAGAAAAAAAATAATTAATAAAAAAATGCGTGTTCTCACGCCGTATTTTGATCTCCAGTCAGGTAAAACCAGGCAGCTGGGGGCTGGGATTCTCCGCCGCCTCCCCTGGAAATGGTGCATTGTTTCTTAGCGCCATTTCCTGGCGCTTTACCCGACTCATCCAGTGGCCCTGATGGCACGGGCATGCTGGGTAATAAAGGGATTAATACCAGCTTTGTATTCTCAGATGGTGCTAAGCCCGAAATTCATGGTGTCACGCCAAATTAGAGATGGACACCATGAATTTCTTGTAAACAGTAAAAAAAAAACACAACACAGAGAATTTTTTTCTATTAGAATTAAAACAAAAAAAATTATTTAGAGACCAATTTTTGTTATAAAAAACTCCTTAGTCTGACGTAATCCACAGGGAGAGCAATGTCAACTCTGCTTCATCACTCTGTAAAGACAAGTGACTCTACAGAGAGAGAAGCAGAGAGCACTGTCAGCTCTGCTGCATCGTTCTGTAGAGAGCGAGATGCAGGCTGACAATGGGGGTATGATTCCACTTTCATCTCGCATCGTTATCAGCCAGTACAGCCTGAGGCTCTCCGGACAAAAGCCTCAGTACAGGAAATACATGCAGCCGACCACTCTTGTCAGGACAGTGTGCGACCGTACCGGATGATGTCGATGTGACACTCGCACAGTGACGTCAAAGTTCAATCGAGTCCATGAACTATGGACTCGGATGAACCCTGAGGTCACCGTGAACACGGCCGAAAACAGCCGAAGACTGCCGAGTGACGAGAAGTGCAGTGCATACCCCCAGAAGTTAACAGGACCTGCCATGACGTCATAGCGATGTGACCTGTCTAACTCAATGTCTGTACAACATTCACACCAGACTGGTCAATTGGCTATGATGTCATTGAAGGTCCTGTAAGTCAGTACTGGTTACTGGGCGACACAGCAGTGATCTCACGCTGAAGCGGAAGCGGCAGTCTGCAGGACGCGTCACTGGACCTGTAAGTATAATCATAATGTTTTTTAATAATGTGCTTTTTTTTTACAGCCCCTGGACCGAATTGGACCCCAGAAAGCTCGTGTTTGGGATCGTGTGCACGAACACCATTTGTTCGGTACGAACCCTGAACTTTACAGTTCTGGTGCGCCCATCCCTATTCAGTTTCCAATGGTCACAATGTGACTGTGGGATAGCAAAGGACAAGGGCCCCTTTGCTGTCTCTCACTCTAGGGGGCACTATGCTATCCCTAACCTCAGGGATACTCTTAATGTAACTCTGATGTGGATGGCACAAACCCCCTAAATGTTGGGAAAACAGGACCAATGCATTTATTGTATCAGGCAGCACAAAATGCTAGTAGTACTGCTTTGTATTTGGCAAGCCACTATCAAAATATTAATATAGCTAATATGGACGGCACAAACCAAGCTGTGACCCCCAAAAATAACGGGCCAACAGGATCGGAGTGTTTAGTGTATCAGGAAGCACAAAATCCTAGTAGAACTGCTTTGTATTTGGCAAGCCCACTAGCAACGTAGTTATGTGGCTGATGTGGATGGCACAAGCCAAACTGTGACCCCACAAATAGCGGTGAAACTGGACCGGTGCGTTGAGTGTATCAGACAGCACAAAATGTTAGTAGTACTGTTTTGTATTTGGCAAGCTCACTAGCATCGTATTAATGTGGCTTATGTGGACGGCACAAGCCAAGCTATAACCCCAAAAATAGTGGGGAAACAAGAACGGTGCATTTAGTGTATCAGGCAGCACAAAATGCTAGTAGTATTGCTTTGTATTTGGCAAGCCCACCAGCAACGTATTAATGGAGCTGATGTGGATTGCACAAGCCATGTTGTGACCCCAAAAATAGTGGGGAAACAAGAACGGTGCGTTGAGTGTATCAGGCAGCACAAAATGCTAGTAGTCTAGTAGTACTGCTTTGTATTTGGCAAACCCACTAGCAATGCATTAATGCGGCTGATGTAGATGGCTCAAGCCAAGCTGTGACCCCAAAAATAGCAGTGAAACAGGAGCGGTGGGTTTAGTGTTTCAGGTAGCACTAAATGCTAATAGTACTGCTTTGTATTTGGCAAGCCCATCAACTATGTATTTATGTGGCTGTTGTGGCCAGCACAAGCCAACTGTGACCCCAAAAATAGTGGGGAAACAGCACCGGTGGGTTTAGTGTATCAGGCAGCACAAAATGCTAGTGTACCGCCCCGCGCTCAGAGGCAACCGAGCCGCTCGGATCCGGTCTCGCCGGGTGGTGACTCGAGCGTCTCCGGACCCGGGGGCCCTGTGGTCCACTTCGATCTGAAAGGGGATTGGCGCTTTAAGGGGACGTAGGTGTACGGCCGGAGCCGTGTTTGAGTTCGTGACGCCACCCACGGGTTGTGGTGAAAGTGGACACCACCGCTGTGGTTACTGGGCACCCGGGGGAGATGTTGCGCAGCAAGATGTTAACCCCTCCGTGGGTAAGGATGGTGGCCCCGGGACCCGTTGGTTTCTGTGTAATGGGCGGTGCAGGGAGGTGCGCGGCCGGAGGGCACTGTTGTACTCACGATTAGTAACACACACAAGTCTCTGGTAAACCAAGATGATGGTGGTCGGTGCCCGCAGCCGACTGCGTCTGGTCCCCCACCCGGTTGGTGGTCTCTGCCTTTCTCCTGCATCGTGTTGTGTATCGGTGGGCTGCCTGCGCTTCAGCGTCAGGAGTCCGCTCCCCGGCCTTGTGGATGTCGGGAGAGCCCTTTGCCTGCAGACGCTGGCCCGTGGGATCTCTCTGCCTGTGCGGTGGCTTTCTATCCCCCTCGTTGGGCTGTTGTCTGTAGTCGGGACTTTGGATGGGAAAGGACCTATAGTCCTAGCCTCAATCAGTTAATTAACTCGGTCCAGTAGATTCTGGACCTCGTTTCAGGGTCTGAGTACCCCCCTTTGTGCTCCGGTTTCCAGTCGGTTCCCCGGGTCGGTACCGGCGGGCCACTACCCTGTCCCGGTCCACCACGGTTCCACTGAGACGTCTTCCCAGCTCCTGCAGGCTAAGGCCACCATATGCCTCCTAGCCAAAGGTGCCTGGGCTCCAACCCAAACACCTGTCAGAAAGCTGCAGACCTGGGCCTGCCTCCACTCTCCTTCAACTCTACTCCTCAACAACTGAACTGAACTACTGTGTTTTCCCACCTCAGGCTTCTGAACTCCTCGGTGGGCGTGGCCGACTGCCTGGTTCTGCCCCCTGGTGTAAACAATCAGCCCTGAGGGGGATGACTAGGATTTTAGTGGTTGGCTTCTGACACCTTGTTAGGGGACAGGTGTTTTGCGAGGCACTAACTGTGACTACCTGGCTAGTCCAGGGTGTCACACTCCCCCTTGGTTAACTACAGACCGTCCGTGGGCTGTCCGACCACCACCGTTTATTTTCGTTGTAACTGAAAAAGATCAAAAGAGGAAACATATCACAAGTATAATAACATTATTTACATCAAGAAAGCTTGGTATTCATCCCTTGACGGGAGGCACATTTCTTAAACGTTGCTTAATAAAAACATTTTTATTAACCGGAACGGGACGGGACCGGGTCCTTTTCATTTTTCCCACCCAAACAAACCTAACCTTGATGCTGCCTCTAGAAACCAGGTCAGCACCCCTTTTCCCCAGTCCAGGAAACGGGTTCGGGTCTGGGTGTTGCCCATAGAGTAAAGAGTTCCTTACCCGGCAGTCTCTCAGAGGCCCCACGTCCAGGGGACCCTTGACCCGGGGAATAGTCACCGGTTTCTTTGGTGACGGGACCCCGGCCTACTCCACCGCAGGCCCTTCCTTCAACCAGCCTCTTCGGAGACTGTAGGTATGAAAAGGGTGGTCCAGGGGCTATTTACAAGGCCCAATAGTTTTTTGGTGGCCTGCTAGTTCTCGACCTTGTCTTTATGGGCAGAACATCAATAGAACGGGAACTGGAACATTAACAAAGTCTCAACAGGGACTTGCAGTGAGGTAGCCGGAAACCGCTACCTATTTAACTTTATAAATGTGGGCATGCACATCCGCTCTCCTGCTCAGGAGCCAGGCCCACTTGGGTGCCCCCGGCGCCGGCTACGACCAGCCTCTCATACTGCCGTGGGCCCCACTGATCAGTGGCCTGCTCCGCCTCTCTGCAGGTGTACACCGCATGCTCCACAGCCGGGATGGTGTACTTAGGAGCGGCCAGCACCATGGCCGGGGTAGACTTCCGGTCGGGTGCTGCCTCCGTTGCGGCCGGGCGGACTGCTGGGGCCGACGTCATCACCGTTGCGGCCAGGCTCGGGGCCAGATGGGATGTCATCAGCGGTGCTGGAGTGATGGTGATGGCAAGGCCTGAGGGCCCAGTAGCTGGGTCCTCCCCCGTAGATGGTACGGGCTCCGCTGCCACGGAGCGGGGCAGCGAGTCGGTTGGGGCGGTGGCTGTGGACACGGGCGACGAGGGAGATGGTGTGGTGGACGGGAGCAGGCCGGGTCCCTCAGCTGAGACGGCCAGTTTGGGGAACATAGGGGCCTGGGTCACTGCTTACCTGCTCCTCCGAGATCATCTCCACTTCGCGCGCCCAGCAGCTGCAGCCAGGCCCTTCATCTCCGACGCCCACTTTGCCAGCATGAAGTGGGCTTGGGCCTGCATACTCCGACACATCCTGCCGTGTTCGTATCCAGGAACGGGTTGCCACAGAGTCCTGGCGTCCCTGCACTTCATAGCGTTAGTTACATGCCGCTGATCTTCACCCTCTACTCCTGGGATTTTCGTGGCGCTCCGCCAGCTCCTCCAGCCGGACGGTAAGTTTCATTTTGCGACTTCCGACTTTTCGGCACGGCCGTTTTCCCAGGTGGCGGGGCTTCAACTCTCGCACTCTTTTCGCAGGGAAGAAGCCTTTGGCGGTAATCTTCGCGCCAATAGATGGCGGCAAGATGGTGGATTTTGAAAATTTTACAACGGGTCACCGCTGACTTCAACTTCAAGGTGCACTTCACTAGGTAAGTGAATGGGTAAGTATCCTGTTCGTGACGCCAGAAGAGTCAATGTGTACCGCCCCGCGCTCGGCAGCAACCGAGCCGCTCGGATCCGGGCTCGCTGGGTGGTGGCTAGAGCATCTCCAGACCCGGGGGCCCCGTGGTCCACTTCGATCTGAAAGGGGACTGGCGCTTTAAGGGGACATAGGTGTACGGCCGGAGCCGTGTTTGAGTTTGTGACGCCACCCATGGGTTGTGGTGAAGGTGGACACCACCGCTGCGGTTACTGGGCACCCGGGGGAGATGTTGCGCAGCAAGATGTTAACCCATCCGTGGGTAGGGATGGTGGCCCCGGGACCCGTTGAGATTATGTTTGATGGTCGGTGCAGGGAGGTGCGCGGCCGGAGGACACTGTTGTACTCACGATTAGTAACACACACAAGTCTCTGGTAAACCAAGATGATGGTGGTCGGTGCCTGTAGCCGGCTGCGTCTGGTCCCCCACCCGGTTGGTGGTCTCTGCCTTTCTCCTGCATCGTGTTGTGTATCGGTGGGCTGCCTGCGCTTCAGCGTCAGGAGTCCGCTCCCCGGACTTGTGGATGTCGGGAGAGCCCTTTGCCCACAGACGCTGGCCCATGGGGTCTCTCTGCCTGTGCAGTGGCTTTCTAACCCCCTCGTTGGGCTGTTGTCTTCAGTCGGCACTTTGGGTGGGAAAAGACCTATAGTCCTAGCCTCACTCAGTTAATTAACTCGATCCAGTAGCTTCTGGACCTCGTTTCAGGGTCTGAGTACCCCCCTTTGTGCTCCGGTTTCCAGTCGGTTCACACTACCCTGACCCGGTCCACCACGGTTCCACCGAGACGTCTTCCCGGCTCCTGCAGGCTGAGGCCACCGTATGCCTCTTAGCCAAAGGTGCCTGGGCTCCAACCCAGACACCTGTCAGACAGCTGCAGACCTGGGCACAGGCCTGTCTTCACTCTCCTTGAACTCTACTCCTCAACAACTGAACTGAACTACTGTGTTTTCCCACCTCAGGCTCTCTGAACTCCTCGGTGGGCATGGCCTGGCTCCACCCCCTGGTGTGAACATCAAGCCCTGAGGGGGGTGAGTAGGGTTTTAGTGGTTGGCTGCTGACACCTTGTTAGGGGACAGGTGTTTTGCGGGGCAGTAACTGTGACTACCTGGCTAGTCCAGGGTGTCACACTAGTAGTACTGATTTGTATTTGGCAAGCCCACTAGCAACGTATTAATGTGGCTTATGTGGATGTGGACGGCACAAGACAGGCTGTAACTCCAAAAATAGTGGGGAAAAAAAGACCAGTGCTTATAAACAAGAGGCAGCACAAAATGACACTACTTTGTCTGCTGGAAAAAAAGAGTTCTGCCTCTGAGAAGAGCTGTTCTTATATGGACACTGGAAGAACAGTTTAACCTCTCTCTACCTAATCCACAATCTCTCCCCCCTGTGTTATGAGCTTGTTCAGTGGTTTCAGCTCTTAAAAGAGCTATTGTATTCTGCTTCTATGGAGGTAGTGACAGGCTCTTCTCAAATCTGTTACCGCTCGAAAATCTCTCCCTCTCTACACTACGCTGACCTAGTATACACTGCAGGTATCCCTGAAAAGGGCTTTTGTGTTAAGAGGCCTAAACATTCTCTCTAGCAGCTGCTCACTCTGTCCCTATGCTGGTACAACGCTGGCTTTGATGCAATGTGCATAAAATGGTGGCGGAAGTGCTTTTATAGACCCTATGACACTGCGGCCAGCCAGTCACAGTGATGCCACAACCAAGATGGCTGCAGCATTACTGTGATTGGTTAAGAAACCCAGCATGTTTAGTGGCTGCAAATCAGGCGCCAAACCTACTGGGCGGGACATACAAATATCGCAAGGCGAGGACACAAAAACTCGCAATAAAACGAGTAACCCGAATACCATGCTATCCATGCGAATAGAGAATAGTAACGATTACACTCACTCATCACTAGTCCAGGCATCTTCCTGTGCTGTTTCCAGCGATTTCAGTGATTTCCAGGCTCCTCAGACCTCCCTGGGGGTCTTCAAGAAAAATGCTTCCGCTTCCAATGGTCACAATGTGACTGCGGGATAGCGAGGGACAAGGGTCTCTATGCCGTCTCTCACTATAGAGGGCCCTTTGCTATCCCTAACTTCAGGGATACTCTTAAAGGGAATGTGATGCCCTGGCCTATCAGGTCGTCACAGGGTATTGTACAATCTGCCCTCCTGTACAATATCCACCTCCTCCTTGGTTACGGGTCCCTAATCAATGGTGTTGCCAAAATCAGCTAATCAAAATCTTAGGAACACTCTGCATCACACCCATCAGACACACCAGTGGACGGCCTGAGTGTAATAGGGTCGCCCACTTGGGAGGTTGGTTAAGGAGAGGTCAGGAGTGTCAGGAGCAGGAGAGTGTAGCGTTGGAGGTAAAAAAGAGAGGAGGTCAGGAGCAGGGCTCCTTGGAAGTACTAGGTAGCAGACGTTGGTCTGGGCCTGGTAGGAGCTGGACCTGGTAGGAGCTGGACCCCCGGTCGCAGGGGATCATGACAAGGGATACGGTATTGTCGTGGAGGACAGTCGGTGGCCTTGTACCATCACCAGGCAGGGACCAGGGCATTACGGGGTACGTGGACCCTAGGTAAAGGAGTAGCTTATGGCAATCTGACAATTTACCCGATGAGGACGGAGCCTTCAAGATCCGCTCTCCACCCGCTCCAAAATCGGGGTACTAGCGCAACGAGGGGGATAGGACTTTCCACAAACACGGTCCAAGAAAACGCAAGCGTAAACCCTGAGAGCAAGCTCCCTCAGTTAGCCATACTTGGGAGTGGGACCCAAACATGCTCCCCCTCAGCGGCAGTGTTGTCCAGAATTTTGGTTTACTAAGTTGTCGGTGTCAGCGTTATTGGACAGAGTGAGTGCGCAAGTGACCCTTACCTCCCCAACGGCACCTCCCTGTCACCATCACCGAGTCCCAGGGCATCCCCCCTACCCGTTAAACACTTGGCTGCCCACTCCATCGCCCCCGGGTACTCACAGCTGCAGCAGTGGTACTCCACCTTACCACACACCACGGGTGGCGTCACGAACTCTCAATACACCATCCCCTGTAAATACCCCCTTCTTTCGAGTGGCCGCGAGTGACCGAAAACCGCGAGTCAAGATCCACCATCTTTTCGCTCCAAAAACGTCATCTTCCGCCATCTTCCCCACGAAAGCGCGCGAAGCAGAAACCCTGCCCTTTGTCCTCCATCTGAGGCCGGAACCGGAAGTTCCCAGAGGGCCACAGCATCGAGAGGAGTGCTGAGTAAAAACCGAGGGGGCGTGCTGGAATGTAACTACAGCATAAAAGAAGCAGGGACTCCAGGACTCTGCCATAATGTTCCTGGACAGCGCAGAGGAGAGATGACAGAGCGGAGCTGGTCACCAGAACGTGCTGTTCCCGGGACCGTGACCTGGATTAAGGAAGAGACAGAGCAACTGTGCAGGAGGATGCGGATGCAGTTTCTGTTTATCTTGGATCACTGGAGGAAAGAGATGAGGAGCCTGGCGATGGCGGTGTGAGCCCGTGAGATGGAAGTCCCATGAGAAGTGAGGGTAAGCAGTTACCCAGTCCCTGTTGATTACTCTAATCCGGCCAATGCGGCTGTGGGATCAGGACAGCCCCCGCTCCCTGTGAGCACTCCACCGCCACCAACCCCGTCCTCGGCGGATGCCGAGCTGCCCACTGCTACCCCGGCAGCGGAACCTTCGGTGTCTTTGTGTGAAGCCCCAGCTGTGGGAACCTCGGTTCTGTCCCTCGACCCGGTCACGTCAGCAGTCACCCGACACTGGCCAGACCAGACCCGGCCGCATCACCGGGCCCGTTCTCAGAGGCGGAGCACCCGGACTCTGCAACCCAGGCTTCGGAGCAGTCGGTTCCACTGTCACCCAAGGCGGAAGTGGAGCCTGGAGAGCTGCCGGTTCCACCGCCGCGCAGCATCCCAACGGCTGTTGGGGCCGCAAGAGCGCACCTGAAGCCAGAACCAGCTAGGGAGCTGAGGCCGGACACCGCTTCCGCCTACTGGGAACAATATCATTAACAATTACAAGCGGAGATCACAACACAAAACCGGCGACGACGGGAGCTTGCCACCCGCAACTGTGAGGAGAAGGAGCAGGTGAGGAGTGCTGCTTTACGAGTCTGAGGGCCATGGTGCCATGGTCTGGTAGACCGCTTTGACCCTGTACAGGGATGGGGATTCATTCGGGAGGCAGGCCTCACAGCTGGGGTGTTCGTGTCATGACGGGATGTGGCGCAGCACCTCCCCAAGAGACAACACGAGCGAAATTTACAACCAAAAGATATGGTCACCTACACCCGGCATTGTGGAGAGCGGGGCTGGTATGCCTTAGAGGTGACTAAGCATGTGATGCCAGAAGAAGAGTCTGTGCCGGCATTGATTATACGTAGTCGCAAGGAAGTGTGGCTACGGGAACCAGTAGTATGATGTTTTAGCAGAGAGTGTTAGGTATCTGTGCTTTTGTTTATTATTTTTCAGATAGAAACTGTTAGGAGATAAGCATTTAATTAAAAGGGTTTAAATGACCGAAAAGAAGTTACCTGATTTGCAAATATAGTGTGTACACCCAGTACATGGACTCTGTTGATTATATACAGTCATATGAAAAAGTTTGGGCGCCCCTATTAATGTTAACCTTTTTTCTTTATAACAATTTGGGTTTTGCTATTTCAGTTTGATATATCTAATAACTGATGGACTGAGTAATATTTCTGGATTGAAATGAAGTTTATTGTACTAACAGAAAATGTGAAATCCGCATTTAAACAAAATTTGACAGGTGCATAAGTATGGGCATCCTTATCAATTTCTTGATTTGAACACTCCTAACTACTTTTTACTGACTTACTAAAGCACTAAATTGGTTTTGTAACCTCATTGAGCTTTGCACTTCATAGGCAGGTGTATCCAATCATGAGAAAAGGTATTTAAGGTGGCCACTTGCAAGTTGTTCTCCTATTTGAATCTCCTATGAAGAGTGGCATCATGGGCTCCTCAAAACAACTCTCAAATGATCTGAAAATAAAGATTATACAGCATAGTTGTTCAGGGAAAGGTACAAAAAGTTGTCTCAGAGATTTAAACTGTTAGTTTCCACTGTGAGGAACATAGTAAGGAAATGGAAGAACACAGGTACAGTTCTTGTTAAGCCCAGAAGTGGCAGGCCAAGAAAAATATCAGAAAGGCAGAGAAGAAGAATGGTGAGAACAGTCAAGGACAATCCACAGACCACCTCCAAAGACCTGCAGCATCATCTTGCTGCAGATGGTGTCAATGTACATCGGTCAACAATACAGTGCACGTTGCACAAGGAGAAGCTGTATGGGAGAGTGATGCAAAAGAAGACGTTTCTGCAAGCACGCCACAAACAGAGTCGCCTGAGGAATGCAAAAGCACATTTGGACAAGCCAGTTACATTTTGGAAGAAGGTCCTGTGGACTGATGAAACAAAGATTGAGTTGTTTGGTCATACAAAAAGGCATTATGCATGGAGGCAAAAAAACACGGCATTCCAAGAAAAGCACTTGCTGCCCACAGTAAAATTTGGTGGAGGTTCCATCATGCTTTGGGGCTGTGTGGCCAATGCCGGCACCGGGAATCTTGTTAAAGTTGAGGGTCGCATGGATTCAACTCCGCATCAGCAGATTCTTGACAATAATGTACATGAATCAGTAATGAAGTTGAAGTTATGCAGGGGATGGATATTTCAGCAAGACAATGATCCAAAACACCGCTCCAAATCTACTCAGGCATTCATGCAGAGGAACAATTACAATGTTCTGGAATGGCCATCCCAGTCCCCAGACCTGAATATCATTGAAAATCTGTGGGATGATGTGAAGCGGCTGTCCATGCTCGGCGACCATCAAACTTAACTGAACTGGAATAGTTTTGTAAACAGGAATGGTCAAATATACCTTCATCCAGGATCCAGGAACTCATTAAAAGCTACAGGAAGCGACTAGAGGCTGTTATTTTTGCAAAAGGAGGATCTACAAAATATTAATGTTACTTTTATGTTGAGGTGCCCATACTTTTGCACCGGTCAAATTTTGTTTAAATGCGGATTGCACATTTTCTGTTAGTACAATAAACCTCGTTTCAATCCAGAAATATTTCTCAGTCCATCAGTTATTAGATATATGAAACTGAAATAGCTGTTGCAAAAACCCAAATTGTTATAAAGAATAAAGGTTAACATTAATAGGGGTGCCCAAACTTTTTCATATGACTGTATAGTAAACATGGACCACGGTCACAGGACTGGTTGTGACCAGCAAAAACTTGTGTTTTGTAAATAGTTGCACCTCCTGCGCCCACCAGAGATGTCTATCACAATGCCCGGGACCTTAACCTGGTCACGGACCCACAGTAGGTTTGCAGGGGGGTCAGGTTGTTTGGGTGGTGGGTTAATGGGATCCGGGACATTGGGACGAGATTGTTGCAGGAAGATTCTGCAACGGAGCAGGTTGAGCCTCCGCTACTACTGAAACCGGTAGCGTTCCACCGTTGGAAAGTCCAAGAAATCCCAAACGTGAACCCTGAGAGCAACTCCCTCAGTTAGCCACACTGGGACCGATTAGTTTCAAGCTATAGGGACCAACTAGAAAAAAACAAGGTGCCAAGCGAAAGGTCACAGATCAACAGGCAACACCAGCAGAAACGGGACCCAAAGGTGCTCCCCCTCAGCGGCAGCGGTGTCCAGAAGTTTGGTTTACTAAGTTGATGGTGTCAGCGTTATTGGACTGAGTGAGTACGCAAGTGACCCTTATCTCCCCAATGGCACCTCCCTGGCACCATCACCGAGTCCCGGGGCATCCCCCCTACCCATGGAGGGGTTACACAGCTGGCTGCCCACTCCATCACCCCCGGGTACTCTCAGCTGCAGCGGTGGTACTCCAAATTACCACATACCACGTGTGGCGTCACGAACTCTCAATACACCATCCCGTGTAAATACCCTCTTCTTTCGAGTGGCCGCGAGACCCCCGGGTCCGGACGCCCCTCGAGCCACCGCGGATCCGAGCAGCCTGGCTGCTGACACAGGGGCGGCACAGGAACCTGTCAGGTGCAATATGCACGCAGAATCACAAACCATATGCTAATGACCACAGGGATTACCTGTGAAGAGAGAGAGAGAGAAGAGAGAGAGAAGATAGAGAAAAGAGAGAAAAGAGAGAGAGAACAGAGAGAGAGAGAGAAAAGAGAAAAGAGAAGAGAGAGAGTGTGAGAGAAAGAAGAGAGATTGAGAGAGAGAAGGAGAGAAGAGAGAGAGGAGAGAGAGAAGAGAGAGAAGAGAGAGAGGAGAGAGAGAGAGAGAAGAGAGAGAGGAGAGAACAGAGAAGGGGGAGAGAGAGAAGAAAGAGAGAAGAGAGACAGAGGAGAGAGAGGAGGAGAGAAGAGAGAGAGAAGAGAGAGAGGAGAGAGAGAGGAAAGAGAGAAAAGAGAGAGAGAAGAGAGAGGAGAGAGAGAAGAGAGAGAGGAGAGAAGAGAGAAGGGGGGAGAGAGAGAAGAAAGAGAGAAGAGAGACAGAGGAGAGAGAGGAGAGAGAGGAGGAGAGAAGAGAGAGAGAAGAGAGAGAGGAGAAAGAGAGAAAAGAGAGAGAGGAGAGAGAGAAAAGAGAGAGAGGAGAGAGAAGAGAGAGGGAGAGAGAGAAAAGAGAGATAGAAGAGAGAGGAGAGAGAGAAGAGAGGGAGAGAGAGAGATGGGAAAAAGCGAGACTAAATAAAAGAGAGGGACAAAGAGAGAAAAAGAAAGAGATAAAGAGAGAGAGAAAGAGAGAAAAAGAGTGAGAGGAGAGAGAGGGAGGGAGAGAGAGTGGGGAGGAGAGAAAAAGAGAGACTGAGAAAAAGAGAGAGAGAAAGAGAGAGAGAAGAGAGAGGAAGAGAGAGAGAAAAAAGAGAGAAAGAGCGAGAGAGAGAAAGAGAGAGAGAGAGAAGAGAGAGATGAGAGAGAGGAGAGAGCAATGCAGCCTCATTACGTGAACTGCTCCGATTTTAGAGGTGTGTCCCGCGGCTCACAGCTAGTGTCCGGCTCCTACCCTCAGTGCATAAATAAATAAAATTATAATTATAAATAAATAATAATTAGAATTTAAAATAAATTAAATTCTTTACCGGGACGGCCGGGACTCGAACTCGTGAACTAACTCTCCTTATGCGGGAGCTCTATCCATTGAGCCACTGCCACTCATGAAAAGCATGGGAAGATTTGGTAATCTTTACCTCTATAGTGCAGTAGAGAATCTAAAAGCCGATTGTTTAGCTACAAGGAAGGATGGATGGACGGTCGGACGGTCGGGCGGACGGGCGGATGGATGGGCAAACACCAGCAGTACCGCACACACGCAGGCACTACAACCCCCATCATCACCGCAGGCACTACAACCCCCATCATCCTCCCCTCAGTGCACAATTAAATTAAATTATAATTATAAATAAATAATAATTATAATTTAAAAATAAATTAAATTCTTTACCGGGACAGCTGGGACTTGAACTCGTGAATTAATGTTTCTTAGGCGAGAGCTCTAACCATTGAGCCACTGCCTCTAATGAGAAACATAGGCAGATTTGGTAATATTGACTAGAGATGAGCGAACCTCTGAAGGCTTCAGTTCGGTTTGGTTCGTCGAACGGAGGGCTGGTTCGGCAAATGTTCGACGAACCTCTCGAACCCCATTGAAAACAATGGCAGGCAAACACAAACACATAAAAACACATAGAAAACACCTTCAAAGGTGTCCAAAAGGTGACAAACAACTCCCAACACACCACAAACACATGGGAAAGTGACAAGGACATATACTCATGCGAAAACAAAACAGCTGGACAAGGAAAAAGAGGAGGAGACACAGATATAGGCATGTCATGCCCTTCTAAAATCATGTAAAACACAGCAAGAAGACTCCAAGCAGAGTCTCCCTTTTTTCCAAAAATTGGGCCCCACAGACACTACTTCAGTGGCAGCACTTGTGCCCCAGTTGCAAACTTGACAGGTAGATTTCCATCAAGTACATTCAAAAATACGCCAGCCTTAACTGTCCCCAGGATGACATCGGGGTAGGTAGCAAAGTCCTTGCTGATCCATGACTTGTTCATCTTGGATCATTTTTAAAAACGCAGCAAGGGTTACTCCAAGCAGAGTCTCCCTTTTTTCCAAAAATTTAGCCCCACAGACACCACTTCAGTGGCATCACTTGTGCCCCAGTTGCAAACTTGACAGGTAGATTTGCATCAAGCACAATCCAAATCCACAAGCATTTACTCTCCCCAGGATGACACCGGGATAGCAAAGTCCTTGCTGATCCATGACTTGTTCATCTTGATGAACGTTAGTCTGTCCACATTGTCACTGGACAGACAAGTGCGCTTATGTGGCAGCACACACCCAGCAGCACTGAAGACACGTTCAGAGACAACGCTGGCAGCTGGACACGACAAAATCTCCAAGGTGTAATTGGCGAGCTCAGGCAATTTATCCAGATTGGAAGCCCAAAATGAGCAAGGCTCTAGTTGCACAGTCATGGCATCGATATTCTTTTGGAGATACTCCTGTATCATCCTTTCCAGCCGTTGACTATGTGTCAGACTTGTTGTCTCTGGTGGCCTTGCAAAGGATGGTCTAAAAAAAATTATGAAACGATTCAATAAAATTGCTGTTCCCAGCACCAGATACGGTGCTGCTGGTATGGTTTGAATGTTGATGACGAGACCGTCCCATGTTTGTCAAGTTACAACTGGGAGATTCACTCTGTGCACCACTTGTGTTTTGTGTAAAAGCCAAGCTAAGATTGCGTAACAGCTTCTGCTGATACTCCTGCATACGTGCATCCCTTTCTATGGCTGGAATTATTTCGTAAAATTTGGACTTGTACCGGGGATCTAAGAGTGTGGCAACCCAGTAGTCATCATTACGTCTAATTCGGACAATCCGAGGGTCATGTTGTAGGCAGTGCAGCAAGAAGGTGCTCATGTGTCTTGCGCATTCCTGGGGACCAAGTCCTTGCTGTGTTGGTGGCGGCGAGGTGATAACCGTGCTGCCTTCCTCTGACATATCCCCCCAACCTCAAACAACCGAAATTTGACCAAGGTCTCCCTCATCTACTGAGTCTTCCATGCCCATTGCCAGTTCGTCCTCCATTTGTTTCTGGGCTCCTGCACCTTCCTCAACAGTTTGGCTGCTACCATGCGCCCTTGTTAATCCCTCTCCCCCACCGTCCCATGCCTGCCGCCTTGGTGATGCTGAACTTCTGGACCTTGTAGATCTTGTTAGCCCTTCTGCATAGGAATCCTCCTGTACTTCCTCCCCTTCCTCTTGTCCCACCACCTGACTCCGAATAGTGTTTAGAGTTTAGAGCATGTAAATGACTGGAATTGTCATGCTGATAATGGCATTGTCAGCGCTGAACATATTCATCGCCATGTCGAAACTGTGCAGAAGGGTGCATAGGTCCTTGATCTGAGACCACTCCATCAGCGTGATCTGCCCCACCTCTGCATCTCGTTGGCCCAGGCTATACTTCATAACGTAGTGCACCAGGGCTCGGCGGTGCTGCCACAGTCGCTGTAACATGTGGAGAGTCGAATTCCAGCGTGTCGCCACATTGCATTTCAGGCGATGAACCGGCAGGCCGAAAGACCTCTGGAGCGATGCAAGTCAGTCAGCTGCGCCGTTTGAACGGCGGAAGTGAGCAGAGAGTACCCATGCCCTGTGCAGAAGCCCATCTAGGCCGGGATAGTGGGTTAAAAATTGATGGACAACAAGGTTCAACATGTGAGCCATACAAGGCACGTGTGTCACCTTGCACCGGCGAAGGGCCGCACTCAGGATTGCTGCATTGTCGCACACGGCCTTCCCTGGCTGCAGGTTGAGTGGAGACAACCATTTACGAAACTCGGCCTCCAGAGCTAACCACAACTCCTCAGCTGTGTGACTCTTATTTCCCAGACATTTCAACGTAAAGACCGCCTGATGCCGTTGAGCTCTGCTGCCAGCACAGTAAGGACTGGGTGTGCGGGATTCCTTGTGCACAGTTACAACGCGGGTGGCCTGACCAGGCAGGCTTGGGGCGGAGGTGGAAGACCCAGACGAGGTTGAGGAGGCAGAAGCAGTGGAGGAACTTCTACATACAGAGGAGTGACGCATAACTCGTGGGAACGGCAAGACCTGTTCAGCAGACCCTTCTCCATCTCTCACCATAGTTACCCAGTGCCCAGTCAGCAACATGTAACGCCCTTGTCCATGCTTACTGGTCCAAGAATCTGTGGTGAAATGCACCCTGTCACACATAGAGTTTCTCAAGGAAACAGTGATGTTGTGTGCAACATGCTGGTGTAGCGCAGGCACGCCTTTCTTGGAGAAGTAGTGGAGACTGGGCATCTGGTACTGGGGCACAGCGACGGACATAAGGTCTAGAAAATCCTCTGTGTCCACCAGGTGGAAAAGCAGCATTTCGGTAGCCAAGAGCTTACAGAGGGTGAAAGTCAACCTCTTAGCTTTGTCATGGCTCAGAGGAAATGGCCTTCTATTTGTCCACATCTGAGGGACCGAGATCTGGCTGCTGTGTGGAGACGGTGTTGAGTAGGGTGTCCCTGGAAAACTGCAGGTCTGTGAGGAAATGTTGCCTTCATCCAAAGTTGTTGCTCTTGATGTCTGAGAGAGCTCTACACCAGCACTTGTTTCCCCTTCCAAAACAACTGACGACCTGCCAAGCAAACTGCCTGTTGCAGTTAAAGAGGTGGAAAATCTGCGTGGGAAAACATGTGTGACAGCTGTCCCCACAGTCATAGAGGATGAAGAGCGCGCGGATGCACTTGAAGGGCCAGACGGTGGTTGGCCCGCTCTGCTAGGCCGCATTGTAGCACGGTGAGCTACCCACTGGGACTTATGCTTGTTATTCATGTGACGATTCATGGAAGAAGTTGTCAAACTAGTGAGGTTTTGGCCTCTTCCTATAGATTGGCGACAAATCTTACAGATCACATGATTTGGGAGATCCTTTGCAATGTCAAAAAAGGACCAGGCTAGGAAAGGCTTAGAGCCCATGCGACCTGCAGAGCCACCCCGAGTTGTGCTCAGAGGCAGAGTGGTGGCTGAGGATGCAGTTGTTGACGGGCTTCCAGTACTCAGACTCTGTCCAGGAAGGTGCAAGGTAACTTCGTCGTCAGTCGCATCCTTCTCCACCGCCTCTGGTGACGTCCTCGAGTGCCTGACTGTGGGTTGACAGTAAGTGGGATCTAGAACTTCATCATCAAGCGTTGTGTTTGCACTGCCCTCGCCCTCAGACCTAACTTCTTCCTGCCCTGACTGAATAGTTAAGTTGTCATTCCAATCAGGTATCTGCGTCTCATCGTCATCAGTATGTTCCTCATTGTCTCCACCAACAGGTGTTACAGTTTGGGAATGAGGGTCTACATTATGAAACTGTATGAAAAAAAGGGGGGGGTGTTGTGTAACTAATCATATAACCCTTTAAAAATCTTGAATTTTATTGATACTTAATTAAAATCCACAACCTTTGTGCAAATACAATGAAATAAAGAGGGAAGAAGGTAAGATGCTTACCCTTTACAATAGCCCTCCCTCCTGTCCACTACCTACCGCGGGGGTCGGCACCCTGATAGCTACGAAAATGGCGCCCCCACTCTGCGGTGGCTGACCCTGTAATGTCCCTAAGAAAGCCCTCAAATAGATGATGAAAAACAGATAAAGTCAAGGGTCACAGACAGGGTACACTCATCCTTCAGTGGACAGAAAGATTGGGACAACACACATGAACACCTGGTTCAGACCACCTCTAAAGTCATTGGTGATTCCGGGGTAATCGTACAGACCGCAGATAGCAGATACATTAGGTGTATAGTCCTATATAACCCCAAAAGGCAATGTCTGTAGCAAATGCATGCATTAGATGCCGAAACGTAAGCCTAGGTATGCACAGTAATAAACATTAAGGTGCTTAGTGAAATAAAGTGTGCAGACTAATGAACACACCCTGGCCTCCGATGCTGGCTCTTACATACGGCCGGTTTGCTCCTGCACAAAATATATCAGCGCATACCCAGTGCAACTGCCTAGGAACAACCAAATATGATCATTGAGGTTGGTCAAAAATGAAACACATCAAACACTTATCGTGTGAGGAGGGTTCATGTGTGAGTCCCAGAATCGCCCCGGTTCCGCCTCTACGCGTTTCTCCGGACACGGATCATCAGGAGGCTTGATACCAGGCTTTGCCAACCGGTTTCAGGACAGCATGATGTCAGGATAAAGGGGGAGAGCCGATACACTTGGTTCTCCTTTTAAACCCTGCCGGTAGTGGGCCACCTCCATCCCCAGCCAAACAGCCCGTCCCCCCTCCCCTCCCCCATATGCCCAAGCACGCCCCCCATCACAGCATGCCCAGCCCTCATGATGTAATATTACAACAAGATCCCTTTTCAGATGTTAAATCCCTCCAGCAATATGTACAGTAGAAGGGCGCGTGATTATCGCACCGGTGAACCACATGATTTGTCCCGTTCACAGACCATCTATTTTGGAATCATACATACTAGCAAGATGCCTCTGGGAACGCCCCCTGATGCATTCCATGGTGTGACGCCGCTTGTGTTCCACGATCGGAACGTCAGGCGGAACCGGAAGTGACGTAACTGCCCGAAACCGGAAGTGACGTCAGTGGCCGAAACCGGAAGTGACGTCACGCGGTTACATACGGCCGGATGCATGGGCGGGGAACAGCATAAGCATACCCGCCCCACAATAGATGTCATCCCTCAACCACTCCCACAATGGGATGCTATAACTTATTAATGGAGAGGCGGGGGAAAGATATATTACCCCCAGATTCTAATGGGCATCTTAGATTCTCAAAATTTACTTTCATATATAATCCTGCTTTAACCTGGGGACATCCTGTATATACATACAGGCTATACTTATAACAACCCAGGGGTCGCATTAATGACCATATGCTATAACGTCACACCACCAAATTTACATCGAGAGAGCACCATCAGATAAACAGGGATATCCAGGAAACAGGGACAGATATGCAGGATTGGGGGAACACGCCAGACACAGGAGGGTGGGGGGGGGGGGGGGGCCACAGGCAAAGGGACGGAGCACCCACTCCAGCACCAATCTGAATCCATTACACATATGAACATGTGCGTTAGGTCAATATTACCTCCCTATAACGGGATTCGGGCCAGCCAACTCCAGGAACCCCTAGAATCAACTCCAGGAATCAGAGAAAACAGGCGTATGAAATCTGCTCATTCAAACCTCCGGGCTGGACAGACTCCATTCTGAAAATCCATTCGCACTCCTTTCTCAACAGAGTCTTATCATGGTCACCACCTCTGGGATTGCTCTTCACCACCTCCAGTACCTGGAATTTTACTTCATGAATATTATCCCCATGTCGAGAATTCATATGTCTCCCCAGGGGGGTATCCCGTTTATTCCGTATGTCACCAAGGTGCTCTCCAACCCTCCTTCGTAACTCCCTCTTTGTCTTCCCCACATAGTCCATGGGACAAGTACACGTGGCCACATATATCAGTCCCATCGTCTTGCAGTTAGCGAAGGACCTTAGGAAGAATTCTCTCCCATTTTTTGAGCTTCTAGCGGACTTCGCAGGTCTCATGGAGTTACAATAGGAACAATCTCCACACCTGTAAAAACCACATATACCTCTATCTAACCACGTGCCGGGGGGTTTTGGTCTGGTGTAGCAGCTATGGACCAATCTGTCCCTAAGGGACCTCCCTTTCCTGTACGTGATGCTCGGTCTCTGTGAGATCATGTGCTTTACATCGGGATCCAGAGTCAAAATATCCCAATGTTTAAAAAGTACTCTGCGAACCCGCTCGCTCTGGCAATCAAATGTGCCAATCAGTCTGGTAATATCTTCGTCTTCTTTCTTTTTTCTACCGCAACCATGTAAGAGTACTGTTCTATCCTGCTTTTCCGCATGGTCCCTAGCCTGATATAATACTTTAGAGGGGTAGCCTCTATCTACAAAACGTCTGGTCATATCCCTCGCCTGAGACTGATACGTCTCCATAGTTGAGCAATTCCGTCTCAGCCGAAGGTATTGACCTTTGGGAATGCCATTCCTTAATGGGAAAGGATGATGACTATCCCACCTCAAAAGATTGTTAGTTGAAGTGGGCTTGCGATAAGTACTGGTGGAGAGGACTCCGTCTGGCTCTTTCTTGATGATCACATCCAAAAAGGGTAGTTCTTTTATATCTGCCTCAAAGGTGAAATGAAGATTTAGTTCATTCATATTAAGCAACTCTACAAACCTCACAAATGATGCACTGGACCCTGACCATAGGACAAATACGTCGTCTATATATCTTGACCACAACAAAATATGTGGCTGCCACCAGTGGTCCCCATCCATAAAGACGACGGTTTCTTCCCACCAGCCCAGGAAGAGGTTAGCATACGAGGGGGCACAAGGGCTCCCCATAGCTGTCCCCCTGAGCTGGTGGAAGTACTTACCGTCGAATCTAAAGAGGTTATGATGTAATATGAAATCCAGTAAATTCAACAGGAATCGATTATGATCCCGATGTTCCCTAGTTCTTGTGTTCAGATAATATTCGATTGCTTTTAATCCCAGAGTGTGAGGTATATTGCTATATAGAGCCTCCACATCAATTGAAGCCAGAAGGACGTCCTCTCCGACCGAAATCCCATCCAGCTTCCCTAATAGGTCGGCTGTGTCACGTGTATACGATGGAAGCGAGATGACAAAAGGACGCAAGACCTCATCAACGTAAATGCCGCTGTTTTGCGTAAACGAATCCACACCCGATACAATGGGGCGGCCCTTCAACAGCTCCAACCCCTTATGAACCTTGGGCAAGGTATAAAAGGTTGGCATGACTGGGCAAACGGGTTTCAAAAAATCAAATTCATTATTGCTCAACAGGCCACTAGTCCTTGCTTCCTCAAGTATCGTGAGTAGGGATGCTCTATAATCCTCCAGAGGGTTGGAGGTAAGCACTTCATATGTATGTCTATCTTTCAATACACGGTGGCACATCTCAAGATACTTATCATGGCTCAAAATCACAAGGTTCCCACCCTTATCAGAGGGTTTTATTATTATATTCTCATTTTTTTCCAGGTCTTGCAGTGCCAAAAATTCATCATCAGTGAGGTTACGATCAAATCCATCATTCCTACGGGGGATCTTTTTGAGGTCCCTCTCTACAAGGTTCAAAAACAAATCGATATTGGTGGTGTCACCCTGCGGGGGCATCCTCACACTCTTGGCTTTTAGCTTAGTGAAGGGGCCACGTCCATTACTGTTAGCAATGTCCTGTTCTTGAAGGAGTCCCATGAGAGACCGAAATCCCTCTATGTCATCATCAGACAGTCCCAACCTCCTACAGCTCTCTCTATCATTTTTAAGGAAGAATTTTCTCCATTTTAATTTTCTCCCAAAGAGCTGTATGTCTTTAACCCAATGAAAGCAATTATAATCATTCGTGGGTACGAATGAAAGACCCTTTCTTAAGATGTTATACTGCTTCTCATTGGGAATAAAGTTGGATAAATTGATAATTTGACTCCTATTCAGCCCTCCACCCTGTGTTAGCTCAGCCGTTAATTCACCCGGTTCCTTAGATGATAGGCCCGGGAGACCCCCTGCTCTAAAAAAGATGGAGTCTTTGTTCCACCTGATGCTGCAGAAGTGGATACATATGCACACCCAGATTCCTGTCCAAAGGATCTCGTGTTTATGGGATCTCTTGTGGGATAGATATTCCTTCCTCCCCGTCTCCATCTTCTATTCTGCCGTCTGCCTCTATTATTAAACCGGGCTTCTCCTCCAACCCTTTCGGTGTCCGATACCTCCTGATCCGAAGAGGAGATATCAGTATCCCTTTGGGCTGGACTCACAAAATTATAAGCCTGGTTCGTGGAGAACTCTCTAAGATCTCTCTGAAATTGCAGATGCTTCCTTTCTTTGATGTAACCTTGATATTTCTCTATAGAGACCTGTAAGGCACTCTCCCTCTTATTAAAGTCAGGATCTGATTTAAATTTGAGGATGCTCTCTATGTCTAAGTTTAATTTGGTGGTGGCTTGTTCCAAAAGTGTCCTCTCCTCCTGTATCAGCAATGTCATGAATCTAAGGGAGGACTCTATGGATTCCTTCTGCCACGCTTCCAAAAGCCTAGAACTTGAGGTACGGGGGGATGGGTGAAGATTAATTCTCAGGCCTTTGGGAACAATTCTGTTCTTGAGGTAGTTTTCAAGAGCCTTAATCTCCCACCAAGATTTCGTGTACTCTTTATAAGATGAGTACAAATCACCAAACTTGGTCTTGAGGGAGGTGACACCAATCCCACCTTCAGGAGTTTCCTTGGTGCAGAACGCCTGATTTGCGTCCTCAACCCAGGAGTTAATATCAATGGGACCTGTCAGAAAGCTGGCCATACTCATGAAACTGTATGAAAAAAAGGGGGGGGTGTTGTGTAACTAATCATATAACCCTTTAAAAATCTTGAATTTTATTGATACTTAATTAAAATCCACAACCTTTGTGCAAATACAATGAAATAAAGAGGGAAGAAGGTAAGATGCTTACCCTTTACAATAGCCCTCCCTCCTGTCCACTACCTACCGCGGGGGTCGGCACCCTGATAGCTACGAAAATGGCGCCCCCACTCTGCGGTGGCTGACCCTGTAATGTCCCTAAGAAAGCCCTCAAATAGATGATGAAAAACAGATAAAGTCAAGGGTCACAGACAGGGTACACTCATCCTTCAGTGGACAGAAAGATTGGGACAACACACATGAACACCTGGTTCAGACCACCTCTAAAGTCATTGGTGATTCCGGGGTAATCGTACAGACCGCAGATAGCAGATACATTAGGTGTATAGTCCTATATAACCCCAAAAGGCAATGTCTGTAGCAAATGCATGCATTAGATGCCGAAACGTAAGCCTAGGTATGCACAGTAATAAACATTAAGGTGCTTAGTGAAATAAAGTGTGCAGACTAATGAACACACCCTGGCCTCCGATGCTGGCTCTTACATACGGCCGGTTTGCTCCTGCACAAAATATATCAGCGCATACCCAGTGCAACTGCCTAGGAACAACCAAATATGATCATTGAGGTTGGTCAAAAATGAAACACATCAAACACTTATCGTGTGAGGAGGGTTCATGTGTGAGTCCCAGAATCGCCCCGGTTCCGCCTCTACGCGTTTCTCCGGACACGGATCATCAGGAGGCTTGATACAAGGCTTTGCCAACCGGTTTCAGGACAGCATGATGTCAGGATAAAGGGGGAGAGCCGATACACTTGGTTCTCCTTTTAAACCCTGCCGGTAGTGGGCCACCTCCATCCCCAGCCAAACAGCCCGTCCCCCCTCCCCTCCCCCATATGCCCAAGCACGCCCCCCATCACAGCATGCCCAGCCCTCATGATGTAATATTACAACAAGATCCCTTTTCAGATGTTAAATCCCTCCAGCAATATGTACAGTAGAAGGGCGCGTGATTATCGCACCGGTGAACCACATGATTTGTCCCGTTCACAGACCATCTATTTTGGAATCATACATACTAGCAAGATGCCTCTGGGAACGCCCCCTGATGCATTCCATGGTGTGACGCCGCTTGCGTTCCACGATCGGAACGTCAGGCGGAACCGGAAGTGACGTCACTGCCCGAAACCGGAAGTGACATCAGTGGCCGAAACCGGAAGTGACGTCACGCGGTTACATACGGCCGGATGCATGGGCGGGGAACAGCATAAGCATACCCGCCCCACAATAGATGTCATCCCTCAACCACTCCCACAATGGGATGCTATAACTTATTAATGGAGAGGCGGGGGAAAGATATATTACCCCCAGATTCTAATGGGCATCTTAGATTCTCAAAATTTACTTTCATATATAATCCTGCTTTAACCTGGGGACATCCTGTATATACATACAGGCTATACTTATAACAACCCAGGGGTCGCATTAATGACCATATGCTATAACGTCACACCACCAAATTTACATCGAGAGAGCACCATCAGATAAACAGGGATATCCAGGAAACAGGGACAGATATGCAGGATTGGGGGAACACGCCAGACACAGGAGGGTGGGGGGGGGGGGGCGACAGGCAAAGGGACGGAGCACCCACTCCAGCACCAATCTGAATCCATTACACATATGAACATGTGCGTTAGGTCAATATTACCTCCCTATAACGGGATTCGGGCCAGCCAACTCCAGGAACCCCTAGAATCAACTCCAGGAATCAGAGAAAACAGGCGTATGAAATCTGCTCATTCAAACCTCCGGGCTGGACAGACTCCATTCTGAAAATCCATTCGCACTCCTTTCTCAACAGAGTCTTATCATGGTCACCACCTCTGGGATTGCTCTTCACCACCTCCAGTACCTGGAATTTTACTTCATGAATATTACCCCCATGTCGAGAATTCATATGTCTCCCCAGGGGGGTATCCCGTTTATTCCGTATGTCACCAAGGTGCTCTCCAACCCTCCTTCGTAACTCCCTCTTTGTCTTCCCCACATAGTCCATGGGACAAGTACACGTGGCCACATATATCAGTCCCATCGTCTTGCAGTTAGCGAAGGACCTTAGGAAGAATTCTCTCCCATTTTCTGAGCTTCTAGCGGACTTCGCAGGTCTCATGGAGTTACAATAGGAACAATCTCCACACCTGTAAAAACCACATATACCTCTAAACCACTACCGGCAGGGTTTAAAAGGAGAACCAAGTGTATCGGCTCTCCCCCTTTATCCTGACATCATGCTGTCCTGAAACCGGTTGGCAAAGCCTTGTATCAAGCCTCCTGATGATCCGTGTCCGGAGAAACGCGTAGAGGCGGAACCGGGGCGATTCTTGGACTCACACATGAACCCTCCTCACACGATAAGTGTTTGATGTGTTTCATTTTTGACCAACCTCAATGATCATATTTGGTTGTTCCTAGGCAGTTGCACTGGGTATGCGCTGATATATTTTGTGCAGGAGCAAACCGGCCGTATGTAAGAGCCAGCATCGGAGGCCAGGGTGTGTTCATTAGTCTGCACACTTTATTTCACTAAGCACCTTAATGTTTATTACTGTGCATACCTAGGCTTACGTTTCGGCATCTAATGCATGCATTTGCTACAGACATTGCCTTTTGGGGTTATATAGGACTATACACCTAATGTATCTGCTATCTGCGGTCTGTACGATTACCCCGGAATCACCAATGACTTTAGAGGTGGTCTGAACCAGGTGTTCATGTGTGTTGTCCCAATCTTTCTGTCCACTGAAGGATGAGTGTACCCTGTCTGTGACCCTTGACTTTATCTGTTTTTCATCATCTATTTGAGGGCTTTCTTAGGGACATTACAGGGTCAGCCACCGCAGAGTGGGGGCGCCATTTTCGTAGCTATCAGGGTGCCGACCCCCGCGGTAGGTAGTGGACAGGAGGGAGGGCTATTGTAAAGGGTAAGCATCTTACCTTCTTCCCTCTTTATTTCATTGTATTTGCACAAAGGTTGTGGATTTTAATTATCAATAAAATTCAAGATTTTTAAAGGGTTATATGATTAGTTACACAACACCCCCCCCTTTTTTTTCATACAGTTTCATGAGTATGGCCAGCTTTCTGACAGGTCCCATTGATATTAACTCCTGGGTTGAGGACGCAAATCAGGCGTTCTGCACCAAGGAAACTCCTGAAGGTGGGATTGGTGTCACCTCCCTCAAGACCAAGTTTGGTGATTTGTACTCATTTTATAAAGAGTACACGAAATCTTGGTGGGAGATTAAGGCTCTTGAAAACTACCTCAAGAACAGAATTGTTCCCAAAGGCCTGAGAATTAATCTTCACCCATCCCCCCGTACCTCAAGTTCTAGGCTTTTGGAAGCGTGGCAGAAGGAATCCATAGAGTCCTCCCTTAGATTCATGACATTGCTGATACAGGAGGAGAGGACACTTTTGGAACAAGCCACCACCAAATTAAACTTAGACATAGAGAGCATCCTCAAATTTAAATCAGATCCTGACTTTAATAAGAGGGAGAGTGCCTTACAGGTCTCTATAGAGAAATATCAAGGTTACATCAAAGAAAGGAAGCATCTGCAATTTCAGAGAGATCTTAGAGAGTTCTCCACGAACCAGGCTTATAATTTTGTGAGTCCAGCCCAAAGGGATACTGATATCTCCTCTTCGGATCAGGAGGTATCGGACACCGAAAGGGTTGGAGGAGAAGCCCGGTTTAATAATAGAGGCAGACGGCAGAATAGAAGATGGAGACGGGGAGGAAGGAATATCTATCCCACAAGAGATCCCATAAACACAAGATCCTTTGGACAGGAATCTGGGTGTGCATATGTATCCACTTCTGCAGCATCAGGTGGAACAAAGACTCCATCTTTTTTAGAGCAGGGGGTCTCCCGGGCCTATCATCTAAGGAACCGGGTGAATTAACGGCTGAGCTAACACAGGGTGGAGGGCTGAATAGGAGTCAAATTATCAATTTATCCAACTTTATTCCCAATGAGAAGCAGTATAACATCTTAAGAAAGGGTCTTTCATTCGTACCCACGAATGATTATAATTGCTTTCATTGGGTTAAAGACATACAGCTCTTTGGGAGAAAATTAAAATGGAGAAAATTCTTCCTTAAAAATGATAGAGAGAGCTGTAGGAGGTTGGGACTGTCTGATGATGACATAGAGGGATTTCGGTCTCTCATGGGACTCCTTCAAGAACAGGACATTGCTAACAGTAATGGACGTGGCCCCTTCACTAAGCTAAAAGCCAAGAGTGTGAGGATGCCCCCGCAGGGTGACACCACCAATATCGATTTGTTTTTGAACCTTGTAGAGAGGGACCTCAAAAAGATCCCCCGTAGGAATGATGGATTTGATCGTAACCTCACTGATGATGAATTTTTGGCACTGCAAGACCTGGAAAAAAATGAGAATATAATAATAAAACCCTCTGATAAGGGTGGGAACCTTGTGATTTTGAGCCATGATAAGTATCTTGAGATGTGCCACCGTGTATTGAAAGATAGACATACATATGAAGTGCTTACCTCCAACCCTCTGGAGGATTATAGAGCATCCCTACTCACGATACTTGAGGAAGCAAGGACTAGTGGCCTGTTGAGCAATAATGAATTTGATTTTTTGAAACCCATTTGCCCAGTCATGCCAACCTTTTATACCTTGCCCAAGGTTCATAAGGGGTTGGAGCTGTTGAAGGGCCGCCCCATTGTATCGGGTGTGGATTCGTTTACGCAAAACAGCGGCATTTACGTTGATGAGGTCTTGCGTCCTTTTGTCATCTCGCTTCCATCGTATACACGTGACACAGCCGACCTATTAGGGAAGCTGGATGGGATTTCGGTCGGAGAGGACGTCCTTCTGGCTTCAATTGATGTGGAGGCTCTATATAGCAATATACCTCACACTCTGGGATTAAAAGCAATCGAATATTATCTGAACACAAGAACTAGGGAACATCGGGATCATAATCGATTCCTGTTGAATTTACTGGATTTCATATTACATCATAACCTCTTTAGATTCGACGGTAAGTACTTCCACCAGCTCAGGGGGACAGCTATGGGGAGCCCTTGTGCCCCCTCGTATGCTAACCTCTTCCTGGGCTGGTGGGAAGAAACCGTCGTCTTTATGGATGGGGACCACTGGTGGCAGCCACATATTTTGTTGTGGTCAAGATATATAGACGACGTATTTGTCCTATGGTCAGGGTCCAGTGCATCATTTGTGAGGTTTGTAGAGTTGCTTAATATGAATGAACTAAATCTTCATTTCACCTTTGAGGCAGATATAAAAGAACTACCCTTTTTGGATGTGATCATCAAGAAAGAGCCAGACGGAGTCCTCTCCACCAGTACTTATCGCAAGCCCACTTCAACTAACAATCTTTTGAGGTGGGATAGTCATCATCCTTTCCCATTAAGGAATGGCATTCCCAAAGGTCAATACCTTCGGCTGAGACGGAATTGCTCAACTATGGAGACGTATCAGTCTCAGGCGAGGGATATGACCAGACGTTTTGTAGATAGAGGCTACCCCTCTAAAGTATTATATCAGGCTAGGGACCATGCGGAAAAGCAGGATAGAACAGTACTCTTACATGGTTGCGGTAGAAAAAAGAAAGAAGACGAAGATATTACCAGACTGATTGGCACATTTGATTGCCAGAGCGAGCGGGTTCGCAGAGTACTTTTTAAACATTGGGATATTTTGACTCTGGATCCCGATGTAAAGCACATGATCTCACAGAGACCGAGCATCACGTACAGGAAAGGGAGGTCCCTTAGGGACAGATTGGTCCATAGCTGCTACACCAGACCAAAACCCCCCGGCACGTGGTTAGATAGAGGTATATGTGGTTTTTACAGGTGTGGAGATTGTTCCTATTGTAACTCCATGAGACCTGCGAAGTCCGCTAGAAGCTCAAAAAATGGGAGAGAATTCTTCCTAAGGTCCTTCGCTAACTGCAAGACGATGGGACTGATATATGTGGCCACGTGTACTTGTCCCATGGACTATGTGGGGAAGACAAAGAGGGAGTTACGAAGGAGGGTTGGAGAGCACCTTGGTGACATACGGAATAAACGGGATACCCCCCTGGGGAGACATATGAATTCTCGACATGGGGGTAATATTCATGAAGTAAAATTCCAGGTACTGGAGGTGGTGAAGAGCAATCCCAGAGGTGGTGACCATGATAAGACTCTGTTGAGAAAGGAGTGCGAATGGATTTTCAGAATGGAGTCTGTCCAGCCCGGAGGTTTGAATGAGCAGATTTCATACGCCTGTTTTCTCTGATTCCTGGAGTTGATTCTAGGGGTTCCTGGAGTTGGCTGGCCCGAATCCCGTTATAGGGAGGTAATATTGACCTAACGCACATGTTCATATGTGTAATGGATTCAGATTGGTGCTGGAGTGGGTGCTCCGTCCCTTTGCCTGTCGCCCCCCCCCCCCACCCTCCTGTGTCTGGCGTGTTCCCCCAATCCTGCATATCTGTCCCTGTTTCCTGGATATCCCTGTTTATCTGATGGTGCTCTCTCGATGTAAATTTGGTGGTGTGACGTTATAGCATATGGTCATTAATGCGACCCCTGGGTTGTTATAAGTATAGCCTGTATGTATATACAGGATGTCCCCAGGTTAAAGCAGGATTATATATGAAAGTAAATTTTGAGAATCTAAGATGCCCATTAGAATCTGGGGGTAATATATCTTTCCCCCGCCTCTCCATTAATAAGTTATAGCATCCCATTGTGGGAGTGGTTGAGGGATGACATCTATTGTGGGGCGGGTATGCTTATGCTGTTCCCCGCCCATGCATCCGGCCGTATGTAACCACGTGACGTCACTTCCGGTTTCGGCCACTGACGTCACTTCCGGTTTCGGGCAGTGACGTCACTTCCGGTTCCGCCTGACGTTCCGATCGTAGAACGCAAGCGGCGTCACACCATGGAATGCATCAGGGGGCGTTCCCAGAGGCATCTTGCTAGTATGTATGATTCCAAAATAGATGGTCTGTGAACGGGACAAATCATGTGGTTCACCGGTGCGATAATCACGCGCCCTTCTACTGTACATATTGCTGGAGGGATTTAACATCTGAAAAGGGATCTTGTTGTAATATTACATCATGAGGGCTGGGCATGCTGTGATGGGGGGCGTGCTTGGGCATATGGGGGAGGGGAGGGGGGACGGGCTGTTTGGCTGGGGATGGAGGTGGCCCACTACCGGCAGGGTTTAAAAGGAGAACCAAGTGTATCGGCTCTCCCCCTTTATCCTGACATCATGCTGTCCTGAAACCGGTTGGCAAAGCCTTGTATCAAGCCTCCTGATGATCCGTGTCCGGAGAAACGCGTAGAGGCGGAACCGGGGCGATTCTGGGACTCACACATGAACCCTCCTCACACGATAAGTGTTTGATGTGTTTCATTTTTGACCAACCTCAATGATCATATTTGGTTGTTCCTAGGCAGTTGCACTGGGTATGCGCTGATATATTTTGTGCAGGAGCAAACCGGCCGTATGTAAGAGCCAGCATCGGAGGCCAGGGTGTGTTCATTAGTCTGCACACTTTATTTCACTAAGCACCTTAATGTTTATTACTGTGCATACCTAGGCTTACGTTTCGGCATCTAATGCATGCATTTGCTACAGACATTGCCTTTTGGGGTTATATAGGACTATACACCTAATGTATCTGCTATCTGCGGTCTGTACGATTACCCCGGAATCACCAATGACTTTAGAGGTGGTCTGAACCAGGTGTTCATGTGTGTTGTCCCAATCTTTCTGTCCACTGAAGGATGAGTGTACCCTGTCTGTGACCCTTGACTTTATCTGTTTTTCATCATCTATTTGAGGGCTTTCTTAGGGACATTACAGGGTCAGCCACCGCAGAGTGGGGGCGCCATTTTCGTAGCTATCAGGGTGCCGACCCCCGCGGTAGGTAGTGGACAGGAGGGAGGGCTATTGTAAAGGGTAAGCATCTTACCTTCTTCCCTCTTTATTTCATTGTATTTGCACAAAGGTTGTGGATTTTAATTAAGTATCAATAAAATTCAAGATTTGGGTCTACATTATGCTCAGAAATGACCAATCATCAGGGCCTGAATCTGACTCACAAAGCTTCCACTGCAGACCATTTCCTGGTCTGTACTCACTGTAGCTTTGGAGCAGTCCTCTTATTCCCAGGCTATAGTGTGACTGAACAGCTCTGCAGACTCAGCCATCTCTGTTACACCATACTCTGCAGGGTGGGTGGAGACTTGAGAGCTGGGAGAAAGCAAGTGCGATTGGGGTGACAACTCAGAGGAATGTTGTTTTTTGGATGTTGAAGTGTAGGTGGAGGAGAGGGCACTTGTTGGAGCACTTGAGATCCATTCAAACATGTTCTTTTTTTGTGCATCATCTACCTTTGTTACAGTTGTTCGGTTCCGTAAAAAAGGGAGCACATTAGATTGTCCACGGAAAGTAGTAGACATCTTACTTTTGCTGGAAGATGGCCTTTCTTCAGCAGATGTTAATGTAGCCTTCCCACCTACCCCATGGACACAAACTTTTTTTCCTTTTCCAACATGCCTGTTCCCCTTTCCACCAGCATTTGTCCTTTTGCCACTCATTTTGTTTGCGACAAGATTGGACACTTAAAATGTGGTAGCAAAAATGGAGAGGTGGTGTAGATTGCAGAGGTGGTCTAGCTTTATTGACAGCTGAAGAACCAACACTGACTATCCCAGTCAATTTTAGTATGCCCCTAACAGTGGTAGCACAGTTTGCAATTAGCATTGCGTAGGAAAAATGGACAGGTGTGTAGCATGCACAGGTATTGTACCGTGATTGGCAGCAAAGGAACACTAAGGTAGTATCCCAGACAATTTTAGTATGCCCCTAACAGTGGCAGCACAGTTTGCAATTAGAATTGTGTAGCTAAAAATGGACAGGTGTGTACAATGCAGAGGTGGTCTAGCTTTATTGACAGCTGAAGAACCAACATTGACTATCCCAGTCAATTTTAGTATGCCCCTAACAGTGGTAGCACAGTTTGCAATTAGAATTGCATAGCAAAAATGGACAGGTATGTAGCATGCACAGGTGCTGTACCGTGATTGGCAGCAAAGGAACACTAAGGTAGTATCCCAGACAATTTTAGTATGCCCCTAACAGTGGCAGCACTGTTTGCAATTAGAATTGCGTAGCTAAAAATGGACAGGTGGGTACAATGCATAGGTGATCTAGCTTTATTGACAGCTGAAGAACAAACACTGACTATCCCTAACAATGAAACTATGCCAGTAAAAGCCTCAGCCCTGTGTGCAATTAAAATAGCGTGGCAAAAATGGGCAGGTGGGTAGAATGCACGGGTGCTGTGGGTCACTGGACAGCAAAGGAACACTAACTTAGTATTCCAGACACTTTTAGGATGCCACAAAAAGTGTCAGCTCTTTGGGGAAATAAAATAGCGTGGCAAAAATGGGCAGGTGGGTAGAATGCACGGGTTCTGTGGGTCACTGGACAGCAAAGGAACACTAACTTAGTATTCCAGACACTTTTAGGATGTCACAAAAAGTGTCAGCAATTTGGGGAAATAAAATTGCGTGGCAAAAATGGGCAGGTGGGTAGAATGCACGAGTGCTGTAGGTAGCAGGACAGCAAAGGAAGCCTCACTTTCTATCCCTGCCAATGAAAAACTGCAGCAAGGAATTGCCTGAGCTGATGTAGCCAGACGCTGTGATCTAAAGCCCTGCACAGCATTGGCACAGACCTGCCTAGCAACTATGGCTATGAACGGCTGTAATGCAGCCCTGAAAAGGGCTGAAATAACCAGTAGCTCCTAACCCCTAAAGCGCTGTGAAGATTGCACTGTATCTCTATAGCACACACAGCAGCAGCAGCAGCGTGAGCAATGACTGTCACCTGTACCGCCCCGCGGCCTCGGCTGCGACCGCCGAGCCGCTCGGATCCGTGCTCGTTCTGCGGGTGGTGGCTCGAGCCTCTCACGGACTCGGGGGTCACGTCGCTCTGCAAGGGAGGTTGGCACAACACACGGGGGATGCGGGGATTTGGTTTTGGGGATGGTGATTCATGACGCCACCCACGGGTTGTGGTGATGGTGGACACCACCGCTGTGGTAGAGGTGAGGGACTCCCGGGAGCGGTGTAAGGGGCGCATTTTCGGTGTTAACCCCTCCGTGGGTAGGGGCGGTGTGTCCCGGGGCCCGGTTGCGGGGAGATGGTGCAGGGCGCAGCACTGCGGTGCGGTGCCGGATGGCACTGTTGCACTCACGATTAAGGCACACAGAGTCACTGGTAAACCAAACGTAGTGATAGATGGGAAGCCCGCAGCCGGCTGCAGTTCACTAGGCGGGTTGGCAGGGTCCACCTTTCTCCTGCACCTAAGTGTAAGTGGACCACGGTGCCTAGGCACGGGTGGTCCGCTCCCCAGCGGGTATGTCGAAGGAGTTCCTTTGCCCGCAGGCGCTGGCCCTCGGATCTCTGACCTCTGCCGGTGGCTACTATCCAGTCAGGTTGGGCTGTTGCTGTGGAGGTGGCACTGACCTATAGTTTGTTTGTTCAAACATAATAAGAATATCTTTGTATATAACTAAATCAAAATGTAGATGTAGATGCAAAATTATCTGTCTGTCTGTGTAGCAATTGCACAGACCTATAGTATAATTCAAAGTTGTATAATCATGAAGGAGTTAACTAAAGATGATGAAGCCAGAATGTGAAGTTATAAACTCTTATCAGTAATGTTCACACAAAAGGAATGTACGGGAGGGCAGGAGTGATGTGAGAAATTGGGGAGTGAACGCACTCCTTCGTTAGTTTCAAGGTTATTTATGCTTACTTACTGTATAATTGGATCTATCGTATTATACGAGTCAGTTGGTGATGCTGGCTGAAAATAGAGCATGTCTGTGTTCTTTGTCTTATATACATTGATATATATCGGCACTGGTATACAGCATTAATGGGGCACCGTCTCTGGATCCTAAACGAAGACTCCATTAGCAGTCTTGACCCAAAATTCCTCCCTTGACAGTTTGGCGCACCAACGTGGGGCTCCTTCAAGGACGCATACCGACCTGGAGATACCGATGGTTTGGACGTCGCGGACTGAGATCTCCCTCTCCTCCAAACAGGCTGATCACCTCTGACCCCACGGGTAAGTGTTACATACTGTGTATTCACTACCGTTGTGGTTGGTTTTGGAGAGGAGGGAGTGACGGGCTGTTTGTCCATATGGGTGTTAAAAGGTACCTGATTGTGACTCAGGGGTAGTGCCCGCTGGAGCTCAGAGCACGATCCCAGCCCTGAGGTGTGGATCGAGTGTCACAAGGGATCCAGAGGACGGTTGTTAGGGCAGGAAAGATGGTGGTGGCTGGATATAGCTAGTTAGACTGACCCGGTCTGTAATTAAAGACGCGGGGGGGTTCCTGAGACCGAAGATAGTGAGTTAGGACGTTTAAATATTGGTACAGCTGACCAAGTCCGGAGGCCGGGACTTGTTTGTATGTGCATATGCATTCTTGTACGACCTCCTCCGTGACACGGAAGATTTTCACGTGACCGAAGATAGTGAGTTAGGACAATAAAAAATATTGGTGCAGCTGATCAAGTCCGGAGGGAATACATTTTGTACCCCTCCTCCGTGACGCGGGATACCCTTATTACTATATAGCTGAGGAGTTGCCAGCTAGTATAGAGGTGTAGCCTTAGGTGCCGGCCGGACTCTAACGTACACCGCATAGTCATATTAGTGTAATCCAGACACCACCAACATAGCAAAAATGTTCAGACAGAGGAGACAGAAAGTTGAGAGGCCTGAAGGTTCACAGAATGTGTTGGAGCTAGTTGCAGAGAGAGAAGGGAAGAAAGCTGTACGCCATGCCTTGGAGATTTTTAAAATGTTAGAATTACCAAAAGGAGGTCGGTTACAACCGTCACTATGGCAACAGCATTGAAAGCAAAAAAGGGCAAGTTAAAAGACAGGAGATTGTTGAATGATGCAGAATTGTTTGGCAGAATATCGCAGGCATTGCTATCAGAAAGATATATTGAAGTCAAAGAAGAGGATGAGCAAGGGGATGTTGTGTTTTTCTATATGTTACCCGAGTCTGAGGACAGATTTGAGGGTCCTCCGACAGGTTGTTTTGTTGCTGCCCCACAACCTGATCCCCATTCTATTCCCCCGTCCTGGAGATATTCACAGATGCTGCAGTCACTAGACAGCATCCCTTAACCCTTTCCACACCCATACCCATTTTCCCTCCCATACCTGCAATGCCGTCTCTCCCCTTACCGGCCAGTCTGCCGTCACACTCCCCATTTACCAATCCCCTCCCCTTGGATCCCCCTTTTTCCCTTAGGACACATAGTGAGCCTTACCCCGAACCTGACGAGGAACAGCCCTCATTTAAATATGTCCCTTTCAACCCCACCCAGTCAGCGGCATTAATCCCCTGCCTGCCAGATCCCAGCATTAACCCTATGCGATTTTATAGGAAGATGCTACAGGTCCATCAGTTATACTCAGCTGCCCGGAAGGACCTTGTTAATCTCACCAAAGTAAAAGCAGGAGACAGTTTTTGGCCCTTAATGGAGCCCCATCTCCCAATGCCCCCAGGCTCTGATGACACCATTTTCCAAAGTGGACAACAGTATTGTGTTGCTTTAAAAAGATGGGCTCAAGATCAATTGGTATATATAAATGTGCCGGTGCAGCCCCCGCCACAGCCCATGCCCCAACAAAGTCCAAACCTCGTATACGTAGCTCCCAATCAACAAAGCCAGCAACAGAATTGTTGGCGTTGTGGTCAGCCCGGTCACTATCAAAGAAAGTGTCACACCCACAAATCTCAGTGTTTGGCCAGGTACCCTCAAAACCGTAACCAAAACTTGCAACACATAAATTTACAATAAAGGTGTTCCCTGTAGATTCAGTAATGATCTACCTGAAGCCAGGTGTGCCTTTTCCCAGAGTATCATAGTATCCCTTTAAATCAGTCCCAGGAGATTTCCCAAGATACTGCCCACAGTCCGGCTGCACCCAGGAGTCTGCCCCAACCTTCCCTAATGACACAGGGGGGAGCCCCGGACTGCTTGCTTTTGTTGCAGTGATTTCCAATCCCAAGCTACCCGCTTTAATGATGTTCTCCATTCCACTCCATCAATCTTAAGGTTTCTATAATATATGTTTCTGTAGTACTTTTGTTTCTGCTGGCTGACACGGTACAGAAATATATTTTATATATTTCTATAGTGAAAGTTCTGCCCATGTTTTTTTTTCTTGTATCTGTTTTGCCCACCAGCTGTTCTAACATCGCGCAACCTGAAGGAGACAGGGGGACATAAGTCAGCGCAGGGATGTGTGGGAGTGTTTTCAGTAAGCTGCTGCTAATCACAAGTTGTAGAGAGCAGAGGAAAAAAAAAAATAAAAAATAAGGAAGTAGAAAAAAGTTGTAAAAAAAAAAAAAAGTAGTTTCAGCAGATTTACAAAGCAGTTTCTGTCTTATGTACTAACAAGTGCTTTTTCCGGCTGGTGGAGTGGATTTTGTTTAATCCTTAAAGTTCAAAATTTCATAGGAGATTATCAATAGTATTCTGCTGCTATTTAAATAATTGAATTCATTTTGCAGGGAAAAGTATATTTTTTAAAATATACAAATTAGGTTTTTTTGTTTTTATGGTTATGTTTTTGTTTTCTATTATTTTTGCATACAAAATGCCAATATTGATTACTTTCCTTTTCTTTTGTAGATACAGAATATCTATGAACCCTGTTGTAAGGTTTCAAAATTTCCCAGTAGAGTATAAGTTATATTTATTTATTGGTTAATCATATTGTTTACTGTTATGGATCTATATATTTTGCCACAGTAGTATATAAAAAGGGAGGAAGTAGATATCAATTGAATTTTTCCAGCAGCAGATATATTGGATAGACTTTAAAGCAGGCTTTAAAGCTGGCCTTTCTTTTGCAACAGTTATGTCATGTTTATTGGATTATTATGAATGTAGGAATATATGTCTGTTATAGGAATGATCTAATCTATATTTCTTTTAGTTTTTGTTTTTATAGTTGAAACCAGATGGTGGTCGATTCTGCACTGGATATGCTACAATATGCACAACATGAGGTAGTCTAAATTTAGGCCACTCCCTCCCCTCCTATCGGTACGGAAGGAAGTGACGTAAGTGCCTCTCTAGATGGGTGGAGCAGAGGTAGGTACGATAGTCAAAATGTATGTAGGATGTAGATTCTTTCCTGTTGTCAAATAAGCTAGGTACGCCGAAAAGAAAGTCTAGATCTGAGCTGATGGAATCGGATGGAGATCCCCGCACAGGTGAAGCTGACCAAGAAGCAGTGAACGGGCCTAGAGTTGAGGAGTCCTTTACCATGCATAAAGACCATGCCTCGGTGACACCGGTCACGTCAGTGACTTCTGTCACTCCTTGTGTTCTTAAATCCCTACAGGAAAAAGCGAATCAACAAGGAGTGGAGTGCGAGACGCAGGGAGCCGGCTGACTGAGGAAGGTCTGTGGATGAAGGGTGGTAAGCTTTCTCTGCCATGAGATCTCTTCTTAATGATGGCCCAAGTAACATGGACTAACATCTGTGAAAGTTGGATATCAGTGTGCGCTTTGGTGACGCCAGGGTTCAGTACCCAGGTAGACAAACTCACCCGGTCTAGTGAAACACGTTCTTAAAACAATGAGGAAAAACTGTAAAGAGTCCGTAGAAACACCCTGCACCTGCTCTACCCATTCTTAGAGACTGCAAACTAATTATAGATGTTTATCATGAGCACGTTGTATGCAAGTCTGTGCGTGTTGTGTAGATTTCTTTTCAGGTCTGGTCAGAGGCTTTCCAGTGCAGAAAACGACGTCATTGCTGAAAATCCACATAATGCAAGTGGTATGTAAACAAACAAACAAACTGATAAGTTGTAAATCAATGCGTGTTGTATTTCTCTTTAGTGTGTGTTGTGTTTCTCTTTAGTAATAAACAGGTTCCAATGTAAAATGTTTTTCTTTGGTCTAGCGCAAACCATGTATAATTTTTATATGATTGACTAATTAGAGAAATAAACAAGTGTATTTTCTAATTCCAGATCCTAAATCAGAGTTAGTAGTATATGGTTTTCGGTCAGGAGACTGATTAATCCTAAAAGGACACAGAAATTTCGATAAAGCTCAACGGCAGGACAACATAGATTCACTCCCCGCATTGCAGAAGGGTCGATCCACCGGAGCTGCACTGAGCGTCCTGCTCATATTTATCCTTTACAAAAAAGACCTGTACAGTCCCAAACCATTATTGCCGAAACAGTTAGAAGAGAGGACTTAGAGAACCTTGAGACATGGGAAAGTCCAACTACAAAGGGTGAGGACTCGCCTAGGGGTCCTTGGTCTCAAACCGGTGAAGAAATCCCATTCCCCTCTCCACCCATGCCTCAACGTTCAGTCAGGCAGGATTTCCCAACAGATATTTCTTCCTCTTTTCCTAAGGGAACACAGTACCCTTAGTATTTGGAGATGGCAGAAGTGAGTCAAGGGGGGACTGTTGAAGGTACGAATTGAGTAGTCGAAAATACTTAATTCAGCCATTTCATAGACCCAAAAATGTGGTTTGGTTAATGTAATCTAACCATTTACAAATGTTTTTGTTTCCTACTAATTTCAGTAATTTTCCTTAATATAAAATGCTAGATATGGATTTTCTCATTTCAGGAAAAGTTTTAGAAGAGCCTATCCCATCAGGCTGATGTCTCTCCGGCCTAGTCTGCTGAGCACTGGCAGTGACACGCGAGTTAACGTTATATTTCAAAAACCAATGGACCCGACACAACCGAAGCAGAAAGCGGACGCTATTCTACCCATTATCCCAGAAGGTTTTTCCAAGTCTGTGCCACAAACTGTATACATGAAGCCTCATCATGTTTTGTTGGTTTTTTTTATCAAGAGCAGATTATCCAGGTTCACAAAGTGGCCCTAAGTGGACTAGCACTGACTAAGCATTTTTCTTTTTGTTTTATATCCGGAAAGAAGAACCATGGACAATTTCCAAATGTCCTTTTGTTTTTTTGTTTTTTAATTATGTGCTAATTTTTAAATAAGGTTTAGATTCAATTTTTCTTAATCAAGATAATGTGCCCTAATGAGAGTAATAACGCCAATTTTACTAGCCCCTATAAATCATAGAGTTATGTTTAATAAATAAAAATAAGTATTTAAGGGGGGAGCTAAAGCCTGTAGTGTTAAATTAAACAACAATCCCATAGAAAGCCCGCATATATAGATATAGATATAATTAAAGTCCCAAGGGCAGTAGGTCACAAATAAGTCCCAAATAATAAAATATATCTAAATGGGGAAAATTTTTAAATTTAAGGTTAATAATATTCAAAGATATTTTATTAAAGGGGGGACTGTGGAGGTGGCACTGAGCTATAGTTTGTTTGTTCAAACATAATAAGAATATCTTTGTATATAACTAAATCAAAATGTAGATGTAGATGCAAAATTATCTGTCTGTCTGTGTAGCAATTGCACAGACCTATAGTATAATTCAAAGTTGTATAATCATGAAGGAGTTAACTAAAGATGATGAAGCCAGAATGTGAAGTTATAAACTCTTATCAGTAATGTTCACACAAAAGGAATGTACGGGAGGGCAGGAGTGATGTGAGAAATTGGGGAGTGAACGCACTCCTTCGTTAGTTTCAAGGTTATTTATGCTTACTTACTGTATAATTGGATCTATCGTATTATACGAGTCAGTTGGTGATGCTGGCTGAAAATAGAGCATGTCTGTGTTCTTTGTCTTATATACATTGATATATATCGGCACTGGTATACAGCATTAATGGGGCACCGTCTCTGGATCCTAAACGAAGACTCCATTAGCAGTCTTGACCCAAAATTCCTCCCTTGACATTGCCATCAATCGGGACTTTGGGTGGGAAAGGACCCCGGGAGGTCCAGACCTCAATCAGTTAATTCGACTATGGTGGTGGCCTATAGCCTAGTCAGGGTCTGAGTACCCTTCCTGGTACTCCGGTATACTGTTGGATCCCCGGTTCGGGTCCGGCGGGCTCCAACCCAGTCCCGGTCCCTACAGTTCCACCGGTGGTCGTGTTCCCGGTCTCCTGCAGGCGGCCCCTGCCGTCTGCCTGCCTGACTGTTTGGGGGTCCTAGGCTCCAACCCATGCCCCGCGCAGAACTGTGTGTGTCACGCTCCACTACTGCACCGAACTCCTACTTCAACTAATCTGCTCTAATCTGCTCTTGAACTTCCTGCCTCAGGCCAGTAGACTCCTCGGTGGGCGTTTCTTTCCGCCTGACCCCGCCCACCTGGTGTGCCTGTCTAACACTGAGGGAGGCAATCAGGACTTGTGTGTGACGGGTGTTTCCTTCCTAGTGTGGGGGGGTGTTAGTGGTGTATGTAGTGACCTGTGACCCCTGGGGTCCAGGGTGTCACATCACCCACAGCAGGGAGAACATGGCGGTGATGGGCAAAATGGCCGGGTCTTATAAGGCAAGGACATGTGACATGCACAGCCTATGACACATGCCCTTGCTTGTCTGGCAAAAATCCACTTAGCTGTGTGTGTCTGTGATTTGCTGACAGCCTGGCCCGCCCCACTGCATGCGCACTTAGGAAAAAAAGAAATAAAAAAAATGGCGATCGGCATTCTCTCAGCAGCACAGATCTAAACCGTGTCCCCCCCCCGCACACTATATGCTGACTTTTGATAATAGCGTGATTCACAGTATTGCAGTGAAAAGCCAGCTAGTAACTAGCTAGGCTTTTTGTTGATCGAACCGTTCCCGAACGTAACTCGAACTGCCGAACTTTTAGCAAAAAGCTTGAGTTCGTCGAACGACTCGAACACCCCCCCCCCCCAAAATCACTCGAACATGAAATTGACGAACCTCGAACCTCGCTCATCTCTAATCTTGACGTCTGCATTGCAGACTGAAGTCTCCGTTGACAGTGCGGCTCACTTCAGGTGCTGCGTGGAGAGGACACAGAGCGCTCCCTGTATCTTCATGTAGAAGAGCTGACAGTGTCGTGTGGATTACGTCAGACCTGGATTGTTGTTTGGGGATTAATAAAGAGGTAAATGAGGTTTTTTTTGTCTTTTATTCCAAGTAAAGGATTTTTCGCTGTGTGTGTTTCTTTACTTTCACTTACAGGTTAATCATGGAAGGTATCTCAGGAAGACATCAGCCATGATTAACCCCGTTATTACCTCGATTGCCACCGCACCAGGGCAATTTGGGATGAGCTGGGTAGAGTCCCGGGACTGCCGCATCTAATGGATGCGGCAATTCCGGGCGGCTGCTGGCTGATATTGTTAGGGTGGTTGGCTCCCGATAACATGGTGCTCTCCATCCTGACAATACCAGCCTCCAGCCGTGTGGCTTTATCCTGGCTGGTATCAAATATGGGGGGAACCCCATTTTTTTTTTTTTAATTATTATTTATTTATTTATTTTACTGCACGATATAGACACAACCGCCGGCGGCTGTGATTGGTTGCAGTGAGGCAGCTTTCACTCATCGTGGGGGTGTGTCTGACTGCAACCAATTCATGGTCACCGGTGGGTGGGGAAAGCACGGAATAACTGATTGAATAATGAAGCAGCAGCCATTTTCAAAAGAGGAAAAGCCGCCGCAGATTTGTGACAGTCGTGCAGCGTCGCGCCCGTGATCGGTGAGTAGGAAAGAGAGAGGGATTGTGCTGGGGATGCATGACACATGCAGATAGCAAAATGCGCACATTGCCTTACTGTGAAATGCCACGCTGTTGGTGATCGAACCGTTCTCGAACGAAACTAGAACTGCCGAACTTTAAGCAAATCGTTTGAGTTCGTCGAACGACTCGAACACCCCCCAAAATCACTCGAACATGAAATTGGTGAACCGTTCGACTCGAACATCGCTCAACTCTAAAGAGAATTTCTGAGGCAGAGTGTCAGAATCAGTAATCTAAACAGAACCTGATGCCACCATGACAGTCAGCATAGTTTTTGACAATTTCTGTGGGACACCCATTGACTTCCATTATGCTCATTACTCAACATGGAAACAAGAAAGCCGCGGAGACACCATCACATGTTTCTCAACGCTGCCAGGAAACTATCCAGGTTTTTCACCGGGAAGGAACAACCACGGGAACGAAGGAAACTGCCTATGCCAAAATATGGTATTAATCCACAGACAGCTGTTTCGGGGTATTTGCCCCTCATCAGTGTGGAGTAGCCCTTCCCGTGGTTCTTCCTTCCCGGTGAAAGACCTGGCTAGTTTCCTGGCAGCGTTGAGAAACATGTGATGGTGTCTCCGTGGCTTTCTTGTTTGCATATTTCTCAGGGGGCATTGCTCTAGAATCACTGCGTTGATAAACACGTTGTAACGGGGGGACAGGAGATTAGGACCAGAGGGTATATATCCCAATCGCCAGTCGGGGCCCACTATGCTCCAGATGGTAATGGAGCTGCTGGCACCCTGTGGGTTAGGCGGAGACTAAAGAGCTGATGACTCAGAGATAACCCAGGAGACCTGGGAACCGGTCACGTGTGTAAGGACATGTCAGACCGGACGACAACCCAGTTAGCGTTTCGGTGGAGCGGGCGCTACTCCGACCACGTGTGACGGGAGCACGTCAGGCCGGGTGGTGATCAGGTAGCATTGACCGAGAAGACCGCTGCGACAGCGCCCTGTCGGCCACGTGTGTAAGAAACGTCAGGCCGAGCGGTCCTCTAATTGGCGTTTCTGGTCACCACTCGACTGGCCACGTGTGTGAAGGACACGTCAGACCAGGTAGTCACACCAGTAGCATTTGACTGGGAAGCCGAGGAGGGAAATAGGGTTCACACACCCAATCCAGGAACACCCTGTTAACTCCACAGGGGTTCTGGAATATGCTGTCCGTGCGCGTAGAGGCACAACCGGACCGGTGGCGCAGCAGGTACGCCGTCAGTGTGCATAGAGGGCACTCTTGGACAGGTGACGCAGCAGGTATGCTGTCCGTGTGCGTAGGAGGCACAAACGGACAAGTAACGCAGCAGCCGCAGTCCAGTTAGGCGAAACACTGGACTTAGACTCTGGCTGGGGTAAATCGGGGCGTGCATGTGCACTAGCCGCCTCTCCACACTTAGACGTGGAGGAAAAAGCAGCCAGCTGGACGACCCGAGGCACGGCCAAAAACGGCTGCCGGCGCCTGGGTGCAACAAGAACCGCAGCAGGCTGCTTGCGGCAATGGCAGTTCCGATTCGTAACACATGTGATGGTGTCTCCGTGGTGTGGATATTGATCTTCCTAAGGTCAACCATCCTTGCTTATGTAGTCTTCTACTAGGCATTACTCCCAGTAGCCAGATTCCTACTCCACACTGATGAGGGGCAAATACCCCGAAACAGCTGTCTGTGGATGGATACCATGTTTTGGCATAGGCAGTTTCCTTGACTGGAGACTGCCCTTTCCGTGGTTGTTCCTTCCCAGTGAAAGATCTGGCTAGTTTCCTTCCAGCGTTGAGGTGTCTCCGTGGCATTCTTGTTTGCATATTTCCCAGGGGGCATTGCTCTAGAATCACTGCGTTGAGAAACACGTGATGGTGTCTCCGCGGTGTGGATGTTGATCTCCCTAAGGTCAACCATCCTTGCTTATGCATTACTCAACATTAACACCAAGCATTAGAAATTGTTCGGCTCAAGTAAGAAAGATACAAGCATTTTATTGCTCACCCGACACTACTAATAGGCAATATTTACTATTTTACTACTGGGTTGTCTGGCTAATTTTGACTCTTTGAAAAAGGGGAGGAAAAAATGAAAATGCATGAACAGAACTTGGTTAAACCCCTATAGTCAGTGACAGATTGTACTCACATGAGCCGGTCCTGCAGCCTCTGTGTATGGAGCAGTCTCAGCTCTGTGTATTTATACCTTATTATGCTCCATTCTTCTCCTCCAGCACTGCCCCATCTCTGCTGTCACATGTAGGTTACCAGTAAATTCACGCCCTGAAGTGAGATATTGCTCATGACTGTAAATACATATAGAGGAGAGATTTCTAAGCAGATCTAAAACTTTTCACAGAACAGTTTATTACATGCATCAGTGTAAACCAGTGACTGGTCCCCAACCTTTCTGACCATGAGAGCCACATTTAGCTCTGAGCGAGGATTGCAAGCCACAATTAGCTCTGAGAGAGGTTTGCGAGCCACATTCACCTCTGAGAGAGGGTTGCATGCCACATTTAGCTCTGAGAGAGGTTCGCGAGCCACATTCAGCTCTGAGAGAGGGTTGCAAGCCACACATAGCTCTGAAAGAGGGTTGCGGGCCACATTTAGCTTTGAGAGAGAAGGTTGCGAGTAGAGAAGAGCGAACCTTTCAAAGTTTGGTCGGCTGAGTCTTTTGAACCTCATTGGATTCAATGGGAGGCCAAACGTAAGGCAAAGAAACCTTTTTTAGGGGGGGTTGAAAAGCTTCCAAAACAGGAAAAACACATTACTGTTTTGGCATAGCCATTAGCTTCCTAGACTATTGAAATAAGAAATATAGAGGTGGATGAGAGACAGGTGCAGGGCTGGTGCTCCCATATCCCTGCCAGTACAGACAAGACACAACTTGGAGACCCATCTTGGAGTTTTGATATTTAAAAACCATTCAGGCAGACAGCAGGACAGTGGCATCAATAGCCCCCCCCCCCATTTTCCCATAGTGGCTTTGCACATCAGGGAGGTATAGTCCATGCAACACAGGATGTGTTTTGACATTTTCATTTTAAGAACAAAGGGATGCTGAGTGACAGGCATAGGCCTCTTGCTCCCAGAACCCCGGCAATACAGACAAATGACAACTTGGAAACCCATCTTGAAGTCTTGACATTAAAAACCTTTCAGGCAGACAGCAGGACATTGGCATCAATTGCTCCCCCACCCCCCCATTTCACCATAGTGGCTTTGCGCATCGGGGAGGTATGGTTCATGCAACACACAGAATGTGGCCTGGCATTTACTGTATATGTTTTAAAATAAAAAGTGGGATGAGTGACAGGATTAGGCCTCTTACTCCCACACTTCTGCCAGTACAGACAAGACACAACTTGGAGACCCATCTTAGAATCTCGATTAAAAGCCTTTCAGGCAGACAGAAGGACAGTAGCATCAATTGTCCACCATTTCACCATCGTGTGTTTGCACAGCAGGCAGGTATGAACCATGCAACACATAGCATTAGCCTCAGTGTCTCATATGGGTCACAGACACCAAGCATGGTCTCTTACGTAAAAGCTGAAGGGCTCTCACTCACCACGACTGTAGCCGGTAAACAAGTGAATATTCTGCGGTCAGAGACCTGTGTGAGAATGATTTCAATGGTGATGCAGGAGGAGGAAGAAGCAACAGATACGGTTGATTTGGTGGCTGGTAGTTGGGTATGCCCAGTCGTCCTCAATTTAGCGCAGTTAGATTCCCACAGTCAGGGCCGGCGTCAGCATGCGGCATACCCGGGCAAATGCCGGGGCCCTGGAGAGCCGGGGGGGCCCACTCGGCCTCGTCAGTTCTGGTGCCCCTTGGCAGGGGCCCCCTCGCCTTAGTTCTGCTGCCCCCGGGCCGAGTTCCGGGGACCGCAGTCCTCGGCAGGAATCTGCAGCGCCGTCCCTTTAAGGCGCACAGACTTCCTGGTTTGAACTTCATCTGTGGGCGGAGCTACCGACCGGCCTGCTCAGTCTCACAGATGAAGGAATTGCAGTGCCAGCCAGCGACCCCCAGCACAGCGCGTCCCTCCGGCGCTGTGTGGGCCCCCTCTCCGGCGCTGTGTGGGCCCCCTCTCCACCGTGACCTGAGCAGTATGTGCCCTCCCCGCCCCCCGATTTATGGGCCCTGGTGAGCTGTATGGGCTTCTCCCCCCTTAGGTGTATGCCCTGCCCCCCGCGGTGCTGTATGTGCTGGCCCCTGGAGCTGTGTGTGTCTGTATGTATGCAGCAGAGCTATGTGTGTATGTATGTAGCAGAGCTATGTGTATGTATGTAGCAGATTCATGTATGTATGTAGCAGAGCTATGTGTGTATGTATGTAGCAGAGCTATGTGTGTATGTATGTAGCAGAACTATGTGTGTATGTATGCAGCAGAGCTATGTGTGTATGTATGTAGCAGAGCTATGCGTGTATGTATGTAGCAGAGCTATGCGTGTATGTAGCAGAGCTATGCATGTATGTAGCAGAGCTATGTGTGTATCTAGCAGAGCTATGCGTGTATGTAGCAGAGCTATGCGTGTATGTATGTAGCAGAGCTATGCGTGTATGTATGTAGCAGAGCTTTGTGTGTATGTATGTAGCAGAGCTATGCGTGTATGTAGCAGAGCTATGCGTGTATGTATGTAGCAGAGCTATGTGTGTATGTATGTAGCAGAGCTATGCGTGTATGTAGCAGAGCTATGTGTGTATGTAGCAGAGCTATGCGTGTATGTATGTAGCAGAGCTATGCGTGTATGTATGTAGCAGAGCTATGTGTGTATGTATGTAGCAGAGCTATGCGTGTATGTAGCAGAGCTATGTGTGTATGTATGTAGCAGAGCTATGTGTGTATGTATGCAGCAGAGCTATGTGTGTATGTATGCAGCAGAGCTATGTGTGTACGTATGTAGCAGAGCTATGTGTGTATGTATGTAGCAGAGCTATGTGTGTATGTATGTAGCAGAGCTATGTGTGTATGTATGCAGCAGAGCTATGTGTGTATGTATGTAGCAGAGCTATGTGTGTATGTATGTAGCAGAGCTATGTGTGTATGTATGCAGCAGAGCTATGTGTGTACGTATGTAGCAGAGCTATGTGTGTATGTATCTAGCAGAGTTGTGTTGTGTGTGTCTGTATGCATGTATGATGTGTATCTATGTATGTCAGTGTATATGACTGTATAGATATGTCAGTTCTATACGTATTTTTGTGAGTTTGTCTTTAAATATGTATATGTATGTGTGTGTCTGCGTGTGGATGGGGCCCACCGGGACTCTTCCGCCCAGGGCCCACAAAAACCTGGAGCCGGCCCTGCCCACAGTAATGCATGTTGGTTGCGCATGTGCCTGTTCATGCATGTAGTAGTGAAATTATTTGAATTTTTGCCTCTACTGAGTCGTTGTTTACAACATTGGCAGATAACGAAAGTTGGGTAATCCTTTGTCGTCTTAAAAACGGCGGAGGCTAGGCAACCCTTCCTGTGAACAGAGATGAGCGAACCTGTTCGTAAAAGGTTCGCCAATTTCAAATTCGGTACAAGCTTTAGCATGTGCACTCTGGCTCGGTAACCTCAAGCACTTTCTCCGAAAGTCAATAATGTTCGTTTTTGTCCGATTTCTGCCTCTGAACACTGGCCGTGTTTCAAAACATGCGTTTTTAATAGCATTTTCTGCTTTTGTATAGGCTTGTGGTACTGTCTGATGTGGGATGTAAAATCAGTGGAGCAGGTTGGCACCTTGGACCTGGAGAACCCTTTTGGTGCACCATTTTTTGTCTTTTTTTTCTTAAATATATTTGTGGATGTTTTTGCAGCCAATCACGGTGCAGCACACATCCACAGGGTTCAGACAGAAGGGCTTCTGTGATTAGCTGCCTAAGTCACATGTCTGTGTATATGTAAATTGCTGACATGTTGCGTCAGCTACATTTTTGAATGTCAAACGTTAGAGACGGTGCTGCTGCCGGGGCTGCTAGACAATGAGATTAGTTAGGGGTTTAATGCTAGGCAGTTGAGATAGGAGAGCAATAGTTTAGAATAGAGATGTGCAGTGTAGGAAGTGGTGTGTCTGTGCCACAAATCGGAACATTTTATGATAGAAATAGGATTTGGTACTTGTAGTGCCTGCTAAAGAATTGCCAATGAATCATGTAAAAAGGTATTGCTACGTATTACTGCCTGCTCAAAAGTATGCAAACACATTTATAGGTATTGCTATTTAGCAGTACCTGTCCTAAAAAGTTGCTAAGAAAGTATGGAAAAGTCAAAGTTATGCAAACACATATATAGATATTGCTAATAAGCCGTACATGGCCTAAAACGTTGCCATGGAAGTATCTAAAAAGTGTTTCTTGCCAATGTTAATTGCTTGCTGAAAATTAGGTAAAAACACATTTATAGTTGTTGCTAGTTAGCCGTGCGTGGCCTAAAAAGTTGCTAGAGAAGTATCCAAAAAGTGATTCTTGGTAATTTTAATTGCCTGCTGAAAGTTACGCAAACACATTTATAGGTATTGCTAGTTAGCCATGCTTGGTCTAATAAGTTGCTAGGGAACTATGTAAAAAGCATTTCTTGCAAATTTTAATTGCCTGCTCAAAATTGCGCAAACACATTATAGGTATTGCTAGTTAGCAGTGTGTGACCTAAAAAGTTGCTAGAGAAGAAAGAATATAGAAAGTGGTTCTTGCCAATTTTAATTGCCTGCTGAAAATTATGCAGATGTGACACCCTGGACTAGCCAGGTAGTCACAGTTAGGCCCTTGCACAACACCCATCCCCAAATAAGGTGACACCAGCCAACCTACTAAACCCTAGTCACCTCCCTCTGGGTTTGATTTCTACACCAGGGGGGCAGAGCCAGGCGGTTGGCCACACCCACCTAGGAGTTCACAGGCCCACAGACAGATGAGATGAGTTCAGTTTAGGAGGAGAGGAGTGCAGTCGGACAGTGAAGTGAAGTGACAGGAGTAAATCTGTCCAGTGTCCTGGGTCGGAGCCCGGGCACTTTGGCTAGGAGGCAGATGGTGGTGGCCATCTGCAGGAGACGGGAAGACAGCCTGATGGAACCGTAGGTAACCGGGACAGGGTAGTGGCCTGCCGGTACCGAACCGGGGAACCGACTGGAAACAGGAGCACACCAGGGGGTACTCAGACCCTGAAACGCGGTCCCGAATCTACCGGACCCCGTTAATTAACTGATTGAGGTCTGGACTTTAGGTCCTTTCCCACCCAAGTCCCGAAAGAAAGCAACAGCCCACCGATTCCAGATAATGGCCACTGCCAAGGCCAAGAGATCCAAAGGCCAGTGCCTGCGGGCAAACAAGCTCTCCAGACATACACGCTGGGGAACGGGACTCCCGTTGCTAAGACACGGCTGTCTACAACTACAAAAGGTGCAGGAGAAAGGCGGACACCACCAACCCGTTTGGGGAACCCGAAGCATCCGGCTGCAGGCACCAACCACCATCCATTTGGTTTACCAAAGACTCCCGTGTGTCTGTCAGAGTGAGTACCACTGTGCCTTTGGGCCATGCACCGTCCTGCCCCGCCGAGCACTGACATCGCATTGCATCAAACGGGTCCCGGGGCCACCACCCTTGCCCATGGAGGGGTTAACATCACAAGCTGCACAAACATCTCCCCCGGGGTGCCTAGTAAACAGCAGCGGTGGTGCCTACATTCACCACAACCCGTGGGTGGCGTCACGAACTTTAAATCTAAAACCCCCTTCAAAGCGCCAGCCCCCTTGCAGAGTGACGTAACCCCCGGTCTGGAGGCGCTCGAGCCACCAACACACGAGTCCGGATCCGAGCAGCTCGGCTGCAGCCGAGCGCGGGGCGGTACACAAACTCTCTTGTAGATATTGTTAGTTAGCAGAGTATGGCCTAAAAAGTTGCTAACAAGGTATCTAACAAGTGGTTCTTGCCAATTTAAAATGCCTGCTCAAAATTATGCTAACACATTTGTAAGTATTGCTAGTTAGTCGTGCGTGGCCTAAAACGTTGCTAGGGAAGTATATAAAAAGTCAAGTTTTTGGCAATTTTAATTGCCTGCTGCAAATTCCGCAAACACATTTATAAGAATTGCTAGTTAGCTATGCGTGGCCTAAAATGTTGCTGGGGAAGTATGTAAAAAGTGGTTCTTACTAATTTGAATTGCCTGCTCAAAATTACAAAAACACATTTATAGGCATTGCTAGATAGCAGCGCATGGCCTAAAAACTTGCTAGGGAAGTATGTAAAAAGTGGATCTTGTCAATTTTAAATGCCTGCTGAAAATTATGCAAACACATGTATAGGTATTGCTAGTTAGCCGTGCGTGGCCTAAAAAGTTGCTAGGGAAGTACTCAAAAAGTGGTTCTTGGTAATTTGAATTACCTGCTGAAAGTTACGCAAACACATTTATAGGTATTGCTAGTTAGCCATGCGTGGTCTAATAAGTTCTAAGGGAAGTATGTAAAAAGCATTCCTTGCCAATTTTAATTGCCTGCTCCAAATTGCGCAAACACATTTACAGTTATTGCTAGTTAGCAGTGTGTGGACTAAAAAGTTGCTGGGGAAGAATGTAGAAAGTGGTTCTTGCCAATTTTAATTGCCTGCTCAAAATTACGCAAACACATTTGTAGATATTGTTAGTTAGCAGGGCATGGCCTAAAAAGTTGCTAGCAAAGTATCTAACAAGTGGTTCTTGCTAATTTAACACATTTATAGGTATTGCTAGTTAGCCATGTGTGGCCTAAAAAATTGCTAGGGAAGTATGTAAAATGTCAAAGCTCTTGGCTATTTTAATTGCCCGCTACAAATTTCGCAAACACATTTATAAGGATTGCTAGTTAGCCATGCATGGCCTAAAATGTTGCTGGGGAAGTATGTAAAAAGTGGGTCTTGCCAATTTGAATTGCCTGCTCAAAATTATGCAAACACATTTGTAGGCATTACTAGATTTTTGCAAGATTTTTGTCTGTAGTGCCAGTCTTCTGGGAGCAAGAGGCCTACACCGGTCACTGTAGCATGTCCTTATTTTTAAAATTCAAATGCCGGTCAACAGCCTGTGTGTGCATGGACCGTATCTCCTTGCTCTTTTAACCCCTTCACTCCTGGCCGATTTTCCATTTTTTTTTTCTCCCCATCTTCCGAGAGCCGTAACTTTGTTATTTTTCCGTCAATCTTGCCATATGAGGGCTTATTTTTTGCAGAACAAGTTTTACTTTTAAATGAAACCATATAGTGTACTGTAAAATATCAAAACAAATCCATGTGCAGAAAAATTGCAAAAAAGGGCAATTGCATGATTGTGTTTGAGATATTTTATTCACTGTGTTCACTATATGGTAAAGCTGATGTGTCAGTGTGATGCCTCAGGTCAGTATGAGTTCGCTGACACCAAACATGTATAGGTTTACTTTAATCTAAGGGGATAAAACAAATCAGAAGTTTGTTAAAAAAAAAAGTGGCGTAGCATAGCATTCTCATTTCTGTGATCTATGGCTCAGTGATGGCTTATTTTTTGTGTCTTGAGCTGATGATTTTAAAGGTACAACTTTTGCAGAGATGCTACTTTTTGATCGCCTGTTATTGCATTTTGCACAAAATTTTGTGGCCACCAAAAACGTAATTTTGGCATTTAGATTTTTTTGCTGCTACGCCGTTTACTGTTTAGATTAATTGATTTTATATTTTGATAGATCGGGCATTTATGACTGCGTCGATACCAAATGTATGAATATTTTTTATTTTTTTTAACCCTTTAATTTTCAATGGGTCAAAAGGGGGTGATTTGAACTTTTAGGTTTTTTTTTTAATTTTTTAAAATATTTTTTTAACTTTTTTTTTATTTTACTATTCCCCCGGGGGGACTATAAGCATCAGCTTTCTGATCACTCTTTAATTTCTGTTGATCACAGCTACACAGCTGACCTCTTGTAACCTGCAGCACAGGTTACTCACTGCCTGTTACAGGAAGTGAGTCATGTGAGCTACAGGAGTCATCACATGACCCTGTGCTACCATGACAGCCATCAGGTCACAGTGATCACGTCATGGCGATGGGGCCGGGTGAGTAAAGAGGTACCGCCACCGGCATTTAAATGGCGCTGTGACATTTTGACAGTGGCATTTAAGGAGTTAACAGGCATGGGTGGAATGCGGATCCACTTGTGCCTGCGAGGCAAACATGTCAGCTTTACAAATCATCTGACATGTGCGTGGATCCCTGCCAGATGTAATTTTGCTGCCCATGGTCATTATGGGGAAACCCATTGGGTATGGGGCAATTGATGCTACTGTACTGCTGTCTGCTTTTTTAAATGTCAAGACTACAAGATAGGTGTCAGAGTTGTGTCTTGTGGGTAGTGCCTGTCTTCTGGGAGCAAGAGGCCTACACCGGTCACTCAAGCATGTCTTCATTTTTCAAATTCAAATGCCAGGCCACAGCCGGTGTGTTGCATGGACCTTACCTCCCAGCTCTTTTAATATCCTATGGGGAGGGGGGCAATTGATGCTACTGTACTGCTGTCTGCCTGAAATGATTTTAAGCATTTCTGTTGAGTTTTAAATTTCAGATTCCAGGCAACATCCTGTGTGTAAGTCAACACAATTATGTAGTGCTTCAATTAATATGCATCAGAGAACGCAGTGTCACAGCTGCAGAGTTGTGGAACATTATCCAGGTCGAGTTAGATAAATGGCTGGCTCCAGTGTACCTGTAGCTACAGAAGGCCACGTGCCAACAGGCTGAAAACCTAGTGGCGGCACTACGGCTAAACAACACAACGTCTGGGCAACATCAAATATGCTCCGCATGGATCAACCTGGCTGTACAGCAATATCTAGGGCTGTATTATGTCTTGGATGCACTGCTGCACAAGACACAGTCGCTGTGTGCTCTTTTTTAAAATTGAAATGCCAGGCCTCAGCCTGTGTGTTGCATGGACCGTACCTCCCAGCTCTTTTAATGCTCTATGGGGAGGGGGGCAATTGATGCTATTGTACTGCTGTCTGCCTGAAAGGATTTTGAATGTCAAGACTACAAAATTGGAATCAAAGTCTTGTGGGTAGTGCCAGGCTTCTGGGAGGAACAGGCCTACTCCTGCCCCTCAGGCATGTCTTTATTTTTAAAATTAAAATGTCGGGCCATAGCCTGTGTGTTGCATGGACTGTGCCTCCCAGCTCTTTTAATGCCCTATGGGGTGAGGGGCAATTGATGCTACTGTACTGCTGTCTGCCTGAAATAATTTTAACCGAGGATGTAACGGTTTGTCCTAAATCCTGGAGGGATGATCACTGCTGGCTACTGGCTACAGGTGGTAATTTCCACACATGTCCGCTGATTTGTACAGCAGACATATGTGCCTTGCAGGCGTAGGTGGATCCATGATCTACCCACGCTTGCTAACTCCTTAAATCGCGCTGTCAAAAGTGCCGCAGTGGGGAAATCGCCTTTCCCCACCATAATGGGAAGCCCCATGATGTGAACACCAGGAGCCGATGGTTGTCATGGTAGCACAGGGTCATGTGATGACTCCTGGTGCTATCATGGCATAGTTCCTGTTACAGCCGACAGAGTACCATTCAGGCAGACAGCAGTACAGTAGCATCAATATTCCCCCACCCCATAGGGCATTAAAAGAGCTGTAGATGCGGTCCATGCAACACAGAGGCTGTGGCTTGGCACTTGAATTTTAAAAATGAAGACACATGTACTTCGCAAGCGCAGATCGATTCGCAATCTACCCACACCTGTTATCCCGGGAAGCCGATGGTTGTCATGGTATCACAGGGTCATGTGATCACTCCTGTTGCAATAATAACGTAGTTCCTGTAACAAGAACGGAGCATTTCTGCTGATCAGAGCCATGCTGCTGTGATCAGCAGAAATGAGTTGGCGATCAGACTGCTGATCGTTATAGTCCCCTAGGGGGACTAGAAAAATAGAAAAAAAGTAAAAATAAAAGTTTTAAAAATTCAAACAACCTCCCATTCACCCCATTGAAAATGAAAAGGTTAAAAAAATATATACACATTTGGTATTGCCGTGTTCAGAAAAGCCCGATCTATTAAAATAAAAATTCAATTAATCTGATTGGTAAACGGTGCAGCGGCAATAGAATTCAAAAAGCAAAAATTACAATTTTTGATCATTGCAAATTTTGCGTAAAATGCAATAACGTACGATCAAAAAGTAGCATCTGCACAAAAATGGTACAGCTAAAAACATCACCTTGAGACGCAAAAAGTAAGCGATCACTGAGCCCCATATCTCAAAAAAATAAGAACGCTATGGTTTGCGGAACATAGTGTAAAAAGTGCGCCACTTTTTTTGGACAAACTTCTCAATTTTTTTAACCCCTCAGATAAAGTAAACCTGTATAAATTTGGTGTCTACGAACTCGTACCGACCTGAGACATCACACTGACACATCAGTTTTACCATATAGTGAACACAGCGAATAAAATATTCCAAAAACTATCATGCAATTGCACTTTTTTTGCAATTTTTCCACACTTGGAATTTTTTTACCGTTTTCCAGTACACTATATGGTAAAACCTATGGTTTCATTTAAAAGTGCAACTTGTCTTTCAAAAGACAAGCTCGCATATGGCAAGACTGACGGAAAAATAAAAAAATGTATGGCTTCCAGAAGAAGGGGAACAAACCCCCCCCCCCAAAAAAACGGAAAATCGACGGTCTTGGAGGGGTTAAATGTTGAGACTAAAAGAAAGATGTCAAAGTCATGTCTTATGGGTAGTGCCAGTATTCTGGTAGCAAGACGCCTACACCGGTCACTCAAGCATGTCTTTATTTTTTAAATTAAAATGCCTGAAAGGATTTTGAATGTTGAGACTACAAGATAGGTATCAAAGTTGTCTCTTGTGTTTACTGGCAGGGGTATGGGAGCACCAGGCCTACACCTGTCTCTCATCTACCTCTATATTTCTTCTGTCTATAGCCTAGGAAGCTAATGGCTATTTCAAAACAGTGGTGCTGCACTGTAAAATGTAGTTTTGCTGTTTTGGAAGCTTTTGACCCCCCCTAAGGTCTCTTTCACACGTCTGCGTCTCCGGTACATGTTTGGCCCGTTTCCTCACGTACCGGAGACACAGGCACACGTAGACCCATTAAAATCAATGGGTCTGCGCTCACGTGCGTATTCTGCCATGGACCGTGTGTACGTGTGGAGCATACGTGTGCCCGTATGCTCCACACGTAAACATGTCTGTTTTTCTCCAGCATCACGGGTGTCACGCGGCCCGCATACGGACCACACGGAGGTGATCTGTGTGATACGCACCAGAGAAAACACACGTGTCTGAGAAAAAAATAACAAATCTTTAATCACCTTCTCCAGCCCTGCTGTCTCTGCCGTTGCTGTCACTTGCTTCCGACCGCCGCTCATTATGCTCATTGCATATTCACTTCACTGCGGCCAGAAGCAGCAGCAGCGGGGAGTCTGCAGGACCAGAGACCGAAGATCAGCACCACGGACAGCGAAGCCAGGGACAGGTGAGCAGAAAGTTCCTGTTCTCCGTGTGCTATCATGGATAACACACGGATAACACACGTGTGCCATAAACACAGCTCATGGAGGGCAAAATGCACCTTTCACACGTCCGTGAAAAACGTGCGTGGTTTTTCACGGACTTGTGAAAGAGGCGTAAAGGTGTTTTCTCTGCCTTAAGTTTGGCCTTTGAATTCAATAGGGTTTGAAAAGGTTCCATAAAGTTTCGACAAACACATTCCTTAGTTGATTGGGCTCAGCGAACTAAACCTTGAGAGGTTCGCTCATCTCTAGTTATTATTTGGCAGGCTATCTCTCAGGCGACTGGCAGAATAACTGGTTAACTAGATGTGTGACGACTTTTAGTATAAATAATAAAAAGTTAACGCTATTCTTAACTGAATCAAATGACTGTGATACAAACTATTAAACCCTCTTTCTTTGATTATTCCATTAATTTAGAAGTACCCTTTTTCCTTTTCTCACCTCTCCTATCCCTTATATCCATATTCCACTTCCTGACCCAACCTTAGTTTCTTTCTTTCCCTTCCTGACTGATCCTCGTTTTATTTGTCTTTTATTTCAGTAAATGTCTCATTTTATATTGTTCATAATGCTAATCACAGAAAATGTTCAATTAAAACTATTTACAAAGTAAAGCTACAGGCGTTATAGTTCCAGGCGTTACACGCCCCTTTGTATTAGTGCTGCGAGCGGTTTCATCTACACAATCTTATCTGCAAACATGGAATAAATCTGCAGAAATGTGACTTCAGCAGATGACTTTACATACAGCCGGGGCATGGGATTATTTCGTGTAAGTCATATGTTCCTTATTATGCTGCGAGGTGTCTGCAGATCTGAGATAATAAACATGGTTTCATAGATTCATAGTGTTTAACCCCTTAATGACGGAGCCAATTTTGTCCCTAATGACCAGGTCAAATTTTAGAAATCTGACCCCTGTCAGTTAATGAGGTAATAACTCTAGAAAGCTTCAATGGATCCCGGTGATTCTGACATTGCTTTTCCATGACAAATTGGACTTTGTGCTAGTGGTAAGTTTCGGGCAATACTTTTTGCTTTTATTTGTAAAAATATCGGAAAATTTGACAAAAAATGTAAACATTTTGCAATTTTCAAACTTTGGAGTTTTCTGCCCTTAAACCAGAGAGTTCTGTCACACAAAATAGCTACTAAATTACATTTCCCACTCGTCACTTTACATCAGCATTTACAATTTTTGAAACAACATTTTTGGGGTTTTGAAGTTAGAAGGGGTCAAAGTTCAGCAGCAATTTACCACTTTTTCAACAAAACCATTTTTTTAGGGACCACATCACATTTGAAGAGACTTTAAGAAGCCGAGGTGACAGAAAATACCCCAAAGTGATACCATTCTAAAAACTGCACCCCTCAAAGCACTTAAAATCACATCCAAGAAGTTTATTAACCCTTCAGGTGCTTCACAGGAACTAAAGCAATGTGGAATGAAAAAAACCAAAAATTATCATTTTAGCATTTTATTAAGAAACATTATGATTATACTTACAGGTCCCGTGACGCATCCTGCAGACCCGCTCAGCCGCTGTCTCCCGGCCGCTTCTGCTTCCGGGTCCGATCATTAACTTCCACTGCATTAACATCATTAACATTAACTGCACTGCTGTCACTCAGCAGTCTTCGGCTGTTTTCAGCCGTGTTCACGGTGACACCAGGGTTCACCCGAGCCCATGGCTCATGGACTCGATAGTACTTTGACTGTCCATGTGAGAGTGTCGCATTGTGCGCCATGCAGGGTGTTGCAATCTCTTGACAGGAGCGGGTGAGCTGCATGTATTTCCATGCAACTGAGGCGCTCCTGTCAGGAGAGTGTGCACCGTGCGCGGTGATGCAGTGCGAGACTCGCACGAGTCATACGCAAATGGAATCATGCCCTCACTGTCAGTCTGCTTCTCGCTCCGTATAGACACTTGTCTGTACAGAGCGATGAAGCAGAGCTGACATTGCTCTACCTGTGGACTACTTCGGACTAAGGATTTTTTTTATAATAAAGATGGAGTCTTTAAATTTTTTTTTGTTTTATTTTTAATAAAAAATATTTTTTATGTGTTGTGTTATTTTTTATTGTTTACTAGAAATTCATGGTGGCCGTGTCTAATTTGGCATGACACCATGAATTTCGGGCTTAGTAAAAGCTGAGATTACAAAGCTGGTATTAACCCCTTTATTACCCAGCATTCCACTGCCATCAGGGCCGCAGGACAAGCCGGGTAAAGCGCCTGGAAATGGCGCTAAGAAACAATGTGCCATTTCCAGGGGTGGCTGCAGTTTTTTGCATGGGGGCCCAGAACGCTTGGGCCTTACCACGCTGAGAATCCCAGCCCCCAGCTGCCTGGTTTTACCTGACTGGCAATCAAAATATGGCGGGAGCCCACACATTTTTTTTAATTATCTTTTTAAATAATTAAAAAAAATTAAAGGGCTTCCTGTATTTTGCTTGCCAGCCAAGGTAAATCAAGGCAAATGGGGGTGGCAGACAATAGCCATCCGCTTCATCTGTGCTGAGAATCAAAAATTATGTGGAGCACGACCGTCATTTTTTAAAATTATTTATTTATTTTTACACTACTTTATGAGTGAGAAACCCAACAGCCAATCACAGACGCTTTCATGCAGAATGGGCTTCTGTGATTGGCTGTTGGAGTAACCTTGAATCTGCCCATGTATTCTAGATGCTGGAATGTATGGGCTGGTTTCAGGTTACTCCAGCATCGAATCACAGATGCCCACTCTGTGACAGCATCTGTGATTGGCTGTTATTTTAACAGTAAAATAAAACAACAACACAGAGAAAGAAATATTTTATTATTAAAACAGAAGACATTTAGGACTCCATCATTATTAGCCCAAACAAAAACCTGCGACGTAGTCGAAAGGCGGCCGAGCATCTTCAGCTCTGCTACATCTGTGCGAGAAGACAAAAACAGGTCTGCTCACACAGACTCAGCTGAGAGGAGTCAGAGACTTCACCCGAGTGCACAGCTGAAGCCGGTCAGTTGTGCCCTCGGGTAAACAACACTGACTTCAGGATCTTACATGATGTCATAGCCATGTGACTAGTCTGTAACCCACAAGGTAATACAACATTCACACCAGACTGGTCACATGGCTATGACGACATGGAAGGTCCTGTAGTCAGTGGTGGTTACCCTGGGGCACAGCAATGATTGGACCCGGAAGCAGAAGCGACCAGGAGACAGAGTCTCCAGAACGCATTGCAGGACCTGTAAGTATAATGCCAATGTTTATTATTAACTATATTCTTTATTTTACAGCCTCCCTGCCCCGTCACACAACTGTAAAGTCAAAGTTCGGGGTTTGACGCAACTTCTTGTTATCTCCGACCCTGAACACGAACTTTACAAAATGTTCCAGGTTCGCCCATCACTACTCGCAACAAAACTAGCAATATTTGAACTGTGTAACAGAAATTTGGCTTAAATAGATTGTCGCCATCATGTTGCATTTGCAGGGTCCCTAAGGTACCTAAACAGCAGAAACACCCCACAAGTGACCCCATTTTGGAAACTACACCCCCTCAGGGATTTTATCTAGGGGTATAGTGAGCATTTTGGATGCACAGGTACTTCACAGAATTTGATAACATTAGGCCGTCATTTTGAAAATTTTCATTTTTTCATAAACATGTTGATTTAGTACCAAATTGCTTACTTTTTCAAGAGGTAACGCCAAGAAGTAGACCACTCAATTTGTTACCCACTTTCTTATGAGTGCGGTGATACCTGATATGTTGTCAAAAAGCTCTGTTTAGACAAATAGGAGGGCTCAGTCAGAATGGAAAGAGCAATATTTGAATTTTGGAAAGAAAATTTGACTGAAAAATATTATGGGCAACATTTTGCATTTGTAGGGCACTTAAGGTACCTAAACAGCAGAAACTCCCCACAAGTGACCCCATTTTGGAAACTAGACTCCTCAAGGAATTTATCTAGATGTCTGATGACCACCTTCACAGAATTTTATAAAGTTGAGTCATGAAATAAAAAAAATATATATTTACTAGAAAATTGTTACTTCAAACATTGGTAGCAGGAAAAAATGCACCATAAAATGTGTTGTGCAATTTCTCTGGAGTACGCAGATACCTCATATGTGGTGAAAATCAACTGTTTGGGCCCATGGCAAGGCTCGAAAGGGAACGAGCGCCATTTGATAGTAAAATTGGGTGGAATCATTAGCGGATGCCATGTGGTGTTTGAAAAGCCCCTGAGGTGACTAAACAGTGGAGCTCCCCCACAAGTGACCCCATTCTGGAAACTAGACTCCTGAAGAGCATTTTGAACCCACAGGAACTGAAAAAAATGAGAATTCAAAATTTTCATTTTTTTTCCACAAAAATGTTGCTGTAGCACCAAATTTCTCACTTTTTCAAGAGGCAACACCAAAAAGTTTACTTCACTATTTGTTATCCAATTTCTTATGAGCACAGTGATACCCAACATGTGGTCAAAAACCTCTGTTTGGACAAACGGGAGGGCTCGAAATGGAAGGAGCACATTTGAATTTTGGAAAAGTTTAAATAAATTGCAGGTACCATGTCGCATTTGCAGGGCCCCTAAGGTACCTATAAAGCAGAAACCTCCCTATAAGTAACCCCATTTTGAAAAATAAGCCCCTCACGTTTTTTTTCAGGGGTATAGTGAGTATTTTGAAATCACAGGTACTTCACAAAATGTTGCTGTTGCACCAAATTTCTCACTCTAAAGGGGGATTTACACGCAACGACATCACTAGCGATGACGCTGGTGAAAGCACCCGCCCCCTTCAGTTGTGTGTCACGGGCAAATCGCTGCCCGTGGCGCACAACATCGTTATCACACGGTTCCTAACGCCTAGCGATGTCGCTGTGGCTGGCAAACTGCCTCCTTTCTAAGGGGGCACTTCGTGCGTCATCACAGTGATGTCACACGGCAGGCAGCCAATAGAAGCGCAGGGGCGGAGAGCCACCACAGGAAAGTTACGCCCACCTCGTTGCCGGCAGGACGCAGGTACGGTGTTGTTAGTCGTTCCTGGGGTGTCACACGTAGTGATGTGTGATGCCTTAGGAACGATGAACAACCTGCGTCCTGCACGAGCAACGACATTTGGGAAATGGACGACGTGTCAACAATCATCGATTTGGTGAGTATTTTACATTGCTTGTACGTGTCACACACAACGACGTCACTAACGAGGCCGGATGTGCGTCACAAATTCCGTGACCCCAACGACATCTCGGTAGCAATGTCGTTGCGTGCAACGGGGCCTTTAGGCTATGTGTCCAGGATCAGTGAAACTGCATCTATTATGAAGAGTCAGCCTTTCAGAAGAGATGCAAGTGTTGCCCATGGGAGAACTCAGCTGCCCATCCCACAATCAGGGTTCAGGCTGCTGCAGACTTTAGCTCTATTCTCCCCACGGAGAACATTCTCGTCTCCACAGCGTAAATTGACATCCTGCAGCTCGAGAAGCCACGCCGCGATGATGTGGAGAAAAGAAGCAAAGTGTGCTTTCTAAATTTGATGTGTGATTTCTAAAAATCCTTCCACTGTGCTTTTATTGTACCATGGAGCTTTTTAGAAGCAGCAAAAACACTGTCTCAAAAATGCTGTTAACCCTAATCGTGGGCACACAACTTAAAAAGCTTTATAAATGTGTTGTGTATGCCTTTGTTTTTGCCTCCCATTGAAATCAATGGGTTTGGATGTGTTTGGCGAACCATTTGGTGAACACAGGTGAAATCGTTGAGGTTCGCTCATCTCTAATCCGAACATGACTCCGAATGGGCAATTGGAGAACCTTTTTTGAACAAGTTCACTCATCTCTAGTCGCTACGGTCAGTGGATGAGTTTTTTTGGCTTTGGCCCTTATGTATGTTGACCCTGATGGCAAAGAACTGTTCAGAGTTCCGGAGATGGGCCACTGACATCTAATGGAATGATCCTGCGCTTAGGAGTCACTTCTATCAGATAGGCTTAGGGACTCTGGCTCAATATTGTACTCCAAAGTCATTGGAAGCCACCATGGCCATTGCTATTAGGGTTGATGGATTCCTCAGGGAGAGTTCTTCTAAGACCCTGCCCCTTGTTATTCCCCCTAGGGAGGAAATCTCGCAAGTGCATGTTGACGAACCCATGAAGTTCTTGGCGTCCCTTCAGACTAGGTTGCTTGCACTTCTACGTGGGACTGGGGAATGTTTCTACTGTGGTCTCAAGGGTCATTATATTCGGGTTTGAGTCGATCAGTACCCTATCAAGTATCACCATCTAAAAAGCAAAGTTCCCCAGGACGTGTGGAGAAAGGCGACCTGGGTGTGTACAATTTCTTCATAATACTCTCTTTTCCAGCCAATGTGCCAAGGTGCATCCAGAAAGAAGGGGCAATATTCTACCAGCCCTTCAGCTTAATACTAGGCCTCGATGCCCTCCCAGTAGGGAGGGGTGGTCAAGGGAGAAGGTCATTCCTATTGAGTGTCCTGTTCCTGAGTCTAAGGTGGTGAAGTCAAGGGTGTCATAAAAATATAATAAGCCAAATATGTATTCAACTGTCCCAAGATCTGGCACTGATCCCCTCCATCTCAGGAACTTTTAGGCACAGCATATGGTGAAGTGACAGAGATAATATGGCTGAGAAAGGTCTTCTCAAGGAAGCTCAGGAACCCTGGTGTGTTACAACCATCATAGGAGGCAACAAACTGGGTTATGTTTGCAGAAAGGCAGAGAACTGGCTTCCTTTGTTCCTTCTGGTGCTGTGACTAGAGGTGAGCAAACCTGTTCAGTAAAGGTTCGCCAATATCAAATTCGGTACCAGCCTGAGCCTCTTTGTTTGAGCTGGGCAAACCTGAGCCCCTCCCGGTAATGTTTGTTTTTGTTTGTTTTCTGCCCCCGAACACTGGCCGTGTTTACAAAAATGCTTTTTAGCACTTTGTGCTTTTGGATAAGATTGCGGTGCTGTTTGATGTGAGATGTGTAAAATCAGTGGAGGAGGCGGTGACTCTGGCCCGGGAGAAGGCTCCATGTTTTTTTTTTCCATAACTTTATTTGTGGATGTTGCTGCAGCCAATCACGGTGCAGCAAATATTCACAAGGTTCAGACAGAAGGGCTTCTATGATTGGCTGCCTAAGTCACATGTCCGTGTGCGAATAAATTGCGGACACTCGGCACCACTTTGTGAATGTGAAACAATAGGGAAGTTGCTGCCACAGGGGCTGCTAGACAGTGAGCTTAGTTAGGGGAAATATGTTAGCTAGCTTAGATAGATAGGAGAGCGATAGTTTACAAAAGGGATGTGCAGTGTAGGTGAGCTTAGCTAGGATTTTAATGCTGCGTATTTCACATACATAAGAGAGCGATAGTGTACAATAGGGACGTGCACTGTGACCTCAAGAGACCTGAATGCCGGACTGTTGGACTTCGGGACATGGCCATGACCCGCACTCCAACAGTCTGGCAGTCAGGTCACCTGAGGTCACACTGGAGTCTCCCCCGTTGCCCTCAGTAAAAGTGCTGCTGGATTGTCAGACTTTGGGACACGACCATGGCCAGCAATCTGACAGTCTGGCAGCCAGGTCACCTGAGTTCACACTGGGGGCTTCACTGCTGCCCTCATTGAAAGTTGAAGCCACTGCCGAACTGTCGGATTCATGGTCATGGATGTGTCCTGCAGTCCAACAGTCCAGCAGTCAGGTCACCTGAGGTCACCCAGAATAGAAGAAGACTAGCATCTACAGATAGTATATTAAAACCTTTGCTTTATTCTTCCAAAAGTTAAAACATAGACACCATCCGGTCTACGCGTTTCGAACAAAAAATGTTCTTAATCTTGGTCATGATTAAGAACATTTTTTGTTCGAAACATATAGACCAGACAGTGTCTATGTTTTAACTTTTGGAAGAATAAAGCAAAGGTTTTAATATACTACCTGCAGAGGCTGGTCTTCTTTTAATCTGGATTCCTTTTGTTCAGGTATGCACACCAGTGACAATGTAAGGGGAATACATGTAATAGCAGTAGCTGCTGTGTGAATACTGGCCTGAAAAATACAATAGCTACATGGAAAAATGACTAAGGAATCTGCATTACTGCCATGAAATATGAATAAAGAGAAATTTAGCTATTGAATTGATCAATACAGCAGAGCCCCAAACCTCTTCACGGTATTCTCTTATTTTTGGGGTAGTCTTTTGTTTGTGAACCAAACCCCACCCATACCTTCCCGGTCCACATAATACATATATAGCCTGGGTCTCAGCTTCCCATACCTGGTAAGTTTTTTAACTGCATGAGAGGACACACATTAGCTAGGGACCCCTAAAATAAGAGAATACCATGAAGAGTTATCAATGCAACAGAGCCGCAAAACCTCTTCACGGTATTCTATTTTTTTTGGGGTCCCTAGCTAATGTGTGTCCTCTCATGCAGTTAAAAAACTTACCAGGTATGGAAAGCTGAGACTCAGGCTATATATGTATGATGTGGACCGGCAAGGTATGGGTTTGGTCGGGTTCACAAACGAAAGACTACCCCAAAAATAAGAGAATACCGGGAAGAGGTTTTGGGGCACTGTTGCATTGATCAATTCAATAGCTAAATTTCTCTTTATTCATATTGCATGGCAGTAATGCAGATTCCATAGTCATTTTTCCATTTTTTCATGTAGCTATTGTATTTTTCAGGCCAGTATTCACACAGCAGTTACTGGTATTACATGTATTCCCTTTGCATAGTCACTGGTGTCTATACCTTCTCTCCATATAGTGATTTTTTTTAGGTTTTTGCACCCAGTTCAGACTCAGAATGGTGTTCCAAACGTTATATCTTTATTTCCTTCTGTTCAGGAACTGGCCTGATATTTTTCTGTGCATCGCACCTTCTGAGATATCCTATCTACTCTGGTGAGCTGAACTGGTCTCTTGTTTCTGTGTTGGATTATTTCACCTGAGGTCACACTGTGTGACTTCTGGTGAACTGAGCAGTGTCACCTGCTCACAGCCAGTTCCCCTTGGCTGTCAGTGATTCCCAGAGCCAGCAGAGAGCAGACATGTTTTCATTTAGGAGAGCATTGTGTGCCTGGCGGCTGCTGGTGATAAATGTTCTTGCCTGCTTTTGAAGATGGCTGGGAGTTTTCCCTTCTGTTTTTCCAATTTATTTGGTGCCTGAATCTGCTCCAGATAAGTTTACTGTTTCTATGCTTAATTGCTGAATTGGCACTTAAGAGTGTTTCTGCTTATTCCATTTGGTTCTGTGTTTAGTTTCTTGTACGTGAGGATCTGTCTTTCTGCTTTTGTGAGCAGGGCAGTTCCTCCAGCAAGAAAGTGAGCTTGCTCCCTGTTCATATTTTGAGTATTTGCACTTTAGAATATTATTTGTTCTGTGATTTTGTTTCTTCCCATTTTATATCTGCAGTTCTGTTTAAAGTGTCTGGCACAAGAGTACCTGATAAAGTGAGGGAGAGACCATGTGGTCTCAGATCTTTTTCCTATCATGAGATTGGTATTTTTTGCAGGGTTTTTTGCTGGTCACAATCAGTTATCTGACCTGTTGTATCTAGTAAGTCGGGCCTCACCTTTGCTGATCTATATTTTTTATATGTGTATTGTGCTTTCTTACATCACTGTTGTTGCATGTTGGGGGCTTGCTATTCCTTTGGGGACTGCTCCGAGGCAAGTTAGGATTCCTCATTTTTATCTTTGAGGTGTAGCAAGTTTCTCAGGCAGTGACGAGGTGTCTAGGTGTGTTAGGGGCATCGCACTGCTACTTCTAGTGATATCTGATAGATAGGGGATTGCGGTCAGCTCAGTTTCTAACTGCTCTTGTGGTTTTGTTTTTTCCTTATTAATGGGATTTTTCGTGATCTTTCACAGTTACCAGATCTTATTACTTTAGGAGTAATGCTTATCTATATTCTCACATTCATGGTTTTCATGCTTTAGCATTTCAGAGTGCAAACGATCTCTTTTTTTTTTGTCTTTTTATGTACTGTTCAGTTATGCACCTTTTCACATTGCAGTTTGGTGAGTGCCATCAGTCTTTTTGTCAAATTAATATCTAGCTGCTGGAAGACAGTAGACACGTCATGTTTCCTATCAGTGGACTTCTAAATACATAATAGGAAATATTATGGCAATATCTGTCGTGCAAGACACTCAGAAGTGGAGATATCACAGATGCTGGGATTTCATAGTTTTTTGGACCGGCAGACACCTCCCACAGACTGCCCCACAATAGGCCCCTAGAGGGTCTTTGCCTGGGGAATACACTTCCTTGTAGGGAATTACCACGTTTTCATAGGGAGTACCTCTCTCCACATATCTGAGCCATTTCAGTGACCAGGTGTAGTAACTTTTTCATTTACCCCTTTAATTTTATGTGATTGTCTATATAGTATTGTATTGTTCCCTTTTGTAAAATCTTGGATATTTTTATATATACTGCCTATTCTTTTGGCTTAAATATATAAAATGTAATAGTTTCGATCCTCTTGCTCAATAACCTAAAGCCTCGAATTTCAGATTACCTGTAATGGGTGTTCAACCAGCCGGATAAGCGATTGGTGGTGGCAGCGCATATTTTCCTTCGTTATTGTGGTGTTAGGCAGTGACTGTACCGAGGTCAGCATCATAGCGCCAATTTTGTTTTTCCTTAACCCTGCTGTTCTGTTAGCATTTAGTATATAATGTTCTGGTCATTTTTGAGCGCTTCTATTAAAGTCTTGATTTTTAGCTAATTTAAGTGTTTTATTTGAATACCTGTTGCATTATTATACTGTATGTGAATATGATTGTTCATAAACAAATGAAAAATGAAATAAAAAACTTAATTTTAATTCTTTTGTGTCAATGTGTCATTTGCACATAAAAATATTCTTTATATAACTGTAAACTATAACTAATAACATCATAACAAGTATAATTTACATGTCTTTTGCATAAGTTCTTTGTACAACTGCAACATCTCATTTATTTTGTGATTATTTGATGTTGGACATAAGGCTGGTGTATAGTGTGGGTATCGTAGCTGTGCTGGTGGAGGCTGTGGGTATCGTAGCAGTGCTGTGGAGGCCGTGGGTATCGTAGCAGTGCTGGTGGAGGCCGTGGGTATTGTAGCAGTGCTGGTGGAGGCCGTGGGTATTGTAGCAGTGCTGGTGGAGGCTGTGGATATTGTAGCTGTGCTGGTGGAGGCCGTGGATATTGTAGCAGTGCTGGTGGTGGCCGTGGGTATCGTAGCAGTGCTGGTGGAGGCTGTGGATATTGTAGCAGTGCTGGTGGAGGCCGTGGGTATCGTAGCAGTGCTGGTGGAGGCTGTGGATATCATAGCAGTGCTGGTTGCGGCCATGGGTATTGTAGCAGTGCTGGTGGAGGCCGTGGGTATTGTAGCAGTGCTGGTGGAGGCCGTGGGTATTGTAGCAGTGCTAGCGGAGGCTGTGGATATCATAGCAGTGCTGGTTGCGGCCATGGGTATTGTAGCAGTGCTGGTGGAGGCCGTGGGTATCGTAGCAGTGTTGGTGGAGGCCGTGGGTATTGTAGCAGTGTTGGTTGCGGCCATGGGTATCGTAGCAGTGCTGGTGGAGGTCATGGGTATCGTAGCAGTGCTGGTGGAGGCCGTGGATATTGTAGCAGTGCTGGTGGAGGCCGCGGGTATCGTAGCAGTGCTGGTGGAGGCTGTGGGTATCGTAGCTGTGCTGGTGGAGGCCGTGGATTTTGTAGCTGTGCTGGTGGAGGCTATGGGTATTGTAGCAGTGCTGGTGGAGGCTGTGGATATTGTAGCAGTGCTGGTGGAGGCCGTGGATATTGTAGCAGTGCTGGTGGAGGCCGTGGATATTGTAGCAGTGCTGGTGGAGGCCGTGGATATTGTAGCAGTGCTGGTGGAGGCCGTGGGTATTGTAGCAGTGCTGGTGGAGGCCGTGGATATTGTAGCAGTGCTGGTGGAGGCCGTGGATATTGTAGCAGTGCTGGTGGAGGCCGTGGGTATTGTAGCAGTGCTGGTGGAGGCCGTGGGTATTGTAGCAGTGCTGGTGGAGGCCGTGGGTATTGTAGCAGTGCTGGTGGAGGCTGTGGATATTGTAGCTGTGCTGGTGGAGGCCGTGGATATTGTAGCAGTGCTGGTGGTGGCCGTGGGTATCGTAGCAGTGCTGGTGGAGGCTGTGGATATTGTAGCAGTGCTGGTGGAGGCCGTGGGTATCGTAGCAGTGCTGGTGGAGGCTGTGGATATCATAGCAGTGCTGGTTGCGGCCATGGGTATTGTAGCAGTGCTGGTGGAGGCCGTGGGTATTGTAGCAGTGCTGGTGGAGGCCGTGGGTATTGTAGCAGTGCTAGCGGAGGCTGTGGATATCATAGCAGTGCTGGTTGCGGCCATGGGTATTGTAGCAGTGCTGGTGGAGGCCGTGGGTATTGTAGCAGTGTTGGTTGCGGCCATGGGTATCGTAGCAGTGCTGGTGGAGGTCATGGGTATCGTAGCAGTGCTGGTGGAGGCCGTGGATATTGTAGCAGTGCTGGTGGAGGCCGCGGGTATCGTAGCAGTGCTGGTGGAGGCTGTGGGTATCGTAGCTGTGCTGGTGGAGGCCGTGGATTTTGTAGCTGTGCTGGTGGAGGCTATGGGTATCGTAGCAGTGCTGGTGGAGGCTGTGGATATTGTAGCAGTGCTGGTGGAGGCCGTGGATATTGTAGCAGTGCTGGTGGAGGCCGTGGATATTGTAGCAGTGCTGGTGGAGGCCGTGGATATTGTAGCAGTGCTGGTGGAGGCCGTGGGTATTGTAGCAGTGCTGGTGGAGGCCGTGGATATTGTAGCAGTGCTGGTGGAGGCCGTGGATATTGTAGCAGTGCTGGTGGAGGCCGTGGGTATTGTAGCAGTGCTGGTGGAGGCCGTGGGTATTGTAGCAGTGCTGGTGGAGGCCGTGGGTATTGTAGCAGTGCTGGTGGAGGCTGTGGGTATTATAAACCAACAGACGTAAGATGTGTCAGCAGTGTTTGCAATTAAAATTGCATAGCAAAAAAGGGCAGGTGTGTACAATGCCCGGGTGCTGTAGGTAGCAGGACAGCAAAGGAAGCCTCACTTTCTATCGCTGCCAATGAAACAATGCAGCAAGGAATTGCCTGAGCTGATGTAGCCAGACGCTGTTATCTAAAGCCCTGCACAGCGTTGGCACAGACCTGCCTAGCAACAATGCCTATGAACGCCTGTAATGCAGCCCTGAAAAGGGCTGAAATTACAAGTAGTCCCTAATCCCTAAAGCGCTGTGTAGATTGCACTGTATGTCTATAGCGCACACAGCAGCAGCAGCAGGAGCGGGAGCGGTGACTGTCACCAACCCGCAGCAGAGAAATAATGGCGGCGATGGGGAAAATGGCCGTGACATGCACAGCCTATGACACATGCCCTTGCTTGTCTGGCAAAAATCCACTTAGCTGTGTGTGTGTCTGTGATTTGCTGACAGCCTGGCCCGCCCCACTGTACGCGCGGTTAGGAAGGAAAAAAAAATGGCGATCAGCATTCTCTCAGCACTCAGCAGCACTGATCTAAACCCCGTCCCCCTGCACACTATACGCTGAATTTTGATAATATCATGATTCACAGTGACTCACACTATCACAGTTAGAAGCCAGCTAGTAACTAGCTAGGCTTTTTGGTGATCGAACCGTTCTCGAACGTATCTCAAACTACCGAACTTTTACCAAATCGTTCGAGGTCGTCGAACGACTCAAACACCCCCCAAAATCACTCGAACATGAAATTGGCGAACCTCGAACATCGCTCATCTCTACTAAGAAGTCTGACACATAGTGAACGACTAGAGAGGATGGTGCAGAAGTATTTAGAGCTCAATATCAATGCCATAAGGGGGAATTGGACCCTTTGGCATTTTAGTGTTCAAAAATGGAGGATTGGCCAGAGCTCATCAGTCATGCCTTGGAATATTTTACCTGCCCGGCAGCCATCGTTCTCTCAGAACGTGTCATCAGCGCTGCTGCCGATGTATTCACAGATAAGCACATCCAGCTGTCCTCTGAAAGCCTAGACTGCCTAACTGTCACCAACAGGGGGAAGCATATTGTATATTTCAAGCAAGAACTCAAGATGGTTCAAGCAACAGAGTCTCACGCTTCCGCTGCTCCACTAGGGATTAGAATATTCAGGACTTCGGGGCTTCCAGGGCCAACTATATCAGTCCAGCAGCACCCCGCTTTTGGCAGGCACCCACTGAGAAGAGATGGCAGCAAGCTTAGAAAGCTGACTGAGTACTGCAAAATATGTAGCAAGGTAACTGAGTATCCCCAACCTGGGTTCTCCGAGTGAATTTGTGGGCAGTGGTGAGCAGAGAAGCAGCTCTGTGTATTTTCAGCTGCAACCTTCCATCCTAAGCTGAAATCCTGTAGAATATCCGAAGTGAAGCAGTTCTGTGTTTCCTCAGCTGGAACCAAAGCTCCTCAGCTGAGATGATGTAGAATCCTTTTCTCTGGTGACAGAAACAAGGTAGTTTTATAGCTCTCAGTTCTCAATTCAGGGTATTATGTCTTACAGGACTGGAGATGACTGCTCTCTCATTGGTCGCAGGTTCAGTCCGACTGCGTAATTTTCCTCTGAGCTAGTTAGTCAGAAGTAGAGTTGAGCGCGGTTCGTGGTTCGTGGTTCTCCAGTTCGCGGCTCGAGTGATTTTTGGGCTGTTCGAGATCGAACTAGAACTCGAGCTTTTTGCTAAAAGCTCGATAGTTCTAGATACGTTCGAGAACGGTTCTAGCAGCAAAAAGCAGGGCTTTTTACAGCTACAGTGAGCAGGAGCCATCGCTGGCAGCCTGCCACAAGCTGGTAACCAAGATAAACATCGGGTATCCAAGCAAAGCGCTTTGGTTAGTAACCCGATGTTTATCTTAGTTACGTGCAGGAAGCCCACACTTTCCCGCTCAGCTCGCTCCACCCCGTCCTGCCCGCGGCATGTACACATACATACACATACACAAACACACACACACACACATCCACCCCCCCCCCCCCGCCGGCCCCCCCCCCCCGCCCGCCCGCTCGCTCGCTCGCTCGCTCGCTCGGCTTACCTGCGGTGATGAAGTCCCGCCATCCCGACCTCAGCGCTGTCACTGTCCTCCATGGCCGCCGCTTGTCACATCACCTATCGCTTCCGACCCGAGACTGACTAGCGGTGACGTCACGGACCTCTCGCGATACTTGATGTGAAGGCGCCGGTCATTGACCTCAGTGACAGGGGCTGTCAGTGTGCTGGAGATCAGCGCAGGTAATGTACCTCACTGACAGCAGCACTTGTCACCCCCCTGCAGTGACCTGGGCTGACCCATTGATGTTAGCTCAGGTCACTGCACTGCTCTCCCAGCCAATGGGGAACATCCTGCTCTTCATTGACTGGGACAGTGTGCATCGTCATGGCAACCCCTTGGATTTCACCAGACCTGGATTTGTTTTTCAATCTAATAAATTGGTTAAAGAGGGAATGTTTTGGGGAGTGTTTTTTCAAATAAAAATGTGTTTGTCGTGTATTTTTTTTTTATTACTGACTGGGTTGGTGATGTCGGGTATCTGATAGACGCCTGACCTCACCAACCCCAGGGCTTGATGCCAGGTGACATTACACATCTGGTATTAACCCCAAATATTACCCCGTTTGCCACCGCACCAGGGCGCGGGATGAGCTGGGGCGAAGCACCAGGATTGGCGCATCTAATGGATGCGCCACTTCTGGGGCGGCTGCGGCCTGCTATTTTTAGGCTGGGGAGATTCCAATAACCATGGACCTCCCTAGTCTGAGAATATCAGGCCCCAGCTGTCTGCTTTACCTTGGCTGGTGATCCAATTTTGGGGGACCCCTACGTGTTTTTTTTTTTTAATTATTTATTTAATTTAAAATAACAGCGTGGGGTGCCCTCAGTTTTGGATTACCAGCCAAGGTGAGGTTGCCAGCTGTGGTCTGCAGGCTGCAGCCGTCTGCTTTACCCTAGCTGGCTACAAAACTAGGGGGAACCCTATGTCATTTTTTTTTCATTTTTTTGGCTAAATACAAAGCTAAGCACCCCTTAGTGCCACATGAAAGGTACCAAAGGGTGTTCCACTTTTTCTCCATTTTTTTCTCCACTTTCTCTCCACTTTTTCTCCACTTTTTCTCCATTTTTTTCTCCACTTATTCTCCACTTTTTCTCCTCTTATTCTCCACTTTTTCTCCACTTTTTCTCCACTTTTTCTCCTCTTATTCTCCACTTTTTCTCCACTTTTTCTCCACTTTTTCTCCACTTTTTTCTCCACTTTTTCTCCTCTTATGCTCCACTTTTTCTCCACTTTTTCTCCACTTTTTCTCCACTTTTTCTCCTCTTAATCTCCACTTTTTCTCCTCTTATGCTCCACTTTTTCTCCACTTTTTCTCCACTTTTTCTCCACGTTTTCTCCACTTTTTTCTCCACTTTTTCTCCACTTTTTCTCCACTTTTTCTCCACTTTTTCTCCACGTTTTCTCCACGTTTTCTCCACTTTTTTCTCCACTTTTTCTCCTCTTATGCTCCACTTTTTCTCCACTTTTTCTCCACTTTTTCTCCTCTTAATCTCCACTTTTTCTCCACTTTTTCTCCACTTTTTCTCCACTTTTTCTCCACTTTTTCTCCTCTTATGCTCCACTTTTTCTCCACTTTTTCTCCACTTTTTCTCCTCTTATGCTCCACTTTTTCTCCACTTTTTCTCCACTTTTTTCTCCACTTTTTCTCCTCTTATGCTCCACTTTTTCTCCACTTTTTCTCCACTTTTTCTCCTCTTATGCTCCACTTTTTCTCCACTTTTTCTCCACTTTTTCTCCATTTTTTTCTCCACTTATTCTCCACTTTTTCTCCTCTTATTCTCCACTTTTTCTCCACTTTTTCTCCACTTTTTCTCCTCTTATTCTCCACTTTTTCTCCACTTTTTCTCCATTTTTTTCTCCACTTTCTCCACTTTTTCTCCACTTTTTTCTCCACTTTTTCTCCTCTTATGCTCCACTTTTTCTCCTCTTAATCTCCACTTTTTCTCCACTTTTTCTCCACTTTTTTCTCCACTTTTTCTCCTCTTATGCTCCACTTTTTCTCCACTTTTTCTCCACTTTTTCTCCACTTTTTCTCCTCTTAATCTCCACTTTTTCTCCTCTTATGCTCCACTTTTTCTCCACTTTTTCTCCACGTTTTCTCCACTTTTTTCTCCACTTTTTCTCCTCTTATGCTCCACTTTTTCTCCACTTTTTCTCCACTTTTTCTCCACTTTTTCTCCTCTTATGCTCCACTTTTTCTCCACTTTTTCTCCACTTTTTCTCCTCTTAATCTCCACTTTTTCTCCACTTTTTCTCCACTTTTTCTCCACTTTTACTCCACTTTTTCTCCACTTTTTTCTCCACTTTTTCTCCACTTTTTCTCCTCTTATGCTCCACTTTTTCTCCACTTTTTCTCCACTTTTTCTCCACTTTTTTCTCCACTTTTTCTCCTCTTATGCTCCACTTTTTCTCCACTTTTTCTCCACTTTTTCTCCACTTTTTCTCCTCTTAATCTCCACTTTTTCTCCTCTTATGCTCCACTTTTTCTCCACTTTTTCTCCACTTTTTCTCCACTTTTTCTCCACTTTTTCTCCTCTTATGCTCCACTTTTTCTCCACTTTTTCTCCACTTTTTCTCCATTTTTTTCTCCACTTATTCTCCACTTTTTCTCCTCTTATTCTCCACTTTTTCTCCACTTTTTCTCCACTTTTCTCCTCTTATTCTCCACTTTTTCTCCACTTTTTCTCCATTTTTTTCTCCACTTTCTCCACTTTTTCTCCACTTTTTTCTCCACTTTTTCTCCTCTTATGCTCCACTTTTTCTCCTCTTAATCTCCACTTTTTCTCCACTTTTTCTCCACTTTTTCTCCACTTTTTTCTCCACTTTTTCTCCTCTTATGCTCCACTTTTTCTCCACTTTTTCTCCACTTTTTCTCCACTTTTTCTCCTCTTAATCTCCACTTTTTCTCCTCTTATGCTCCACTTTTTCTCCACTTTTTCTCCACGTTTTCTCCACTTTTTTCTCCACTTTTTCTCCTCTTATGCTCCACTTTTTCTCCACTTTTTCTCCACTTTTTCTCCACTTTTTCTCCTCTTATGCTCCACTTTTTCTCCACTTTTTCTCCACTTTTTCTCCTCTTAATCTCCACTTTTTCTCCACTTTTTCTCCACTTTTTCTCCACTTTTACTCCACTTTTTCTCCACTTTTTTCTCCACTTTTTCTCCACTTTTTCTCCTCTTATGCTCCACTTTTTCTCCACTTTTTCTCCACTTTTTCTCCACTTTTTTCTCCACTTTTTCTCCTCTTATGCTCCACTTTTTCTCCACTTTTTCTCCACTTTTTCTCCACTTTTTCTCCTCTTAATCTCCACTTTTTCTCCTCTTATGCTCCACTTTTTCTCCACTTTTTCTCCACTTTTTCTCCACGTTTTCTCCACTTTTTTCTCCACTTTTTCTCCTCTTATGCTCCACTTTTTCTCCACGTTTTCTCCACTTTTTTCTCCACTTTTTCTCCTCTTATGCTCCACTTTTTCTCCACTTTTTCTCCACTTTTTCTCCTCTTAATCTCCACTTTTTCTCCACTTTTTCTCCACTTTTTCTCCACTTTTACTCCACTTTTTCTCCACTTTTTTCTCCACTTTTTCTCCACTTTTTCTCCTCTTATGCTCCACTTTTTCTCCACTTTTTCTCCACTTTTTCTCCACGTTTTCTCCACGTTTTCTCCACTTTTTTCTCCACTTTTTCTCCTCTTATGCTCCACTTTTTCTCCACTTTTTCTCCACTTTTTCTCCTCTTAATCTCCACTTTTTCTCCACTTTTTCTCCACTTTTTCTCCACTTTTTCTCCACTTTTTCTCCACTTTTTTCTCCACTTTTTCTCCACTTTTTCTCCTCTTATGCTCCACTTTTTCTCCACTTTTTCTCCACTTTTTCTCCACTTTTTCTCCTCTTATGCTCCACTTTTTCTCCACTTTTTCTCCACTTTTTCTCCTCTTATGCTCCACTTTTTCTCCACTTTTTCTCCACTTTTTTCTCCACTTTTTCTCCTCTTATGCTCCACTTTTTCTCCACTTTTTCTCCACTTTTTCTCCACTTATGCTCCACTTTTTCTCCACTTTTTCTCCACTTTTTTCTCCACTTTTTCTCCTCTTAATCTCCACTTTTTCTCCACTTTTTCTCCACTTTTTCTCCACTTTTTCTCCACTTTTTCTCCACTTTTTTCTCCACTTTTTCTCCACTTTTTCTCCTCTTATGTTCCACTTATTCTCCACTTTTTCTCCACTTTTTCTCTACTTTTTCTATGGTCGGTCTACCCATTAGCTCTGCCATGCATAGTGTAGCTCTACACCTACTGCACATGTTACTTTATGATTGACATCTCTTTCGTACCAGAGCTGTCTAAGTCTACTCTGACCCCATATTTGTCATTACTATATTGTCCTTGTACTGTATTATGACATTTGTATCATGTGTTTCATTTCTTGCTGTGTTGCAATTTTTTTGCTGCATCCCAATTGTACCTCTACATTGTTCGAGTTTATGTTATTGTTCTCTCACTCTTATGTGATACTGATTATTGTCATTTTTCATGATTACATGCAGATAAGTCCAATCTGACGAAGGCTCAGGCCGAAACGTCATTTGTAACTTGTTTTGGACAAAAACATATATGGTTATGAAAAAAAAAATTTCTTAATACGGACCAATAAAGAGTGATTTTGCATTACTATCCGTTGTGACTTACTGACTTAGTCTGGGAGATATAGAGTGCCGAGGTTACTCACTAATTTTATCTATTATTACCTCTGAGCACCTATATACCAGTGAGCAGAGCTTCCTCTACAGTAGTTCTCCTGATTAGGCATGCCCTTACCTCATGAGCAGGGCATTGCAGCTTTGGTAGCAACCATTACGACATGGACTCTGCTGCTGTGGACCCGGGGAGAGTGAGTGCAGATTCATTGCACCCACACTCCTCACATGAAGGGTCCGCACTCCTAGAAAATGGGGGATACGTTCCCTGAGTGTCTCCCCCCCATATTCTAGACGGTCCAGAGTCGTCGTGGGACCCCTTTATTTTTTTTCTTACAATAAATTGGTGAAAGAGGAAATGTTTTGGGGACTGTTTTTTCAAATAAATTTCTTTTGTCGATTTTTTGTTTTTGTTAGTACTGACAGTTTATGATGTTGGGTATCTAATAGACGCCATGACATCACAAACTGCTGGGCTTGATCTCAGGTGACTTTACAGCTAGTATCAACCCGATTTATTACCCCGTTTGCCACTGCACCAGGGCACGGGATGAGCTGGGGTGAAGCGCCAGGATTGGCGCATCTAGTGGATGCGCCACGTCTGGGGTGCCTGCGGCCTGCTATTTTTAGGCTGTGAAGGCCCAATAACTATGGACCTTCCCACCCTGAGAATACCAGACCACAGCTGTCCGCTTTACCTTGGCTGGTGATCCAATTTGGGGGGTCCCCTACTTTTATTGTGTAATTATTAATATTTATAAAATAATTATAAAAAAGAGCCTGAGGGGACCTCCACATTGGATCCCCAACCACGGTAAAGCTGCCAGCTGTGGTTTTCAGGCTACAGCCGTCTGCTTTACCCTAGCTGGCTATCAAAAATGGGGGGACCCAACGTAATTTTTTTTTTTAACTATTTTTTAAATAGAAAAAATTAATGGGCTTCCCTGTATTTTGATTGCCAACCAAGGTAACGGCAGGCAGATGGGGGTGGCAACCCATAGCTGTCTGCTTTATCTGCGCTGAGAATCAAAAATACCGCGGAGCGCTACGTCATTTTTTTAAAGATTTATTTTTACAGCACTGTGATGTCCAGCAATCAAAATACAGGGAAGCCCATTTTATTTTTAGTTATTTAAATAAATAATTAAAAAAAATATATGTTAGCTCCCACTGCATTTTTTGTATTGCTAGCTAAGGGTAATCCAAGCAGCTACTGGCTGCTAACCCCCACTGCTTGGTGTTACCTTCACTGGCAATGGAAAATCCAGGGAAGCATTTTTTTTTTTTTTGCCAAAAAGCTACAAAAAAAGGACGTGAGCTTCGCCATATTTTTGTATGCTAGCCAGGTATAGCAGGCAGGTGCTGGAAGAGTTGGATACAGCGCCAGAAGATGGCGCTTCTATGAAAATGCCATTTTCTGAGGTGGCTGCAGACTGCAATTCGCAGCAGTGGGGCCCAGAAAGCTCAGGCCAACCGGTGGTGCGGATTCCAATCCCAGCTGCCTAGTTGTACCTGGCTGGACACAAAAATGGGGCAAAGCCTACGTCATTTGTTTTCTAATTATTTCATGAAATTCATGAAATAATAAAAAAAGGGCTTCCCTTTATTTTTGGTTCCCAGCCGGGTACAAATAGGCAACTGGGGGTTGGGGGCAGCCGTACCTGCCTGCTGTACCTGGCTAGCATACAAAAATATGGCGAAGCCACATAATTTTTTCAGGGGGCAAAAAACTTCTGCATACAGTCCTGGATGGAGTATGCTGAGCCTTGTAGTTCTGCAGCTGCTGTCTGTCTGTATGGAGAAGAGCAGACAGCAGCTGCAGAACTACAAGGCTCAGCATACTCCATCCAGGACTGCATGCAGAAGTTTTTTGCCCACCAAAAAAATGACGTGGGCTTCGCCATATTTTTGTATGCTAGCCAGGTACAGCTGGCAGCCACGGGCTGCCTCCAACCCCCAGTTGCCTATTTGTACCCGGCTGGGAACCAAAAATATAGGGAAGCCCGTTTTTTTTAATTATTTCACTTATTTCATGAAATAATTAAAAAACAAATGACGTGGGCTTCGCCCTATTTTTGTGTCCAGCCGGGTACAACTAGGCAGCTGGGGATTGGAATCCGCAGCACAGGTTAGCCCGAGGTTTGTGGGCGCCTCTGCTGCGGATTTCAGTCCGCAGCCGTCCCAGAAAATGGCGCTCTCATAGAAGCGCCATCATCTGGCGCTGTATCCAACTCTTCCAACAGCCCTGGAGCCGGGTGGCTTGTTGGGTAATCATGAGTTAATACTGGCTTTGTTTTACCAGCCAGTATTAAGCCAGAGATTCTTAATGTCAGGCACGTTTGACCCAGCCATTAAGAATCTCCAATAAAGGGTTAAAAAAAGACACCACACAGAGAAAAAATACTTTAATAGAAATAAATACACAGACACATTAGAGACTCCATCTTTATTACCCCTGTCAGCCCTCCACGATCCTGCTCTTCTGTCTTCTTTCTTTCTAGTGTAGTAGTAGTGACGATTGTAGTGAGGGGCATCACTTGGGGCTGGGGAACCTCCATCCTCACTACAATGCTCACTACAATCGGGAAGCAGCATGCAGCCTTCACTCCGTGAGTGATCACTGCTGGCTGCTAGCGGTAACAGCGGTAACGCTGACAGACGCGTTACCATAGCAACGGTGCTCCCGGAGCCGCGGTTAGCGGTGACGTCACCGCTAACTGCGTTGCTATGGCAACGGTGATCTCCGTTAATGACCGGCTGTGTCAGCCGGTCCCTAACGGAACGGGGAGTCGACCGTGTGCTAGAGCATGTCGCCGGTACACGGCGATACACATATGTGCACCGTGTACCGGAGAGATGCACTCGCAGGTCCTACATGACGTGTCATAGTCATGTGACCAGTCTGTAGCCAATGAGATAATAGCCACGTGACTGGTCACATGGCTATTTTGACGTCACGATAGGTCCTGCTTCTCTGCTGGCAGTGCAGGTCACCGGGAGGATTCAGCGATCATCGGATGGAATAGCGGCAGGAGACAGAGTGCAGAAGGGATCGCGAGGACCGGTAAGTGTTATGGCAATGTTTATTAACTGTTTGTGTACATTTATAATGCATTTTTATGTGTTTGTGATTGCCTCCCATTCTAGCCTATTGGTTCTAGTTCGGTTCGTCGAACGTTCGACGAACCGAACTCGAACGGGACCCCCGTTCGGCGAACCGGCCTCGAGCCGAACCGGGACCGGTTCGCTCATCTCTAGTCAGAAGGGTTGAGGGAACACACATTTACCGACAATAGCAATCAGTCTGTAAAGAGACAATGGTTAACTTCTCTTGATTTAACAAACAATAGGACCCATACAGTCCCTGACAGAAGTTCTGTCGCTTCTCCATGTAATGTAAATAAAAGCTTATAACCTGACTTTAAATTCATCCATCGGTTTTATAAATTACTCTTTTGAAAGCTGAAACCCTTCCAAATTTGGTTTAGGTTATGAAAATAAAGTTGCTGCAAAGCTAAAATATTGATCATCTAATGAACACAGAAAGGTGACATTTTGGCAAGACAAAAGTTTTGTCATCCACAGAAAGTAATGTGTTCACCAAAGAGAAATGGAAAACAAAACAAAAAGCGCTCCGATCTAAATGTAGCTGTATAGATAATTTGTAGGTGAATGTTATATTTTCATACACTCACCTTTAGCAAGCCTTGTTAACTTGCTTATCGATCCTTTAGGACCTCAGATCTCAATTCAGAGTTTCTCCTTCCCAAATGGTATGCTGCAGACTCCAGGTGGCTATTCTGTAACTCAGCCCAAGTTACCATAGGAATAATATCAATGTCAAATCCTCCAGGCTGTGTGCGCTCCCAAACAATTTGATCATACAGGCTGTAATTATTTCCTGAACAATTTTTTATTATTTTTACAAGAACAAACAACGCGTTTCGACAAACAAATGTCTTCCTCAGGTATATTGACATTTGTTTCTGTCGAAATGATCAAATTGTTTGGGAGCGCACACAGCCTGGATGATTTGACATTGACAGAAAGTAATGTGAAATTCAAACAAATAATTAACTTCTAATACAAAGATATGAAACTCAGCAAAATTAGTGGTACTAATCCAATATTTTATTTAAAATGATTTATTTTATTTTAATCCAAAACAAAACCAAAATTGCATGTAACTGTGTGATTTGGGTTCTGTCGTATGTGCGACTCCTTATACTGTGATCTTCTTGCTTCATTTTTTAATGATATTTTATGTGTTTTGGATTAAAATAAAATAAATCATTTTAAATAAAATATTGGATTAGTACCACTAATTTCGCTGACTTTCATATTTAGATGGGTGGTTTTCCATTATGTAGTTTACATAGGTCCTGTTTAGTGACTTATAGATCTATAATACAAAGATATGTTGCATAACATTGGTGAATGAAGTTGTGCTGCTATTAAAGCCATCTATATATATAATTGCCTTATTCTGTCTGTCTGTCTGTCTGTCTGTCTATCTGTCTGTCTGTCATGCTCCAAAATTGTGTCCTTATGGTGACACAAAGCTGATTGGCCGCTGGGCTCGCCATGGCCCCGCCCCCCCACACCGATTGGCCGCTCGCCCAGGCTGCGCCCCCACACGGATTGGCCAGCCGCTCGCCCAGGCTCCACCCCCCCCACAGATTGGCCTCTCGCCCCGGCACCCTGCAGGCATTGGCAATTCGGCCCCGCCACGCCCCGCCCCCCTCACGCAATGCACACTAGCTCTGGCCCCGCCCCCTCCCTCCCCCCGCGCATTCCCCGAACTGACACGGCTGTCACGGAGGTGAGTACTGTACTCCCCCCCCACCCCCACCCCCCCCGGCCCCCGCTCGCACGGGAGTGGTGTGGATACGTTGGTAACCATGCTCGCATGGTTACAAGCGCATCAAGGTCCTGCTGCGGCGGAAGATCCACACGCACACACATAACAGCACACACACAAACATACACACACATCAGATCACACTCTCATCTCACACAAATCTCACACACACACCTCACACACACCTCACACACACATCACATCGCATCCACACACTCACAGCATCCGGCGATATCGCTTGCTTCTCGGCCTCGATACTGTGCTGTTGTGACCTTCCAGGACCTGACGGAGGATCACATGGCCAGAGGCATGTGATATCTCCGGATGTTGTGAGTATCAGCGCGTATGTGCGATATCGTCAGTGTCTGTGTGTGTGAGTGTATGCGATCGGGTGTGTGTGAGTGTATGCGATCGGGTGTGTGTGAGTTTATGCGATCGGGTGTGTGTGAGTGGATGCGATCGGGTGTGTGTGAGTGGATGCGATCGGGTGTGTGTGAGTGTCGGCAGAGGAGCACGGCGTGCTGGAGGAGGCTGGGAGCAGAGAGGCTGATCATGGGGAAAGCTGGGAGGGGGAGGCTGATGCTGGGGGAGACTGGGAGGGGAAGGCTGATGCTGAAGGAGGCTGGGAGGGGGAGGCTGGGAGGAAGGAGGCTGGGAGGAGAGAGGCTGATCCTGGGGAAGGCTGGGAAGGGGAGGCTGATGCTGAGGGAGGCTGGAAGGAGAGAGGCTGATGCTGGGGGAGGCTGGAAGGAGAGAGGCTGAGGCTGGGAGGAGAGAGGCTGATGCTGGGGAAGGCTGATGCTGAGGGAGGCTGGGAGGGGAAAGCTGATGCTGGGGAAGGCTGGGAGGACGGAGGCTGGGAGGAGAGAGGCTGATCCTGGGGAAGTCTGGGAGAGGGAGGCTGATGCTGGGGGAGGCTGGAAGGAGAGAGGCTGATGCTGGGGGAGGCTGGAAGAAGAGAGGCTGATGCTGGGGGAGGCTGATGCTGGGGGAGGCTGGGAGGAGAGAGGCTGATGCTGGGGAAGGCTGGGAGGAGAGAGGCTGATGCTGGGGACAGAGAGGAGAGGCTGATGCTGGGAGGAGAGAGGCTGATCTGGGATGAGAGAGGCTGATGCTGGGAGGAGAGAGGCTGATGCTGGGGGAGGCTGGGAGGGGGAGGCTGATGCTGGGGGAGGCTGGGACGAGGGAGGCTGATGCTGGTGGAGGCTGATGCTTGGGGAGGCTGATGCTGGGGAAGGCTGGAAGGAGAGAGGCTAATGCTGGTGGAGGCTGATGCTTGGGGAGGCTGATGCTGCGGGAGACTGGGAGGGGAAGGCTGATGCTGAGGGAGGCTGGGAGGGGGAGGCTGGGAGGAAGGAGGCTGGGAGGAGAAAGGCTGATCCTGGGGAAGGCTGGGAACGGGAGGCTGATGCTGAGGGAGGCTGGAAGGAGAGAGGCTGATGCTGGTGGAGGCTGATGCTGGTGGAGGCTGATGCTTGGGGAGGCTGATGCTGGGGGAGACTGGGAGCGGAAGGCTGATGCTGAGGGAGGCTGGGAGGGGGAGGCTGGGATGAAGGAGGCTGGGAAGAAGGAGGCTGGGAGGAGAGAGGCTGATCCTGGGGAAGGCTGGGAAGAGGAGGCTGATGCTGAGGGAGGCTGGAAGGAGAGAGGCTGATGCTGGGGGAGGCTGGAAGGAGAGAGGCTGAGGCTGGGAGGAGAGAGGCTGATGCTGGGGAAGGCTGATGCTGAGGGAGGCTGGGACGGGAAAGCTGATGCTGGGGAAGGCTGGGAGGACGGAGGCTGGGAGGAGAGAGGCTGATCCTGGGGAAGGCTGGGAGAGGGAGGCTGATGCTGGAGGAGGCTGGAAGGAGAGAGGCTGATGCTGGCGGAGGCTGATGCTGGGGGAGGCTGGAAGGAGAGAGGCTGATGCTGGTGGAGGCTGATGCTTGGGGAGGCTGGGAGAGGGAGGCTGATGCTGAGGGAGGCTGGGAGGAGGGAGGCTGGGAGAGGTAGGCTGAGAGAAGAGAGGCTGATGCGCACACACACACACACGCGCGCGCACTGCACAACACACCACACACACACACACACACTGGGAACCACAAACTGCCCTACACAGACACCCACACACACAGACAACGCTGCACACACACAACACCCAACACACAAACACCGCGGCACACACAAATATACGCACATACCGCACAACACACACATTGCACAAAACATACCTCCCCCAAAACACACCACACACACACAACGCTACAGACACACAGCGCTCCACAAACAACGCAACACACACAACACACATACAACACCACTCTCACCCCCCGTCACACCCAGACAACACCCAGAACATGTACAGCGCCTACACAAACACTTGGTAACTACACACAACAACATCTCTCTCTATATATATATATATATATATATATAACAAAAATCATACATGAACTACACAATACGTAAATTCTAGAATACCCGATGCGTAGAATCGGGCCACCTTCTAGTATTTAATATTTTGTGTGACTTCCATGAGCTTGAAGGACGGCATCAGTGCGGTACAACAATGATTCATACAATTTATTGATGAAGTCATCAGGAATAGCAGAGAATGCATCTTACATGCCTCCCAGAGCTCATCTAGATTCTTTGGTTTTGTCTTCCAATCTTCCTCTTTCATCCTACCCCAAACATGCTCAATGATGTTCATGTCTGGTGACTGGGCTGGCCAGACTAATTAACCGATCATTTAGTGAGCACAGGTGAGGATGGGTGCAATATATGACAAGGCGACAACTTTTGTCTTGCCAAAATCTGACCTTCCTGTGTTCATTAAATGATCAATATTTCAGCTTTGCAGAAATTTTATTTTCATAACCTAAACCAAATTTGGGAGGGTTTCAGCTTTCAAAAGGGTAATTTATAAAACCAATGGATGAATTTAAAGTCAGGTTATAAGCTTTTATTTACATAACATGGATAAGCAAAAGAACTTCTGTCAGGGAGTGTGTGTGGCCTAATTAAAAAAAGTTCACCCCCCCACAAGTGGCCAAATACTGAGACATCATACGCTTTCCACATGTTATCACTCAGGAGATGTGTTGTGTCTCAGGAGCCTACATTATTACCTTCGCCACCGGTTTACATTATTGGTGACTGTTAGGGTCCTGAGGCCCCTCGTATAAGGGGAGTACTGTCATGAATGTCTCTCATAATTAGGAGATGTATGACACCTCTAGGATCTGATTCTCACATTGCCCTGTGAAATTCTGTGTTTTTAAATTTGTTTGCTTTCTCTTGGTGCAGCAACGGTTAATGCCGTCTTCCTTTCTAGCAGCTTCTGCTTAGTTCTCCTCAGATACAGCCGGATTGGGACCGCTCCCATCTCCTTTAAATAGTCACAAGTTCCATAGCATGATGCCGGTAATAGAATCTCATTCTTAACTGGCCACTTTGGAAGAAGGAAGCATCTAGGCGCTGCTGATAATCTGCTGCTAGAGACTTGTTGTTCGAGTTCTGTTAGTTGCAGCCCTGGTAGCTGGCTGCAGTAGAGGAAGTCGTTTGTATATCCTTTTGTCGATGTCCCCCTGTCTGTCCTCCTCCCCCTATTTCGAATTACCATTTTTAGTGACATCTAGTGCACCCACCAACCTTGGCACTATACAGGATGTGGGGACAGTTAGGGATTAAGCATGTGATGGTGAAGAGAGGAAGGACTCTTTAAGGGACCTTAGGGGAGCTTAGGGTACAGACACAGGTAGTATCAGAAGGTGTCCCGACTCCCACTCCCTATCCTCAGGACCTTCTTCTTCCTTACCATTCACATTCAAACATGTGTATTTCACCATGCGCTGGACAGTCGTTGGTCCAAGCGTGTCTATCACACTGTGTGTTCAGTCTGAGCATGACAGCAGGTCTTTGAGTGGTGGTATCTCAGTAGCCAGGAGTTTGTGTGGTAGTATCTCAGTGGGCAGGAGCGCTTGGTTGCTATGTCCGTAAGCAGGTCAGGTCGTAGTGGTATCTCAGTGGACAGGATTTTATGTGTTGATATCCCAATAGGCAGGTCTTTGTGTGATAATATCTCAGTTTGCAGGTCTTTGTGTGGTGCTATGTCAATTGGCAGGACTTTGTGTGGTGGTATTGCAGTAGGCAGGACCATGTGGATGCTATATCAGTAAACAGGTCTTTGTGTAATAGTACCAGCAGGCAGCAGGTCATTGTGAGGTAGTATCTCTGTAGGCAAGTCTCTACATGGGGATATTTCAATAGGCTGCAGGACTTTTGTGTTGATATCCTAGGAGGCAGGTCTTTGTCTGAAGGTATCCAAGTATGCAGGTGTTTGTGTTGTGGTATTTCAATAATGACTTCTTTGCGTGGTGGTATCTCAGGAGGCAGGACTTTGTGTGATGGTATCTCAGTATGTAGCAGGTCTTTGTGTGGTGGTATTTCAGTAGGAAGGTTTTTGTGTGGTGGTGTTGTCGCGGGCGGGGAGGAAGCCGCCGCCGCTGCGCTCTCACTGGCGCTCGGGTCCGGCGCTGCTGCTGCTGCTCGGTGGCTCGAGAAGTGAGCCGGATCCGGGGACTCGAGCGGCGCTCCTTGCCCGTGAGTGAAAAGGGGTGGTTTGGGTTTGGGGAGTTGGTCTGTGATGCCACCCACGGTTTGTGGTGAGGTTGGGACACCACCGCTGCTCTGGACGGGGATCCCGGGAGCGATGACAGGGAGCAGCCGAGATGTTTCTCTCCCCTCCGTGGGTAGGGGGGTTGGTGGTCCCGGGGCCCTGTGAGGTGGGACGGGGAGGCAGGGTTGGTGAGGTGCAGGGTCGCGGGGGCAGTGCGGTGCCAGATGGCACAGTGGTACTCACTCAGCCAAGAATGGATACAGAGTCTCCGGTAAAACAAACGGCTGCTGTGGTTACTCCCGGTAGGTTGGTGGTGGCTGCCTTTCCCTGCACCTGTTGTGTATCTTCGGTCCTGATGGCTTCCCACCGGTAACCCGCTCCCCAGCTTGGATATGGGCCGGAGGAGCTCCTTTTGCCCGCAGGCTCTGGCCCTGGGAATTCTAGCCTTGGTGGTGGCTGTATTTCCCTTACTCGGTTTGGACGGTTGCCTTCAGTCGGGTCTTTGCTGCTAGGAAACCCCGGAGGTTCCGGTCGCTAACGGATTTGACCGGTTTAACGGCGACTCCAAGCCTGATCGGTGTCCATAGGCCCTGCCGGTTTGTGCTGGCTACTCTTCGCTCCCCGGTTCGGTACCGGCGGGCCACCGCCCGTCCCCGGTCCTATGGTTCCGCGTTGATTGGCCTCTCCTGCAGACGGCCACCACCGTCTGCCAACCTTGCTCTTGGTGCCCGGGCCATGTACCCGGACACGGTCAGTCTGCTCCTCTACTACTCCTTCTTACTCCTTCTCTTTCACTCTCCCTAACTTGACTGCCTTCCTTTTCCCGCCTCCAGGACTGTGAACTCCTCAGTGGGTGGGGCCAACCGCCTGGCTCCACCCCACCTGGTGTGGACATCAGCCCCTGGAGGGAGGCAACAAGGATTTGTGTGCGACTGGTGTGCCTATCTCGGGGTGTGGGGTGTGTTGTTGCAGTACCTGTGACGACCTGGTTTGCCCAGGGCGCCACATTCCCCCTTGGTTAAATGCAGACCGTCCGCGGGCTGCCCGTCCATCACCGGTTTTATTTTTGTAAAACTGTAGAAAAAGGTAGAAAACATTTAAACAAAGCATTTTTAGGTACCTTCCCTTAACGGGAGGCACGGCACTTAAACATTACTAACAGTAGTCACTTTTATTAAAACATACGGCTTCCGCTCTCTCCCGCCCAAACAACCTGGCCCTGATGCTGCCCCTAAGAAGTGGGCAGCACCCCTTGACCCCAGTCCATCTCCAGGCTGCCCAAGCGGGTACGGGTACGGTGTTTCGCACCCTACGCGCTTTTCAGGGGACCCACGTCCATGGGGAACCCCTGACCCCCGGAGGATCGCCACCGGTTACGGTAGTGGCGGGCCTGGGCCATCTCTTTCCTCCATGCCCATCCTCCAAATCAGCCTCTCCGGAGGCGGTAACGGATTTATGCCAAATATTTTTATTTCCACTAGTTTGTGGTTGCCCTGCAAGTTCTCGGGCGTGTCCGTAAGCAGTTCCTTACGCATGGTGCAAAGGGTCCCTACGGGGACAACTTGCCGGCAACGGCCGGTTCAATCACGGTTGACAATCAGGTTAACTTCTCGGTTGATTACTTTCATTCATTTACTCATTTATACAATCAGTGGACTGCACCCCTAAATGTCGGTTTCCCTGTACCTAAGCGGGGGCCTGCCTAGGTTGGAACGTGTGGACCTACCGGGCCCCGTGTCAGTGGCAATAAGCGAGGGGACAGAGGAGACAACCGGTTCCTCTTCCCGTACATCGTGTGGGGCAGACAGAGGCATAGGGGAACTAGGTACAGGTGCATCCCTGGGCACTGGTTCATCATCAGCTACTTCCATCTCTTTTTCCTCCACGGGTTGTGGGAACAGTATCACTGGAAGAATCACTGTGCCATTCTGCGTAGGCCAATCTGCCGGGAAATCGCCCATCATGGTGTGGATTACCCCTTTGCCTTTCTCTTCAGCCGGTCTGGGGGCCGGAGCCTCAGTTGCTACCCTCAATGGTGGTGGGCACCTCTTCAGGTGGTCCCTGGAAACCGTGGCCAAGGTCTTCCCCTGGTTACGACTGATCTGGTAGGCCTTCCCGTTCTCCCATTCGGTGGGTTGGATAACATACGGGGTCTTCTCCCATTAATCATCCAGCTTATGGGTTCTTCTCTTCCGCTTCAGCACTACATCCCCAGGCGGGAAGGACCTGCAGGGGCCTTCCTGTTGAAGCACTGCTCCTGCTGCTCTCGACTCCGGCACAAGTTCTTTTCTACGTATTCTTGAACCTGTCGGTGCTGCGCCCTTCGCTGGGCATCCCATCTAGCAGTCGAAGGGAGGGCTTCTGGGGCTTCCAGACCCATTTCCAGGTCCACCGGCAGCCGACCGGGCTGAGCTCTCATCAGGTACGTCGGGGTGCACTTCGTAGAGCTGGAAGGGATGTTGTTGTACATATCGACCAGGTCAGGTAGCCTTTCTGGCCACAGGTTCCGCTCTTCCAACGGTAATGTCTTGAGGAGGCCCAGGACCAGGTGGTTCATCTTTTCACACATGCCATTGGTCTGGGCATGGTAAGGCGTGGTCCGAATTTTCTTGCAGCCGTACAACTGGCAGAATTCCTGAAACACCTCCGCTTCAAAAGCCGGGCCCCGGTCAGTAAGCACCCTCTCCGGGTATCCATGCGGTCGGCAGAAATAAGCCTGGAATGCTCTAGTGGCGGTACGGCCGGTCAGGTCCTTGACTGGGACAACCACCATGAATCTTGAATAGTGGTCTACAATGGTCAGAGCGTAGGTATACCCACTTCGGCTAGGGGTGAGCTTCACGTGGTCGAGGGCAACCAGCTCCAGTGGTGGTAATGATTGGGCGCAGCGGGGCTTTCTGACTGGCCTCGTCCCTTCTTCTCAGTGCACAGGGACCACATTCTCGGCACCAGGCCTCCACAGACTCCCGCATCACACTCCAGTAAAACTGCTCCCTCAGCAGCATTTCTAGCTTCTTCCACCCAAAGTGCCCGGCACCATCATGGTATGCCTGCAGGACAGTGGGCACGTTAGTCTTGGGAATCACCAGCTGGCGAACCTTCTCGTGGGTCTTCGGGTTGATCGATTCCCGGTACAGCTTTCCCTGGTGCAGGTACAGCCGGGCTCGTTCCTTCCACAGTCGTTGGGCCTCGGCGGGGGCAGCAGGGTCTATCCTGGCGGAGCCCTGTTCCACCAGGGTCTTGACCAAGCGGATGGCAGGTGCCCGATCCTGGGCTTCTTGTCACCCTTGGCTAGCCAGCAGGTCTAAGTTCACCTGTTGTTGATGGACATGTAACTTCTCGGCTGGTGGCCGGTGGAACGCAGGCAGCTCAATCTCTTCGAGGTCATCATCATCCGGCCCTTCTCCCAACAGGTGGGGCATCCGGGAGAGTGCGTCTGCATTAGCATTCTTACGGCCGGCTCGGTACTTGATGGTGAAATCATAATTAGCCAACCTGGCCACCCACCGCTGCTCCAATGCACCCAGCTTAGCTGTATCCAGATGGGTTAGCGGGTTGTTGTCCGTATAAGCGGTGAACTTGGCCGCTGCTAGGTAATGGCGGAATCGCTCGGTGATGGCCCACATCAGTGCTAAGAGGTCAAGCTTGAAAGAGCTGTAGTTCTCAGGATTCCTTTCCGTAGGTCAGAGTTTCCTGTTAGCATAAGCGATCACCTTCTCTTTTCCGTCCTGGATCTGGGACAAGACCGCTCCCAAACCTACATTACTGGCATCGGTGTAGAGGATGAATGAGAGACTGTATTCTGGGTACGCTAGGATTTCTTCCCCAGTCAAAGGCGTCTTCAGCTGACGGAAGGACTCTTCATGCTTTTCCTCCCACTCCAACGGGGTTCCAGGGGACTTGCCACCCTTGGTCGGTCCCACGAGGAGGTCTTGCATGGGGGCAGCCATTTTCGTGTATCCCTTAATGAAGCGGCGATAGTAGCCCACCAGACCCAAGAACTTTCTCACTTCTCTCACCGTGGTCGGCCTCGGCCAGTCCTGAATGGCAGTAATCTTTTCGGGGTCTGGGGCGACGCCTTCCGCGCCCACCACATGTCCGAGGTACTGCACCCTGGGCTTCAATAGATGACACTTTGAGGGCTTCAATTTCATCCCATACTTGGCAAGGTACGCGAACACCTCAGCTAGGTGCTCCAGGTGGGCCTCATATATCTGTGAGTACACAATTACATCGTCCAGGTACAACAAGACAGTCTCGAAATTCAGATGTCCCAGACAGCATTCCATCAGCCGTTGGAAGGTTCCAGGGGCATTGCACAGCCCGAATGGCATGCTGTTGAACTCACAGAGTCCCATGGGGTATAGAAAAAGTACATATACGGTGCTACATAGAGAAAAAGGTGAATTACCACACATAAGTGGGAGAGCAAAGGTGATGACACCCCAAATAGACATAAAGGGGCAAAGGGTCATACATAAATATAGATGGCTGGCTAGTGACTATGGCGCCTCTGTCTTAGTAACAACCATAATTCTATATAGCCCAATCAGCATAGATCCATAAGGCAGGACAGAGATTTGCCAAATATCAGGCTAATCATGAAAAAAGTCACAGAATGACTAACAAATATGGCGCCCTCACCCTGGCTGGACACATGAGGTAGTGTAGCCAAATCGGCATAAGTCCGTTTTATGCCGGATAGGGATCGCCAGTACAAAGCCAGTCACATAGAGAAGACCCTAAGAACCCATAACTTACACATGGTTAAGAAGAGGGGCGAACACCAGAGCGTCCCAGGACAGTGCCACGAGCCTTCCTACGCACGTTTCGCACGGTTTACATCTGCTGGCTTCATCAGCATTACCTTCCCTGATGAAGCCAGCAGATGTAAACCGTGCGAAACGCGCGTAGGAAGGCTCGTGGCACTGTCCTGGGACGCTCTGGTGTTCGCCCCTCTTCTTAACCATGTGTAAGTTATGGGTTCTTAGGGTCTTCTCTATGTGACTGGCTTTGTACTGGCGATCCCTATCCGGCATAAAACGGACTTATGCCGATTTGGCTACACTACCTCATGTGTCCAGTCAGGGTGAGGGCGCCATATTTGTTAGTCATTCTGTGACTTTTTTCATGATTAGCCTGATATTTGGCAAATCTCTGTCCTGCCTTATGGATCTATGCTGATTGGGCTATATAGAATTATGGTTGTTACTAAGACAGAGGCGCCATAGTCACTAGCCAGCCATCTATATTTATGTATGACCCTTTGCCCCTTTATGTCTATTTGGGGTGTTATCACCTTTGCTCTCCCACTTATGTGTGGTAATTCACCTTTTTCTCTATGTAGCACCGTATATGTACTTTTTCTATACTGATCGAAACCATTTTAATATAATATGAATTTTGTATAATAAAAACTTGGATATTTTTACATTAACAGCCTTGTAAGCTCCATTTCTTCTTCCTAATATTATGTGCCATATGGAGTGGCTTTGATTTTTGATGCGAGATGTGCTTTGGTTCAATGTTCTTGTGTCTCAGAGTCCCATGGGGGTAGCGAAGGCGGTCTTCTCACGGTCTTCAGGCGCCACGGCCACCTGCCAGTACCCACTGGTGAGGTCAAGGGTAGAGATGTAGTTAGCGGTTCTCAGCGCGGCCAGGGACTCCTCAATACGGGGCATTCTTATGCGTTATCTGGTTAATCTTCCGGTAATCCACACCCATCCTCATGGTGCCATCCTTCTTCTTGACCAGCACCAACGGGGCAGCCCAGGGACTACAGCTATCCCTAATAACCTCCGCCTCCTTCATGTTCCTCAACATGTTTTTGGCGCATTGGTAGTGTGCAGGGGGAATAGGTCTATATCTCTCTTTAATAGGGGGATGTTCACCGGTGGGGATGTGGTGTTGGACCCCTTTAATCCGCCCAAAATCTAAGGAATGTTTGCTGAAAACTCGCTTATACTCCTATACCCCCTCTTTGTGATGTGTAGGGGTATCATCAGTGCCTACGTGTAACTCTTGACACCACTTATCTGACCGCCCCGGGGACGGGTGAGGACTGGCAGTAGGCGGTGAGGTCGGAGGAACGGCCTCCTGGATGGTGTGGGGGTCTTAGGTGAGCAACTTGGTGAGGGTAGCGTACCGGGGAAGCCTAACCTCTTCCTCCCCACAGTTTAACACCCTTACGGGCACCCTCCCCTTCTTGACGTCCACCACCCCTCGGGCGGCCATTACTGTGGGCCAGTGTTCAGAGGGCATGGGCTCTACCATGGCGGGGTAGTCTCGCCCCTGGGGACCTACCGCTGCCCTACACCAAATCATCATCTCGCTCCTGGGAGGCACAATCAAAGGGGCCGCATCCATCACTCTCACTCCCCCAATCTCCCCTCCTGTTGAGTTCACTTGCTGCCGATACATCAAGGCCCGGATCTCACGCTGCACTGCTCTCTGTCGGCCTCTGTCGGCCTCCCGCTGCGGTGGCAGCTAGCTGCGGCAGTAGAGTCAACACTTCACTCATGCAGTGTTCCATCACATTAGTCCCTAGCACTACCTTCGGGTTATGATCGCTGGGTTCATTCATTATCACAATTATCCCCTGGTGCTGCAGTTCAGCCCAGTCATGGCCACTTGTTTGTACCCCACTTGGGTCAAGGGGAGTCCATCGGCCGCGACCAGTGTCATGCTACTGTCTGGAAGGGCAAGTTCATTAGTTCCCCAATACCGCTGATACAGTATCGTAGTTACCTGGGATCCAGTGTCCAGGAGTGCCATCAGCGGGACGCCGTCCACGGCCAGGGGGATGATGGGCCGGGCCCCAATGTACCGGTCCCGCCAGTCGGGGGGGCCACTGGGTTCTACTCCTGAGGATTGGCCCGTGGCCCCAGGGGTTGCTCGTTTAACGGACACCGTCGGGAGTAGTGGCCGGGCTTGCTGCACCTGTAACAAATTGGAGGTCCATACCGTGAGTCATTGGCCCTTCTCTGCTGCATCCAGGGGACGTCCTCCAGGCTGTCGGCGAGCTGCATCCTCCCCGGGGGCTTGGGTCTTGTCGGAGGCTGGAGTGCGGCGAGGATCTTGGCGACGTCTCCATCCATGCGACGGACCTGGGCCGCCAGCTCCTCCATCATTCCGCCAGGGGCGGCCGGCGTCAAGGGGGCAGGGAGAGAAGGGGCCACCACGATGGGAGCCGTCTCAGCTGGCCATGGGGCCGCTTCAGGTACGTCAGATGCTAGGGGTTGCAAAGCTTTGATGGCCCGTTCTTTCAGCACGGCGAAGTCCATGTTAGGGTGTTCTAGGGCCCACAGCCGTAGCTGCTTGCGGTCCTCCAGGGATCCCATCCCCTGCACGAACTGCTCGACTAACATTTTGTTGCTGTCCGCATCATTAATGGTATCCACCCGCATCAGTGTGCGGAGGGCGGTTTGCAGGCGCAAGGCATAGTCTCTAATATTATCTGCAGGCCGCTGTCGGCATTGATAAAACTGCATCCGCAGCTCGGCTTCGGTGTGGGTCTCGAAGGCAATCTGCAGCTTCTCAAACATGGTGGCCACAGAGGACCGGTCCCCCTCAGCCCAGGTCTCCGCCTCCTTCTCAGCTGCGCCGGTTAGCTGCCCCAGCACTACTGCTGCACGTTGCTTATCGGTCAGGGGGTACAATTCTAGGACCGGGTTAAGCTTCTTCCGGAAGACCTGTAAGGCATCAGGTTTCCCGTCGTACTGCGGCAACCAGGTAGCTCCGGGCACATAGGGCAAGGAGAACGGCATCATCTGAGCAATGGCGGGGGCCGCGACCTCACCTGCTCGTGCGGCCGGAGCACGGCCGGGCCCATTCTCATTCGCGGGCGCCGCTGCGGGTGCAACCGCCACTCCTCCAGCGGCCTCGACGGGCGCAGACATCTTGCTTCCGCCCCCCTTGGTCTTTTCTCCGCACCTCCTCTTCAGGGGCGGAGCTTCGGCTTTCACGCCTCCACTGCTCGAAAGGACGCTCGAGCGGGAAAATCTTCGCGCCCAAGCTGGCGGATTCTGAAATTTTTCGGCCGGACACCGCCGGCGGGACACAAGGCGCACTTCTACCAGCCGGTAGAATGGTAAGCTCCTGTTCGTGACACCAAGTTATGTCGCGGGCGGGGAGGAAGCCGCCGCCTCTGCGCTCTCGCTGGCGCTCGGGTGTGGCGCTGCTGCTGCTCGGTGGCTCGAGCAGTGAGCCGGATCCGGGGACTCGAGCGGCGCTCCTCGCCCGTGAGTGAAAAGGGGCGGTTTGGGTTTGGGGAGTTGGTCCGTGACGCCACCCACAGTTTGTGGTGAGGTTGGGACACCACCACTGCTCGGGACGGGGATCCCGGGAGCGATGACAGGGAGCAGCCGAGATGTTTCTCTCCCCTCCGTGGGTAGGGGGGTTGGTGGTCCCGGGGCCCTGTGAGGTGGGATGGGGAGACAGGGTTGGCGAGGTGCAGGGTCGCGGGGGCAGCGCGGTGCCAGATGGCACAGTGGTACTCACTTAGCCAAGAATGGTACAGAGTCTCCGGTAAAACAAACGGCTGGATGGACGGGTCCCGCAGCCGGCTGCTGTGGTTACTCCCGGTAGGTTGGTGGTGGCTGCCTTTCCCTGCACCTGTTGTGTATCTTCGGTCCTGATGGCTTCCCACCGGTAACCCGCTCCCCAGCTTGGATATGGGCCGGAGGAGCTCCTTTTGCCCGCAGGCTCTGGCCCTGGGAATTCTAGCCTTGACGGTGGCTGTATTTCCCTTACTCGGTTTGGACGGTTGCCTTCAGTTGGGTCTTTGCTGCTAGGAAACCCCGGAGGTTCCGGTCGCTAATGGATTTGACCGGTTTAACGGCGACTCCAAGCCTGATCGGGGTCCGTAGGCCCTGCCGGTTTGTGCTGGCTACTCTTCGCTCCCCAGTTCGGTACCGGCGGGCCACCGCCCGTCCCCGGTCCTACGGTTCCGTGTTGATCGGCCTCTCCTGCAGACGGCCACCACCGTCTGCCAACCTTGCTCTCGGTGCCGGGCCACGTACCCGGACACGGTCAGTCTGCTCCTCTACTACTCCTTCTTACTCCTTCTCTTTCACTCTCCCTAACTTGACTGCCTTCCTTTTCCCGCCTCCAGGACTGTGAACTCCTCAGTGGGTGGGGCCAACCACCTGGCTCCACCCCACCTGGTGTGGACATCAGCCCCTGGAGGGAGGCAACAAGGATTTGTGTGTGACTGGTGTGCCTATCTCGGGGTGTGGGGTGTGTTGTTGCAGTAGCTGTGACGACCTGGCTTGCCCAGAGCGCCACATTATCTCAGTAGGTAGGACTTTGTGTGATGGTATCACAGTTGGCAGCCTGTTTTTCTGCGGTGCTATCTGTCACACAGAGATTTTTACAAACTTTGCCGACTGTTGTGGAGCTGTTAGAATCTGTTCAGACTACAGATTATGATACTCTGCCCAATAACTTCTCTGGTGTCTGTCATAAACGCAGGCTCGACCGTTGAGCTCTAGAGTGGTAGTTCATAGGCAGGCTAGCAAGAGTTAATATCTGCTAGTCTGCTTATTAGTTTCATTTGATAGCATGTTGTAGGGGAGGCAATCACATCACCTCCTATATATGCTGGTTAGATCCTTCCTTCTATGCCAGCTATAGTTTATCCTAGCTGGTCTGGTGAAGTGTTGTAATACTTGTTGCTGAGTGCAGTTGTGGAGATATCTCTTTAGCTTTTTGTTGCTACTTTCCTGCTCGTCCTTTTCTCCTTAATCTCTCATTGTCTATTCCTGTGTGTGTGCGCAATGTTTTATAGTTTTGGTTTCCCCTTGTCTGTCTTTATCTGTTTCCATTTCACTCCTGTCCCATCCTTCCCGGGTGGGAGGGAGGATTCAGAATAGTTCCGGTCAGGTGCATGGCCAGGCATGGGACTTGGGCATCCCTACCATTAGGACTAACACAGAGGTTATGTATAGCCTAGGGTCCCATAGAGTGAGTGACAGAATAGGATCCCCTGTCCCTTGCTATTCTATATTCACATCGGGACATTTTATCTGGCCCTACTTACAGTTATGGCCGTACCTGGACTTCCGGGAGCTTACCCAAATAATGGTTTGAGACCCACATCCTCTACCATTCATTCCTGACTTATTTAATCAGATTGCCGGTGGTAAATGGGTCTATAAACGTCACCGTAGGGGGGCCTATAATCTGATCAATATTAAACAGGGGGATGAGTGGAAAATGGCTTTCAATATGCTGGAGGGACACTTAAAAAATCTGGTGATGCCATTCAGTCTTACCAACGCTCCTGCTGTATTCCAACACTTTGTTAATGATGTGTTTTCTCATCTTTTGGGGAAACCTCTAATAATTTACCTGGATGACATTTTCATATATTCAGTGGATTATGAGTCACATATGGAACATGTTAGACAGGTTTTGCAAATGCTCAGAGAGAAATAATTGTACTGTGACCTGTAAAAGTGTTTTCAGATGGATCCCAATAAATTACAAGCTATATAGAAATGAGACCATCCTGAGAAGCTTAAAGATCAGCAACGATTCTTAGGTTTTGCAAATTATTACAAAAATTTTATTAAGACCACAGCAAGACCTGTCACTGACATGACTAAAGAAGGTACAGACTTATCGAAATGGTCTGAGAATGCTTTGAGTGTTTGACTGTCTTAAAAAAGGCATCTTGTCGGCACCCGTATTGATACAGGTTTATGTATTTCAACGTTTTACAGTGGAGGTTGATGTGTCAGAAGTGGGGGTGGGAGCTGTGTTGTCTCAGGGTCCGTCTCTTGGTAAAATAAACTGCGTCTATGTGCCTTCTTGTCTCAGAAATTATCATCGGCTGAACATAATTATAATATTGATAACAGACAGCTGCTAGTTTTCAAATTAGCATTTGAGGTATGGCGTCACTTCTAGAGGGTGCTATCCATCCTGTTACAATAATTACTGCTCATAAAAATCTTTTCTACCTTGAGTCAGTTAAGCATCTTAAACCGATACAACCTTGGTGGTCATTGTTTTTCAATAGGTTTCATTTTTTCGTAATTTATATGCTATGTCCAGAAGTTTTCCGGGGATAGGGAGTGAATTCTGTGGTATCAGTGGTATCAGTGCTCAATACAGCTTTTTTAGTGAGCTGTCTGCTCATGTAGTAAGAATGAACTTTTGTATTCAAAGTGAAGGGGGAAAAGACCCTTACGGATGCCTGTAAAGTAGAGGTCATGTCATGGAGTCTCTATTGCCAAAAGGGCACGCAGCTCACTACCTACTGAGCTTAAGGCATCTCCGCCATTAAGAGTAACACTGAGGTTAGGGATAGCCTTGGGTCACATAGCGTGAGAGACTGCATAGGAGCCCCTGTCCCTCGCTGTCCTACAGTCACATCATGACAGTATCTCAGTAGGAAGGTCTTTGTGTGGTGGTAGCTCAGTAGGAAGGTCTTTGTGTGGTGGTAGTTCAGTAGGAAGGTATTTGTGTGGTGGTATCTCAGTAGGAAGGTTTTTGTGTGGTGGTAGCTCAGTAGTAAGGTCTTTGTGTGGTGGTATCTCAGTAGGAAGGTCTTTGTGTGGTGGTATCTCAGTAGGAAGGTTTTTGTGTGGTGGTAGCTTACTAGTAAGGTCTTTGTGTGGTGGTATCTCAGTAGGAAGGTCTTTGTGTGGTGGTATCTCAGTAGGAAGGTTTTTGTGTGGTGGTAGCTCACTAGTAAGGTCTTTGTGTGGTGGTATCTCAGTAGGAAGGTCTTTCTGTGGTGGTAGTTCAGTAGGAAGGTCATTGTGTGGTGGTATCTCAGTAGGAAGGTTTTTGTGTGGTGGTAGCTCAGTAGTAAGGTCTTTGTGTGGTGGTATCTCAGTAGGAAGGTCTTTGTGTGGTGGTAGTTCAGTAGGAAGGTCTTTGTGTGGTGGTATCTCAGTAGGAAGGTCTGTGTGTGGTTGTATCTCAGTAGGAAGGTCTTTGTGTGGTGGTAGTTCAGTAGGCAGGTCTTTGTGTGATGGTATCTCAGTAGGAAGGTCTTTGTGTGGTGGTAGCTCAGTAGTAAGGTCTTTGTGTGGTGGTAGTTCAGTAGGAAGGTCTTTGTGTGGTGGTATCTCAGTAGGAAGGTTTTTGTGTGGTGGTAGCTCAGTAGTAAGGTCTTTGTGTGGTGGTATCTCAGTAGGAAGGTCTTTGTGTGGTGGTAGTTCAGTAGGAAGGTCTTTGTGTGGTGGTATCTCAGTAGGAAGGTTTTTGTGTGGTGGTAGCTCAGTAATAAGGTCTTTGTGTGGTGGTATCTCAGTATGAAGTTCTTTGTGTGGTGGTAGGTCAGTAGGAAGGTCATTGTGTGGTGGTATCTCAGTAGGAAGGTTTTTGTGTGGTGGTAGCTCAGTAGTAAGGTCTTTGTGTGGTGGTATCTCAGTAGGAAGGTCTTTGTGTGGTGGTATCTCAGTAGGAAGGTCTTTGTGTGGTGGTAGTTCAGTAGGAAGGTCTTTGTGTGGTGGTATCTCAGTAGGAAGGTTTTTGTGTGGTGGTAGCTCAGTAGTAAGGTCTTTGTGTGGTGGTATCTCAGTAGGAAGGTCTTTGTGTGGTGGTATCTCAGTAGGAAGGTATTTGTGTGGTGGTATCTCAGTAGGAAGGTTTTTGTGTGGTGGTAGCTCAGTAGTAAGGTCTTTGTGTGGTAGTATCTCAGTAGGAAGGTCTTTGTGTGGTGGTAGTTCAGTAGGAAGGTCATTGTGTGGTGGTATCTCAGTAGGAAGGTTTTTGTGTGGTGGTAGCTCAGTAGTAAGGTCTTTGTGTGGTGGTATCTCAGTAGGAAGGTCTTTGTGTGGTGGTAGTTCAGTAGGAAGGTCTTTGTGTGGTGGTATCTCAGTAGGAAGGTCTGTGTGTGGTTGTATCTCAGTAGGAAGGTCTTTGTGTGGTGGTAGTTCAGTAGGAAGGTCTTTGTGTGATGGTATCTCAGTAGGAAGGTCTTTGTGTGGTGGTAGCTCAGTAGTAAGGTCTTTGTGTGGTGGTAGTTCAGTAGGAAGGTCTTTGTGTGGTGGTATCTCAGTAGGAAGGTTTTTGTGTGGTGGTAGCTCAGTAGTAAGGTCTTTGTGTGGTGGTATCTCAGTAGGAAGGTCTTTGTGTGGTGGTAGTTCAGTAGGAAGGTCTTTGTGTGGTGGTATCTCAGTAGGAAGGTTTTTGTGTGGTGGTAGCTCAGTAGGAAGGTCTTTGTGTGGTGGTAGTTCAGTAGGAAGGTCTTTGTGTGGTGGTATCTCAGTAGGAAGGTCTTTGTGTGGTGGTAGCTCAGTAGTAAGGTCTTTGTGTGGTGGTAGTTCAGTAGGAAGGTCATTGTGTGGTGGTATCTCAGTAGGAAGGTTTTTGTGTGGTGGTAGCTCAGTAGTAAGGTCTTTGTGTGGTGGTATCTCAGTAGGAAGGTCTTTGTGTGGTGGTAGTTCAGTAGGAAGGTCTTTGTGTGGTGGTATCTCAGTAGGAAGGTTTTTGTGTGGTGGTAGCTCAGTAGGAAGGTCTTTGTGTGGTGGTAGTTCAGTAGGAAGGTCTTTGTGTGGTGGTATCTCAGTAGGAAGGTTTTTGTGTGGTGGTAGCTCAGTAGTAAGGTCTTTGTGTGGTAGTATCTCAGTAGGAAGGTCTTTGTGTGGTGGCATCTTATTAGGAAGGTCTTTGTGTGGTTGTATCTCAGTAGGAAGGTCTTTGTGTGGTGGTAGTTCAGTAGGAAGGTCTTTGTGTGATGGTATCTCAGTAGGAAGGTCTTTGTGTGGTGGTAGCTCAGTAGTAAGGTCTTTGTGTGGTGGTAGCTCAGTAGGAAGGTCTTTGTGTGGTCGCATCTCAGTAGGCAGAATCTCGTGGGTGCTATATTAGTGGGCTGGTAAAATTTCAATCAGCAAGATCTCAGTGTTTATATTTCAGCGAGCAGGATAGTACTTCTCTGGACATAGCTACAACATAGCAGATGGGATATTAGTGGACAAACCTAAAATTGGGACAGGATTCGATGAGGCTTGAATGGCTGCTGGCTGGATTTTAACATTGCACATATGTCCATTTATTGTTATTGGAATACAGCTTATAATGGGGGGGGGGATTTTAGAAACCCCCCTTAATATCGGAATTCTTTATTAGCAGAATTGAAATAATCATCGCGTCTTCAGTACGGATATCATTGTAATTCTGCAATTCTCTAAACCACTTCTCGTGTCGGTTCTTTGCCACTTTCATTGTCCTTGTTTGCAATCAGTGAATGGAAACTCTTGCTCATCTCCAGACATTTAATTTTCTTCCTGGACTAGTCCTCCTTTCACAGCTGACATTTTGTTGCATTGTATCAGAGTAGATAGGAGCTAGTAGTCTGGAGTCCAGCACTGCACTGCTGCGATATTTTTAGCTCATAGAGGATTGTCTACTCTGATACATTGCCACAAGTCTTCAGCTGTGTGATTAGGACTGGATCCGGACAGGGTATATGATGTGTGTAAGAATGGTTCCCATTTGCTGTGAGCAAGCATAAATCTTGAAAATGACGAATAATTGAAATTTTTCATTTCTATTATACAATAGTGAAACTTTATCGGCACGCGCCATTTCCATGTGTAATCTGGAGGAGCCGCTCGCCCTCATGTCTTCTTTTAGGTGGTGGAGGACACAGCCCGAGGTTCAGCACAGACCTCAGAGAGGAACATGGCTTTGAACTTGTCCTGCTTTAGCTTATTCCAGTCCTGACGTTCTGTTCCTGGGGGGAGGGTGAAGGTGAACTTCTGAAGCAGAGCGGAGAAGAGGAGGAAGATTTCCATGCGGGCCAGGCCCTCCCCGGCACAGATCCGTTTCCCTGACAGAGAGATTATACGCAGCTGATTATTCTTAGGTGTAACATATTAATACATCCAGGAACATTACCCGACCCTCATCCTTGTATCAATTAACTCAAATTTATAGGAAACGCCTCACCTGCAGAAAAAGCCATGAAGGCTGGTTTTAGCTGAAACTGTCCCTTCTCATCCAGGAAATTCCCAGGATTGAAATCTTCTGGGGTCTCCCACTGGGTGGGGTCAGACAGCACTGATGATATGAACGGGATCACTGCTGTCCCCTAAAGATAGAAGCATTATATAGTGAAAGGAAGTTTTATCGGGTCAGTGAGTTCTCTCATATGCTGGCCTGGCCTGGTCTTCAGAAAGATCGCATGGACCAGGGCTCATCCCACTGAATGCCTGATTTCTTTCCCCATGGGCAGAACACTACTGACAACAAAGGGTGAAGGAATCACACATTGGTAAGACTATATTGGTCCCCAACAGGCAAAAACATATTGTACATTCCCAGCAAAACACAAAATGGTACAAGTGACAAAATCTCACCCTTCTGCTTACCCTCTAGTGCCAAATATTTCAGTCCAGCAGCATCCTGCTTTTGACAGGCGCCTACTGAGAGGAGATAGTTGCAAGCTTATAAAGCTGACCAAATACTGCAAGACATGGAGTTGTTTCAACCTCTGTTCTCTAAGCATATTTGTGAGCTCAATGTTGAGCCATGAAGCAGTTCTGTGAACCTGCAGCTGGAACCATGGATCCTACGCTGAAATCCCGTACAATTAATCTTGAAGCAGTTTTCCCCCCAGCTGGAACTGTAGCTACTGAGCTGAGGTCATGTAGAATATATCCATCTGGTGACAGAAGCAAGGCCCTTTTATACCATTCAGCTTTCAATTCAGTATTGGGTCTTCCAGAAGTGGTTGGAGATGGCTGCTTTCTCATTGGTCGCTATTTCAATCTGACTGCATCATTTTCCTCTGAATTATGTGGTCAGAAGCACTGAGGTAATCCACATTTACAGACGATAGGGCTCTGATCAGTCTGACATGAGACAATGGCTAACTTCTCTTCATTTATGAAAGAAACCACACATCTGGCCTAATTAAGAACAGTTCACCCCCCACACGTGGCCAGACGCTGAGTCTTCTATCTACTAATGAGTCTATTGAGGGTGTCTCTGAATGTGCCCAAATGGGGTCTATAACTGAATGTGTATAATGGGGGGTCTATCTCTGATTGTGTATAATGGGGGGTCTATCTCTGAATGTGTGTAACGGTGGGGTCTATCTCTGAATGTGTATAATGGAGAGTCTATCTTTGAATGCGTATAATGGGGGTGTCTATCTCTGTGTATAATTGGGGGGTCTCTCTCTGACTGCGTATAATGGGGAGTCTATCTCTGACTGTGTATATAAAGAAATTTAAATCTCCTCATTCAGATGAGTTATACCGCAGGTATTGAAGGAGATAGCAGAGGAAATTGAAAAATCTTTGAAAGTTTCTGGACAACAGTAGACGTCTCAGAAGACTGGAGAATAGTAAATGTCCCTATCTTCAAAAAAAGAAAGAAGATGAAGCCAGGAAATTACAGACCAGAGAGCCTTACTACTGTGGGATTGACAAGGCTACGGTTGAGTTGATTCATAACTGGCTCAGTGATTATAAGTGGAGTTGTAATAAATGGTTGTGCATCCAATTGGCCCCAGTGTTGTTCAACATTTCTATAAATCTAGATAAGGGAAGTGTAAATAAACTAATCAAATTTGCAGATGATGCAAAGCTAGGGGGGATATGGGACACTAAAGACAGGGAAAGGATTCTGAAGAATCTAGATAAGGAATTAAACTAAAGGCCCAGTCACACACAACGACTTACCAGCGTTCCCGAAAACGATCTGACCTGATAGGGATCGCTGGTAAGTCGCTGGTGAGATGTCACACAGTCAGATCTTACCAGCAATGCAGGAACAATACAGGTCGCAGTAGCGACCTGTATAATGATCTCAGCAGTCACTGTGACCCTGTCACACAGCGTCAAACACAGCGATGTGTCCTGCCCAGCAGGACATCGCCTTTGAAGAAAATGGCCTGGACCATTCTGCAACGACTAGAGATCTCACAGCAGGGGCCTGATCGCTGGTAGGTGTCACACATAACAAGATCGCTAACGGGATCGCTACTGCGTCACAGAAACCGTGACTCAGCTGCGATCTCGCTAGCGATCTCGTTATGTGTGACAGTACCTTAAGCAACAGCACAAGGAAAAACAACTTGAGTATACTAATAGATTACAGGCTGCAAAGGAGTCACCAGTGTGATGCAGCAGCAAAAAAGGCAAAACACAGGTCTGGGATGTATTAAGTGAAGCATAGAATCTAGATCACAAGAAGTCATCCCCCTCTGGCTGTCCCCTAATTTAATCCTGTAATAATATGTAACCATAGGTGTAGGTCACTATAAATTATACTTATCAAGTTTAAGATAAGAATCACTAGAACAATAGTGTTGGAAGGGACCTCCTGGGTCCAACCCCCAGCTCAATGCAGGATTCACTAAACCATCCCAGACAGATGTTAATTCAGCCTCTGTGTGAAGATTTCCATTAAAGGAGAACTCAACACCCCTTGTGGCCACCTGTTCCCCTCATTGATCACTCTCACTGTCAAAAAGTCTAATCTAATATCTTATCTGTATCTTCTCCCTTTCAGTTTCATTGCACTGCTTCTAGTCTTTCCTTGTGCTAATGACAATAGGGATGATCCCTCTACAGTGTGGCTGTCCTTCAGATATTTTTAGACAACTATTAAGTCTACTCTTAGTATTCTTTATTGCAAGCTAAACATTCCCAGTCTTTTAACTGTTCCTCGTAGGACATTGTTTGCAGTCTAATCAAAATCCTGGTCACTCTTCTCTGAACTTGCTTCAATATTTCGATGTCTTTTTTAAAATGTGGTGCCGAAACTGGACACAGTATTCCAGATAAGGTCTGACCAGAGAGAATCAGAGGCCAATGTCTCGAATCTCATCCAACATTGGGCCATGAAGAACTATAACTGAGTGACCCTGGATCTGCATCCCCTTCATGTGAGTCCATCGACTTCAGCTACAAAAACTGGGATGAGAAATAGCTTGAAGAGCAGCCTAAAAACATTAAATATATGGGTCATAGTCCAACAGGTTCTGTACCTTAGGGATGGTGTATCCTCGGAATTGGGTCTCCTCGGTCACCGCATGAGGGTGAGCCACCGGTGCCAAGTCCATGATCCTCTGTATTTCATGGACGACAGCATTGGTGTACGGCATCTGTGCCCTGTCCATCATCTCAGGAGCATGTGCTGACCCAGTAACCTCATCGATCTCCTGCTGGACTTTAGCTGGAAAAACATAGAAACAATGCAAAGTCTAGAGATAGATCAGCAATAAGACACCGTAGAGAGTGAAGGTTCTCAAGGCATTTACTTCATAGAAAAAGGAGCAATTTACAATGTTTACAAAGTTATAGCACCATGAGGCGGCTCATGGGCGGAGCCAATGACGTAGCAGCAAGTGAAAGTGAGCTCCCTTGGATTTCCTCAAAAGCAACGATATTAAAAATTTCAAGACTGTGATCCTTCTACATTAGTGACTCCTTGGACTTTGGAGATCCCCAGGATACTGTTTAAATTTACCTTGTCAAAATCGGAGCTGGGATAGCTGAGATATTAAAGACAGAAGTTGGTGAGGTGATGTAAGTGTAATTGTACTACACTGTAATTGTCTTCCTACTGCTTCACACCCCCCTAATAAAGCTCTGCTCTGGTCTCACTGAAACACCGAATCTTCTCTAAAGCGGGCTTTACACGCTACGACATCGCTCACGTGATCTCGTTGGGGTCACGGAATTTGTGACGCACATCCGGTCGCTTTAGCGATGCCGTTGCGTGTGTCACCTATGAGCGATTTTGCATCGTCGCAAAAACGTGCAAAATCGCTCATCTGTGACATGGGGGTCTCAAATATCGTTACTGCAGCAATAACGAAGTTGTTCCTCGTTCCTGCGGCAGCACACATCGCTCCGTGTGACACCGCAGGAACGAGGAAGCTCACCTTACCTGCGTCCCGGCCACAATGCGGAAGGAAGGAGGTGGGCGGGATGTTACGTCCCGCTCATCTCCGCCCCTCCGCTTCTATTGGGCGGCAGTTCAGTGACGCTGCTGTGACGTCGCTGTGACGCTGAACGAACCGCCCCCTTAGAAAGGAGGCGGTTCGCCGGTCACAGCGACATAGCAGGGAAGATAAGTAGTGTGACGGGTCCGCGCGATGTTGTGCGACACGGGCAGAGATTTGCCCGTGACGCACAACCGACGGAGGCGGGTACACACGCTGGCGATATCGGTATCGATATTGCAGTGTGTAAAGCGGCCTTTAGACCAGCTGAAAAAACTTTTGTCTCACATACATACATAATTTAATGATTTTATTAACTTTAAAAGGCCCATTAAAGAACTGAGCTCGAGCTACAGCAAGCGTTGTTGCCATAACAACGCTTTGAAGTAAAGTGAAAGTAAAACTCATAGCTACGTTGGAAAGATGGCAGCCTCTTATCAATAAAGAATATATTACCACTCATCACTATTTACAAAAGAGCTTAAGAACAAGTGTGACAGTCAGTAAAAGTCATTAATAAATTGTGTAAACCTCTGCCTCCTATCCAATATGCTGCGGACTTGGTGGTGTCCAATGATATGTGGCAGCCAGAGGATCTGATATAGCTGATAGCGGCAGATATCCAGGAAAGCACTTTACATTGGATCTGACAGCTCAACTCAACGTAGCTAGGCTGATCCAGCTCCTACACTAGTAAGAGGACGTAATAAAAATATTAAAGGAACCCCGCCTCATACCATAAGGTTACGAAATAATCCATATATTTAAGCCAATATTTAAAGGGGCTCTCATTCATTCTTGCCTGGATTATTGTAATTCTTTACTAATTGGTCTCCCTGTTACTAAACTCTCCCCTCTCCAATCCATTCTGAATGCCGCAGCCAGGATCATTTTCCTCTGCAACCGCTTCACTGATGCCTCTGCTCTGTGCCAGTCATTGCACTGGTTGCCCATCCGCTACAGAATCCAACATAAACTTATCACTCTCACTCACAAAGCTCTCCACGGTTCCGCACCGCCCTACATCTCCTCCCTCATCTCTGTCTATCACCCCACCTGTGCCCATCACAGTTCTGCACCGCCCTTCATCTCCTCCCTCATCTATCACCCCACCCGTGCCCTCCGCTCTGCTAATGACCTAAGACTGGCATCCTCAACAATTCGAACCTCCCACTCCCGTCTTCAAGATTTCTCACAAGTTGCGCCTATGCTCTGGAACACACTACTAAGAGAAATCCGATTAATTCCCAACATTCACACCTTTAAGCGGGCCCTAAAAGCGCATTTCTTTAGACTAGCCTATAACCTCACTGCCCTGATCTAATCTAGACCCTTTCTGCCCTTCATAAAAAATTTACTTCCAGTTCTTGTCCCCTGTACCTGTCTAAATTCTGGCCGATGACGGGTTCATGCAGCTGGTTTTGAATTCCCTATTAAATCGATGGCCGGACCATATATAACAAGCTTTTCTCCCCCATTCACCTTTTGTGCCTCCCCTATTTCCTCATAGACTGTAAACTTACGAGCAGGGCCCCCCTCCTCCTGGTATCTTAATTTTTGTTTTTTTTTGTATTGTCTCAAATTGTCTGTACATGTCCCCTGTGAATTGTAAAGCTCTGCGGAATATGTTGGCGCTATAGAAATAAAACTTTATTATTATTATAAAGGGGCAGTACACCAAAACATATTAAGATGGATAAAGACACTAAACAGAAAGTGAAACCAGTATATATTCCAAAGAAAACCTTCAATCTAAATACGAGTAAAAAACTCCAAAAAAATAATCCTAGTCCTAGGATTAACACCTTAAAGGCAGACCCAAGAGATTTCGGGATTAATTCAAATATGGTAACCCAAACAAACAGTGACTCTTTTAAAGGAACAACTTTGGAAGGAGAAATATCTCATAAGAAAACACAAAACAATCATATATCCCCGCACCATCAAGACTGTTTAAAACAAAACGAGATAATAGGTAAAATCAACATGTCACACCAAGATGGGGGGGATGTCAAATGATAGTAATAAACAACAATACATTAAACCCACTAAGCTGATTCCTTCTACATATGACAATCTGGACACATCGACCTCTTTCCATATGGATATGGACACATCAGGTTCACTCAAAAGAAAAGCAGGAGACAATGAAGAAAACCCTTCCACAAAACATGTTGCTACTTATAGCTCAATCTCAGATTCTAGTGATGACTCAGAAGTGACAAGCCCAGATAAACAAAGGCTAAAGGCCCAGTCACACACAACGACTTACCAGCGATCCCGAAAATGATGCGACCTGATAGAAACCGTGACTCAGCTGCGATCTCGTTATGTGTGACGGTACCTTTACAATAGACTCTATTGCTTCTATGTCTCCTGCCAGGGATCCTCTGACATTGGCTAAACTGGATAGTATTCTTGGATTCGGAAACAACGATATCAAGGTTTTCTTTGGGAGCCTACTCAACACCATTAATGAGAATATTGATTTGGCAATCAGCAAACAGACAAAAATGTTACAAGATAGCCTTCAGGCGGTCAACAATAGGATATCGGACAATGAAAACAGAATTGCAGAGGTCAAAAACAAGACTGAAGAACTCTCTAAAAATCAAAGTGACATCCAGAGTCAATTAACAACCCTAAAAAATAAAGTGGCAGATCTTGAGGATAGATCTAGGAGAAACAACATAAAACTGAGGGGCATAGCGGAAAACATATCGAATAATAACCTAGCAGACTATGTTAAAAATCTAATCCGTAAAGCCATTCCTGGATTGTCAGAGCCCGAATTAACAATCGATAGAATACACAGACTTCCAAAACCCAGAACTGTACCATCTGATCTACCTAGAGACGTTATATTAAGGCCATGTGCCCACGGGAGCTCGTACCTGCGGATATATTCGCAGGTACGGCCGCATGTTTCCCGCAGCTGCCCACCGGCATCCGCAGCTGTTTTTAGCTGCGAGTTTCTAGCGGAATAGCTGCGGGAAACATGCGGACTTGCACGCGATTTACCTGCGGACGTCCCGGCCTCTATCTCCATAGCGGAGGGCCGGGATCTCCGCAAGTAAATCCGCATGAATAATTGACATGCAGTTAGGTGCGGCTGAGGGATCTCCGCAGGAGATTCCGCAGCCGCACTTTCCGCAGCGTGGACACAGACACTCCCCATGTCCCATAGGGTAACATGGGGAGTGCCTGTACATACTAGAACCTGCGGACTTATCTGGAAAATCCAGATAAATCCGCAGGTTTTCCGTGGCAAACTCCGCAGCAAAAAGCTCCCGTGGGCACATGGCCTAAGACTTCACTACTTTAGTACCAAGGAGATTCTTTTGAGATACTTGAGAAACAACAGATTTCTTCCGGAGTCATATAATCAAATAAAGGTGTTCATTGACTTATCTAGAGAGATAATTGCGTCCCGGAGAGAGAGCTTTTACAGATACTACAAAACGTTTACAGGAGTGGGGAATTCTGTATAAATGGGGTTTCCCCACAAAACTCCTGGACTGGATTAAGAACAAAATGACTCCAATTTATACTCCTGAGGAAGGTTTAAGGCTTAGTGCGACTCTACGGGGTACTTTGCACGCTGCGACATCGCAGGCCGATGCTGCGATGCCGAGCGCGATAGTCCCCGCCCCCATCGCAGCGGTGATATCCTTGTGATAGCTGCCGTAGCGAACATTATCGCTACGGCAGCTTCACATGGACTCACCTGCCCTGCGACCGTCGCTCTGGCCGGCGACCCGCCTCCTTGTTAAGGGGGCGGGTCGTGCGACGTCACACGGAAGGCGGCCAATCGGAGCGGAGGGGCGGAAATGAGTGGGATGTAAACATCCCGCCCACGTCCTTCCTTCCGCATATCCTACGGAAGCCGCAGTGACGCCGGTAGGAGATGTTCCTCGCTCCTGTGGCTTCACACACAGCGATGTATGCTGCCGCAGGAACGAGGAACAACATCGGACTGTCGCGTCAGCGTAATTATGGATTACGCCGACGCTGCACCGATGATACGATTACGACGCTTTTGCGCTCGTTAATCGTATCATCGAGCCTTTACACATTACGATGTCGCATGCGATGCCGGATGTGCGTCATTTTCAATTTGACCCCATCGACATCGCACCTGCGATATCGTAGTTTGCAAAGCCTGCCTTAGTGAAGATCCACAGCACAAAACCTGATTCTCACTGAGATGCTTTTCAAATGAACCTGGAAATATTAAAATTATACTACACCAAGGATTATAAATCTGCACAATTCACAAAAGAATTTTGTAACATAAATTTTTCAAATACTGTCTTATTTTACAAGGACTACTTGTCTATAAGAACTTATCCTGATTGACTACCATGGTCCTATTGTTGGAATACAATTACCCACTTTTCTACAGTCAATCGACTATAAGAAGATTGTCGGATGGACACGCAGTAGGCCTTCCATTATTCCTTTTAGGATGCTCATCTTCAAGAGGACTCCCCAACGTATCCATAGGAAACTATTATTGGAATATAATCATCTACATCACCATAGTCAACTTAATAGGACAGGATTTCTGAATGAGCTTATACTGGAGCTTCATTAATTATTTTTTTAAAAATAAGTCATTATCGGAAAGGGGGAAAACCTATTTTTATCCTCCTTTCTTTCCACGAACTATTGCCTACTTGAGGTTCCTTTCCACCTTTTTTTTTGGAAACAACCCTAAAGGAATTTTTTTTTTTTGCTTTTTCTTTCCACGATTATACCCTCTATAGGTGTTTGATACTTATTGTTGTAAACTTATAGGTAAAATACTTTATTAACCTGTTTGTATTGACATATCTATTTACAGTGAAGGAAATTACTAGTTGCTAAGGAAATTTAATTTTAAATAAGGTTTTTTCTTATACATTTTTTTCGCTTTTAATAGATCTTATATCTTCTGTTGTAATTATAGTTTCTTGTTATCTTTTCTTTCTCTCTCTTTTCTCTCTTACTCCGCCTTTGTTTAGTACTGACTCTCTACCCCCCTCTACCCTTCTCTCATACTTCATTCATCTTTCATCCTTCCAAATTCTCTTCCCCATGTTCCCTTACTACTTTAATTTTTTTTAACTTCGTTTTATTAACAATTTCAAACATGTACAACTGACATTTGCCATATAAAAATAGCTCAGTATATAGATAGTAATATTTGAATATAACAATGAAAAGTCATATAAAGTCCATAATATCTTTAGTAGTTAAGATAGAACAATGTTATTATCCATACTTCTTATCATTTGCATATATAAATATATATATATATTATATATATATATATATATATATAATTTTATATTGAGCATAAGAACAGCTCTATCCATCAGCATGACCATATTTTGAAAACAAGATAGAAATAGGAAGAGAAAAAGGAAGAAAGAAAGAACAACAACAAGAGCCACATTGCATTATTATATCTCAATATACCGTTGGACAAGGGTTCATATCCCAACATCTAATGGGAACCATCATTATCCGCATAATCTCCATCCAACCTCTGCAAGTGTGTCTGGAGAAGAATTCCACAAACCCCAGATTTTGTTAAATTTTCCCGGGCACCCCCTATTATAATATACCACCCGCTCATAGACTATGGTTGCATTGACTAGTTTGACCCAGGACCGTACAGTTGGATTCGAATCTCCCATCCACCTCAAAGCTATTAATTTCCTAGCCAGAAACAATGCCTCTCTGAGGAATATTGTCATGTAATGATCCCAGGACTCTTCCTCCACCCCCCAAACAGGCATATCAAAGGGTCACACAAAACAGGAATCCACACATCGATGTCAGCAGAGATGTCACTCCCCTCCAATACGAGGATATATTAGGACAGCTCCAGATCATATGTATGAAATTTGCCCCTGAGAGATGACGCCTCGGGCACTCCGATGTACGAGAATGGCCCATACTAAATAATCGAGTTGGAGTAAGGTATGCCTGGTGGACAATGTAGCATTGAATCACCTTATTATTAACCGACGGGGATACCGCAGTCGGAGATTCCAATATCTCTTCCATTCCTCTCCCTGTAGAGAGGGAATTAGAGATTTCCATCTATCCTGGGCTGGCAAGGGGTCCGACTCCACCCCCACCGACAACAGGTAAGTATATATAGCTGAGATGAGGCCTCGAGGTCCTTGTGATTTTAGAATACCTATCATAGGAAGTGATGATATCAATTTCCTCACTCCAATGTTCTGTATGTGGAATTGAATCGCTGTGCGAATCTGCAGGTATCTAAAGAATTGTGATCTTGGAACATTATATTCAATCTGGACTTGTTCAAAGGACTTGAAGGTTGTGGTTCCCGGGACAAAAAGATCACCTAATGCATTGACGCTGTGAGTGGCCCAGAATTGTGCTGAGGGGTGATCTCTCAGAGTATGGAAGTGGCTATTCCCCCATAATGGGAGTTCCGCCACCACCCCTTCGAAGTGTACCACCCTCTTGGCTTGTCTCCAGACTAATCTTGCCACCTGTGGAGGGGTAATTGCCGTGGTGTTCTCAGTCCATCGGATTCCAGAAAACCCATTAAACAATCAGTCCCAGCCGCGTGTGCCAAGTGACTCTCAGAGTTTGGCAGCTGACATCCAGGCATCCAAGTCTCTAGTGCCCCTTACTACTTTATTACTCGAGTGTTTTGATAACGCCATGACAACAAAGATCTTGTCATACAATGTGAAAGGTTTAAACTCCCCAGCAAAACGTTACCTGACTTGGAAAGAGATTAAATCCTCTAATGCAGATATTATCTGCATTCAAGAATCAAAATTTGCCAGGATGAATCATCCAAATTTCTCCCACAAGAACTATTCAAATATCTACTCAGCCTTGAAGGACAAAAAAAAAGCAGGAGTCATCACTATAATAAAAAATTCCCTAAACTTTAAATTCCTTTCAGAAGTCAAGGATGACAAACGCAGATATCATATCTTAACATGCCTGATAAACAACAACCGGTGTACTTTAGTTAACCTCCACTCCCCAAATAGCGCACAAATAGGATTTCTAGATCGTGTGATAGATAAAACACAAGAGGGTAAGGCCCCGTCACACTAAGCAACATCGCTAGCAACATCGCTGCTAACGAACAACTTTTGTGACGTTGCTAGCGATGTTGCTGTGTGTGACATCCAGCAACAACCTGGCCCCTGCTGTGAGGTCGTTGGTTGTTGCTGAATGTCCTGGGCCATTTTTTAGTTGTTGCTGTCCCGCTGTGAAGCACAGATCGCTGTGTGTGACAGCGAGACAGCAACAACTAAATGTGCAGGCAGCAGGAGCCGGCTTCTGCGGAGGCTGGTAACCAATGTAAACATCGGGTAACCAAGAAGCCCTGTCCTTGGTTACCCGATATTTACCTTTGTTACCAGCCTCCGCCGCTCTCACTGTCAGTGCCGGCTCCTGCTTTGTGCACATGTAGCTGCAGGACACATCGGGTTAATTAACCCGATGTGTGCTGTAGCTAGGAGAGCAGGGAGCCAGCGCTAAGCAGTGTGCGCTGCTCCCTGCTCTGTGCACATGTAGCTGCAGCACACATCGGGTAATTAACCCGATGTGTGCTGTAACTAGGAGAGCAGGGAGCCAGCGCTCAGTGTGCGCTGCTCCCTGCACATGCAGCTCCGTGCGCTAGTAACCAAGGTAAATATCGGGTTGGTTACCCGATATTTACCTTAGTTACCAAGCGCAGCATCTTCCACGCGGCGCTGGGGGCTGGTCACTGGTTGCTGGTGAGCTCACCAGCAACTCATGTAGCGACGCTCCAGCGATCCCTGCCAGGTCAGGTTGCTGGTGGGATCGCTGGAGCGTCGCAGTGTGACATCTCACCAGCAACCTCCTAGCAACTTACCAGCGATCCCTATCGTTGTTGGGATCGCTGGTAAGTTGCTTAGTGTGACTGGACCTTTAGAGTGGGGGACCTGATAATTGTGGGTGATTTCAATGTGGTTCCAGATAATAACATAGATTGAACGGCACCTAATCGACTCAAAAAACAATCTCTTAAGCAATGGATGATTTGTCAGGAAATGCTCGACGTATTTAGGTGCCTTAACACATCCTCCAGGGAATATACTTTTCACTCAGACTCCCATAATTCTTTTTCACGCAAAGATCTCATATTAAATAATTCCCTCTCTATCACCAAATTCAGGAAAATAGAAATTAACCCTAGAACATTTTCGGACCATTCCTCTGTCCTGTGTGAAGTGACCCTGGGACCCTCTCCTCAAAATAATTTTCTATGGAAATGTAACCCCTTTTTGATTAACTCGCCAACTTATAAACCCCAATTTGAAAAACTAATAAAACTATATTTTAAAGAGAATATAACCAATGAAATCTGCCCAACAACAATCTGGAACGCTCAAGTAATGAGGGGTAATTTCATCCAAATGGGGCCTATCCAAAAAAGAAAACAAAGAGAAAATATATATAATCTACAGACAGAAATAAGTAAAAAAGAAAGTAAGTTACAAGGATCCCATATTAATTCTCCTACCATTCATAAAAATTTTTTAGCTCTTAGGATAGAACTGAAAAAAGTATTATTTAAAGAGTTTGAACGTTTTAATTTTACCATGAATTCAAACTACTACTTATCTGTAAATAAACCCTCCAAACTTATGGCCCAAAAACTAGTACAACTTAAGGCTACTTTACACACTGCGATATCGGTCCCGATATCGCTAGCGTGCGTACCCGCCCCCATCTGTTGCGCGACACGGGCATATCGCTGCCCGTGCCGCACAACATCGCCCACAGCCGTCACACATACTTACCTGTCCGGCGACGTCGCTGTGACCGGCGAACCGCCTCCTTTTTAAGGGGGCGGTCCGTGCGGCGTCACAGTGACGTCACTGAAACGTCACTGAAACGCCGCCCAATAGCAGCGGAGGGGCGGAGATGAGCGGGACGTAACATCCCGCCCACCTCCTTCCTTCCGCATAGCGGCCGGGAGGCAGGTAAGGGGAGCTTCCTCGTTCCTGCGGCGTCACACGGAGCGATGTGTGCTGCCGCAGGAACGAGGAACAATCTCGTTACTGCTGCAGTAACGAGATTTGAGAATGGACCCACGTGTCGCCGATTAGCGATTTTGCACGTTTTTGCAACGATGCAAAATCGCTTATCGATGTCACACGCAACGGCATCGCTAATGCGGCCGGATGTGCGTCACCAATTCCGTGACCCCAACGACTCCGCATTAGCGATGTCGTAGCGTGTAAAGCCCGCTTTAGAGTAAAAAGAAGAATTCATCAGATAACAAAATCAGACGGTCCAATAATAACCCATCCCAAAGAAATTTCAGAAGAATTTGCCAAATTTTACGCTAAATTATATAATCTAAATAAAGACTCTCTTACTCCCCAGCTAAGTGAACTTTTGATTAAAAATTTCCCTGATAAAATTAAACTACCCCGACTCTCCCAAACTCATCTTGATAACCTCAATGCCCCATTCACTGTAGAAGAAATCAACAAAATAATAAGCGTTCTTAAAAACAAAAAATCTCCAGGGCCAGATGGGTTCAGTAATGAAAATTACAAATTATATTCCCATAATCTGTCACCCCAACTGACCAAGGTTTTCAACAAAGTAGCAAAAATGGGCACATTTCCTGACGAAATGCTTGAAGCAACGATTTCTGTCTTGCCGAAGCCCAATGGAGATTTGGACTCTGTAAAAAATTACACATCAATCTCGCTTATAAATTCGGACGTTAAAATATATGCGAAATTGATTGCCGAAAGATTAAAAACTATTTTGCTGAGAATAGTAAACAACGACCAGGTGGGATTTATACAGTCATATGAAAAAGTTTGGGCACCCCTATTAATGTTAACCTTTTTTCTTTATAACAATTTGGGTTTTTGCTATTTCAGTGTCATATATCTAATAACTGATGGACTGAGGAATATTTCTGGATTGAAATGAGGTTTATTGTACTAACAGAAAATGTGCAATCTGCATTTAAACAAAATTTGACAGGTGCATAAGTATGGGCACCCTTATCAATTTCTTGATTTGAACACTCCTAACTACTTTTTACTGACTTACTAAAGCACTAAATTGGTTTTGTAACCTCATTGAGCTTTGAACTTCATAGGCAGGTGTATCCAATCATGAGAAAAGGTATTTAAGGTGGCCACTTGCAAGTTGTTCTCCTATTTGAATCTCCTATGAAGAGTGGCATCATGGGCTCCTCAAAATAACTCTCAAATGATCTGAAAACAAAGATTATTCAACATAGTTGTTCAGGGGAAGGAAACAAAAAGTTGTCTCAGAGATTTAAACTGTCAGTTTCCACTATGAGGAGCATAGTAAGGAAATGGAAGAACACAGGTACAGTTCTTGTTAAGCCCAGAAGTGGCAGGCCAAGAAAAATATCAGAAAGGCAGAGAAAAAGAATGGTGAGAACAGTCAAGGACAATCCACAGACCACCTCCAAAGACCTGCAGCATCATCTTGCTGCAGATGGTGTCACTGTGCATCGGTCAACAATACAGCGCACGTTGCACAAGGAGAAGCTGTATGGGAGAGTGATGCGAAAGAAGCCGTTTCTGCAGCATGCCACAAACAGAGTCGCCTGAGGTATGCAAAAGCACATTTGGACAAGCCAGTTACATTTTGGAAGAAGGTCCTGTGGACTGATGAAACAAAGATTGAGTTGTTTGGTCATACAAAAAGGCGTTATGCATGGAGGCAAAAAAACACGGCATTCCAAGAAAAGCACTTGCTACCCACAGTAAAATTTGGTGGAGGTTCCATCATGCTTTGGGGCTGTGTGGACAATGCCACCACCGGGAATCTTGTTAAAGTTGAGGGTCGTATGGATTCAACTCAGTATCAGCAGATTCTTGACAATAATGTGCAAGAATCAGTGACGAAGTTGAAGTTACGCAGGGGATGGATATTTCAGCAAGACAATGATCCAAAACACCGCTCCAAATCTACTCAGGCATTCATGCAGAGGAACAATTACAATGTTCTGGAATGGCCAGACCTGAATATCATTGAAAATCTGTGGGATGATTTGAAGCGTGCGGTCCATGCTCGGCGACCATCAAACTTAACTGAACTGGACTTGTTTTGTAAACAGGAATGGTCAAATATACCTTCACCAAGGATCCAGGAACTCATTAAAAGCTGCAGGAAGCCACTAGAGGCTGTGATTTTTGCAAAAGGAGGATCTACAAAATATTAATGTCACTTTTATGTTGAGGTGCCCATACTTTTGCACCGGTCAAATTTTGTTTAAATGCGTATTGCACTTTTTCTGTTAGTACAATAAACCTCATTTCAATCCAGAAATATTACTCAGTCCATCAGTTATTAGATATATGAAACTGAAATATCAAAAACCCAAATTGTTATAAAGAAAAAAGGTTAACATTAATAGGGGTGCACAAACTTTTTCATATGACTGTAGAAGGAAGGCAAGCATCAGATGGTACAAGAAAAATCCTAAATTTGATTTCTCGTATAAATGAAAAAAAGATACCATTCCTGATTATATCTCTTGATGCAGAAAAAGCCTTCGACAGAATCAATTGGATGTATCTAAAATTAACCCTTCTTAAATTCGGCTTCAACCAACAAATTATTGATACCATCCTGGGCCTATACTCCAACCCCACCGCAAAAATTTACTCTAATAACCATCTTTCCAGTTCCTTCAAAATATCAAATGGAACCCGTCAGGGATGTCCTTTATCCCCTTTACTATTTATACTAGCTATTGAACCCCTGGCAGAATATATCAGATCTAACCCAGCAATAAAAGGAATTCAGACCAGAGCTCGACATCACAAATTAGGTTTATTCGCTGATGACATAATTCTCACTCTCCGACCCGATAAACTCCTTAATGGAACTACGAAACACATTGGAATTATTCACCAAAATTTCATACTATAATCTACATTCTGAAAAATCTGAAATCCTTCCCTTTTTTCTAAACAATCGGGTCATTAGCAACATAAAAAAATCAGTCATCTTTTATGTAGGTAGAGGGGTCCTTGAACTACTTGGGTATTAAAATTACAAATCATTTCCAATCTCTAATAGACATAAACATGAAAGATTTAATTGATAAAGTCCAAAAAGAAGCAACTAATTTACAAAAAACATGAAATCACTTGGTTGGGGAGAGTTAACGCATTCAAAATGATGATTTTACCAAAGATATTATATTATTTTAGATGCATTCCCCTCTTAATCCCCCCTATTACTTGAGTAAATTACAAACCATCTTGAAATGCTATGTCTGGAACTACAAGAGGCCGCGGATTGCTAGGCATGTTTTATTGAAACACAAAAAAAGAGGAGGTTACAGTTTACCAAATATATTATTACAAAACAAACATAATTAGACAAGGCATATACTGGATTCAGAACAAGCGATTTCTCGCATGGATGGACCTGGAACTAGATTATAATAACTATGCATCTCTAGGCCATCTTATTTTACGCCATTTGCAAAATACTAACCTTCCTCTCCCTGCACACCCCACCCTGGCCTCTACAATCGCGATCTGGAAAAACCTTAAGGGAAATAATCTTAAACTGGAAACTACTAAATTTGAGCAGATAAAAGTTCCCTCTTACATTCCTGGCCTATATAGCCAGAGAAAATATCCCCCCAAATTGGAGAAAACAGGGTCCAAAAAAGTTAAAAGATTTATATAACGGAATAGACTTTATCACCTTCTTGGATATCAAGATAAAATATAATATCTCAGACAATGACTTCAGGATAATTATTGCTTTACGATCCAACATAAGAAAAACCTACTAGCCTTCACACATCCAATTCCAGAAATTGTTAGTATGTTACACAGTAACACGGATAATAAGCAAATATGGAGCACCAGGAGCATTTACAACAACTTCAACCAAGATATTAAGGCCGCTTTACACGCTGCGATATCTGTACCGATATCGCTAGCGTGCGTACCCGCCCCCATCTATTGTGCGACACAGGCTAATCGCTGCCCATGGCGCACAACATCGCCCAGACCCGTCACACATACTTACCTGCCTAGTGACGTCGCTGTGGCCGGCGATCCGCCTCCTTTCTAAGGGGGCGGTTCGTTCAGCGTCACAGCGACGTCACAGCTACGTCACTGAACCACCGCCCAATAGAAGCGGAGGGGCGGAGATGAGCGGGACGTAACATCCCGCCTACCTCCTTCCTTCCGCATTGTGGCCGGGAGGCAGGTAAGGAGAGGTTCGTCGTTCCTGCGGTGTCACACGGAGCAATGTGTGCTGCCGCAGGAACGAGGAACAACTTCGTTACTTGTGCAGTAATGATAATTGAGAATGGACCCCCATGTCACCGATGAGCGATTTTGCACGTTTTTGCGACGATGCAAAATCGCTCATCGGTGTCACACGCAACATCGCTAATGCGGCCGGATGTGCGTCACAAATTCCGTGACCAAAACGACTTCGCATTAGCGATGTCGCAGCGTGTAAAGCCCCCTTTAGTTTTAAAAAAATGGACTACATGGTTAAATGGGAACATAGTTTAAAACAACAATTTTCTGAAAGGGAATGGGAAAAAGCCCTAAAAGCGACTTATAACGCAAACATTTGTGCTGCACGAATCCTACTATAAACTCCGGAGCCATTGGTGCTACCCCCCCTCAAGAATAAGAAAATTCAACAAAAACGTGTCTCCTCTCTGCTGGAGGGAGTGTAACCAAATAGGTGATATACTCCATATTTTCTGAAAATGCCCAATGGTTAAAACTTTATGGTCTGAAGTTTTTAAATTGCTGAACCGAATTACAAAATCGAATATCTCCATTTCTCCACATTTGGTCCTGTTGTCTCTAGGAACTGAAAATATCGATCCATCCCATGTTCCCATCGCCAGCCACCTCTTTTTAATTACTAAAAATGTAATAGCAGCAAAATGGAAAACGAAATAATGCCCAAATATTAATGAAATCATTAACATACTCTCCAGCCATCATAAGTATGAAGAAAGACATGCAATTATAAACAATACGTTCTCCTCCTACCACAAACGCTGGAGTCCATCGCTCAGTGACACAATCGGCATTTCCTGATTTATAGGCAACCTTTCTGCAATGATATTTTAATCTAAGATTTGAATTTTAATTCCCCCTCTTCCCCTTGCTGATTTCCCTTTCTTTCCTTTTCTTTACTTTTCTCCCTTTTCTGTTTTCTCTTATGTTCTTTTATAGGCCTTTATAGAGTTAAGAGTTATATTATGTATTTTAAACAATTGTTTGTTAATATTAATAAGCGATCATAACAATATTTTACATGAACTATATAAGCAGGAATGTTTCCCCAACCTCCTTCCCTATTACCCACTTACCTTATTCTTACCCTGGTTTCTCCCATAATAAAATATTCTTACCCCTCTCATCCCTCCCATCTTTGAATTTTCCCTCATATAAAATAAAATTATAAGCATTTATAAGATATGAAATATAAGTATTGAAAGTTTGAAGCCAATTCATAATTCATGAATATTGTTAAATATACGTTCTACATGTAATAAAACATTATTGAAAACAAACTTATAGCACCATAATATCACATGGGGTTCAGTACCCAAAAGTCTGATGACAGGTTCCTTTTAAATGAGTAAAGAGAGACAAGGAAGAGTGCTAATCTTCGGAGAGAGTGATGTCACCGTGACGGAAGGAGATTTATCAAAGTCTGATCTTCACAAAATTGTGGAAATGTATCATACAGTATGATCAAAGGAGATTTCTGAGAACATCAGAAGAGTTGTTGATGCCCCTCAGGTTGGAAAAGGTAACAAAACCCTCTGTAAATTGTTTGCACTACATGAAACCTCAGTCAAACAGATTTTGTACAAATAAATGAAATTCAAGACCATTATTACCTGCCCCAAGAATGATTGAAAAACAAAGATCCCTCCAAGAGCAAGATGTATAATAATCCACAAGGTCAAAAAGGAACCCAAGGCAACTTCTAAACAACTAAAGGCTTCACTTACATTAATGTTAATGTTCATAAGATCACAATCAGGAGTTCATGGCACTATGGAGTGCATTACAGGATTGCAATTTCAAAGCCACTTCTATCTAAAAGTAACATCGCTGCCCATTACTTTTCCAATGGTGACGTGGAGAACACAGAAGGTTAATGGAACATGGTGTTGTGGACGGATGAAACCCAGATTTAAACTAAACGAAGTTGATTAAGACTATAGAGAAGAAGGGGAATACACAAAGCAAAAAGGCAAAACTCCTAAAATCAGTAAAAATATGAACATAGACAAAATGGTATCCACCCACCATATCTCACCATCACAACCTCTCCCCCCCTTCGTAAGTGAGTACACCGTGAGGTCTACATAGATCTCTGGCCACCTCTCTTTAGTCCAGATTGCTCAACCGTCAATAGTTCCTTGTACAGCGGTAGTGTAGGTCGGCCTGAGGGAGTCTATGTTTCTTCTTGCCGGGACAGTCCAGTTCTGGTGTTGGCTTCCCCGTTTGTATTGGATGGAGAAGCTGTAGGGTTGTAAAGACAAGCTCCATCGCAGCAATCGTGTATTACACTCAGCTTTATATATTAGATGTATAATAATTTTTAATTTTTTATTGCGTACTCATCCGATAACCCCTTTACGACAGCCTTACAGAAAAAAATGGCGGGAAGAAAGGGTACTTATTCTGATCCACCATTTTAAAACATCGGCAAGAAAAAAGTGAATTGCGTCCCCCAGCGTCAGAAATTTTCCAGGCTTTCAGCTACCAGGGTTAGCTAAGACCCTGGAGATTACAATTTGGGCCGTTTTTTTTCGGTCCCCGGTCACATGATCACCATTATACACCATATAAAGATGGACACATTACAGTAAATAGCGGCGGCGCTAAAAAATTATTTCTCTCCCACCTGGCATGATCAAACATGTCAGATAGGAGAAAAATCTCCCCCCTCCGTCCCCCGGTGTCAACAAAGTGCCCCTTCGGCCCCCTTCCCCTTCTCGATCATCACAATGGCGGCGCGCAACGAGCATTCATCCTCTTCTCACTTCTGTCACATGTGATATGTCAGATGCATCAGAAAAGTCCTCACATCCAGCCAGGTTACCCATTGTCAACATATAAAAAAAAAGTTGTTATTCAGCTCACCACAACCAGGCTGGTATATCCAAGACTCACTTTCTTCAGCAATGCACGGACCAGTCAAAGTCCCAGGTGAAATCAAGGCAAGATGAGTAAGGAGGGTTTGTCCAACAAATGCAGAAATAGAAAAATCCACTATCTTCTTATTTAAAAAAAATCTCCACTATAGTAAAGGCATATTAAAAAAATGTAAAACCATCCATAAGTCCCTTACGCGTTTCAAGCATTTGCAGCTCTTAATCGTAGTAACACCATATAGTCCCTGACAGAAGTTCTGTCGCTTATCCATGTTATGTAAATAAAAGCTTATAACCTGACTTTAAATTCATCCCATTGGTTTTATAAATTACTCTTTTGAAAGCTGAAACCCTCCCAAATTTGGTTTAGGTTATGAAAATAAAGTTGCTGAAAAGCTGAAATATTGATCATTTAATGAACACAGAAAGGTCAGATTTTGGCAAGACAAAAGTTTTGTCACCCACAGAAAGTAATGTGAAATTCAAACAAATAATTAATTTCTAATACAAAGATATATTGCATAACATTGGTGGATGATGTTGTGGTGCTATTAGAGCCATATTTGATATTTTGTGTGACTTCCATGAGCTTGAAGGACTGCATCCGTGCGGTTCAACAATGATTCATACAATTTATTAATGAAGTTATCAGGAATAGCAAAGAATGCATCTTACATGCCTCCCAGAGTTCATCTAGAGTCTTTGGTTTTGTCTTCCAAGCTTCCGCTTTCATCCTACCCCAAACATGCTCAACGATGTTCATGTCTGGTGACTGGGCTGGCCAGTCCTTGAGCACCTTGATCTTCTTTGCCAGGAGGAATTTTGTTGTAGAGATGGATGTATGAGATGGAGCACCGTCCTGCTGCAGAATTTGACCCCTTTTATGATTGGGAATGTAAGAGGTAGCTAATACTTCTTGATATTTTAGGCTATTGATATTGCCTTCCACCTTGCAGATATTTCGCACCCCCCCATACTAAATGTAACACCAGACTATGATCTTTCCACCACCAGACTTAATGGTTTTCTGGATCCATACGGGCTCCAGTAGGTCTCCTGCAGTATTTGTGGTGGCTGTGGTGTAATTCAACTGAAGATTCATCATAGAAATACACCTTCTGCCACTTTTCCAGCATCCATCTGTTTAGCAGGCGGTGGGACTTGGCAAATGCCACACGTTTTTTTAATTGCCTTTTGTTTAGTGCTGGCTTCTGGACACTGATTCGACCATGGAGGCCATTTCAAGACAGAATCCTACAAACTGTTCTCGTTGACACAGGGACTTGAGTTGACCAGGCCTTTTGGAGCTCTGTTGCTGTGGAAGAGGGGCTGGCTTTGGATTTTCTAACCAACAAACTTTCCTCCTGAGCAGTTTTCTTGTGGGGTCTGCCAGACCTGGGCTTGTCAAAAACATCTCCAGTCTCTTCAAATCTTTTTTTAATTCTTTGTATTTGATGCTGAGACACATTAAAGGTGCCAGCCACCACTGCAGTGGATCTGGTCTTCAGCCTCTTGATAATCAAGGCTTTGGTCGCAGGGTGGATTTTTGGCATGTTTTCAGAGGTCAAGTTGCAGTTCAAGTGAAAGTCTGGGGTGCTGGGTCTCTTTTTATACACACCCACTAATTAACCGATCATCTAGTGAGCACAGGTGAGGATGTAAACTAGGATTGGGTGTATTATATGACAAGATGACAAAACTTTTGTCTTGCCAAAATCTGACCTTTCTGTGTTCATTAAATGATCAATATTTTAGTTTTGCAGAAACTTTATTTTTATAACCTAAACCAAATTTGGCAGGGTTTCAGCTTTCAAAAGGGTAATTTATAAAACCAATGGATGAAATTAAAGTCAGGTTACAAGCATTTATTTACATAACATGGATAAGCGACAGAACTTCTGTCAGGGACTGTATACTGTAGCTATTAACAGTTCTGATATACACTTCTATCCACCATGACTCCCCATAGAAATAAACACCTCCCCCAGTTAGACAAATGAACAATTCGCCACACATGTTGAAAAAATGTAACCCCATATAAGCACAGTCTATCCACAACTCCAAGATTAACAATTAGGTTTTACAAAAAATAAACCCACATGACAAATTAATGCATCATATAGTAGAGGTAATATCCAAATAACATGACCATACATAAACAATCTAAAAAAACAAATAAAAAAAACCCATGTAAAAATGATACATAATATCAGTTTTGTAGATCAGACCCAAAGGCATACTAGTCTGCATCTTAAAAATCCATTGTGCCTCTCGTGCTCGCAGCAGAGAAACCCAATCTACACCCAGTCTCTGTCTCTTAACCACTTCAATCATGGACACTGCCAAGCTGCCAGTGTTCCCCTGATGTTGCTCAAGAAAGTGGCGTGATAGACCAGACAGATTGTTTTCACAGGTTAGGATTATTCATAAAGTAATTAATATGCTCAGACAATCTAATTTTTAGTTTATGTACCGTACTACCGATATATTGTACTTTACAATCCATGCAACTAGCTAGATACACAAGATAATTAGAGATACAGTTTATAAAGGGTTTAATTTTATAACTGACACCTGTACTAAATGATGTTACTGGTGAGGTGTTTGAGGTGTGGCTGCTATGAGGTCCTCAGTGACATGGCGGTTCTGGATAGGCCGCTGGTGATGTCACTGATGACATGGCACTCTGCTATTGACTCCTGGATGTGCCATTGGGGTCCACCCTGGGGTTGTGGCGGACCCTAGGTAATAAAAGGGGCTGGAGACAACATGGAGGTGCGCTTTCTTCTCATATGCTTGTTGTGAGCACACCTCCATGTATAGAGCCCATTGCGGCTGCAGCCTGTTAGATTGGAAGCAGTAAGGTAGGGATAGGTGTCCGGTGCCAGCCACGTCAAGACACCAGTGGCTGGGCACGATAGGGTCAGGCGCCGCGCTTCCCTCCTACTGTCCAGGCCTGCTAGTGCAGCCCAGTGGAGTTAACTGGGCTGCGGCTGCTGCACCACCTGTCCTCTTCGAATCGGCTTCCCAGTCAATGCTACCGGTGTGACCATCTGGCCTGACGTGTCCTGTACACACGTGGCTAGTTGAGAGCCTCAGTGTTCAGAAACGCTAATTGGGAGACCGCTCAGTCTGACGTGTCCTACATACATGGCTGACAGGGCGCTTCGTGGTCTTCGTGGTCGTGGTCAATGCTACCTGGACACCACCTGGCTTGAGGTGTTCTCTGCCCACGTGGTCGGTGTAGCGCCACAGGCACACCGAAACGCTAACTGGGTTGTCGTCCGGTCTGACGTGTCCCTACACACGTGACCGGTTCCCAGGTCTCCAGTGTTATTTCAGAGCCACCAAGCTCTGCATTTGCCGCCTAACCTTTGGGTTGCCAGCAGCTCCTTTTCCATCTGGGAGCACGGTGGACCCCGACTGCCAATTGGGAATACACCACCTTAACCTAATCCGCTAGTCCCCCTGTAACACCTTCCTATCAGCAACCTAGCATAATTTTGGGGGCTTCATATCTTACAGAACTTAGATAGTGGCTTGCTCTTATTAAAACACAGTCTCAGTGTTACCAAATTTTTATTAATACTCGGTGTCAGTGGCACTACTTCTGCCTGAAGACCAATACCTTCATAGCACCAAACTAGCATTCTGGTGGTGGCATCTTCATATCTTACAGAACCTAGATAGTGTCCTGCTCTTACTAAAACACAGTCTGAGTGACAAAAACCAATACTAAAATAAAAGTGGTGTCAAACCCTGTTTTCTTTTAGGGCTGAAAGACATTCACAACATCTTTGTTGACTCTTCCAAGTGGCACTTTGTCCAATAAAGGTACTTTGCGGTTTTTAGACTTACAGAAACGGCTATCGTGAGAAACTATTAACACAAGTTTAACAACCCGGCATAAGTGTTGTTCCACTGCCTGTAGAAAAGGTCACGTTACAGTATTCACCTTCAAATAATCAAACCAAAAAAATAGGAAAAAGAGGCGGTAAGGGCCGTGGACGAGGTGGTAGTGACAGTGGTGGTCGCCCAAGCAGTGTGACCGAGCCAATGAAAAAGGTTCCTGCTTTATCTACCTCTTCCTTCCTATCCCAATTTTCTTGTCCATGTGGGAAACCAATCTTGCGCCCTGAACAGTGCGAACAGGTAACGAGTTGGCTAGCAGAAAATACCTCCAGTTACTTGTCGAGTAGCAAATCCCAAGGGTCCACACAGACAGACTTCAGTAGCCCAGAGGCTGGCCCATCGAATCCTCAGCCTGGTCCCCCTTCCTCACAACATCAGTATTCTAAGCAAACATATGACCCTAAAGCATGTTACTCCGAGCAACTGTTTACGGGACCCTTTGACCTTTCTTGCCTCTCACCGCGCAACACCACCAATGCAGGTGAGGCCGTGGTGTGCAATGATGCACACATCTTTGAGCACTGAAGGCCAGAAGAAAGCCATGTTGTTGGCCGTGACATGTTGGGCAATCAGGTGGAAGTGTTGGACGATGATGAGACACAGTTGCCCTCAAGTCAGCCTGAAACCTCCATTACCGAAGATCTTGACCTTCAGGAATTTGAAGACGACCTGGCCGATGATGAGGTGACTGAGCCAACATGGATGGGTGGCATGGATTGCGAGAGCAGCAGTGCAGAGGAGCATGTGCCCATAGTCCGCAAAAAGGCTGTAAGACATGGGGTTTCGAGCACTGCAAGAAGTCAATCAACTGTGCACATAACACCACCACCTGTGGCATCTCAGAGTCCAAGGGTCCGTGGTGCGATTGTGTGGGAGTTTTTTTCCAAGAGTCCTTCGGACCAAACGGTTGCCATTTGTCAAATCTGTCAGACCAAGCTTAGCAGAGGCAGAAATACTTCCAGCTTGGGCACCTCCAGCATGAGAAACCATATGTTAGCCAAGCACACCACTAGGTGGTTGACAACTCTAGGTGAAAAATACGATTTCCAGACTCAAAACTCTGCCACTTCCCCTGGGCTGCCTGCTTCCCAAACTCCTGTTCAAGAAGGTGGCGCTGATGCCTCCTTCTCCCAACCTGATGTTGGCAAAACTCAATCATCAACGACCACATCCGCTTCGGTGTCCCAGCATTCTGTTCAGTTGTCCATACCACAGACCTTCGAAAAGAAGCGAAAATACCCATTACGCACCCAAGTGCAGAAACCATAACTGCACACATTGCATGATTGATAGTCCTTGAGATGTTCCCGTATCGGCTTGTGGGAACAGAGGCTTTCCACGACCTTTTGGCGGTGTTAGAACATCGGTACTCTGTGCCTAGCCGCCACTATTTTTCTCGTTGTGCAGTCCCCGCGCTCCACAATCACGTGTCCGTAAACATCAAACGGGCTCTCACCAACGCCATAACAGGGAAGGTCAACTTAACCACAGACACATAGACAAGCGGAAGTGGACAGGGATGCTACATCTCACTGACGGCACACTGGGTGAACCTGGTGGCGGCTGGTACAGAGTCTGAGCCGGCAATATCCCATATACTTCCCACACCCAGAATAGCGGGGCCCACTTCAATCACAGTTTAAGTAGCCTCCTACACAGCAACAACTCCATCCTCCTCCTACTCTTCATCTGGCTCCTGTGCATCCTCCTCAACATTCGCCGGTGTCCAACCGTCAACATCATTCCCCAGCTGGGATCTCTGCAGCACTGTCTCGGCTAAGCGATAACACGCTCTACTGAAGCTTATCTGTATCGGTGACAAATTTCACACGGCACCTAAGCTTTTGAAAGCAATAACTGAGCAGACAGATGAGTGGCTTGCGCTGTTGGACCTCCGTCCAGGGATGGTAGTGTGCGATAATGGTCGTAATCTGGTGGTGGCTTGAAAGCTTGTACACGTTCCTGGTATGGCCCTTGTTGTAAATTTAGTAGTTCAGCACTTTCTGAAGATATACCCTGGGATACCAGACCTACTTACCAAGGTACGATGTATTAGCGCCCATTTCTGCAAGCCATCTCCCTCTTTTGCTGGCCTGGCAGGGCTGCAGCAGCACTTACACTTGCCTCATCACAGACTAATATGTGACCTCCCTAAGAGATGGAATTCAACCTATCATATGTAATCCAGGATCCATGAGCAGCAGAGGGCAGTATCCTAATTCCAGCTGGAACATGCCCGTCAGACACAGCTGCCAGACATAAGTACTGCCGAGTGGGTGTGAATTGCAGACATTTGTCAGGTCTTGGAGAATTTTGATTACTGTACAAACATTGTGAGCAGTGATGATGCTGTTATCAGCATTACCATTCCCCTGATTTGTTTATTGAAACGCTCTCTGGATGGTCTGACTGACCAAAGTGTTCATGCACCCGAGTTGTCTGTGGATCCAGGCTTCACAATGGTAGCTAGTAATCCACACAACCTCGGCCAACAAGCTCAGGCCACCCTTGCTCAGCATCATGAGGATGAGGAGGATGATTAAGAACAGGAATGCTTTGAAGTTGGTAACCAAGGGATTGACAACCCAAGCTTCAGGGCTGCTGTCCAGCATGGATGGCCTGAGGAGGAGCAGGAGGAGAGAGAGACTGAGGAGGAGAGGAGTTATACGGAGACAGAATGTATTCTTAGCAGTGACACACAAAGGTTTCCAGTTCGGAGTCTGGGACTCATGGCACAGTTCATGTCACACTGCCTTTCTCATGACTGTCGGCTAGTCCACATTTTGGCAGATAACAAATACTGGCTATGTACCTTCCTTGACCCATGCTACAAAGACAAATTTGCTTCGCTACTTGTGGAGGCAAATAAGGATTGTACTATGGAAACATTCAAGAGGGCTATAGTGGAGCAGTTGATGAAACGATTACCCTCAGATCATGCTGGCGTCAGAGGTAGCATGTCATCTCACGCAACAGGATTACAAGAGAGGGCTATGCATAGTAGGAGCAACACAGGCGAGGGACTAATGTACCAAAACTGGTCCATTTTCCACAAGCCGTCAACTGCGAATCAGATACCGGTTGGGGGAACGATGACAAGGAGGGAACAGTTAAGTAAGATGGTGAGGGAGTATGTAGGTGACCGTATCAGCGTGCTTTCCGAGTCTACTGTTCCCTTTAACTATTGGGTTTCCAAGCACAACACCTTGCCAGACCTCGCCTTATACGCTTTGGAAGTATTAGCTTGCCCTGCTGCGAGTGTGTTGTCTGAGCGTGTTTTCAGCTCAGCGGGGTCAATAATAACAGATAGTCGCACACAACTATCCATCCACAGAAGTGCAGACAGTTTGACCATGATCAAAATGAACCATAGATGGATTGCCCCAGAGTATCTCAGGCTGCCTGTTAACAAAACCCAATAATAAGTGTAGCCCCAAAATTTGGATTTCTTAAGTTCAAATAAGTTCCATTGTTTCTCATTCAAGACTATTTTGTCTTCTATCATCTAATGACACCGCATGACTAATGTAAGTTGATATGCTGCTGCCATGTAATTGTTTGGCCCAATCACCCAATCGCCTTTGTACAATACGCACTGGCACAAGCACTGTCGAGGCTACAATGTCTAGAACAATTGGTCAGGCAGTCTCTATTTGTGTTCTTTATTGATGCTGTGCTCCACGGTGTGTTACACATGGCCCCTTGTGGAGTCAGATTTTTTTTTTTTTTAGATTTTTGGCATGTCATGCCCTGTTGCAAATCCTACCAATTTTTTTTTAAAAAAAAAAAAAGCTGTTGGGAGTACCTGCTGATGTTTTGCTACATGGTGTTTCAACCATTATCCTCTGGAGAAACTGAATGTATTAAACTCCTTGGCATGTTATGCCCTGTTGCTTATCCTACCAATTTTTTTTAAAAAACCTGTTGGGAGTACCTTCTGATGCTGTGCTACATGGTCTTTGAACCATTCCCCCCTGGGGAAATGGAATTTTTTGAAATCCTTGGTGTTAGCTAGTGGAATAAAGCCTGAGTTCCAGAGTGAAACAACTGCCACTTCCACGGTGCTGCATGATTCACAAACTGCGGTCTAGGAAGCAGGCGATGACACCTCCTGCTCCCAACCTGCTTTTGGTCAGATGCAATCATCATCAACGATATCAGCTTCGATGTCCCAGTGTGGCGTTCATTTGTCCATAAAACATACATTACTGAATCATTTGAATAGAATTTGAATAGAGGGCCACTGGGGCCGGTAGTTTTGGTGGAGGAGGAGGAGGAGGAAGATGGTAAGGCCAACATCCAAATGGCCACATTGGCAATAGCACTGTAAAGTGTTATGGAGTATGGATTCCAACTTTCACACTAATGATATAGGGGACGCAGAAAACTACAAATGACTACCATCCCTCCCCAATGTAAGTTACAGGGCCCACCTGAGAGCCCTAAGAAGTCTGAGATTTGAGGACAGACAGTGGCCCTTCCTACATTTGAGTAGAGGGCCACTGGTGCCGGTGGTGCTGGTGGAGGAGGAGGAAGAGGGCAAGGTGAACATCCCAACGGGCACATTGGAGCTGACCTTTAAAGTGCTGTCAAATATTTCCCAAAAAAAGAGGTGCGAGACAGACACCAATATAATGTACAGTGCCTACAAGTAGTATTCAACCCCCTGCAGATTTAGCAGGTTTGATAAGATGCAAATAAGTTAGAGCCTGCAAACTTCAAACAAGAGCAGGATTTATTAACAGATGCATAAATCTTACAAACCAACAAGTTATGTTGCTCAGTTAAATTTTAATAAATTTTCAACATAAAAGTGTGGGTCAATTATTATTCAACCCCTAGGTTTAATATTTTGTGGAATAACCCTTGTTTGCAATTACAGCTAATAATCGTCTTTTATAAGACCTGATCAGGCCGGCACAGGTCTCTGGAGTTATCTTGGCCCACTCCTCCATGCAGATCTTCTCCAAGTTATCTAGGTTCTTTGGGTGTCTCATGTGGACTTTAATCTTGAGCTCCTTCCACAAGTTTTCAATTGGGTTAAGGTCAGGAGACTGACTAGGCCACTGCAACACCTTAATTTTTTCCCTCTTGAACCAGGCCTTGGTTTTCTTGGCTGTGTGCTTTGGGTCATTGTCTTGTTGGAAGATGAAATGACGACCCATCTTAAGATCCTTGATGGAGGAGCGGAGGTTCTTGGCCAAAATCTCCAGGTAGGCCGTGCTATCCATCTTCCCATGGATGCGGACCAGATGGCCAGGCCCCTTGGCTGAGGAACAGCCCCACAGCATGATGCTGCCACCACCATGCTTGACTGTAGGGATGGTATTCTTGGGGTCGTATGCAGTGCCATCCAGTCTCCAAACGTCATGTGTGTGGTTGGCACCAAAGATCTCGATCTTGGTCTCATCAGACCAGAGAACCTTGAACCAGTCTGTCTAAGAGTCCTCCAAGTGATCATGAGCAAACTGTAGACGAGCCTTGACATGACGCTTTGAAAGTAAAGGTACCTTACGGGCTCGTCTGGAACGGAGACCATTGCGGTGGAGTACGTTACTTATGGTATTGACTGAAACCAATGTCCCCACTGCCATGAGATCTTCCCGGAGCTCCTTCCTTGTTGTCCTTGGGTTAGCCTTGACTCTTCGGACAAGCCTGGCCTCGGCACGGGTGGAAACTTTCAAAGGCTGTCCAGGCCGTGGAAGGCTAACAGTAGTTCCATAAGCCTTCCACTTCCGGATGATGCTCCAAACAGTGGAGACAGGTAGGCCCAACTCCTTGGAAAGGGTTTTGTACCCCTTGCCACCCTTGTGACCCTCCACGATCTTGTCTCTGATGGCCTTGGAATGCTCCTTTGTCTTTCCCATGTTGACCAAGTATGAGTGCTGTTCACAAGTTTGGGGAGGGTCTTAATTAGTCAGAGAAGGCTGGAAAAAGAGATAATTAATCCAAACATGTGAAGCTCATTGTTCTTTGTGCCTGAAATACTTCTTTAATACTTTAGGGGAACTCTGGTGGATTGAGGGGTTAAATAATAAATGATCCTCTGAATAAACTTTTCACCATTTAAAAAAAAAAAAAAAAAAAAAAAGAAATAACATTCTTTTTTGCTGCATTTCACACTTCCAGGCTGATCTACAGTCCAAATGTCACAATGCCAAGTTATTCCGAATGTGTAAAGCTGCTAAATCTGCAGGGGGCTGAATACTACTTGTGGGCACTGTATAAGTTACAGCCCTTTCTAATCGAAAAAGAAGGAAAAGTGTAAAAAACGAAACGTGTGAACATATGCTAAAGTGTTTTGTTTGGGAGGTCGGGGCTTGATTTGACATTTTAATACAGTTATTAGGCACTACAAACTGTTTCTTAGCAATTTCCCCTCTTTTACTTTGGTTTGAGAGCTGTTCTGGAGACTACGTAAACGCCGCGTGCTGCTCTGACCACGTTATTCAGAGACACCAGAAATGCAGTGAGTCCCCTTTTACAGGCTGTGCTTATACTGTGCAGCCTTTCCCCATCCATTTCAGCCTTTTCCTCAGTCACCACAGGTCACCACAGGTCACCACAGCTCACCACAGCTCACCACAGGTCATCACAGGTCACCACAGCTCACCACAGCTCACCACAGCTCACCACAGGTTACCACAGCTCACCACAGCTCACCACAGGTCATCACAGGTCACCACAGCTCACCACAGGTCACCACAGCTCACCACAGCTCACCACAGGTCACCACAGGTCACCACAGGTCACCACAGCTCACCACAGCTCACCACAGGTCACCACAGCTCACCACAGCTCACCACAGGTCACCACAGCTCACCACAGCTCACCACAGCTCACCACAGGTCATCACAGGTCACCACAGGTTACCACAGCTCACCACAGCTCACCACAGGTCATCACAGGTCACCACAGCTCACCACAGGTCACCACAGCTCACCACAGCTCACCACAGGTCACCACAGGTCACCACAGGTCACCACAGCTCACCACAGGTCACCACAGCTCACCACAGCTCACCACAGGTCACCACAGCTCACCACAGCTCACCACAGGTCACCACAGCTCACCACAGCTCACCACAGCTCACCACAGGTCCGACGTAATATTATTCAGGTTTCCCATAGACTTACATTGGGGGTTGAATATTCGCGAATACTCGAATAGCGGCAAAGTATTCACCAGATATCCGTCGAAGTGAATAATAGGGTATTCCATCATCCCTAATTATAACTATCCTGAACTACAATATGTCAAGAAAAAACAGTGTCAGAATCACCGGGATCCACTGAAGCTCCAGAGTTATAACCTGTGAAATTGACACTGGTCAGAATTGTATAAACTGGCCTGGACATTCAGCATAAAATGGTCTTCGTCCTTAAGGGGTTAATGACCTTCATCAATGGTCCATTTATAAACAAATACATGTGCCCCCCCCCCCACCTTCTTTTACTCCCGGATTCTGGGAACGTAGTGGTTGTAGCCGTTGCCCAGTGGCTGGATATGACATAGAATGCCGGACATTTAAATAGCCGCAAAATTCATTACTCATCAGCGCCCGTATTTCCTACAGCGATATACTCACGTATAAAGGGATTTTTGGGATTTTAAGACACACTTTTCCTCCCAAAAATTTGGGAGGAAAATGAAGAATGCGTCTTAAAATCCAATATGTGGAGCAGGGCGGTGTGGCGGGTGAGATGCTCTGTCGGCGGTGCGGGGCTGTGCTGGCTGCTGCGGTGAGATGCTCTGTCGGCGCTGTGGGGCTGTGCTGGCTGCGGTGGGCACTGTGTGGAGAAGGGCAGTGCGGTGGGTGAGATGATCCATCGGACATGTGGGGCTGTGTTGGCTGCAGTGGGCGCTGTGTGGAGCAGGGCAGTGCTGCGGGTGAGATGCTCCGTCGGACATGCGGGGCTGTGCTGGCTGCAGTGGGCACTGTGTGGAGCAGGGCAGTGCGGTGGGTGAGATGATCCATCGGACATGCGGGGCTCTGCTGGCTGCAGTGGGCACTGTGTGGAGCAGGGCAGTGCTGCGGGTGAGATGCTCTGTCGGACATGCGGGGCTGTGCTGGCTGCAGTGGGCGCTGTGTGGAGCAGGGCAGTGCTGCGGGTGAGATGCTCCGTCGGACATGCGGGGTTCTGCTGGCTGCAGTGGGCGCTGTGTGGAGCAGGGCAGTGCTACGGGTGAGATGCTCCGTCGGACATGCGGGGCTGTGCTGGCTGCAGTGGGCGCTGTGTGGAGCAGGGCAGTGCTGCGGGTGAGATGCTCCGTCGGACATGCGGGGCTGTGCTGGCTGCAGTGGGCGCCGTGTGGAGCAGGGCAGTGCTGCGGGTGAAATGCTCCGTCGGACATGCGGGGCTGTGCTGGCTGCAGTGGGCGCCGTGTGGAGCAGGGCAGTGCTGCGGGTGAGATGCTCCGTCGGACATGCGGGGCTGTGCTGACTGCAGTGGGCACTGTGTGGAGCAGGGCAGTGCTGCGGGTGAGATGCTCCGTCGGACATGCGGGGCTGTGCTGACTGCAGTGGGCGCTGTGTGGAGCAGGGCAGTGCTGCGGGTGAGATGCTCCGTCGGACATGTGGGGCTGTGCTGACTGCAGTGGGCGCCGTGTGGAGCAGGGCAGTGCTGCGGGTGAGATGATCCATCGGACATGCGGGGCTGTGCTGGCTGCAGTGGGCGCTGTGTGGAGCAGGGCAGTGTTGCGGGTGAGATGCTCTGTCGGACATGTGGGGCTGTGCTGGCTGCAGTGGGCGCTGTGTGGAGCAGGGCAGTGTTGCGGGTGAGATGCTCAGTCGGACATGTGGGGCTATGCTGGCTGCAGTGGGCGCTGTGTGGAGCAGGGCAGTGAGGTGGGTGAGATGCTCCGTCGGACATGCGGGGCTGTGCTGGCTGCAGTGGGCGCTGTGTGGAGCAGTGCAGTGCAGCGGGTGAGATGCTCTGTCGGCGGTGCGATCTTCAAATAATGGCACCAAGATTGACGCGTTCGCCGATGGAACTCTCGGATTGTCATTGAGCCGAGCGCTCAATTTGCACAGCCGCCGATTGCGGGCAGCATTGTTTGAAGATTGTACCGCTGACAGAGCATCTGGGACACCCGCCGCACTGCCCTGCTCCACACAGCCCTGTTCCACACAGCCCTGCAGTGCAGACAGAGCATCTCACCTCTGCACCGCCCTGCTCCACACAGCAGCCAGCACAGCCGGGCACACAGCAGCCGGCCACACAGCAGCCGGCCACACAGCAGCCAGCACAGCCGGCCACACAGCAGCCAACATTGCCCTACTGCAGCACCCCCCCTGCCTCCTGTGACCCCTGCCAGACCCACTACTGCTGTCGCCCCCTATGGCAACACACCAACGGAGTGTAAGACGGACTCCATTTTTTTTTACCTTTTTTATCTCTAAATTTGGGCTGCGTCTTATAATCTGGTGTGTCTTCTAAAACGAAAAATACGATATATCATGCGCTGCTTACTGCTAAAAGCCACCACTGAACACTGATTCCGGTAAGAACACATTTAACAAATGCATCCTTCTATTTTAGGCGTTAGATGTTGTGTATTTGTCGCGGGCGGAGGAGGGGACGCTGCGCTCTCCCACTGCTCGGGTCTGGCTGCTGCTGCTACTGCTCGGTGGTGGCTCGAGCGGTGGGCCGGATCCCGGGGACTTGAGCGGCGTTCCTCGCCCGTAAGTGAAAAGGGGAATGGTTTTGGGGATTTATTGTCCGTGACGCCACCCACGGTTGTGGTGAAGTTGTGACACCACCGCTGCTCTGAACGGGGATCCCCGGAGCGATGACAGGGAGCAGCTAGGATGTTGTTTTCTCCCCTCCGTGGGTAGGGGGTTGGTTGTCCCGGGGCCCGGTGAGGGGTAGGGATGGATGGCAGGCGGGTTACGGGGCCTGGTGAGGTGCAGGGTCGCGGGGGCAGCGCTGTGCCGCACGGCACGGTGGTACTCACTCAGCCAATGATGTACACAAAGTCTCCGGTAAAACAAACGGCTGGATGGATGGGTCCCACAGACGGCTGCGGTGTTTTCCTCCCGGCAGGTTGATGGTGACTGCTTTTCCCTGCACCTATGTAGAATGTATGCTTCCAATGGGTTCCCACTGGTAACCCGCTCCCCAGCTTGGAGGTTGCTGAAGGAGCCCATTTTGCCTGCAGGCTCTGGCCCTGGGAACTGTAGCCTTGGCGGTGACTGTGTTTCCCTCTCTCAGTTGGACGGTTGCCTTCTATCGGGACTTGGTTGCTGGGAAACCCCGGAGGTTCCCTTCGCTAACGGATTTGACAATTTCAACGGCGACTCCTAGCCTTGTCGGGGTCCGTAAGCCCTGCCGGATGGTGCTGGCTTCTCTTTGCATACCGGTCCGGTACCGCCGGGCCACCGCCCGTCCACGGTCCTTACGGCTAGCTCCAATAGGCCTCTCCTGCAGACGGTCACCACCGTCTGCCAACCTTGCTGTACCGTCCGGGCCACACACCCGGACCAACTTCAGATCGCTCTACTACCACTTCACTTCTCTGCAACTAATCTGAAACCCAACTTCTCTGTTTTTCCCGCCCATAGGACTGTGAACTCTTCAGTGGGCGGAACCAACCGCCTGGCCCACCCCCTGGTGTGGACATCAGCCCCTGGTGGGAGGCAACAAGGATTTTTGTTTGACTTTGGTGTGCCTGACTGGGGGTGTGGGGTGTGTTGGTGTAGTGCTTGTGACGTCCTGGCTTGTCCAGGGGGCCACATTCCGCCTTAGTAAAATGCAGACCGTCCGCGGGCTGCCCGTCGATCACCGGTTTTATTTTCACAGCTGGAAAAGACAATAAAACGGTAAAACACATATATACATTTGCAATCTTCCCACATCGGGAGGTACATACTTAAAGGTTACTAACGGTGTTGGCTTCCGCTCTCTCCCACCCAAGCAACCTGGCCCTGATGCTGCCCCTAAGCAAATGGGCAGCACCCCTTGACCCCAGTCCAGCACAAGTTGCCCGAGCGGGTTCTGTCCTTTTCAGGGGACCCACGTCCATGGGGAACCCCTGAAACCCCCAGAGGATCGCCACCGGTTGCGGTAGTGGCGGGCCTGGGCCATCTCTTTCCTCCAGGCCCATCCTCCAAATCAGCCTCTCCGGAGGCGGTAACGGTAAATGCCATAAACATATTTATTTACAAACCACAAGTTCGTTGTTGCCCTGCCAGTTCTCGGGCTTGTCCGTAGCAGTTTCTACGCATTGGTCTCAAACAGTCCCCACGGGGACAACAGTTGCCGGCAACGACCGGTGCAAATCAAGGTTTGTAAATCTGGTGACATCTTCGGTTTATTCTTATCATTCATCAACTTTCAAAACGGTACTTTCAACACACAATACTGGTGGTCCCAACGGGGACAACTTGCAACGGGACTCCGCTGCCCTTTCTCCGACTCTTCTGCTGAGGCGGCCTCATCCTCTGCCACCAACATATCGAACATGCAGTGGCAGGCCTGCTGTGAGAGGGGTGCCCGGTATCCGTTCCCACCGGTGCGCGGAGTGTAATAAACCACCGACTCCCCCTCGTAATGGAGACGCTCACTCGCCTCCTCGAGCTCAGGGGTGGGCTCGGCGCCGGGGCCAGAGTCGTTATCCTTCATCCCTGCGCCAGGCGGGTTGCCGCCAGCTGCCGCAGTCTCCAGGCCCCCGACATCCAGCACATCAGATTCAGCTGTAGTAACACGGGGCAGCAGATCGGGTTGGTCAACACTGAGGTGCCTCATAAGTAACGGCAGGGACGATGCGAGGGCCGAGATGGGACCGGGCCCCCCAGCCGCAGTGGCCGGTCCTGGTAGGACATGGGGACGTGGGTTACCCATCGGCTCCGTCACATCTGCTCCCATCCCATACATTGGGGCAGTTGCAACCAGCGTTTCCACCTCATTGGTCCACTGCTCCATCATGAGGTATATCTGATGTTGCTGGCGTCGGTTGAACTCGACTACTCTGGCCTTCATCCACGCCACGGTCCCGGGCTCGGGCACAGCGCCTGGTGCCATCCTGACCGGGGCCTCTGATGCATCTTCATGAAGGGGCCGCGGTCTCGGCGGTTCCCACAGGAGTGATTCAAGGCGGCCCTGCGCGTCTGCAGCCAGTCGGTCCGCCGGGGCGGATTGGCAGGGTATCGCTACCGGTTGGACGGGTAGCGGGCCTAGTGGCGGGGCGGCAGCAGCTAACACGGGTAGCGGGGGAGGAGGCAGGGTGAGCGGGTGCAGGCCGGGCCCCTCAGCCGCAGTGGCCGATCCTTCGGGAATACTGTGGCGTGGGTCTCTTACCCGCTCCTCCAAATCCTCCTCCACCTCGCATCTCCGCATCGCAGCCACCACGTCCGCCATGTCGGTCTCCCACTCCTCCAGGAGGAGCTGCACGTGGGCCTGCAGACGGTCACTCAGCGGGGCGGTCCGGTCCCTCAATCACGCTGCCGTGCCGGGCGCGGGGGCTTCATCGTTGGGAGTTGGACTGTGCATCTCGGCAATGAGGTTTTCCAGGAACCCAGTATCGCTGCAGAGTCCTGGCGTCCCTGCTTTTATAGCCGCGGTCTACATGCGGCCAGACGCCATCAGTCCCCCTTAGTCTTTTTCCGGCTCCTCCTCTACAGGGGCGGGGTTTCAGCTTTCGCGCCTCCACTGCTCGAGGAGACGCTCGAGCGGGGATTTTTCGCGCCCAAGATGGCGGCTTCTCAAATTTTTCGGCTGGACACCTCCGGCAGTCACAAGGCACACCTCTACTAGACGGCTGAGCGGTAAGATCCTGTTCGTGATGCCAAGTTGTTGCGGGCGGAGGAGGGGACGCTGCGCTCTCCCACTGCTCGGGTCCGGCTGCTGCTGCTATTGCTCGGTGGTGGCTCGAGCAGTGGGCCGGATCCCGGGGACTCGAGCGGCGTTCCTCGCCCGTGAGTGAAAAGGGGAATGGTTTTGGGGATTTATTGTCCGTGACACCAACCACGGTTGTGGTGAAGTTGTGACACCACCGCTGCTCTGAACGGGGATCCCGGGAGCGGTGACAGGGAGCAGCTTGGATGTTGTTTTCTCCCCTCCGTGGGTAGGGGGGTTGGTTGTCCCGGGGCCCGGTGAGGGGTAGGGATGGATGGCAGGCAGGCTACGGGGCCTGGTGAGGTGCAGGGTCGCGGGGGCAACGCTGTGCCGCACGGCACGGTGGTACTCACTCAGCCAATGATGTACACAAAGTCTCTGGTAAAACAAACGGCTGGATGGATGGGTCCCACAGACGGCTGCGGTGTTTTCCTCCCGGCAGTTTGATGGTGACTGCCTTTCCCTGCACCTATGTAGAATGTACGGTTCCAATGGGTTCCCACCGGTAACCCGCTCCCCAGCTTGAAGGTTGCTGAAGGAGCCCATTTTGCCCACAGGCTCTGGCCCTGGGAACTGTAGCCTTGGCGGTGACTGTGTTTTCCTCTCCTGCCGGATGGTGCTGGCTTCTCTTTGCGTACATGTCCAGTACCGCCGGGCCACCGCCCGTCCACGGTCCTTACGGCTAGCTCCAATAGGCCTCTCCTGCAGACGGTCACCACCGTCTGCCAACCTTGCTGTACCGTCCGGGCCACACACCCAACTTCAGATCGCTCTACTACCACTTCACTTCTCTGCAACTAATCTGAAACCCAACTTCTCTGTTTTTCCCGTCTCCAGGACTGTGAACTCTTCGGTGGGCGGGACCAACCGCCTGGCCCACCCCCTGGTGTGGACATCAGCCCCTGGAGGGAGGCAACAAGGATTTTTGTTTGACTTTGGTGTGCCTGACCGGGGGTGTGGGGTGTGTTGGTGTAGTGCTTGTGACGTCCTGGCTTGTCCAGGGCGCCACATATTCATCCTGAATGCAGTAACACTCTTTATGGAGCAGTGTCCCCGCTGTTTACTGATGTGACAGGGGCTCATGCTGTTTACCCCAAGGGGTATAAGATCAGGGCTGGTCAGGATCAGGGCAAGGAAGACGGCCCAGATAACCTCACCATCGGAGGTAACTCTGAGATTAGGGATCCCTAGCCTAAGGGCCAGTCTAGGAGCCCCTGTCCCCTGCTCTCCACACTCACCATGACAACTTTATTACAAGGGGACATCCTTACCTTGGACTTCTGGATAATTACTGATTATAATCAGGCAGAAATTCAAGGTTCTACTGGTTGTCTCATTGCCAGCTCCCAGGACGGCCATGATGGTCAATATAAGGCTGGTCTCATTGAAATTACTCTCTGACCTGTTTTCCTCCTGTTAAAGAGATATAAGATGTCAGGATTAAATCAGTCACTGGTTAGGTACAATGTCGTCATCGAGAGAAATCTGAGGCTCCATAGATGATCCTTGTAAAAATGTAATCTTTAGTCCAAATAAAAAAAAATCACTATAACGATGAGCCAAAAGAAAGGCAACGTTTCAACCATATGGCTGTCACGAGGGTACCACATCGGAGTGTTCTCCCCTCTATTTCTGCTGTCTGGAGGGCACTTGCACATGTTAATACTGCTGGCAGTGCAGATTCTCTTAGGTCTGGTGCTGCAAGGGTTAAGTAGTACTTCTGATTTCCTAAATCAGGATGAAAAGCTGGACCTCAGCTGTTCTGAGTTCCCTATTCACCTCTATTACAAAGTCTCACCTCTCAGCTCAGGGAGTTGCCAGTGATAGGTTTGTTTAGCTAGCCTCAGTATTGAACCTGTGAGCTAAGGACCTTAAAGTTGTTTTGGGAGCATAGCCGGAGATTCATGTGTAGAAGTTGTGTGATGTTTTCCCTTCCTTTATGCCCATTTCAGTTTGCCTCACTTGCCCGTTCCCTTTACTCCTTCCTGTAATTTGGAGTGCCTTGTACGATTGCTTTTTCTTTTACCCTTGTCTGTCTCATCCTCTCTTTGTCTTTACCTAAAGTGGGTCTAGCTTTCCAGCTGCCATGCACACTAGACAGGACTGTGTCCAGGGAAAGACAAGGATTGGAACGTGATCACCTCACTGGGTGAAATAACCTATCTAGGGATGTCAGGGAGCTCAGGGCCGCGTAGGGTAAGTGTGAGGGGTTGCCCCCTACCTATCTTTTCCTAGTGGCAGGGCATCACTTTCACTGTCTCACCTTGCAACAATCTTGGTGGAGCGTGACAACCAGGAGCACAAGAGTCCAGACAGGATGGCAGGTAAAGAAGCGATGCGAAGCACTAAGGCCCAAACAGTTTGGCCAATAAATAAACAACGGGAAGGACCAGTCCAGGGCCCAGACAGTATGGCTAGTGAAGAAGCAATGGGAAGGACCAGTCCAGGGGCCAGATAGTATGGTCAGTGAGGAAGCAATGCGAAGGACCAGTCCAGGGGCCAGATAGTATGGCCAGTAAAGAAGCCAAGGGAAGCACTAGTGCTGCGACAATATAGCCAGTGAAGAAACAATAGTAAGTATCAATCCAGTTAACAGACAGTATGGCAAGTAAAGAAGCAATGGGAATCACCAGTTCAGAGCCCAGACAATGTGGTTAGAGAAGAAGCAATGTGAAGCACCATTCCAGAGACCAGACATTATGGTTAGAGAAGAAGCAATGTGAAGCACCATTCCAGAGACCAGATATTATGGTTAGAGAGGAAGCAATGTGAAGCACCATTCCAGAGACCAGACATTATGGTTAGAGAAGAAGCAATGTGAAGCACCATTCCAGAGACCAGACATTATGGTTAGAGAAGAAGCAATGTGAAGCACCATTCCAGAGACCAGATATTATGGTTAGAGAGGAAGCAATGTGAAGCACCATTCCGGAGACCAGATATTATGGTTAGAGAAGAAGCAATGTGAAGCACCATTCCGGAGACCAGATATTATGGTTAGAGAGGAAGCAATGTGAAGCACCATTCCAGAGACCAGATATTATGGTTAGAGAAGAAGCAATGTGAAGCACCATTCCGGAGACCAGATATTATAGTTAGAGAAGAAGGAATGAGCAGTGCCAGTCCAGGAACCAATCAGTATAGTTAGTGATGAAGCAATGGCAAGTACCAGTCCAGAGCCCAGACAGTATGGCCAGTGAGGAAGCAATGGGAAGCACCAATACAGGGCCAAGACATACGGCTCATGAAGAAGCAATGGAAAACACCAGTTCAGGGCTCAGCCAGTATGGCCAGTGATGAAGCAATAAAAGGGCCAGTCCAGGGCCCAGACAGTATGGTTAGTGAACAAGTAATAGGAAGCATCAGTCCACTGTCCAGACAGTATGGCAAGTAAAGAAGCAATGGGAAGCACCAGGGCCCAGACAGAATGACCAGTAAGGAAGCAATGGGAAGGACCAGTTGAGGGCCCAGACAGTATGGCCAGGAAAGAAGTTATGTTGGTAGAGATGAGCAAACTTGTTAAAGAAAGGTTCGCCATTCTCAAATTTGGCACAAGCCTTGGCTTGTTCAGGTCAGGATTGGATTCATAAACACTTTTCTTAAAAATCGGCAAAGTTTTGCTTTGTTGGGTAACTTTTCGTGTTTACACTATTGCAGAACCATCAACTTCCGGCCCCATCACAGCCATGTCAAGTATTTACCTGGCTGTGATTGGCCAGGGAAAACACTCTAAAAAAAAAAAAGGAAGCAAAATGTTTAAAGCAGGACATACTAGTCTCCGCGTGGCTGTAACACTACTTACAGGTCCGCTCATTAACCCTGTTATTGGTTGCAGTCAGACCGTGCCCCCACCCTGTGTGACAGCGTTTGTGATTTATTGGAATCAGCCATGCTATCTGCGTACCTCTAGTGTAAAAATAAATAAATAAATTACCATAGGGTCCCTGTTACGGGGGGCTGTCTGATAATAACTTAAAGGAGTATCAGACAGTCAGGGTCCACCGTGCAAAGACTCTGCTGCAGACTATGGCAGAGTGCAATACCTCTGTTAACTCACAGAAGGATATAATAAGTAAGTAAAACAATTCCTCCCTTACTTGGAGGGTGTGTGGAATGATCTCTGTTAATAATCACAGAGACAAAGGCAATGTGTGCGAAATGGCACCTACCTAGGTCCGCTCTTCTAGTGGTGCAAAAGAGACGAACAGCAGCGTAAGCCGCACAAAGCTCCTACCTGCGTTCGCTCCACTAGTGTGCGAGGACACGAACCACTAGATATGGCACCTGCCTAGGTCCGCTCTTCTAGTGGTGCAAAAGAGACGAACAGCAGCGTAAGCCGCACAAAGCTCCTACCTCTGTTCGCTCCCCTAGTGTGCGAGGATACGAACAACTGCCAGACGCAGTATAAGGAACGTTACCCTAGCGGCAACGTCCACCTACGAGTCGAACCACAAGGCCCAGCCAGACCATGTGCCTCAGGCACCTGCCTATGTCCGCTCCCCTAAGAGGTAAGGATACGGACAGCAGCCGAAGCTGTAAGGTATAAGAACGCTACCCTGCCGGTAGCGCTCACCTAGCATAGACAGAGGAATGCCTAGAGGAACGCGCACAGAGCGTCTACTCTTATGCATGAACCAAGAGGACTGAGCGCCATGCGGCGTGTGTCAGGGTCTTATATAGACTCTGTGCCTCATCCAAGATGGAGGACACCAGAGCCAATCCGCTGCCAGAACGACAGGAGTGACGTCATGCTGGCCTATCACCGAGCAAGGCATCACAAGCACATGACCAGCGACCAATCGGCATAGAAGGTGTCAGAGACATGTGACCTCGTGTCAGCGATGATGTCACCCGCACATGTGCAATGGCTCCAAGATAGGACTTAGTCTCCGGCGCTCGCACATGTGCAGTAGCAAGAAATCTGGACTTAGTCTCCAGCGCTCGCACATGTGCAGTAGCAAAAAATCTGGACATAGTCTCCAGTGCTCGCAGCAACCGTAACAGTACCTCCCCCTCAAGGGCCCCCCTCCCGGCGACGCAGGTAATCGGCAACTAAGTCGGGAGCATGGACAGCCTCCTCAGGCTCCCAAGAGCGATGTTCCGGGCCGTAACCCTCCCAATCTATCAAGAAGAACCTGCGCCCTCTAACCATCTTAGAACCAACTATGGCTCGTACCTCATAGCTAGAGCGAGAGGAATCAGAGGCAGGAGAGTGCACTTCACGAGCGTGAGGTAAAATAGCCGGCTTTAGCAGTGAGACATGGAATTTGTCATGAATCCTAAGATGGACGGGTAACTTCAATTGGTAGACTACAGGATTTACCTGTCGAAGAACCTCATAAGGACCCAGGAAGCGAGGAGCAAATTTGACAGAGCTCACTCTAAGTCTCACGTGTTTTGCAGAGAGCCACACAAAGTCCCCTGGAGAAAAGACAGGAGCCGGGCGACGAAACCGATCGGACACCGTCTTCATACGGTCCTTAGCTGCTTGGATTGACTCTTGAGTCCGATCCCAAACCTCTCTGGCATTAGTTGCCCAGTCGGCCACAAGAGGAGAAGGTGCAGCAGCAGGAAACGGTACCGGTACCCTAGGGTGTTGCCCATTATTGAGTACGAACGGTGTCTGCCCAGTGGCCTCAGCCAGTAAATTGTTAAGGGCAAATTCTGCCTAGGGTAGGAGGGAGCACCAGTTATCGTGGTTCTCAGCAACAAAGTGTCGAAGGTATATAATCATAGATTGATTGGTACGTTCAACCAAACCATTGGTCTCCGGATGGTATGCCGAAGAGAGATTCAACTCAATTTGCAGAAGGCTACAAAGATCTCGCCAGAAACGGGAAGTAAATTGCGGGCCTCTATCACAAATGATACGATCTGGCATCCCGTGAAGCCTAAAGACATGCTTGAGGAATAGTTTGGCTAGTACCCTGGAAGATGGGATTCTCGATAACGGTACGAGATGAACCATCCGGGAGAAATGGTCCGTAATGACCCACACAAATCTATGTCCCTGTGAACATGGAAGATCACCCACAAAGTCCGTGCCTACCACCTCCCATGGTCTATCTGGCACTGGTAAAGGATGCAAGAGCCCAGCCGGTCTCTGCCGTAATGGACGGTTGCGAGCACACGAGTAGCAGGAACCGACATATCTCTTGACGTGGCTGGCTAAGTGTTGCCACCAATACCACCTCTCCAGTAACTCTCGTGTCCGCCTAATACCAAAATGCCCACCCACCTTTGAGGTGTGGGCCCATGACAGTATATCATTCTATCGATCAGGCGGAACAAAGGTCTTGCCCGGTGGGATTTGGTCTAACGTCACAGGGGAGAGCGTATGAAAAACCCTGGAGGGAAGGATAAGACGAGGTTCGTCAATCTCTTCCTGGGTAGAAAGCATAGAGCGAGACAGGGCGTCTGCCTTGTTATTCTTACTCCCAGACAGATAGTTGATGGAGAAGTGAAAGCGGGAGAAAAACAAGGACCAGCGGGCTTGGCGAGGATTCAGACGCTGAGCGGTTTGTAAGTACGTCAGATTCTTATGGTCTGTATAGACCTGGAAAGGATGTTTCGCTCCTTCCAGCAAGTGACGCCACTCCTCCAAGGCTAATCTCAAGGCGAGCAGTTCCCTATCCCCAATGGTATAGTTTCTCTCTGCCGGTGAAAAGGTTTTCGCAAAGAAGAAACACGGCCTTTTTCTACCTGCACCGTTCTTTTGATACAAGACCGCACCAGCACCCACTGAAGAGGCATCAACCTCTAAGAGGAAGGGCTTACTCTCATCGGGTCTTTGAAGAACGGGTGCAGTTGAAAAGTGTCTTTTTACTGCCTCAAAAGCCTGAGATGTCTCAGTAGACCAGGCTTTGGGATTAGCACCTTTCTTAGTCAAGGCCACCAAAGGGGCCACCAAAGTAGAAAAATGGGGTATGAACTGCCTGTAATAATTTATGAATCCTAAGAAGCGTTGCACCGCCTTCAAGGAATGAGGTTCGGACCATTGCAGGACAGCAGAGAGCTTCGCAGGATCCATAGCCAGGCCCTCTTGTGAGATAATGTAACCCAAAAAAGGCAATGAGGACTGCTCGAATACACATTTCTCGAGTTTAGCAAACAATGAGTGCTCCCTTAAACGGGAAAGGACACGAACGACATCCTGACGATGAGTCTCCAGATCAGGAGAAAAAATCAGGATGTCGTCCAGATACACCACTACTGAGGATAACAGTAAATCCCTGAACACATCGTTTACGAAGTCCTGAAATACTGCGGGTGCATTACATAACCTAAAAGGCATGACGAGGTATTCATAGTGACCGTCTCGGGTGTTAAAAGCGGTCTTCCATTCGTCACCCTTTCGAATTCGTACCAAGTTATACGCACCCCGCAGATCCAACTTCGTAAAAACTTGAGCTCCTCTCAGTCTGTCAAAGAGCTCCGAAATTAAAGGTAATGGGTATTTGTTCTTTATTGTGATTGCGTTGAGACCCCTGTAATCTATGCAGGGACGCAAATCACCCTCTTTCTTCCGAACAAAGAAAAACCCAGCTCCCGCGGGAGAGACAGACTTACGAATGAACCCCTTCTCTAAACTCTCTCTTATATAGGTCGACATGGCCTCCGACTCAGGTATCGACAGGGGGTAAACCCTGCCTTTAGGTGGAACCGAACCTGGGATAAGGTCTATAGCACAGTCATACGGCCTATGGGGTGGAAGAACCTCAGCACCCTGTTTGGAGAACACGTCAGCGAAATCCAGATAGGGTGTAGGTATGGGAGAGAGATCAGTAGATGCAACCGCAATGACCTTAGGTGGTAAGGGAAGACATCGGGACTGACATTTCGAACCCCAACTAATAATGCTGTCAGACTCCCAGTCAATGTGAGGAGCATGAGTCCGAAGCCATGGGAGACCCAGAAGGACGTCGTCTATACCCTCAGGCAAAACAAGAAAAGAAATCTCCTCTATGTGACCCTGAGACAGGGAAAGGCGCAAGGGAACTGTCCTCAATGTAATGGAGTCAGACAACATAGTTCCATTAACAACACGGACAGGAATAGGCGCCTCTAACATGATAGAGGGAATATTGTGTCCCTTTACAAATCCTGAGGACACAAAAGTCCCGTCAGCTCCGGAATCCACAAAAGCCATAATAGGCCATGTACTCTCAGATAACGAGAGCTGACCTGAGATACAACACTTAGACGTCTCAAGTAACCCCCCTCTAATGGTTACTAGGCCAGGGAGTTTCCCTGACGACTAGGACACTTGTTGGCATAGTGCCCAGCCTGACGACATACGTAACATATAGGAGGACCAGACTTGCGTAGTCTGGAGAACGTATGACCTAACTCCATAGGAGTGGGAGATGTTTCAGATGCTGAGGAAGATGGTAGTGGACCCTCAACAACTGGAATAGCCCGATGCTTAGGGCGTGAGGAAGAGACCTCGAGTCTACGTTCCTTATGGCGTACATCGATCCTCGTTGCTACTGTGATCAAGTCCTCCAGAGAAGCAGGGACCTCACGAGTAGCAAGAGCATCCTTGACATAGCCTGCCAACCCTCTCCAGAAGATAGGAATCAACACCTTCTCTGGCCAATCTAGTTCTGCCACCAGAGTTCTAAAAGCAATGGCATAAGAACTAGTGGATAACGAACCCTGAGATAGATCTAATAGTCTCAGGGCCGCATCATGGGTAACCTGCGGACCCATGAATACCGCCTTAAGAGCATCAAGAAAGTCTTGATGTCTCAGAGTAACCACATCAGAGCGCTCCCATAGGGGAGTCGCCCATTCTAAGGCTTTGTCCTGAAGTAAGGAGATGATAAAGCCTACTCTGGACCTCTCCGTAGAGAAGCGAGAAGAGTTGACCTCTAGGTGTATCTGACACTGACTAATGAAACCACGACATGATCTGGCATCGCCAGAATATCTGTTTGGCAGAGCAAGTCGAGGATCATGTGCAGATGTCACCATGGTCTGAGGTTTATCCTCTATACTCTTGAGCCGTGACTCAAGTACTTGTATGTAACGGTGTAACTGCTGATATTCTGCCATAACTGCCAGACCCTTGGCTCAGTCCTAATGTTATGGGGGGCTGTCTGATAATAACTTAAAGGAGTATCAGACAGTCAGGGTCCACCGTGCAAAGACTCTGCTGCAGACTATGGCAGAGTGCAATACCTCTGTTAGCTCACAGAAGGATATAATAAGTGAGTAAAGCAATTCCTCCCTTACTTGGAGGGTGTGTGGAATGATCTCTGTTAATAATCACAGAGACAAAGGCAATGTGTGCGAAATGGCACCTACCTAGGTCCGCTCTTCTAGTGGTGCAAAAGAGACGAACAGCAGCGTAAGCCACACAAAGCTCCTACCTGCGTTCGCTCCACTAGTGTGCGAGGACACGAACCACTAGATATGGCACCTGCCTAGGTCCGCTCTTCTAGTGGTGCAAAAGAGACGAACAGCAGCGTAAGCCGCACAAAGCTCCTACCTGCGTTCGCTCCACTAGTGTGCGAGGACACGAACCACTAGATATGCCACCTGCCTAGGTCCGCTCTTCTAGTGGTGCAAAAGAGACGAACAGCAGCGTAAGCCGCACAAAGCTCCTACCTCTGTTCGCTCCCCTAGTGTGCGAGGATACGAACAACTGCCAGACGCAGTATAAGGAACGTTACCCTAGCGGCAACGTCCACCTACGAGTCGAACCACAAGGCCCAGCCAGACCATGTGCCTCAGGCACCTGCCTATGTCCGCTCCCCTAAGAGGTAAGGATACGGACAGCAGCCGAAGCTGTAAGGTATAAGAACGCTACCCTGCCGGTAGCGCTCACCTAGCATAGACAGAGGAATGCCTAGAGGAACGCGCACAGAGCGTCTACTCTTATGCATGAACCAAGAGGACTGAGCGCCATGCGGCGTGTGTCAGGGTCTTATATAGACTCTGTGCCTCATCCAAGATGGAGGACACCAGAGCCAATCCGCTGCCAGAACGACAGGAGTGACGTCATGCTGGCCTATCACCGAGCAAGGCATCACAAGCACATGACCAGCGACCAATCGGCATAGAAGGTGTCAGAGACATGTGACCTCGTGTCAGCGATGATGTCACCCGCACATGTGCAATGGCTCCAAGATAGGACTTAGTCTCCGGCGCTCGCACATGTGCAGTAGCAAGAAATCTGGACTTAGTCTCCAGCGCTCGCACATGTGCAGTAGCAAAAAATCTGGACATAGTCTCCAGTGCTCGCAGCAACCGTAACAGTCCCCCTATATATAGATACCCATCGCAGATAAAGCATATGGCTACTGGCTGGAGCACTCAGCCATGTGTTTATCTTTGCTGTATATCAAAATAAGAGGGTCCCTATGCAGCTTTTTTTAAAAAAAAATAATTAAATAATAAACTGGCATGCGGTCCCCCTCAAATTTTAATACTCAACCATGATACAGCCAACAGCTGAGGGCTGGTATTCTCAGGCTGGAGACACCCAAGGTTATGGGCCCGGGCCCCCAGCCTATAAATTGCAGCCCACAGCAAACCAGAATTGGTCGTATCCATCTCGATTGTCCTTGCGCTGTGAGAATCGGGATAATATAAGGGATTAGTGACAGCTCACAGCTGCCACTAAGCCCTAGACTAGTAATGGGAGGCAACTATGAGACCCTTCATTTACTAATCCTATAAGTAAAAAGAAATCAACACAGACACCAAAATAATTCTTTATTTGAAATAAAATACAAAAAAACCCCTCTTTCTCCAATTTATTAACCCCCAAACATCTAGTTCTGATGTGATCTACATGAGGTCCCACGACGATCCTGGCTCTGCTCCATACTGAAGACACAGTGCACAGGCACAGAACATGAAAGCCCGCTGTGACTTCAGGCATAGACTGACTGACCAGCAGCTGTAAGCGGTGACAGCATTCAGTTTATCTCCGAACACAGCTGGAGGTTCCTCCGGTATTTCAACTGTGACCACAGGTAAAGTGACCTCAGGTAACTTCATTTAACTTAGTGACCTCACCTAAGGTGAACTCATTCAGTTAAATGAGAACTGCATCTCCTGGCAGAAAACCATGGGTTTTTTTGCCAAGAAATACAGATATGGTGCTAAAATTTATAAACCAAATTCCTGCACCAAATCTGCATCTTCTGGCAAAAAAAAACCCCACAAAAATGGTTTTGACTTGGTTTCAGTGCGGTTTTCTGCCAGGAGATGCAAATTTGGTAACGAAATCTGGTGCAGACATTTCAGCACCAAATTTGCATCTCCTGGCAAAAAATCACACTGATACAGCATCAAAACTGTTTTTCCACGTTCTTTTGCCAAGTGATGCAGATTTATTACTGAACTTTACATCCTATTCCTGCGCCAAATCAGCATCTTCTGGCAAAAATTCACATCAATGCGTTTTTTTTGTCAGAAGATTGAGATTTGGTGCAGGAATATGGTGTATAAATTTCAGTACCAAATCTGCATCTCTTGGCAAAAAAACCCACAGTTTTCTGCCAGGAGATGCAGGTCTGATTGAACTCACCTGAGGGGAGTTCAATGATTTATTTGTGGTGAGTTTTCATGTGGTCACAGGTGGGATACCGTGGGAATCTCCAGTTGTGACAACATATAAACTCAGTGATGTCACCGCTAACAGCTGCGGCTCAGTCTCTGCCTGAAGCCACAGAATGGGGTCATGTTCTATAATGTGCCCGCACGCTGTGATTTCAGTATGTAGCAGAGCCAGGATCTTCGTGGGACGTCATGTGGATTTTTTCGGATCTGGGTGTTTAGGGTTAATAAATTGAAGACAGAGGATCTGTTTTTTTTGTATTGTATTTCAAATAAAGGATTTTTTTGGTGTTTGTGTTTATTTCTTTTCCCTTCCAGATTAGTAAATGAGGGGGACTCATAGACACCTCTCATTACTAACCTAGACCATAGTGGCAGCTGTGAGCTGGCATTAGCCCCTTATATTATCCCGATAGCCACAACACCAGGGCAACTGGGATAAGCCGGTTAAAGTGCATATAATAAATGAGACAATTCTGGGTAGCTGTGGGCTGCTAATTTTAGACTGTATAACCATGGTCTCCTCAATCTGAGAATACTAGCACTCAATTGTCGGCTTTATCTTGGCTGAGTATCAAATTTGGGGAAGGACTACACACAGTTTTTTAAAATTATTTATTTATTTAAATAATTTAGAAAAAGCCGCATGGGTTCCCTCATATTTTGATACACAGCCAAGATATGCACACGGCTCGGGGCTGAAGCCTGTAGCCGTCTGCTTTATATGTGCTGGGTATCAATATACGGGAGACCATACACCAATTTTTTTTAAATTTAGTTATTTTTACACTCCATTAGGACACCCACACAGCGTTTGTGACTCCAAGCAATCACAGACGCTGTCACACAGGTTGGTTGCGCACTCTGACTGCTTACTAACATATACGTTTTGCCTCACATTAAATTCAATAGTGTTCAGATATGTTCTTTGAGCTGTTCGGAGAACACCAGGAAAATCTGTGAACATAAACCGAGCCAAACCTTGATAGGTTCGCTCATCTCTAATGGTAAGGTCCAGTAGAGAGCGCTGACAGTATTACCAGTGAAGAAGCAATGGGATGGACCAGTCCAAGGCCCAGACAGTGTGGTTAGTGAATATGCAATGGGAAGCACCAGTCCAGGAACCAAACAGTATGGTTTGTGAAGAAGCAATGCGAAGCACCAGACCAGGGCCTAGATAGTATGGCCAGTAAAGAAGCAATGAGAAGCACAAGTACAGGGCCAAGACAATATGGCTTGTGAAGAAGCAATATGAAACACCAATTCAGGGCTCAGTCTGTATGATTAGTAAAGAAGCAATGGGAAGCACTAGTCTAGTGCCAAGACAGTATGGCCAGTGAGGAAGCAATGGGAAGCACCAGTCTAGTGCCAAGACAGAATGGCCAGTGAGGAAGCAATGGGAAGCACCAGTCTAGTGCCAAGAGAGTATGGCCAGTGATGAAGCAATGGGAAGCACCAGTCTAGTGCCAAGACAGTATGGCCAGTGAGGAAGCAATGGGAAGCACCAGTCTAGTGCCAAGAGAGTATGGCCAGTGATGAAGCAATGGGAAGCACCAGTCTAGTGCCAAGACAGTATGGCCAGTGAGGAAGCAATGGGAAGCACCAGTCTAGTGCCAAGACAGTATGGCCAGTGAGGAAGCAATGGGAAGCACCAGTCTAGTGCCAAGACAGTATGGCCAGTGAGGAAGCAATGGGAAGCACCAGTCTAGTGCCAAGAGAGTATGGCCAGTGATGAAGCAATGGGAAGCACCAGTCTAGTGCCAAGACAGTATGGCCAGTGAGGAAGCAATGGGAAGCACCAGTCTAGTGCCAAGAGAGTATGGCCAGTGATGAAGCAATGGGAAGCACCAGTCTAGTGCCAAGACAGTATGGCCAGTGAGGAAGCAATGGGAAGCACCAGTCTAGTGCCAAGACAGTATGGCCAGTGAGGAAGCAATGGGAAGCACCAGTCTAGTGCCAAGACAGTATGGCCAGTGAGGAAGCAATGGGAAGCACCAGTCTAGTGCCAAGAGAGTATGGCCAGTGATGAAGCAATGGGAAGCACCAGTCTAGTGCCAAGACAGTATGGCCAGTGAGGAAGCAATGGGAAGCACCAGTCTAGTGCCAAGAGAGTATGGCCAGTGATGAAGCAATGGGAAGCACCAGTCTAGTGCCAAGACAGTATGGCCAGTGAGGAAGCAATGGGAAGCACCAGTCTAGTGCCAAGACAGTATGGCCAGTGAGGAAGCAATGGGAAGCACCAGTCTAGTGCCAAGACAGTATGGCCAGTGAGGAAGCAATGGGAAGCACCAGTCTAGTGCCAAGAGAGTATGGCCAGTGATGAAGCAATGGGAAGCACCAGTCTAGTGCCAAGACAGTATGGCCAGTGAGGAAGCAATGGGAAGCACCAGTCTAGTGCCAAGAGAGTATGGCCAGTGATGAAGCAATGGGAAGCACCAGTCTAGTGCCAAGACAGTATGGCCAGTGAGGAAGCAATGGGAAGCACCAGTCTAGTGCCAAGACAGTATGGCCAGTGAGGAAGCAATGGGAAGCACCAGTCTAGTGCCAAGACAGTATGGCCAGTGAGGAAGCAATGGGAAGCACCAGTCTAGTGCCAAGACAGTATGGCCAGTGAGGAAGCAATGAGAAGGACCAGTCCAGGGCCCAGACAGTATGGTTAGGGAAGATGGTTACTAAAATTTATTGCTGTGCGGGGACCCATTGGGTAAGAATATACATTGCCAGCCTATTAAAAGCTAACAGCTGACATCAGAATGTGGTGCATAGCTGGGGAGGAGAGTCATATATACTGGGAATGGGCTCAGGATGTGGGACATATACACCTAGAAGAAACCAAAAATGGGGGCATATATAACAGAAAGGGTCTAGGAATGGGGACATATATAACAGGATGGGGCCCAGGATTCAACATATATTCCAGGAAGGAAACCAGGATGGGGGCATATACAGTTAGGTCCAGAAATATTTGGACAGTGACACAAGTTTTGTTATTTTAGCTGTTTACAAAAACATGTTCAGAAATACAATTATATATATAATATGGGCTGAAAGTGCACACTCCCAGCTGCAATATGAGAGTTTTCACATCCAAATCGGAGAAAGGGTTTAGGAATCATAGCTCTGTAATGCATAGCCTCCTCTTTTTCAAGGGACCAAAAGTAATTGGACAAGGGACTCTAAGGGCTGCAATTAACTCTGAAGGCGTCTCCCTTGTTAACCTGTAATCAATGAAGTAGTTAAAAGGTCTGGGGTTGATTACAGGTGTGTGGTTTTGCATTTGGAAGCTGTTGCTGTGACCAGACAACATGCGGTCTAAGGAACTCTCAATTGAGGTGAAGCAGAACATCCTGAGGCTGAAAAAAAAAGAAAAAATCCATCAGAGAGATAGCAGACATGCTTGGAGTAGCAAAATCCACAGTCGGGTACATTCTGAGAAAAAAGGAATTGACTGGTGAGCTTGGGAACTCAAAAACGCCTGGGCGTCCACGGATGACAACAGTGGTGGATGATCGCCGCATACTTTCTTTGGTGAAGAAGAACCCGTTCACAACATCAACTGAAGTCCAGAACACTCTCAGTGAAGTAGGTGTATCTGTCTCTAAGTCACCAGTAAAGAGAAGACTCCATGAAAGTAAATACAAAGGGTTCACATCTAGATGCAAACCATTCATCAATTCCAAAAATAGACAGGCCAGAGTTACCTTTGCTGAAAAACACCTCATGAAGCCAGCTCAGTTCTGGAAAAGTATTCTATGGACAGATGAGACAAAGATCAACCTGTACCAGAATGATTGGAAGAAAAAAGTTTGGAGAAGAAAGGGAACGGCACATGATCCAAGGCACACCACATCCTCTGTAAAACATGGTGGAGGCAACGTGATGGCATGGGCATGCATGGCTTTCAATGGCACTGGGTCACTTGTGTTTATTGATGACATAACAGCAGACAAGAGTAGCCGGATGAATTCTGAAGTGTACCGGGATATACTTTCAGCCCAGATTCAGCCAAATGCCGCAAAGTTGATCGGACGGCGCTTCATAGTACAGATTGACAATGACCCCAAGCATACAGCCAAAGCTACCCAGTAGTTCATGAGTGCAAAAAAGTGGAACATTCTGCAATGGCCTAGTCAATCACCAGATCTTAACCCAATTGAGCATGCATTTCACTTGCTTAAATCCAGACTTAAGACGGAAAGACCCACAAACAAGCAAGACCTGAAGGCTGCGGCTGTAAAGGCCTGGCAAAGCATTAAGAAGGAGGAAACCCAGCGTTTGGTGATGTCCATGGGTTCCAGACTTAAGGCAGTGATTGCCTCCAAAGGATTCGCAACAAAATATTGAAAATAAAAATATTTTGTGTGGGTTTGGTTTATTTGTCCAATTTCTTTTGACCTCCTAAAATGTGGAGTGTTTGTAAAGAAATGTGACAATTCCTACAATTTCTATCAGATATTTTTGTTCAAACCTTCAAATTAAACGTTACAATCTGCACTTGAATTCTGTTGTAGAGGTTTCATTTGGTGGCATGCAGAGCCCAACTCGCCAAAATTGTGGCACTGTCCAAAGATTTCTGGACCTAACTGTATATCAGGAAGGGGCCCAGCAGAGGGGAAATATATACCAGGAACGGGCCCAGGATGGGGAGCATATATAGCATGGGGGGGGCCCAGAATGGGGGACATATATACCAGGAAGGAGCTCAAGATGGGGGGTATATAACATGAAGGAACCCATGATGGGGGGATATATACCAGTAAGGTGCTCATTAGGACATATATACCACAAAAGGGTCCAGGGTGAAGGACACCTGGAAGAAGCCCAGGATAGGGAATTGTAGAAGATGGAAGGCATTACTACTAGGGATGATCGAATACTGCAAATATTCGGCAACACCCATATTCGCCGAATAGGTCGCCACTATTCGACAATTTGCGAATATTCGATGCGCAATGTAAATCTATGAGAAACCCGAAAAGTTGTCGAATAGCAACTATTCGGGCTTCCCATAGACTTACATTGCACATCGAATATTCACATAGCAGCAAACTATTCGTCAGATATTCACGAAGCCGAATATTGCCGAATATTTGTGATATTCGATCATCCCTAATTACTACATAATCAATGGGGGCAATGCAGCTGTCCTTATAGAATCTATAACCCTACAAGGGTCATACATGTGTCCAACACGTGTGGGGAGAGAGCCCAAGACAATATGGCTGCTGCATTCCCTGCTTCTTCTTTGAAACTGGCTTTGCATTTGCCCCCTGATTCGCTGCTCAATACCATGTGATATGAAAGCTGCAAATCCATATGATGACGGTGCTGAATCAATGGATTCCACTGACTGATGCAATCTGTGAAATGTCGGTGGACATTAAAGGCGATTCGTGCAAAGCAGACAGCATATTGTTGGCATTTGGCAGCTTCATTGAATTCCTATGAAATTGACATGAATTCTATTGGATTAGAATAAATTTGCTCGTCTTTACCTCTGTTGCATAGATTGAGTCTACAGTGGTCATCAGTGTCCACCCGGGGGCAGCACCGGTCTGTTCCTTGCTGTAAATCTTAAGACCATATGCACACCTTAGCTGTGTCTAGCTACCATGATGAACTCATGGACACAGCGCTCTGTAGCAGATAGTGTGTGCATTTCACATTGAAGAGGACAATAAAAGTCACAACTCACAGGATCATAGGGAGAACCTATAGGATCAGAGGATCAGAGCCCCATCCAACACTTCTACCTCAGTAGGGTCAAGCACATATTTTCCCTACGCCACTATGGTGTGTCGCCAGTGCACAACTCCTGGAGCACAGTACCATAGAATGACACACAATGTGGCGGGATCGTGACCACAGCGACCCGTGTCTCCCTAGCTCAACTCACAAGCACCCACTGACCCCAACTCCTTCCCTCATCTTTCCCGCCCTGTGATGACCGTGTGTCAGTAAGCATGCTCCTTCTTCAGTGATGGATATTACTCTTATATTGAGTGATGTGACCCCCTAACCCTGAATGTGGGATCTCGGCATCAGTACCTCTTTAATCTTCAGCAGGAAGTAGTCAATGAAGTCTCGGGGGGCGGCTGGGTTCAGACTTCGCTTGTGCTCTTCAATGTATTTTTTAACAAATGATTTCATTGCAGAACTTTCACTTAAGATTTTCTCCCGGAGAAATGGGATTTTGAGGAGAACTGGAAAAGTGTTTACAATCTGCAGGATGAAAAATAGGTAAAAATGTGTGAGCTGCATCATATGGAGACCGTTCTGCACATGCAACATTCACCATGAGGAGGTCGGATCAGGAGCCCGGAGACTGCAGCGGACATTGGAGTTTACTGTGTGTAACACCGACAGATACAATGGCGATAATGAGGATTCCCACCCCCTGAAGCCACAATCATAACTGTATATATTGATGTACAGAGTCATGTAACTGTAGTGCCCCTGAGACCATCAGGGCGCTACAAGGTTCTGCATCCCCACCAGGATGCAGAGCCTACCCCCTTAGGGACCCAGAACCCCAGTGCCGGTAACACCAAGAACCCAGGTAATCCCAGTTTTCCCCAACATTCCCCCATATAATGGTGCTTAGCTACGGTGGGACCAATGGATGGCAGCCTAGAGGTGGAGCCAATCCAGTCCACTAGTTGACCAGGTGGAAGGGGCAGACTGTGGAGAGCAGTTCAGTTGAAAGTTGACGGTGAAGTGTAAAGAGGTGACTGAGCAACATCCTGACTCGGGTTGACGGTGACCTGGTACCCAGGTGAGGTGGTTGCCGGTGGAGTACGGTGGAGTACTCCTGGAACTACGCACCGACTGGGTACAGGACCCTAGGACAGGAAAGAGCTTCAAGCCGACCTGTTAACACCTGCACAGCAAAGGGGACCATCAAGGACCTTGCTGAGCCCAAAGAATCTGAAGACTCAGTAGCAAAGGGAGAACCGGACACAGGACCAGAGACTCTAACCCCACAGGGTTCACGCTACCATCAGGCGGACAGAAGTGGACAAACCACAGCACGGGGACCCCCATTGTTCCATACCACGGGGACCCACTTACCAGAGACAGGGGCAGGAGAAGAAGGTACCAGAGAACCAGACTGGCATTGGGATGAAGGTGACCTGGAGGCGAAACCAGCCGGCCTTGGGCAACCAGTTAACACCCCAAGAGTGAGTAAACCAGTTGCACTGAATACCTGTCTGGACTCCTTTCGACGCCCACCGCACCATACACCTGCTGGGGCAAAACCCTACTTGCGCAGGGACTACCATACTAGCTGTTAATACCATCAGCCCCAGTAGAGACATTCTGCAGCGGTGGCTCCATATACATAGCCGGCAACACTGCAAGTGGCGTCACCAATAAACTCTATTCACAAATCCCCTGTAAATATCCCCATTACAAAAAGGGCCCAGGGCACGGAACCGGGTAACAGCCACCATCGTGACATTCCCAATAGAGACACTGCCCAAAACCGAGTACCCCATATTCCTGGGTGCCACATAACAATGCAAACTATATTGTAAAGGGAAGATATTGCCATCTAGTGGCCGGTTAAGATAGTGCTTGTAGAAAACGGGTGATAGAGATGTCAAACTGCGGGAGTAGGCCTCAGGGGAAGAGCTGCTTTTTGTGGTTAGAAGAGAGACTCCATCTTAGATATAGCTGAAGCTAGGGCCATAGAGAGCTAGGTGTGGCAAGGTGTGCCCGGTCCAAAATGGGCAGGACTCCCAAAACTATCTGGCATGAAGATTTCTAGATGTTTGGAGCATAAGGCTCATGTCACGTGGTATGTACTGACAGAATAGGGGCTCCTAGGCTGCCCCTTAGACTTGAGACCCTGTGCTGTCACATATCTAGAAGGTAGGCTTGATGGTAGCCAGGTCCGAAACCCTAGTGTGACCCTAACTCGTGTCCGAGCCTTGATCTTACTCCCCCCCATCCGGGGAGCGGGCCAGAAACCCAGTATCTAAGCCATACAGAAATGATACGGACAAGGGAGAACGAAACCTAATACACGCTGCACTCAAACAAGTACACTCGTACAAAAAAGGACATCTCGTCTGAAACACGTAGCTTTGTATTATTTTTCAGCTTGTTTTCCTCTGGGAATTTTGCAATTTTTTGTTATCTGGATTGTAGCCCACTTTGGAATAAAGTGCCTTGTATATCACTGGAATTTTCTCTCCTACTACTGATTTGCACCTGCAGGGTGTTATCCATGCTTCTTCTCAGGGGATTAGTTCCTATACAGGTGAGCTGGCAAAAATTATTTTCTCACTTGTATCAGAATTGATACCTGTGTTGGGAGCGTGGACGTGGTTTTTCCATGTTTTTTTTTTTGGGTTGCACACTACAGCCGATAACGCTGCTTTTACCCCCAGTGTGAGCTGTCCAAACATGGCTCACACTGAGCCAAACACTGAGTGTATCCGAGCACCAATGCGTAGCTGAGCACCCACCATACCTGAACACAGAATGTACCCAAGCATGTAACAGGGTGTCTAATGCCCTGCCGCCCCTAAAGAATGTTATGATAAATTGATGTATTTTAGTGAAATATGACAGTAATGTACTGTATTGTTATGTGTTTCCTCTGTGTAATTTGGCCAGCCACCACCAGGTGTCACTAGGTCCAGGTCCCTCAGTGTAAGGGAGTAACAGAATGGCATGGGGTAAAAGGGGGAGGACAGTCCCCAGTACAGGTGAAAAAATAGGGAAGAGAGCTTCCTGTAGCAGGGAGATAGGGAGAAGTATCAAAAAGGGAAAGGAACTGCAGGGTCAGATGTAGCAGAGTGGAGTGGGGTGGTGTGGAGGAGTCAGGCAGGAGAGAGGGAGAGTGAAGACAAAAGAGAAAGAGTCAAGGAGATTGAAGTGAAGTGTGAGCCCCCTCAGAGGCGAAGTGTAATTCTAGTAAGACAGAGGACAAGGAGGAGAGCGTCCCTTTCATAGGCAAGCAGCTGTATGTGGAACAGACAGAAGGCCTGCGGAGTCATTAGCACAGTAGGAGCCTAGTCAAAAGGAGTCTTCTCACTGCTAAAGAGCTGAGCTATGAGACCAGCCAGCCTGCTAAATGGTTGGGTCAAGAAGGAAAGGATAACACAGTGTGGGGAATGTAGTAGGGAGGGTTTCCTGGTTTTAGTTAGATAGGGATAGAGCGTGAAGCAATGTAGCAGAGTGGAGAGAGTGGTGCGGAGAGGAAAGAAGAGGCAGAAGTTTGTGCAGGAAGAAGAAAACAAGGTGACCAAATACACAGAGCAGCAGATAGGCTTCCTATAAGTATTGAGAGGGAACAATGACAACGCCCCCTTGGCAAGCATGCTATTGAGAATAGTGCGGTTATTAAAAAGGCCATTGTCCTCGGACAGCCACCGTCACTACTGGAACGGGATCCTTGAACTCAACCCGATGAGGTAGTATAGCCACTCAGAGGACAGCATAGTGCCACATTAAAGCGGGAAACCCTCATTCTCTTTGGTAGCCGGTGGGACTTCGACTGCGGCTGTTACGGAAGAGCCGAAGTGTGTTTAAGAGAAAATGCCTGGTAAGAATGTCAGCCTCTTTGTAAGAGAAGGACAAATGGTGTGTGAGTATTGTTAGAAGTAAACTTAATGCAATTGTTAAACAGTCTGAGCACATTACATGGCCTCATGGCCTCCGTTACCTCCTGTAGGGGCGAGTGTAAGTCAAAGACGAATTTCCTGGTGACGGTGATCAGCTCCTCTAGTTCTGGGCTTTTATAGTGGAAATCTTTGCCGAGCAGAATGTAGCTGACGATGTTCCCCACAGCGCAGCTCATGGGGGTAATGGGATTGAAGGGTTTTCCTAAAAAAGAAAGTAATAATTAGTAATGGGCGAGCACTAAATACTCAGATGCTCTTCTCAAGAAACAAGTATAATGCAAGTCAATGCGAAACTCCAGCATTTTTCCAGCAGACCCTCCAGGAGATCTGAGGGGTCTGAAAATCACTGAAAAGGATGGAAACAGCACAGGTAGACCCACGTAAGCCCCAAGACACTGCTGGGAACAATGTGGTCAGAGGATTATGCCACTTTTATGGAGCGATGATAAAACATACAAAACTGAAGATAACATGGATTTTACAGGAAAAACGTTAGAAAAGATTCTTTCCTGTATAATGATGTGTATATAAATTTAACTAGACAGAAAAAACACCTGCTCCACCCCTTTGGCTGGATTCACACAGTGCATATTTTGTGTGTTTTAGCACATTCATTGCTTTTAATGGTGGAAAAAATGCTGCAAGAACGCAGCAAAGATTGGCATGCTCCTTCTTCCAAAAATGCTTCAGTTTTCCAATTCAGTCACAGAAATTTCTTACATTTTTTTCTCATTCAGGAGTGTACTTGTAGACTGGTGAAGTCTTTGTACTAAGTACATGGCATATTAAAAATTGAAAGGAGGGAATGCAATACACCCTGGAAGACACATAGAGGAGAGTCTCAGAAAACATTTTTTCCCATTTGTAAGGTTTGGGCCTTCTAGACTGGTAAAGCGTATGCACTATGTACAAGGGCTACCAAAAATTAGAAGGAATCACTCCAATACAGCCTAGAGGGCCTCAGAAAACATTTACATTTAGAAGGAGTGAGACTTCTGTGGCCAATAACAAGGAATCCCAGAGGCCTCTACTCCGGGTACAACTGACACAACAAAGACCTTCAGGCATGCGACTCTGATTTTACTCCAGTGCCGCCATTTCCTCCTGTGATGATTGAAGCGAGGGTTTCCAAACTTTTTTTTATCTCCTTGTAGACCTTTGCCAAGGAAAATTCATGAACAATGTTAGGGGAATTTCTCCAACCCATTCCAGAGGAAAGAACACCACAAGTCCTTGTATTTTAGCCACTCACCCATTGTATAATTGCATCTTTATATTTTTTTAAAAATGGAATGGAGGTAAATTTGAGGCTCGCACCCCACAGTCACCGCTCACTACCTGCTTAAGTTTTTTCCATGGGTTTTTAATGCTGCCGAGGGCATAATAACTAATAAGCACATCCGCCTGGTAACTGAAAATGCGGACAGGCTGACTGTTCTCACAATGAGCAAGGCCTGGATTGGCACCGACTTCTCAACCCCAACAGATGACAGCAGAGGAGCATAAAGCCAATTCTATTTTTTTTTTCTGGTGTATTCCAATGCACCCCTTCCCACCCCAAAAAGGGTATACGGTTCAGGTTTTTTTTATTTTTCTTGTCCTCCTCCTCCGTCTCCACTATATCCATAGAGTCATCATTCAAGCGGCCCTCGCTTGTAATTTTTAGAAGGCCAGCAGCAAGCCTTCACTTATAATGTTTAAAAGTCCACCAGCCAGCCTTCACTTACAATTTTTAGAAGACCAGCAGCCGGCCTTCACTTATAATTTTTAAAAGACCAGCAGCTTGCCTTCACTTATAATTTTTAGAGGGCCAGCAGCCAGCCTTCACTTACAATTTTTAGAGGGCCAGCAGCCGGCCTTCACTTATAAGTTTTAGAGGGCATGCAGCCAGCCTTCACTTATAATTTTTAGTGGGCATGCAGCCAGCCTTCACTTATAATTTTTAGAGGGCCAGCAGCCAGCCTTCACTTACAATTTTTAGAGGGCCAGCAGCCGGCCTTCACTTATAAGTTTTAGAGGGCATGCAGCCAGCCTTCACTCATAATTTTTAGTGGGCATGCAGCCAGCCTTCACTTATAATTTTTAGAGGGCATGCAGCTAGCCTTCAGTCATAATTTTTAGAGGACCAGCAGCCAGTTTTCACTTATAATTTTTAGAGGGCCAGCAGCCAGCCTTCACTTATAATTTTTAGAGGGCCAGCGGCCAGCCTTCACTCATAATTTTTAGAAGGCCAGCAGCCAGCCTTCACTTATAATTTTTAGAAGGCCAGCAGCCAGCCTTCACTTATCATTTTTAGAGGACCAGTAGCCAGCCTTCACTTATAATTTTTAGAGGGCCAGCGGCCAGCCTTCACTCATAATTTTTAGAAGGCCAGCAGCCAGCCTTCACTTATAATTCTTAGAAGGCCAGCAGCCAGCCTTCACTTATCATTTTTAGAAGGCCAGCAGTCAGCCTTCACTTACCATTTTTAGAGGACCAGCAGCCAGTTTTCACTTATAATTTTTAGAGTGCCAGCAACCAGCCTTCACTTATAATTTTTAGAGGGCCAGCGGCCAGCCTTCACTCATAATTTTTAGAAGGCCAGCAGCCAGCCTTCACTTATAATTTTTAGAAGGCCAGCAGCCAGCCTTCACTTATCATTTTTAGAGGACCAGCAGCCAGCCTTCACTTATAATTTTAGAAGGCCAGCAGCCAGTCTTAACTTATAATTTTTAGAGGGCATGCAGCCAGCCTTCACTCATAGTTTTTAGATGGCCAGCAGCTAGCCTTCTCTCATACTTTTTATAGGGCCAACAGGTGACCCTTGGTTCTTGTTCCCCAGCCACCACTATTTTTCCCGGTGTACCATCCCTGCCTTACACCAACACATGACATATATTGTTACCCATGCCCTCTCTGATGCAGTTACTGGGAGGTCCCACTTAACAACCGATATGTAGACAAACACTTGTGGTCAGGAATGCTACATTTGTCTCACGGCACATTGGATGAACCTTTTGAAGGCCGGGACAGAGTTGGAAACTGGGATGGCATACATTGTCGTCCATATCAGCCGCAAGCTGGAATCACTGCAGCGCTGTCTGGTGAAGGGGCAACAGGCTATGGTGTCACAAGGAACTTTGTGCAGCCATCGCCAACTGTCACGATGACGACAAAATCTTGTGGAACTTCAGATTCCTGCATTCTGACTGCTAACTTCCCTCAAGTAAAACAAAAACAGGATAATTGTGGTGTACTCCGCGCTGCTGTACAAAGAAACACTCCAAGTAATAAAGCAATGTGGGTGGTTTTTTCTACGTGTTTCGAAGAGATATCCTCTCTTCTTCCTCAGGAAAATCCACCAATCAATTGGTGGATATTCCTGAGGAAGAAGAGGAGAAAGCTCTTCGAAATGCGTAGAATAAACAACCCACATTGCTTTATTACTTGGAGTGTTTCTTTGTACAGCAGCGCGGAGTACACCACAATTATCCTGCTTTTGTCTTGCTCCAGCCTTTGACATGTGGGATCGGCTGCAGCTGTTATATGTTTCTATATTGATTGTGAGACACACAACTAATCCAGGTGAACGGTTTTCCTCTACAGTCACCATATTATACATCGGTAAGACCCTATTGTGCTTTTTATATCCACAGCTTGTTCTTGTCAACTTCCCTTAAGTATGTGATCAGCGCAGGGTGACTCAGGTGTTGAGGCACAGACCTGTTGTTAATGGGTAGACTAGCTAGAGTTAATCTCTGCTGGATTGCTTGTTAGTCTTCTTGGTCACATGCTATAGGAGAGCCCGTCACGCTCGCTCTCCTTCTATATATTCTGGCTGATCTGATCTTATGTTACCAGCAATAGCTTGACTAAAGCGGGCTTTACACGCTACGACATCGCTAATGCGAACTTGTTGGGGTCACGGAATTGGTGACGCACATCCGGTCGCTTTAGCGATGCCGTTGCGTGTGACACCGATGAGCGATTTTGCATCGTTGCAAAAACTTGCAAAATCGCTCATCGGTGACATGGGGGTCCATTCTCAAAAATCGTTACTGCAGCAGTAACGAGGTTCTTCCTCGTTCCTGCGGCAGCACACATTGCTCCATGTGACACCGCAGGAACGAGGAAGCTCTCCTTACCTGCCTCCCGGCCGCTATGCAGAAGGAAGGAGGTGGGCGGGATGTTACGTCCCGCTCAGCTCCGCCCCTCCGCTGCTATTGGGTGGCCGCTAAGTGACGTCGCTGTGACGCCGCACGGACCGCCCCCTTAGAAAGGAGGCGGTTCGCCGGTCACAGCGACGTCGCCGGGCAGGTATGTATGTGTGACTGGTCTGGGCGATGTTGTGCGGCACGGGCAGCGATTTGCCCGTGTCGCGCAACAGATGGGGGCGGGTACCCACACTAGCGATATCGGGACCGATATCGCAGTGTGTAAAGCCCGCTTAAGTCTGGTCTGGTGAGGTTGTTATCCAGACTTACTGGTGTTTGAGATATTATTGTTGTGTGCGGTTGTGGTCATAAACCTTGTTGTTTTTTTGTTATTGCCTTTCTGCTCTTGCTTTTCCTTTTTGTCTCTTACTGTTTGTTCCTTTTAGTTTGCAGAGTGACTGAGTTTTAGTTATCCATGTCTGTCTAATCTGTGTTTCCATCACACTCCTGCCCCTTCCTTCCCTTGGGGGAAGAGGGGAACAGATCAGCTTTAGTACGGCATGGGACTCTGGCATCTCCACAATTAGGGGTAATACAGAGATGAAGGATACCCTAGGGTCCCCTAATGTGGAAAACAGCATAGGAACCCATGTCCCTCTCTTTCGTACAGTCAAATTGTTACATTTGATTAAACTAATTTTGGTAGGTGAGAAACCTCATACTGCTGCAGAGTTGTCAAAAGGTATAACAGAACAGACAGATCTGTGGCTCTCTCCGCTGAAACTCCAACCAGGAATGGTCATGTGTGATAATGGCTGTAACCTGATGGCAGCTCTTAAACTTGGCAAGCTCATACATGTAACATGTCTGGCCCATCTGTTCAACTTTGTGGTTCAGAACTTTCCGAAAACCTACCCAAATTTTCCTGAGCTACTTGTAAAGGTGAGCTTCGTGTGTGCCCCATTTATGTCTTCACCCGTGACCCTCACATTATATGCATTTTGGCCAATGGAGTTGACTACTTGTTCACCCTTCTCGACCCATACTACTGTCGCGGGTGGAGGGGCGCACTTGCTACGCTCGGGACCGGGGCTTCTGCTGCTGCTGCTCGGTGGCTCGAGCGGTGGGCCGGACCCGGGGACTCGAGCAGCGCTCCTCACCCGTGAGTGAAAAGGGGGTGGTTTGTTTAGGGAGATAGTTCGTGATGCCACCCACGGGATGTGGTAATGATGGCACCACCACTGCTGGTGACGGGGACCCCGGAGCGATGGTAGGGGGCAGCTAGGATGTTATCCCCTCCGTGGGTACTGGTTGGTGATCCCGGGGCCCGGTGATGATGTGGGAACCTTGGGAGTTCCGGTCACACCTGGATTTGACCTTTGCCGGCGGCTTCTAGCCTGGTCGGGGTCCGATGGCCCTGCCCTTTTGTGCTGATGCAGGTTCTGCTTCCCGGCTCGGTCACCGCCCGTCTACGGTCCTTCGGTTTCACCGACCTGCACCTACTCCTGCAGAAGGCCACCACCGTCTGCCGACCTTGCTCTCCGTGCCCGGGCTCCTTCCCAGACACCGGCAGCTTCACCTCTCCTTTACTTCACTCCACTTTACTCCTGCCCACCCCGGGGCTCCTCACTTCACTCCTCTCTCGCTGTCACTCCCTGACTAACTACTGCTCTTTCTCCCGCCTCCAGGACTGTGAACTCCTCGGTGGGTGGGGCCAACCGCCTGGCTCCACCCCACCTGGTGTGGACATCAGCCCCTGGAGGGGGCAACAAGGATTTTAGTTTGACGGATGGACCTGTCTAGGGGAGGGGGTGTGGGCGATGTCATGCCTGTGACTACCTGGCTAGTAGAGATGAGCGAACCGGCCGTGGTTCGGCTCAAGTTCGGTTCATCGAACGGAGGTCCCGTTTGAGTTCGGTTCGGCGAACGTTCGACGAACCACTCGAACCGCATAGGAAACAATGGCAGGCAATCACAAACACATAAAAACACCTAGAAAACACCCTCAAAGGTGTCCAAAAGGTGACAACTCACAACACAACACAAACACATGGGAAAGTGACAAGGACATATACTCATGCAAAAACAAAGGAGCTGGACAAGGAAAAAGAGGAGGAGACACAGATATGAGTATATGCAAGGGAACGTCGATGCCATTACTGTGCAGCTTGAGCCGTGCTCATTTTAGGCTTCCAATCTGGATAAATTGCCTGAGCTCACCACGTACGCCTTGGGGATCTTGTTGTGTCCCGCAGCCAGCGTTTTCTCGGAACGTGTCCTCAGTGCTGCTGGGGGTCTGCTGAGAGATAAGCACACGCATCTGTCCACTGACAATGTGGACAGACTAACGTTCACCAAGATGAACAAGTCAAGGCTCTCAGAGGACTTTTCTGAGCCAGGGGAGGTGAAAGGCACGCGTATTTTTGAGAGTGCTTCATGCAAAGGATCTTTTTCATCTTGAAAATGGGGTCAACTGATACCAGTCAAGTGGGGTGTGTGTGGCCCAATTAGTGGAAACGAGGGAGACTGTGGTTGGAGTCCCCTTGCTGTGTTTTACATGCTTTTAGAAGGGCATGACATGGCTTAGAGCTTGACTTTCAGCATCTGCAAACTGTTGGCTACCAAAATGCTTCCTTTCCAACCTTTTAAACCGAGGATTTTCAAGACCTTATGCCCATCGCAGTGCCCCAAGAGCCGATGCCCAGGCGCCACTCCTTCTCCAACAAAGGCGTGCACGCGCTACACCAGCATGTTGCACCAAACATCACCGCTTCTTTGAGAAACTGTGTGACAGGGTGCATTTCACCACAGATACTTGGCCCAGTAAGCATGGACAGGGGCCTTACATGTCGCTGACTGGGCAATGGGTTACTATGGGGAGAGATGGAGAAGGGTCTGCTGTACAAGTCTTGCTGTCCCCACGAGTTGTATCAATCCTTCCTCTGTATGTACAAGTTAATACACTGCTTCTGCCTCCTCAACCTCGTGTGGGTCCTTCACCTCGGCCCAAACCCTGTGTGGTCAGGGCACCCTTCCTTGTAACTGCGCCCAAGGAATCCCACACACCTCCTTACTATGCTGGCAGCAGAGGTCAATGCCATCATGCGGTAAAATGTTTACTTTGAAATGTATGGGAAATGTGAGTCACACCACTGAGTAATTGTGGACAGTTAGCTCTGGAGACCAAGTTTCATCAATGGTTGTCTCCACTCAACCAGCAGCCAGGGAAGGTCAGGTGCGACAATGATGCAAACATGGCAGCGTGCCTTCGTCAGGGCAATGTGACACATGTGACTTGTATGGCTCACGTGTTGAATCTAATTCTCCAGCAATTTTTAAAACACCATCCCGGCCTACATGGCCTTGTGCAGCGGGCACGCTCGCTATGTGCTCACTTCCATCGTTCGCACACAGCAGCTCAACAACTTTTGTCGCTCCAGAAGTCTTTAGGTCTGGTGGTTAAATGCCTGAAATGCGATGTGCCGACACGCAGGAATTGGAATCTGCACATGTTGCAGCGTCTGTGGCAGCACCGCAGAACCCTGCTGAAATATGTTATGACATATAGCCTGGCCTAACTTGATCCAGAGGTGGTGCAGATCACGCTGCTGGAGTGGTGTCAGATCAAGGACCTATGCACCCTTCTACACAGTTTACAAATGTCGACGAAGATGTTTAGCACTGGCGATGCCATTCTCAGCGTGACAATTCTGGTCATCTACATGATGGAGCACACTGTAAGCATTATTCGGAGTCAGGTGTTGGGACAAGAGGAAGGGGAGGAAGTACAGGAGGAGTCATATGCGGAAGGGATAACAAGATCTACGAGGTCCAGATGGTAAGCGGCACCGATGCGGCAGTCATGGTGGGGGAGAGGGATTAACAAGGGCGCATAGTATCAACAAAACAGTTGAGGAAGGTGCAGGAGCCCATGAAGAAATGGAGGACGAACTGGCGATGGGCATGGAAGACTCAGCAGATGAGTGAGAGCGTGCTCACATTTCGGTTGTGCGAGGTTGGGGGGAGAGGGCAGAGGAAGGAGGCACGATTCTCACCTCTCTGCCACCAACACACCAAGGACTTGGTCCTCCTGGATGCACAAGACACATGAGCGCCTTCTTGCTGCACTACCTACAACATGACCCTCGGATTGTACGAATTCGAAGTAATGCTAACTACTGGGTTGCCACACTGTTAGATCCCCGGTACAAGACAAAATTTGGTGAAATAATTCCTGCCATAGAAAGGGACGCACGTATACAGGAGTATCTGCAGAAGGTGGTACGCAATCTTAGATCTGCTTTTCCAGTAAACACCAGTGCTGCACAGAGTGAATCTCAACGCTTTGTCATGGATAGGAGGAAATGGTCTTTTACTTGTCCACATCTGAGGGACCGAGGGCTGGCTGCTGTGCTGAGATGGCGTTGAGTACGGTGTCCCTGCAGAGTTGCACTTTTGGTCATATACAAAATGAGTTGAAAAAGGACAGATGCTGGTGGAAAGGGGAACAGGTGTGTTGGAAAGGGGAAAAAAGTTTTTGTCCGTGGGTTTGGTGGTTAAGCAAAAGTAACATTTGATGAAGAAACACCATCTGTTACGGTGGGACTGGCAGATTTGGATTAGGTGGTATGTACTATGTTACCGCTATATAACGAAAATTAATAAGAATAGAAAGAGAAAGGTATATATCCCCATCAGCAGTCAGTGTGCACCGTGCTCCCAGATGGAAAAGGAGAGGTTGGCAACTGGAAGGTTAGGTGGAGGCTACAGAGCTGTGTGGCTATGAAACTAATAGTAGCCTGAACCGAGTTAGACTCCACTCGGATCTTGAGACTGGGAGCCCTGTTAACGTCACAGGGTCCACACGCCCACCCAGCCCAGGAACTCCCTGTTAACATCACAGGGGCCATTGAGTACGCTGACCGTGTGCATTGGGGCCACACCTGTGGACAGCAGGCGCATCAGCAGCAGCAGGCCTGTTAATGCCACTGGGCTGCACAAGCAGGACTGGTAAGACAGGAGCTGGTCTTAACCGTTCTGCGTTACCAACTGTGGTGGTGGCCTGCATCGACGCCCTATCCCTGCCTACCTCTGGCCTAAAGCCGCAATGGGTTCCACACATGGAGGTGTGCTCTTTCGGAGCATAATAGAAGACTGCGCACCTCCTTGTTGGCTCCAGCCCGTTTTATAACCTGGGTCTGCCCCAAACCAGGGTGGACCACAATGTACCTCCTGGAGACAAAAGCAGAGTGACACGTCATGAGTGGCATAACTAGCGTCCTATTTGGAACCGCAACTTCAATAATGACCTCATGGCTGCCACGACACAAACACCTCACCAGTCATCGTCTGACCATCAATAATGAGGTGACAAGTCATAGGGGCGGGCCTCTGCAAGCCATTTGGGAGTGGCCTGGCCACATCGTCAGGACACCTGATGCCCTGTGGTCTATATGGGCCCCCCACATCAGGGGCAGGGCCAAAGAGTTCATTACCGGACCTAGTCTCTGATACAGTAAGTGCTTGAGCATGCTCAGTAGCATGAAATACAGTCTCTGAAAAAAGACTATCAGCTTTAGCATGGTGTCTAGGCACAAAACAGGACTTAGACCCGGCACGGAATGCAAGTACCTGTGCAAAGAGGCTTTTCGCACTAAGTGTGGTAGCATGCGCTGTATCCCGACATGAAGACTTAGCGTCAGGAATGGCACAGTCAGGCTGAGAATACTCACTAGGCGAAACACTGTAGTTAGGCTGCGGCTGGGGTAAATCGGCACACGCATGCGCACTAGCTGCCTCTCCACACTTAGATGTGGAGGAGAAATTGCTCTTCGAGTGTGGACTTGGAGATGCTGTCTATGAACAGAAGAAAAAGCTAAAGGTGTGTGTTACAGCAAGGAGCCACCGCGGAAACACTTCGTTCAATTGTGAGGGGAGTCATTTTGGAGTTTGGTGAGGAGTACCGTAACGCCAGTGAGCAGCATCCTGTGCCACAGACCAACATTCTTACGGAGCTGTCTATACTGCTTACCATGAGAGGAGCGTAAAGTCTGTATTTCTGGCAACTGGACATCACAGTACCCGGGTACGGTAGGCTGTGCCCAGACAATAATGCGGGCACGCAACACTTTGTTTTATTAGCAAAACACATATCTGTTCTGGGTAGGCCGACTATTTATAGACAATAAGACTTGCTGCCTCTGCACTGTCAAATTGTCACATACAGTTTAAATCATAGAGGGACAGCGACACATGTTTGCATTGACTGTTGATTTTCAAGATTTCCATGACTGTGTTGCAGAGCTGTGTGGTTTGCATTCACACTGTTATCATCTGCCTTATCTGTGAGGCTTCAGCTAACAAGGGTATTCAGGGGGGGTAATGTGTTTTGTCTATGTTTAGGTAGATAACTGGGAAGCTCTTGTGATGCGCCACTGGTAAGTCGTGTTCGCACACACACACACACACACAAACACACAATTACTGCTACGCAGAGGGATTAGCAGGTAGTAGGCAACAGAATAGATTGTTCAATTATTTAAATTGTATGCATGGTTCTTATTGTTTATTTTGGTAAAGTGAAACAATCATTTATCAACCCAACTGCCTAGAGTCCTTTTCCTGTTGCCTGGTTTTGCTGCATACTGGGGAGCCCACCCTGTACACGACTTAAAATGAAGCATAAGTCGCAATGTGAATTTCACTGTGCTACAATGCAGCCTAGCGTGCCTGTGCAACCACCGCCTGCCCCATCAAGTGCATCTGCGTGCTCTTCATCCTCTGTGACTGGGGGGACAGCAGTCACACATGGTTTTTCACACTGAACTTCCACCCCTTTACACGGAGTGTGATTGGCAGGTCGTCACTTGTTTTGGAAGTGGAAACAGATGGTATTGTTGAGCTGTCAGACATCGAGAAAACCAACATTGGATGCAGGCTACATTATATCCACGCCTGCACCTTCGTCACAGATTGGCTGGACTACCTGCATTTAATAATTACATTCCAGAAATGGAAAGGAGTGTAGAATGCACATGTGTTGTACCTTGCTTGGCAGCAAAGGAACACTAACTTAGTATTCCAGACAATTTTAGGAAGGCAGAAAAAGAGTCAGCTCTTTGGGCAAATTAAATAGCGTGGCAAAAGTGGGCAGATGGGTACAGTGGCCGTGTTCTGTGGGTACCAGGACAGTAAAGGAAGCCTCACTTTCTATCCCTCCGAATGATCAAATGCAGCAAGGAATTCCCTGAGTTTGCTATAAAATTAGCATAGCAAAATGTGCATGAGGGTAGAATGCAGACGTGCTGCAAATAGCTTTTCACCAGAGGGGCACTAATGGAGTACAACAGCCAGTTCTATGATGCCACTAAATGGCAGCATTTTTTGCTATTATTATAGCTTATTAAAAACAGAGCGAGCAGGAGGGTGTCATGCAGAGGTGCTAGAAATAGCTTGGCACCAGTGGGACACTAATGGAAGTCCAACAGCCACTTTTAGGATGCCACTAAGTTTCCTCAGTGTTTGCTAGTATAATGGCTTACTAACAATGAGTTGGAGTGTGCAAAGGGCAGGAGGGTACAGTGCCAGGGTTGTGGGTCTGGGTAGAGGAAAGGAAGCCTCCCTTTCTATCCCTCCTAATGGGGAAATGCAGCGAGGAAATCCCTGACCTTAGCTACACAGATGCTGTCATCTTGTGTAGCTGTTAAAATCTGTTTTCACGGACCTGACTGTCACCTATGGCTCTGACCCTGCCGGTATTAGCCCTTACAAGGGCTAATAGAAACTTCTATCCCTATTCTGTATAGAGCTGTTTGTAGAGCGTACACAGCAGGATCGGCGACAGGAGCTGCGTCTGCGGCAAATGTCACCCAGACGCAGAAGGCAGATAATGGCGTCCAGACGGGCAGATGGCCGTATTTATAATGCAAGGACATGTGACATTGACAGCCTATGACACATGCCCTTGCTTGTCTGGCAACAGGTCCACTTAGCTGTGTGTGTGTCTGGGATTGGCTGACATGCTGGCCCGCCCCACTACACGCGCGCGCTTAGGGAAGGAAGACAAGGAAAAAAAAAAAAAATGGCGATCGCCATTATCCAAACAGCAGTGATCTGAATGCGCTGTTCCCGGACACTATACGCTGAAATTTCATAATAGTGTGAGTCACAGAGTGACTTACACTATTACAGCGGAAAGCCAGCTAGTAATTAGCTTGTCTTTTTGCTGCTAGAACCGTTCTCGAACGTATCTAGAACTATCGAGCTTTAGCAAAAAGCTCGAGTTCTAGTTCGATCTAGAACAGCCCCCAAAATCACTCGAGCTGCGAACTGGAGAACCTCGAACCGCGAACCGCGCTCAACTCTACTGGCTAGTCCAGGGCGTCACATTCCCCCTTGGTGAAATTCAGACCGTCCGCGGGCTGCCCGTCCATCACCGGTTTTATTTTCTGTAAAGATATAAACATCAATCAACAACAAATAAACAATATTAATACTTTATATCTTCCCTGACGGGAGGTACTTTCTTAAACGTTACTGAACGGCATAAAAACATTTTTAATAACAACGGACAGGTTCGTACGCTCTCCCACCCAAGTAACCTACACCTTGATGCTGCACCTAAGAAACGGGCAGCACCCCTTTCAGCAGCAACGGTTACCAGCCCAACAACTATTTACAAACCCACAAGTTCGTGGGTGGCCTGCTAGTTCTCGGCCTTGTCCATGAGCAGTTCCTCATGCGGGCATGGGCTTAACGGTTTCATTAACAGGGACAATTCCGGTCCCAACGGGGAACAACGGTTCTTTCTGAAAACGGACGGCAATCAGGTTACAACTCGGATGATTGGTACTCCTTCATTCACAACTGGAACAATCAACATGCTAAGGGTCCCAACGGGGACAACTTTGCTGCAACGGAGGGCCACTGCCTTTACTTGAGGTCACACTCATCAAGGACCTCCTCCAGCTCGACATCCGGACGACACGGTGGGGGAGGGGGCTGGGGTCGCACCTGCACACCGCGGCTTTCCCTCTGTTTCACGTCTAGGGCATTCCAGCCCCTCTCCCCGCAATGTCGGGTGTAGGTCACCAGGTCGCCTGGCAACAGATTGCGACCTGGGTGGCCCGTTGGGAGATGTGAGTTCACGTCGCGGCGGGCCACAAACAATTCGGCCTCCAGGCCCGGCTCGTATATAAAGCCGAACCCCCTTCGCGGGTCAAACTTCCTGACTTGGCCCTCGTAGATCGGGCCCCGCACCCGAAAGGTGGCGTGCCATAGGTGGTCCTTTTCCCGTATGGTACGGGTCACCACGTTGGCTATCTCACGCTCCTTGGCGGCTATCTCCTGGCCCAACGGGTTCACCTGTTTGTCCCAGTACGGGGCGTTGGCGTACCCCTGCGCTCGGGTCGGGCCCCGCTGGATTGCCCCCAGTCCGGCGGTGACGTGGCCTGCGGTGCTGCCTTGCAGCGACGACCCGGCGCAGCCTCAGCCGAGGCAGGGAGTTCAGGGACAGATGGCCTCACCGGTTGGGCCTTCGGGCCCGCAGCGGCCGGTTCTACCATGGCCGGGCGGACTCCCGGAGCCGAGTCATCTGTGGGTGCGACCACTTCCGGGGCCGACGGCTTCGCTTCTCGGACGGGTGCCTCCGAAGGGACCTTCCACGGCAGTGGAAACGGTGCGGGCCATCTCCGGGTAACGCCCACAGGCCGGTCCTCTATGGCGGACGGGTTAGATTCCGCTACCGATGTTGGGGGTAGCGGACCGAGTGGAGGGGCAACAGCAACCGGTACGGATGGCGGGGGAAACAGGAGGGTGAGTGGACGCAGACCGGGCCCCTCAGCCGCAGAGACCGGTCCTTCTCGGACACAGGGGCATGGGTCGCTTACCCGCTCCTCCAACACTGCCTCCACCTCGCGTCCCCGCACGGCCGCCGCTACTTCCTCCATTTCGGCCACCCAGCACTCCATCAAGAACCTGATATAGAAGGGTTAAATAGTTTCTCTATTTCTTTATTAAAGATATTTTATTTCATTTGTAAGTATATCTGGTGGTAGTTCATAGTCAGAGCCTTCGGAATAAGAGACAAGCTCAAGGATTATTATTGTCTCTAAATGTTCTTCTTATCTTCTTCTTATCTCATATGCATGACTCTACATTTTTGTTTTGCTAAAACTTAAAGGTCATATGAGCAACTTGTAAAGTCCAGCTAGAAGCCTTATTTGCAATATCACATTGATCTGTAAATGGTATAAATAAACTGTACCTTAGCTAAATAAACAGAAAATTGATCATGCTCACATGGATGCAGGTCTTTTTCTCCGAGCGCTTGATCTTGATTAGGTCCTCTGAAGAGGCCTAATTCAGAGGACCTCACTGGTGATCCCATAAGCTGACTTGTGACAAAACAGAACAGCTACAACAAACCGGACCTGGGTCTGCAGGCGGCAGCACATTTGTGCGGTCCGGGCTTCTACCCACGCCGCCGTTCCTGGCTTGGGCTCGGGAATTTCGGCATCACCGGACGGGACGGACATGCTGCTTGCAGGCTTCCAGGAACCGGATATGTTGCAGAGTCCTGGCGTCCCCGCTTTTTATGCCCTCGGCTACATTAGGCAGGCTTTCACCCGCCCCCCCTTGGTTCTCTCTTGCACTTCCGGCTTCAGGGGCGGGGCTTTGTTTTCGCGCCTTCACTGCTCGGAGAAGACGCTCGAGCGGGAAATCTTCGCACCAAAAGATGGCGGAACTTCGAATTTTTCGGCCGGACACCGCCGGCGGGGAATGCAAGGCGCACTTCTACCGGTAGGTAGACTGGTTCTATCCTGTTCGTGACACCAAGTTGTCGCAGGCGGAGGGGCGCGCTCGCCACGCTCGGGATCGGGGCTTCTGCTGCTGCTGCTTGGTGGCTCGAGCGGTGGGCCGGACCCAGGGACTCGAGCAGCGCTCCTCACCCGTGAGTGAAAAGGGGGTGGTTTGTTTAGGGAGATAGTTCGTGACGCCACCCACGGGATGTGGTGATGATGGCACCACCGCTGCTGGTGACGGGGACCCCGGAGCGATGGTAGAGGGCAGCTAGGATGTTATCCCCTCCGTGGGTAGGGGTTGGTGATCCCGGGGCCCGGTGATGATGCGGGGAGGCTGGATGGCTGGGGTGCAGGGTTGCAGGAACAGCACGGCGCGGTGCCGGACGACACTGTTGTACTCACTCAGATACAAATGCACAAAGTCCTCGGTAAACCAAACGGCTGGATGGACGGGGGTTCCGGTCACACTCGGATTTGACCTTTGTCGGCAGCTTCTAGCCTGGTCGGGGTCGGATGGCCCTGCCCTTTTGTGCTGATGCAGGTTCTGCTTCCCGGCTCGGTACCGGCGGGTCACCGCCCATCTCAGGTCCTTCGGTTTCACCGACCTGCACCTACTCCTGCAGACGGCCACCACCGTCTGCCGACCTTGCTCTCCGTGCCCGGGCTCCTTCCCAGACACCGGCAGCTTCACCTTTCCTTTACTTCACTCCACTTCACTCCTGCCCACCCCGGGGCTCCTCAATTCACTCCTCTCTTGCTGTCACTCCCTGACTAACTACTGCTCTTTCTCCCGCCTCCAGGACTGTGAACTCCTCGGTGGGTGGGGCCAACCGCCTGGCTCCACCCCACCTGGTGTGGACATCAGCCCCTGGAGGGGGCAACAAGGATTTTAGTTTGACGGATGGACCTGTCTAGGGGAGGGGGTGTGGGCGATGTCATGCCTGTGACTACCTGGCTAGTGCAGGGCATCACACTACAAGCAGAACTTTCCATCTCTACTTCCTTAGGTGGTTAAGGGTAGTAAAATGGGGCAATACCAGTAAGCCCTAGATCAACAATTCGTACAGAAAATTCCCATCTGTCAAGACTGTCGGCAGAGGTCATAGTCCTTGGGCAACCAAGGAGAAGAGATGAGGGAGACACACACCAGGTCCAACAGATGCAGGAGAACAAGATGAAAAGTCTGGGACAGTTTCATTAGATCCACCCAGAGCCCAGGCCCTGATTAGGGGGTAGTCTGACAAGGAGGGAAAAGTTTACGAAAATGGTGAAGGAGTACATAGCTGACTGCACCAGTGTCCTCCGTGATTCCTCTGTGCCGTACAACTACTGTGGGACATATTGCATGACCTGTCCCTCTACTCCCTGGTGGTGCTGGCCCTCCCTATCTCTAGTGTTTTGTTAGAATGGGTTTTTAGTGCCGCCAGTGGCATAATAACTGAAGAACTGCAGATGCTGACAGGCCGACTTCTCAACCCCAGTGGATGACAGCAGCAGAATACAAAGCCACATCAAGTTCCTTTTTTTCCTGTTGTATTCCCTTGCACCTCTTCCCACCTCAAAAAGGTATACAGTTCATGGGTTCTTTTGTTCTGTCCCGCCTCTTCTTCTTACTACACCATATCAACTGTGTTATCATGCAGCCATCGCTCTGTAAGGTTGAGGATTTGGTCGCGTACCCCCTGAAATCATTGCTGGTTTTATTGCTATTTTTATTGCTAATGTGTGACATGTTACAATGTACGGTGGTTATTTCTGATATGCAATATTGCTTACAGCCATTAGATGCCGCTGTTTCCTGGTTTCAGTGGGGTGGGGTAAGGGAACTGATATGGGGCGTTGTCCTTCCTGCTTCGAGGCAATGTTTGTAGTATGTGAGAGATAATACAAAGCAGACGGAGGCAGAAGTAGAAGACATAAAAGACATCAGGATAAGAATTAGGGGTTAACTCTCCAGAAGTGACAGGTAAGGGGTCTCATACCAGCAAGCGTGTGAACAGTGTGGAGACAGTGTTGGCCAGTGTAGAACGGGAACCTTGAGAGTGAAGGAGACGCCCTTCTGAGGGACATTGACATGAGGGCATCAGCTCAATGAGAAATCATGAGAAGTAACAACTGAGCGCTAAAGATGAGCAGTCATAGCGTTACACCTAGACTCGTATGGCTAATTACCAGTAGTGTGCAGTAGCATCAATATCCCCTGACTCTGTGGCGGCTTCTGTGATTGAGAATAAGAGATTGTTTAATACCCATGCTAAAGAGTGGGTCTATGTTAGCGTGAAGAACGGAAGGATAAGGCTTTGTGAAATCCTGTGTTTGATGTTATCTGCAAGTGAAATGAAAGAAGTTTTTAGAGTCTGTTGTGGACTTTCTCTGAGCAACCTAACCTTAGCGATACCAAACTCTGTGCAAGAGAAGAGAAGCAGGAGGCATCCGGACTAGAGGTACCAGTCCAAAGGAGGAATGTTGCCACACACACACACACAACCGTTGTCTGTAGCATTCTGGGAAGAGAAGAGCGAGGCCCTCAACCAGGACAACCACCCTTGGCACGTTCAGAGATCTACATTTTTTAAGGGCCATCAGCCTGCCCAGACTTATAATTTTTAGGGGGTCATATTCTGACTGCTTGCCCTGGAAATGTTGCTTTTAGGCATGTGGACTCTGCGGCTTTACGCAACCTGATGGCAGTTGCCATCGTGTAGTACTTAGCTCCCAACTGCCAATATATTCCCCTGTGTGCCATCCCCGTCTTATACCTGCACGTGTCCCATAATATCACCTATGTGTAGCACCCCTGCAGTACCATGTGCCACAAAATGTAAGTGGAAACCCAAACCCCAGAATATCCATGCCAGTAAAGACACCAGCACCTTCAGGCTACACAGAACCCCAACACCAAACTGGGAAACTGCCTAGTAACAGGTAAAAGGGATGGCCACTGGACTGGATAGTCGCCACCCACTCTGTAGGGAGAGACCCAGCAAGGGGAGGGGCCAGTGGTCAGTTGGAAGGGTTGCGGGAGGAAGTGGTGTTCAGTCTGAGGGAAGTCAAGTTGGAGAAGGAAGTCAGAGGAAGGAGTGAAATAGTGAAAGTGCAGAAAGAAAGTAAAGACCTGAAGTAACACCGGAGTGCTGTAACAGGAGTGAGGCTGTGGAGTAAGGAACTAGTACTCCAGGGACCGTGGGTACTTGTGGAAGTGTAATACTCCAGGAACCGCGGGGCGCCTGTGGAAGTCTGGAACCAAGGCTCACAAGACTCAGTACAAGGCGGGGTACAGACCCTAGGACAGCGGGGCACTTTATGGTCAACTGTTAAATCTGCCAGGTGAGAAGATCTCCATTGCCAACCAAAGAGTCTGAAACATCAGCAGCAAAGAGGGGACCCGGGATTGACCCCCTTAAATATTCCAGGCTGCCTGCAATAGGAGCAAGACTGAAACGGAGGGGTTCCCAAGTAGCTCTAGGTCACGGGAGCCCAACAAAAAATGAGAGTGCATGGAGGACAGCTACCCCCAGGTCACAGCTGGCACGGAGAATAAGGGGAGCGGGAACACCTGGAATTGGCACCAGCGGGTCCAAACACTGAAACCAAGTAAAGACAAGGCAAGTTAAAACTACAATACTTGTGAAATGACCAGCCAGGGAGGCCTCTGGCTGTGTAGTCGTGGCAGCACTGTATTCAAGGCACATCCCTGGCTTCATCACTTCTTTAATGTTGAGAGAGTGTATGTCGGTGTCTTCATCGGCCGATGCACAAAAAGGCTGCAGGCAAAAGTCCAGATGCAATAAAAACGACATTTATTCTCAAAGATAAAACACTCCGGTCAGCGGATTCCGGCAATATTAGTGGAGCTGGGGACAACCTGCCCAAACGCACCCTCTGGTGGGGATATGCCCAAAGTACTCTACTTCCTCCGGGCTCCCACTCTTCAGCCAAGCATACACCGGACCCACACCGGCAGAATAGGCTCTGAGGTTACGTCCACCTCCTGATCTCCGGTGTCCCTTGATGGTCCGCTCACACAATCGCACTTGCCGCTGCAGATGTGCACTCTCCGCTGCCCCGGATCCTCTCTCCCTCACACACATTCAGACCTTGCCTAGATATCCGGCCGACTCCTCCTCCCCGGTGGCAACAGCCGTCCCACCCGGCCACTAGGGGGTGCCCTAACACATCATATAACAATAGTAAAACATTTTTAATAACAACAGTGCCGGGTTATCTATGCTAGACTAGTAGGGGGTAGGCCCACCCACTACATGCCTCCCCTCTTAAAATCCGAGCCTCCCGGCAAGGCTCTTAAACACATAAAAACATAAACACATAAAAACCTTTCGGTTCAGTCCTCAACAGCGGCACCAGTTCAGCGGCGCTCCCGGTCTTGAGGGGCGCTTGATGGCGCAACAGCGCTCCCGGTCTCTGGATAGCGCCCGGAGGCTCAACAGCGCTCCCGGTCTTAGATGGGTGCCCGGAGGCTTCAGTAGCGCTCCCGGTCTTCGCTGGAGGTGCCCGGAGGCTTCAAGAGCGCTCCCGGTCTTTGCTGGGGGCAACAGGCCCGTAAAACTTTACAACAACAGAGGAACTTTCTGCCGGTCTGGAACAACACCGGTCTCGGCAAGTGCTGGAGGCAACAACTTACTCTGGGGGCCAGGCTCTCTTCCATTCTTCCGCTTGAGCCTGGATGTAGGCCCCCAGAGTTTGTCCCGGTTGGCGGCGGATTCGCCTGAAAGACACCGGGGCGTAGGACGGTTCCTCCGGCACAGCTGCTGCAGCTCCTCTTGGCGGTGACGGTGTTCCTGCCCGGGATGGTGGTGGTGCATCCAGCATAATGACCGGCTTATTAGTCACGTTTTGGGTCACCGCTACCACGGCTGGGAACTTCTCCGGATCAGGAGCCGGTTCCATCACTGCTTCCGGGGCAGCAGCCAGGACGCGCTGGGGCTGAGGAGGCGCGGGCGGGAGCGGTTTGGCATGGCTCCGGCGCCGCTCTTGCTGCTCCTCCCACTCTATCTCCTCCTGCCACTGCTCCGCTTCCCGGGTGGTCGGCATGCGGGAGACGCAGACGGCAAACAGGCCGCGGCTACCGGCATCCGGCAGGAAGGTGACTTTTTCGCCCGGCCAAAGGGTGTGAAGTCGCTTAGGGAGTCCTTCGATGTCGAGATGAACCCGGTTATAAAAATAATCATCCCCGGTCTCTACTTCTCGGATGAAGCCGTATCCCTCTTGCTGATTAAACTTGACTACCACCCCGGTCACAAACTGCTGGGCTAACTTCTCGCCACCGGAACCGAACAGCATTTCCCGGGCAACAGTCTCAGCCAGGAGCCGTTCTTGGACGGGGTCAGGCTTCGGGGGCGGAACACTGGGGCGCGACTCCTCCGGTGAGACGATGACTGGGTCCCAGAAGAAGCCCAGGTGGTCCTTCTCTAGACGCCCGGCTAACTCCTCGGCCGACTCTGGCGCCGGAACAAAGGGTGTGGCGGCGGCGTTAAGCTGCGGGGTGTCCCATGGGAAGACAGCAACCCCCGGACGGCTTGGCATGGGCGGGGTAGCATAGGTCGCCTTCACCTCTGTGATGGTGCTCCCGGTTTGAGCATCCCATGAGGTCTTCCAGGAAACTTTGTCTGGCCTCGTAGAACCTCCCGGTCCAATGGGAAGGTCCGCTATCGCGGCCTCACTAGCAGGGGCGAACCGAGGTCGGCCTCGACCGAGGCTGATGAGGGCCATCGTCGTCGCCAACTCCGCAGGTTGCCCAAAGTTCTCCATCTCGGTTTCCGACAGAATCGCTATTAATGGCGGTGGTGTCGACGCTGAGGCTGAAGGAAGTGGAGGCGGGTCTTCGTTTCCCGCTCTTAAACGGACTCCACCCCCAGCCTCACGCATCATCTTGACTCCTCCGCTGAGGTACTTCTTTTTCCTTTTCTTCTTCCGTGCCCTGGAGCTGGCGCCTCCCCTCTTTGGGCGGAGTACTCCATGCTTTCTCTTCGGCACCGGCCAGCCCCAGGCTCTTCTTTCGGCGCCAATTTTCCGCGCCTTTTCTGTTTCTTCACAGACGTCGGCCATCTTGCCGCCATCTTGTGCCCGGTCCAACGCCTTGGGCACTTCTTCCTCCCACCATGGGACTGGGAATCTTCTTTCATCGTCCGAATTCCGTGCTTCAGGCACTACTTGGTCTTCAGACTCCTGGTTCTCCGGCAAGGGACTCGGATCCTGCCGACTACGCCACTTGAAATGACCAGCCAGGGAGGCCTCTGGCTGTGTAGTCGTGGCAGCACTGTATTCAAGGCACATCCCTGGCTTCATCACTTCTTTAATGTTGAGAGAGTGTATGTCGGTGTCTTCATCGGCCGATGCACAAAAAGGCTGCAGGCAAAAGTCCAGATGCAATAAAAACGACATTTATTCTCAAAGATAAAACACTCCGGTCAGCGGATTCCGGCAATATTAGTGGAGCTGGGGACAACCTGCCCAAACGCACCCTCTGGTGGGGATATGCCCAAAGTACTCTACTTCCTCCGGGCTCCCACTCTTCAGCCAAGCATACACCGGACCCACACCGGCAGAATAGGCTCTGAGGTTACGTCCACCTCCTGATCTCCGGTGTCCCTTGATGGTCCGCTCACACAATCGCACTTGCCGCTGCAGATGTGCACTCTCCGCTGCCCCGGATCCTCTCTCCCTCACACACATTCAGACCTTGCCTAGATATCCGGCCGACTCCTCCTCCCCGGTGGCAACAGCCGTCCCACCCGGCCACTAGGGGGTGCCCTAACACATCATATAACAATAGTAAAACATTTTTAATAACAACAGTGCCGGGTTATCTATGCTAGACTAGTAGGGGGTAGGCCCACCCACTACACTTGTGTGGACTGTTTCCTTACCGCCTCCGTGCACATACACAGACTGTTCCCTACTCCAGTCCCCATCATCCACTGCTGGGGCCTAGCCCTGCTAGCGGAGGGCCCACAACACCTAAGCTGCCCTACTCCATTAGCCTCAGCAGGACCCTGCAGTGGCGGCCTCAATAACCTGGCCGCACACTGCAAGTGGCGTAGTCGATAAAAACTCTTTATTTTTATTTCTCCCTTTTCTTTTTCTTTTTACCCCCCTTTTTATTCGGACCGACCCCCGGGGTCATGGAACCAGGCATCGGCCGCGACCACGACTCCCCTGAGTGTCATACACACCTGGGACCAAGTACCCCACAGCCCTGGGGCGTCACACATGCCCTGACCAACGCAGTTAGGTTGCAGCAGCATTATACTTATAGAAGGGCTGTAATGCAATATATCCTGACTATATGCCTCTGATCCAAAACATTCACTCCTCTAGTAGCTGTCTCTGCACTGAATGCAGCTATTAACGGTATTAATAGGCAAGAGAATAGATGTAGGCCTGAAAATGATTTTCTTTTTAGGTTGAAGCAACAAGCTCTGTGAGGCTAAAATCCTGGCCTCCATGCCTCTAATACACTATCCCTTCTCCATAAGCTTGCCCTACACAAAATGCTGAGGAATGTGGTGTCATTATAGAATTAGCCATAAAAAGCACTGTTGGTGTACTGTTGTACCAGCAGGTACTGTAAAGGGTACTTTACACGCTGCGACATTGCTAACGATTTATCGTCGGGGTCACGGTGTTTGTGACGCACATCCGGCGTCGTTAGCGACATCACAGCGTGTGACACGTACGAGTGACCTTCAACGATCGCAAAAGTGGTAAAAATCGTTGGTTTTGGAGAGGTCGTTCAAACACCAAATATCGTTGTTTGGGCAGTAGCGATGTTGTTCGTCATTCCTGCGGCATCACACATCACTGTGTGTGACACTGCAGGAGCGACAAACATCTCCTTACCTGCGTCCACCGGCAATGAGGAAGGAAGAAGGTGGGCGGCATGTTCCAGCCGCTCATCTCCGCCCCTCCTCTGCTATTGGACGGCTGTCGTGTGACGTCGCTGTGATGCCGCACGAACCGCCCCCTTAGAAAGGAGGCGGTTCGCCGGCCAGAGCGACATTGCAGGGAAGGTAAGTCCGTGTGACGGGTGTTAGCGATGTTGTGCGCCACGGGCAGCGATTTGCCCGTGATGCACAACCGACGGGGGCGGGTACGCTCGCTAGCGATATCGGTACCGATATCGCAGCGTGTAAAGTGCCCTTTACACTGTCCCTTCTCCAGCAGAACCTCTTCCTAACTATTTCCGGGTAGAATGCTCCGAGCATGGTGATACAGGGTATTATTTAGACCTGATAATGTGGTGCAGCTGGCCAATCAGAGTAATGCCAGTAACTAACATGGCTATGGGAGTACCATGATGGACAAGCAATCCATGCATGTAAATGCAACACAGCTGGAGAAAAAGACATGAACCGCATATCCAAAAATCATCAGTTGATCTAATGCCACTGGCCAAAAATTTATATATCTGAACATGATGTTCTTGGTTCAACATTTTGATCAGACTGAATGAAGCCCACTGGCATGTGACGGCAAACATCTCAGTGGGACCCTAACTTATATGAAGCCTTAAAGGTGCGACGCCACGTGTCAACCACCACCGCAGTTACAGTGCACTAGCAGGGCTGGTGACCTGGTGCCTGACAACACCCATGCTGCAGTGGCTTTGTGTTGGTGGGACGGTGTGGCTTGGAGTCATGGGGACTCATCCTTGCACCAGGTCACCTGCCCTGCTGGTGCACTGTCGCTGCGGTGGTGGTTGGTGCCGCACCTTTTAAGGCTTCATATAAGTTAGGGACCCACTTAGAGGTTTGCTGTGATGTGGCAGTGGGCTTCATACAGTCTGAATGTTGAACCAAGAACCTGATGTTCATTAGATCAACTGATGATTTTTGGATGTGCGGTTCATGTCTTTTTCTCCAGCTATGTTGAATCTCATCTATAGCACCTGGAAAACAATCATGGGGACTCGAGCATGGCGCCCTAGTAGTAGGATCCTCTGCCGAGTACCAAACATACCGAGCAGCCCGATGCTTGATGGAGTACAGAGCAGTGCGGAGCACGCTCGTCCGGCACTAGTGATTATCTCATCCATTTCCAGGGGGGCAATAAAATAATAATTCAATATTAACCCCTTCTTCACAGCAGAATTTACCCATAGACCTCTCTAGACGGCCACACATATCGGGAATCTACAATCTGGCAGCCATTATGAAGACATCTTGATCACACATTACTGCCTCCATTGTGGAGTCCATCGCTCCCTGCACATGCGCTCTTATTTGTATAATCAGAGATGTCTCATCCTGTAACGATACGAATAAGCGCTCACCTGATGTCTCTCTCACGGCTTCGATGAGGTTCTTAGATTCATCGAACACGCATCTTTCCATGGACTTCTTCCCCATACCGCAATTTCTCAAGGAGGTGATAGTGAACCTGCGGAGCTGCTGAAATCTTTCTCCGCTTATACTGGGGAAACCTGTGGAGCGGAAGAGGTAAAATATAATTTCAGTTCTTCATGCAGCATTGCTAAAAAGGTCAATAAAGCGGAGAGCTAGAAGAAATTAAGAGTTTGAGATCTGCAGAGGGTCAGAGATCATAAGTGCTGAAAAATTAGCATTAAAATCTGTGAAATCACCAGACTGAAGACGAAAAGAGCAAGAAACACCAGGAGCTCGGGGAGTAGAGTCTTAAAACATAAAGTCTGTGAAAGGTCCTCACCACCATAAGAAAGTACAGAGTGGATCCAGCAGTGGCCCTGCAGAGTTGTGTTTATTAGAGATGAGCAAAATTGCTGAGCGCCTTACAGAACTGTTTTGAACCGTGTTTCTTGAAAAAGACAGTCGCCATTAATCATTCCGCACGGGAAGAAAAGGGGGTGTGCTGTCGTGGGTGGCACCCCAAAAAGTGCTCAAACAGTGGCCCCGCTGCTGGAGGAAAGTAATACCCACCCGGGGGTCCACGCAGGAACGGAAGGAAAGATCTTGTTGATTAAGACAGAAGACCAGGATGATCCAGACACTGCACCCGTGACACCTGAGCTGCCAGATTCAAAGATTTGTACTTCTGGAGAGGAGTGGGCACCGGGGTGCTCAGAAGAAGCAATCCTGTTGAGTCTTGGCAGGGAAGAACTCCGGGATCTGTCAAAAGCATGCCCTTCGACCAATGCTTTCCCGATGGCCCCCTTCCCTGGGGAGTCCAGCGTTGGCCGTATAAACCATTAGAGCCCCACGATGGAGGAAAGACTGAGGTGAATCCGATTCAGCCCATGCAGAGTGTTTTACTGGGAGAGTGCTCCAGAGCTGCTCCTGAGGAGAAATCAGCTCCTGACACCATAGACATCCTAATACTGGTTTGTCACTGTTGCAAGCGGGCTGCTGGACACTTTGCTCGAGGATGTCCCTTGAGTGCCCCCAACAACCAAGTCCCGATTGAAGGCAACAGCCCAACCCGTATTGGAGAGACACCGCCACCGCCACGGCACAAGTTTCTCAGGGCCAGCACCTGCGGGCAAAGTGTAGAGCTCCTCCGGCCCAGATTGCAGCCGGGGAGCGGGTAACCGGAGGGAATCCACCGCTACCATCAGTCAACACAGGTGCAAGGAAGAGAGACATCACCGTCACCTACCGGGAGTGCAGGTGCAGCCGTCTGTGGGACCGTCCTACCAGCCGTTGGTTTACCGTACAAACTGTGTCCGTGTGTCAGGCTGAGTGAGTACCATAGTGCCGCAAGGCACAGCGCTGCCCCCGCGTCCCTGCGCCCTCCAGGCCCTACACTTCACATCTCATCACCGGGCCCCGGGATCACCAACCCCTACCCACGGAGGGGCAACACAACACCTGGCTGCTCCGCATCACCATCCCCGGGACCCCCACACTGAGCAGCGGTGGTGCAATCACCACAACCGTGGGTGGCGTCACGAACTATAACCATCCCCACACCCAACAAACACCCCCTTTCACTCACGGGCGAGGAGTGTCGCTCGAGAAACCCCGGGATCCGGCCCACCGCTCGAGCCACCACTGAGCAGCTGCCGGACCCGAGCAGAAGGGGTGAGCGCGGTGTGCTGACACCCTCCTCCCCGCCCGCGACAACTTGGCGTCACGAACAGGATCCTACCGCTCTGCCGTCAGGTAGAGGTGCGCCTTGTTACCGCCGGAGGCATCCGGCAGGAAAATTTCAGAAGCCGCCATCTTTGGCGCGAAAAGTTCCCGCTCGAGCGTCTTCTCGAGCAGTAGAAGCGCGAAGGCCAAAACTCCGCCCCGAGAGAGGAGGGGCCGGAAAGAGCTAAGGGGGACGCGATGGCGGCTGGATGCATGTAGCTGCGGCTATAGAAGCAGGGACGCCAGGACTCTGCGGCCAGTTACTGGTTCCTGGAAGAAGCCGCTGCTAAAGATGCTGAGTCCGACCAACAACACCGTGGTCCCCGCGCCTGGCATCGCGGCGCGGGTGGAAGTCCGGACCGTCCAGCTAAGCAGCCGTCTGCAGGTCCGCATGCAGCTCCTCATGGAGGAGTGGGAGGCCGACATGGCGGAAGTGGTGGCGGCCATACGGAGACGCGAGACGGAGGGAGTCTTGGAAGGGAGGGTAAGTGACCCACGCCCCTGTGCCCCTAGTGGGTCGGTCATCGCGGCTGAGGGACCTGGTCCATACCCGCTCACCCTGCTACCTCCCCCGCTACCCGTATTGGCTGCTGCTGCCCCGCCACTAGGCCCGCTACCATCACCACCGGTAGCGGTACCCTGCCAATCCGCCCCGGCGGACAGACCTGCAGCAGAAGCTCGTGACCACCCTGAACCGCTTCTATGGAAGAAGCCAAAGGCTGAGCCCATCAGCAAAGATGCACCGGAGGCACGGCGGGGATGCAGCTGCCAGGAGGCAGAGCAGGCCATGTCACAGCGGGGTCCCTCATTACTAAAGGTGCCGGTCGTAGCCAACACGGAGGGACTCTGGCTGGGCCCGTCCCTCGCACACGCTGAACCGGAGCAAACAGAAAGTGCTCCCGGCTGGGAGCGACGGCAACAGCAGCTGTGCAGGGAGATCGATGCCCGAGAGGGGTGTAGAGCGGATGTGCATGCCCGCATGAATATGGAGGAAGATGACCCGCAGCTAGCTACCATCGGAGTCCACGGCGGTGCACCATGTGAAGGTGGCACTAGAGCCCCACGATTGAGGATGGACTGCTAAGCCGGCGGTCCTCCGCCTAAAAGTTGTCCCCGTTGGGACCAGAAGTCAATGTGGTTGTTTGAAAGTTTTGAAAAATGATAAGTGAAATGATTACCGAGTTCTTCACCAGATTTGCTTTGTGATTTGTAACCGGCTGGAGCCGGCACCGTTGTCCCCGTGGGGACCGTTTAAAGTTTATTTGCATGGGAACTATCCATGGACAAGCCCGTGAACTTGCAGGGCACCACAAACGTTAAGTGGCTTGTAAATAGGTTGGGTACCGTTACCGTTTCCGCAATACCGCCTCCGGAGAGGTAGGTTGGAGGGAGGGCCCTGAGCAGAGCAGGCCAGGGCCCAGCCACCAAAGGAATCGGTGGCCACCCTCTGGAGGGGAAGGACAGATCCCGCTCGGGTAACTTGTGCTGGACTGTGGGTCAAGGGGTGCTGCCTGGGTTTTAGGGGCAGCATCAGGGCCAGGTTGCTTGGGTGGGAGAGAGCGGAAACCGTGACCGTATACCGTTGCAACGTTTAAGTAAATGTGCCTCCCGTCTTGGGAAGAGTTTTGATTAAAAATGTATTTATGTTTTGCTTAACCTTGTTGTCCCCTTTTTACAGAAAAATAAAACCGGTGTAGGACGGCAGCCCGCGGACGGTCTGCATTTTGCTAAGGGGGAATGTGTCGCCCTGGGCAAGCCAGGGGACACAGGTCACACACCACCACACCCCACACTCCAGGTAGGCACATCACAGCTAACCACAAATCCTTGTTGCCTTCCTCCAGAGGCTGGTGATCCACACCAGGGGGTGGGCCAGGCGGTTGGCTCCGCCCACCAAGGAGGTCACAGCTCTGGAGGCGGGGGAAACCAGGCAGTTAGCTCAGGGACGAGCTTGAGTAAAGAACAGAGTTCTGTCAGGGAGGAGGAAGTGGAAGGAGTGAAGTGAAGCCCAGGCAGGGCAAGTGTGAGGAGTTAAGGAAGAAAAGTAGTAAAGGAGAAAAGCAAGTAAAGTGACAGAAGAGAAAGACAGCCTGAAGGGTCCAGCTTTGTGAGGGCCAGAACAGCAAGGTCAGCAACGGCGGTGACTGTCTGGAGGGGGACCGTTTGGAAGTTCCTGGAAGGACCCCGTTGGCTGTGTGCCCGGTGGTCTGGAGCAGTGTTCCGAAGGACAGTCAGCACCAGGGCAGGGGCCTCTCGGACCCCGGCAAGGCTAGGAGTCGCCAAATTTGCCAAATCCGTCAGTGACGGGGACGCAGATCCCCCAACAACCAAGTCCCGATTGAAGGCAACAGCCCAACCCGTATTGGAGAGACACCGCCACCGCCACGGCACAAGTTTCTCAGGGCCAGCGCCTGCGGGCAAAGTGTAGCGCTCCTCCGGCCCAGATTGCAGCCGGGGAGCGGGTAACCGGAGGGAATCTACCGCTACCATCAGTCAACACAGGTGCAAGGAAGAGAGACATCACCGTCACCTACCGGGAGTGCAGGTGCAGCCGTCTGTGGGACCGTCCTACCAGCCGTTGGTTTACCGTACAAACTGTGTCCGTGTGTCAGGCTGAGTGAGTACCATAGTGCCGCAAGGCACAGCGCTGCCCCCGCGTCCCTGCGCCCTCCAGGCCCTACACTTCACATCTCATCACCGGGCCCCGGGATCACCAACCCCTACCCACGGAGGGGCAACACAACACCTGGCTGCTCCGCATCACCATCCCCGGGATCCCCACACTGAGCAGCGGTGGTGCAATCACCACAACCGTGGGTGGCGTCACGAACTATAACCATCCCCACACCCAACAAACACCCCCTTTCACTCACAGGCGAGGAGTGTCGCTCGAGAAACCCTGGGATCCGGCCCACCGCTCGAGCCACCACTGAGCAGCTGCCGGACCCGAGCAGAAGGGGTGAGCGCGGTGTGCTGACACCCTCCTCCCCGCCCACGACATCCACATTACTACACTCTGTGAAAGTCCACATTACTACACTCTGTGAAAGTCCACATCACTGCGCTCTGTGAGAGTCCACATCACTGCGCTCTGTGAGAATCCACATCACTGCGCTCTGTGAGAGTCCACATCACTGCGCTCTGTGAGAGTCCACATCACTGCGCTCTGTGAGAGTCCACATCACTGCGCTCTGTGAAAGTTCACATCACTGCACTCTGTGAAAATCCACATCACTACACTCTGTAAGAGTCCACATCAATGCACTCTGTGAGAGTCCACATCACTACACTCTGTGGGAGTCCACATCACTACACTCTGTGGGAGTCCACATCACTGCACTCTGTAAGAGTCCTCATCACTACACTCTGTGGGAGTCCATATCACTACACTCTGTGGGAGTCCACATCACTGCACTCTGTGACAGTCCACATCACTACACTCTGTGGGAGTCCACATCACTACACTCTGTGAGAGTCCACATCACTACAGTCTGTGGGAGTTCACATCACTACAGTCTGTGAGAGTCCACATCACTACACTCTGTGAGAGTCCACATCACTACAGTCTGTGAGAGTCCACATCACTACAGTCTGTGAGAGTCCACATTACTACACTCTGTGAAAGTCCACATCACTGCGCTCTGTGAGAGTCCACATCACTGCGCTCTGTGAGAGTCCACATCACTGCGCTCTGTGAAAGTCCACATCACTGCGCTTTGTGAAAGTCCACATTACTACACTCTGTGGGAGTACACATCACTACAGTCTGTGAGAGTCCACATCACTACACTCTGTGAGAGTCCACATCACTACACTCTGTGAGAGTCCACATCACTACAGTCTGTGAGAGTCCACATCACTACAGTCTGTGAGAGTCCACATTACTACACTCTGTGAAAGTCCACATCACTGCGCTCTGTGAGAGTCCACATCACTGCGCTCTGTGAAAGTCCACATCACTGCGCTTTGTGAAAGTCCACATTACTACACTCTGTGGGAGTACACATCACTACACTCTGTGAGAGTTCACATCACTACACTCTGTGAGAGTTCACATCACTGCACTCTGTGAGAGTTCACATCACTACAGTCTGTGAGAGTCCACATCACTACACTCTGTGAGAATCCACATCACTACATTCTGTGAGAGTCCACATCACTACACTCTGTGAGAGTCCACATCACTACACTCTGTGAGAGTCCACATCACTACACTCTGTGAGAGTCCACATCACTACACTCTGTGAGAGTCCACATCACTACACTCTATGAGAGTCCGAGAGTCCACATCACTGCACTCTGTGAGAGTCCACATCACTACACTCTGTGAGAGTCCACATCACTACACTCTGAGAGTCCACATCACTGCACTCTGAGAGTCCACATCACTGCGCTCTGTGAGAGTCCACATCACTACACTCTGTGAGAGTCCACATCACTACACTCTGAGAGTCCACATCACTACACTCTGTGAGAGTCCACATCACTACACTCTGAGAGTCCACATCACTGCACTCTGAGAGTCCACATCACTGCGCTCTGTGAGAGTCCACATCACTGCGCTCTGTGAGAGTCCACATCACTGCGCTCTGTGAGAGTCCACATCACTACACTCTGTGAAAGTCCACATCACTACACTCTGTGAAACTCCACATCACTGCACTCTGTGAAAAATCCACATCACTACACTCTGTGAGAGTCCTCATCACTACACTCTGTGGGAGTCCACATCACTACACTTTGTGGGAGTCCACACCACTGCACTCTGTGACAGTCCACATCACTACACTCTGTGGGAGTCCACATCACTACACTCTGTGAGAGTCCACATCACTACAGTCTGTGGGAGTCCACATCACTACAGTCTGTGGGAGTCCACATCACTACACTCTGTGGGAGTCCACATCACTACACTCTGTGAGAGTTCACATCACTACACTCTGTGAGAGTTCACATCACTACACTCTGAGAGTCCACATCACTACACTCTGTGAGAGTTCACATCACTACACTCTGTGAGAGTTCACATCACTACACTCTGAGAGTCCACATCACTACACTCTGTGAGAGTTCACATCACTACACTCTGTGAGAGTCCACATCACTACACTCTGTGAGAGTTCACATCACTACACTCTGTGAGAGTTCACATCACTACACTCTGAGAGTCCACATCACTACACTCTGTGAGAGTTCACATCACTACACTCTGTGAGAGTTCACATCACTACACTCTGTGAGAGTCCACATCACTACACTCTGTGAGAGTTCACATCACTACACTCTGTGAGAGTCCACATCACTACACTCTGTGAGAGTCCACATCACTACACTCTGTGAGAGTTCACATCACTACACTCTGTGAGAGTTCACATCACTACACTGTGTGAGAGTCCACATCACTACACTCTGTGAGAGTGCACATGATGGCAGCACAATGCAGCTTTTTATAGGTCAGATTCTGTGCTCATACATCTTGTGATTTGCAGGTCATGCCCGTTCCAGTGGTGTATGCCCCAATTGCTGCAGACCATGCGGCCACTATGGGGCTTGTGACTCGGAGTGGCCCGATTCCAGCGCTGGCACTGCCCCTCCCCCGCCAGGCGTTGCACTTTCAACTGTATCGGTAGAAAGCAATGATAAAAGAGGGAGCTATCTGCCTGACGCTTCCTCCTCCGCGATTCCCCCACTGTGTCTGCACTCGGATATCTGAGCACAACAGGGCGCGATGATGTCACTACTGCGCACCCGCTATGCCAACATGTTCAGAGAGGCAGGACTCACCCTGAGGAGACCGGGGAGGAGGAGACCGGGGAGGAGGAGACCGTGGAGGAGGAGACCGGGGAGGAGGAGACCGGGGAGGAGGAGACCGTGGAGGAGGAGACCGGGGAGGAGGAGACCGGGGAGGAGGAGACCGTGGAGGAGGAGACCGGGGAGGAGGAGACCGGGGAGGAGGAGACGTGAGGATTTTTTTTTACATCAGTAAGTATATTGGTGGAGCACTATGGGGGGTGGATTATAAGCTTTGGAGGACTCTGTGGGTACATGTATTATAATACATGATGGACTGTGGAGTGCATTATAATATATGGAGGACTATGTGGTGTAGTATAATATATGGAGGACTATGTGGTGTAGTATAATATATGGAGGACTATGTGGTGCAGTATAATATATGGAGGACTATGTGGTGTAGTATAATATATGGAGGATTATGTGGTGCAGTATAATATATGGAGGATTATGTGGTGTAGTATAATATATGGAGGACTATGGGGTGCAGTATAATATATGGAGGACTATGTGGTGCAGTATAATATATGGAGGATTATGTGGTGCAGTATAATATATGGAGGACTATGTGGTGTAGTATAATATATGGAGGACTATGTGGTGCAGTATAATATATGGAGGACTATGTGGTGTAGTATAATATATGGAGGACTATGTGGTGCAGTATAATATATGGAGGACTATGTGGTGCAGTATAATATATGGAGGATTATGTGGTGCAGTATAATATATGGAGGACTATGTGGTGTAGTATAATATATGGAGGACTATGTGGTGTAGTATAATATATGGAGGACTATGTGGTGCAGTATAATATATGGAGGACTATGTGGTGCAGTATAATATATGGAGGATTATGTGGTGCAGTATAATATATGGAGGACTATGTGGTGCAGTATAATATATGGAGGACTATGTGGTGCAGTATAATATATGGAGGATTATGTGGTGCAGTATAATATATGGAGGATTATGTGGTGCAGTATAATATATGGAGGACTATGTGGTGCAGTATAATATATGGAGGATTATGTGGTGCAGTATAATATATGGAGGATTATGTGGTGCAGTATAATATATGGAGGACTATGTGGTGTAGTATAATATATGGAGGACTATGTGGTGCAGTATAATATATGGAGGACTATGTGGTGCAGTATAATATATGGAGGATTATGTGGTGCAGTATAATATATGGAGGATTATGTGGTGCAGTATAATATATGGAGGACTATGTGGTGCAGTATAATATATGGAGGACTATGTGGTGCAGTATAATATATGGAGGACTATGTGGTGCAGTATAATATATGGAGGATTATGTGGTGCAGTATAATATATGGAGGACTATGTGGTGCAGTATAATATATGGAGGACTATGTGGTGCAGTATAATATATGGAGGACTATGTGGGTACATGTATTATAAAACATAATGGACTGTGGAGTGCATTATAATACAGTTAGGTCCAGAAATCTTTGGCCAGTGACACAATTTTGGCGAGTTGGGCTCTGCATGCCACCACATTGGATTTGAAATGAAACCTCTACAACAGAATTCAAGTGCAGATTGTAACGTTTTATTTGAAGGTTTGAACAAAAATATCTGATAGAAATTGTAGGAATTGTCACATTTCTTTACAAACACTCCACATTTTAGGAGGTCAAAAGTAATTGGACAAATAAACCAAACCCAAACAAAATATTTTTATTTTCAATATTTTGTTGCGAATCCTTTGGAGGCAATCACTGCCTTAAGTCTGGAACCCATGGACATCACCAAACGCTGGGTTTCCTCCTTCTTAATGCTTTGCCAGGCCTTTACAGCCGCAGCCTTCAGGTCTTGCTTGTTTGTGGGTCTTTCCGTCTTAAGTCTGGATTTGAGCAAGTGAAATGAATGCTCAATTGGGTTAAGATCTGGTGATTGACTTGGCCATTGCAGAATGTTCCACTTTTTTGCACTCATGAACTCCTGGGTAGCTTTGGCTGTATGCTTGGGGTCATTGTCCATCTGTACTATGAAGCGCCGTCTGATCAACTTTGCGGCATTTGGCTGAATCTGGGCTGAAAGTATATCCCGGTACACTTCAGAATTCATCCGGCTACTCTTGTCTGCTGTTATGTCATCAATAAACACAAGTGACCCAGTGCCATTGAAAGCCATGCATGCCCATGCCATCACGTTGCCTCCACCATGTTTTACAGAGGATGTGGTGTGCCTTGGATCATGTGCCGTTCCCTTTCTTCTCCAAACTTTTTTCTTCCCATCATTCTGGTACAGGTTGATCTTTGTCTCATCTGTCCATAGAATACTTTTCCAGAACTGAGCTGGCTTCATGAACTATTTTCAGCAAATGTAACTCTGGCCTGTCTATTTTTGGAATTGATGAATGGTTTGCATCTAGATGTGAACCCTTTGTATTTACTTTCATGGAGTCTTCTCTTTACTGTTGACTTAGAGATAGATACACCTACTTCACTGAGAGTGTTCTGGACTTCAGTTGATGTTGTGAACGGGTTCTTCTTCACCAAAGAAAGTATGCGGCGATCATCCACCACTGTTGTCATCCGTGGACGCCCAGGCCTTTTTGAGTTCCCAAGCTCACCAGTCAATTCCTTTTTTCTCAGAATGCACCCGACTGTTGATTTTGCTACTACAAGCATGTCTGCTATCTCTCTGATGGATTTTTTCTTTTTTTTCAGCCTCAGGATGTTCTGCTTCACCTCAATTGAGAGTTCCTTAGACCACATGTTGTCTGGTCACAGCAACAGCTTCCAAATGCAAAACCACACACCTGTAATCAACCCCAGACCTTTTAACTACTTCATTGATTACAGGTTAACGAGGGAGACGCCTTCAGAGTTAATTGCAGCCCTTAGAGTCCCTTGTCCAATTACTTTTGGTCCCTTGAAAAAGAGGAGGCTATGCATTACAGAGCTATGATTCCTAAACCCTTTCTCCGATTTGGATGTGAAAACTCTCATATTGCAGCTGGGAGTGTGCACTTTCAGCCCATATTATATATAGAATTGTATTTCTGAACATGTTTTTGTAAACAGCTAAAATAACAAAACTTGTGTCACTGTCCAAATATTTCTGGACCTAACTGTATATGGAGGACTATGAGAAGTACTATGGGGTGCATTATAACATATGGAGGACTATGGGGTGCAGTATAATATATGGAACACTATGGGGTGCATTATAACATAGGGTGGACTATGGGGTGCATTATAATATATGGATGACTATGGGGTGCATTGTTATATATGGAGGACTATGCTGGTGCGTTATTATATATGGAGGATTATGGATGGTCTATAATATATGGAGGACTATGCAGATGCATTATTCTATATGGAAGACTATGGGGTGGATTATAATATATGGAGGACTATGCGGGGCCTATTTTACTATATAGATGACTATGGGGTGTATTGTAATATATGATGGACTATGGATGGCCCAATATAATATACAGTCATGGCCAAAAGTTTTGAGAATGACCCCACAATGCTATTTTCACATGATCTGTTCCCTCTGGTTTTTAATTGTTTGTCTGATGTTTACATCACATACAGAAATATAATTGCAATCATATTATGAGACCGGAAGCTTCTATTGACATTAGAATGAGTTACTGCAGCAAGTGAATATTTGCAGGGTTGACCCTTCTTCAGGACCTCTGCAATTCTCCCTGGCAGCTGTCAATCATCTTCTGGAGCAAATCCTGACTGATCGCGGTCCATTCTTGCATAAGCAATGCTTGCATTTTGCCAGAATTTGTTGGTTTTTGTTTGTCCACCCGTCTCTTGATGATTGCCCACAAGTTCTCAATGGGATTAAGATCTGGGGAGTTTCCAGGCCATGGACCCAAAATCTCTATGTTTTGTTCTATGAGCCATTTAGTGATCCCCTTTGCTTTATGGCAAGGTGCTCCATCATGCTGGAAAAGGCATTGTTGGGCGCCAAACTGGTCTTGGACAGTTGGGAGAAGTTGCTCTTGGAGGACATTCTGGTACCATTCTTTATTCATGGCTGTGTTTTTAGGCCAGACTGTGAGTGGTGCAATTCCCTTGGCTGAGAAGCAGCCCCACACATGAATGGTTTCCGGATGCTTAACAGTTGGCATGAGACAAGACTGGTGCTAGCGCTCACCTCTTCTCCTAATAAACTGTTTTCCAGATGTCCCAAACAATAGAAAAGGGGATTCATCTGAGACAATGACTTTACCCCAGTCCTCAGCAGTCCACTCCCTGTACCTTCTGCAGAATATCAGTCGATCCCTGATGTTTTTTCTGGAGAGAAGTGGCTTCTTTGCTGCCCTCCTTGAAACCAGGCCTTGCTCCAGCAGTCTCCTCCTCACAGTGCGTGCAGAAGCCTCACACCAGCCGCTGCCATTGCTGAGCTAGCTCTGCACTGCTGGTAGTCCCATCCCGCAGCTGAAACAGTTTTAAGATACAGTCCTGGCGTTTGCTGGTCCTTCTTGGGTGCCCTTGAGCCTTTTTGGCAACAATGGAAGCTCTCCCCTTGAAGTTCTTGATGATGCGATAGATTGTTGACTGAGGTGCAATCTTTGTAGCTGCGATACTCTTCCCTGTCAGGCCATTTTTGTGCAGAGCAATGATGGCTGCACGTGTTTCTTTAGAGATAACCATGGTTAACTGAAGAGAAACAATGATACCAAGCACCAGCCTCCTTTTAAAGTGTCCAGTGGTGTCATTCTTACTTAATCATGACTGATTGATCGCCAGCCCTGTCCTCATCAACACCCACACCTGTGTTACTGGAACAATCACTAAAACAATGTTAGCTGCTCCTTTTAAGGCAGGAATGCAGTGATGTTGAAATGTGTTTTGGGGGTTGAAGTTCATTTTCTTAGCCAATATTGACTTTGCAAGTAATTGCTGTTAAGCTGATCACTCTTTATGACATTCTGGAGTATATGCAAATTGCCATTAGAAAAACTGAAGCAGTAGACTTTGTAAAAATTAATATTTGCAGCATTCTCAAAACTTTTGGCCATGACTGTACAGTATGGAGGACTATGGGGTGTGCATTATACTATTTAAAAGGCAATGTGTGGCCCATTACACTATTTGGATCATACTGTGTGTGGGGGTACTGGGGAGGACTTCACTGTGGGGGGATCATAACGTGTTTGTGGGACACTTTTGTTGGCATCATACTTTATGGGGGCCATGAAAGGGGAATCCTGGGGCTTCAATAGGACGAAAATTACTTTGTAAGGCCTGTAAAGTTGTGTGATATGTTCTTATGTGACAAATATTATGTTTTTTGTTTGTTATATTTGGGGGGGAGGGCCTAGTTAGATCTTCTGCTATGGGGCCCCATGACTTGTATGTGCCCCTGGCCCGTTCTGATCCTGCCTATGTTGTAATCCACTGCCTGCAGTTTTGGAGCAGCTGCACTATGTCGGGGGTGGGGGCCAGCTTCCCCGTCGTGGGGGCTGCTTGGGGAGATTGCGCTCGGATCCAGTGCCTTCTCCTCGGTGGTTCAAGCGGGCTGGACCCGGGGCTCGAGCAGCGCTCCTCGCCCACGAGTGAAACGGGGGAGGAATTGGACGTTTTGGGAGATATAGAGTTCGTGACGCCACCCACGGGCTGTGGTGATGGTGGGCACCACCGCTGCTGGTGACGGGGCTCCCGGGAGCAATGGCGGGGAGCAGCTAGGTGTTGACCCCTCCGTGGGTAGGGGCTGTTGGTCCTGGGGCCCGGTAGGAGGGAGGCTTCCGCAGGATGGGTTTTGGTAGGGTGCAGGGTTGCGGTGCAACGCGGTGCTGGATGCCACAGGTGTACTCACTCAGACACAGATGAAAAGAGTCTCTGGTAAACCAAATGGCTGGATTGACGGGGCCCGCAGCCGGCTGCGGTGTTCTCCCTGGATGGGTTGATGGTGGCTGTCGTTTCCCTGCACCTGTGTTTTGTATCTTGACTCCAATGCCTGGGCACCGGTAGTCCGCTCCCCGACGTATACGTGCCGAAGGAGCCCGTTTGCCCACAGTCGCTGGCCCTGTGGATCTCTGGCCCTTGGCGGTGGCGCTTATCCGGAACGGTTGGGCTGTTGCCTTCAATCGGGACTTGGGTGGGAATGAACCCCTGAGGTCCAGACCGCAATCAGTAAATTTGACTAAAGGTTGGCTTCAAGCCTAGTCGGGGTCTGAGTACCGTGCCTGGTGCTTGGCTCCAATCAGCTCCCCGGTTCGGTACCGGCGGGCCACCGCCCAACCCCGGTCCTACAGTTACGCTGATCTTCACCAACTCCTGCAGACGGCCACCACCGTCTGCCTACCTTGCTGGAAGTGCCTGGGCTCCGACCCAGACACCAACAGTTCCACTCCTCTCGCACTACTGTCCACACTGGACTCCCTAACTCCACTGCGTGTTTTTCCCGCCTCCAAGCCTGTGAACTCCTCAGTGAGCGGGGTCAACTGCCTGGCTCAGCCTCACCTGGTGTGAACATCAATCCTGGAGGGTGGCAACAAGGGTTTAATGTGTGACTGGTGTGACTTGTCCAGGGAAGGGGTGTATGGTGTTGTGTTTGTGACCACCTGGCTAGGCCAGGGCGTCACACACTACAATGTGACTGTCCCCAGGTGACGGTGAAGCCTCCCTCTCCTCCCACCATGGATGGTCCCTGGGGGATAACGGCACCTTCTCTCACACAGAAGGGAATTGCTTAGAGCGTTTTCCCAGTCAGTCAGAGCAGATGGTTGTGTTTGGTTCCTTGAAGCAGGATCACAAGGATGTTACTGTAACTTTCTATATGGAGCAGGTGATGAAGACCCCAGAGACCACCATGTTTCACTCTCGTAGTGTCAGCACAAAGCAGAACTTAAGGTGACAGTTCTTACTGTATCCTTCAGAGTAGAGATCAATGGCTGGTGAGGAGGGACGGCCGCTGAACTCCTCGCTTTGATTTAATAAGGCGTCCTTCACCGCTTCATAGCCATAGACGACCACAATTGGATCCGTCAACTTCCAGATGGTGAACACCGGACCATATTTTCTGTAAAGCTTTAGACAAAACATAAAAAGGTTTATAATGGGGTAATGGAACAAGTGACCTAATCTCCCCACACCAGGGTCCAGAGGGGCGATTTCCCTGACCATACAGAGGTCTTACAGGGCGAGAGCCAGGTATCTGCGTGCAGCGGCCTCTAGGGGGAATATTTTATTAGAACACATTCTATGACTATTATTTTGGCACTATATGGCAGTATTTCTGCACTGGAGGACACTATTAATGTACCTAATTTGGACGTGTCCGTGTGTCTGTGCGCAATGAGTCATCCACATCCCTATGTTGCTGAGGCAACACTGTGAGACAACATTGTGAGGCAATATTGTGAAGCAATATTGTGAGGCAATATTGAGGAAACACTGTGAGACAACAGTGTAAGGCAATATTGAGGGAACACTGAGGCAATAGTATGAGGCAAACACTGTGAGACAACATTGTGAGGCAACACTTTAATAAGGCAACTGTTATGATCCGATGTTCAATGACTACCATGAACACAATTCACCAGAGTCGTTGGTAAATAAGAGGCGACCGCAAGCCCTGAACCTAACCCTCCACTAGAAGTAGCCGGGCAGCATGCCTAACAACCTAGATGCCTCAAACCTAGGCGGAGGACTACATAACCTACAAGCGAAAAAAAAGCGAACAAAACTGTGGGAAGATAAGGCGCAAATAGGGTCTTACCCGGTATGACAATGGGAGGTGAATGTTTAGCAGGAACACTCACCTAATGTGGTTGTGCCAGTCACAACCCCTTTGACAGCATGAAAGTAGCGTGGAAGGCAGTGGTCCCGCAAAAACGGAGTGATTTCAGACAGCAGGGGAAAAGCAGGTTTAAATACCGCGTCAAACCACAGGAGTCCAGATGAAGTTAGTAAATCTCTTTTCTTTAATTTCACAGGTCTACGCGTTTCAAGGACATGTCCGTCCTCTTCCTCAGGACAAAATGCAGAGAATACTTTAGCCTATAGTCTATAGGCTATAGTATTCTCTGCATTTTGTCCTGAGGAAGAGGACGGATATGTCCTTGAAACGCGTAGACCTGTGAAATTAAAGAAAAGAGATTTACTAACTTCATCTGGACTCCTGTGGTTTTGCGCGGTATTTAAACCTGCTTTTCTCCTGCTGTCTGAAATCACTACATAACTTACAAGGCAGAAAGTAGAAAATAAACTATCTTGCCTCAGAGCAGTTTTCCCCAAAGAGAATAGGCAGCCACCCACATGTACAGACTTTGAGCAAAGATGAAAAGACACACAGTAAGAGCAAGATGGAGCAAAGAGAGGCCACTCTATACTAAATACAAAAGACAGGATAGGGAACTCTTGCGGTTGGCATGAAAAACCCTATCAAACTTCCTACACGGAATGTGCAAAAAGGAAGAGTAATCTAACACTCGCACGTTCACACTCCGTAACAGACTCTGGTGAAACTGTAGGAAAAAAAACTAACAATTTTCTTGTCGACTAAAGCTAGGGTCACACGTAGCGACGCAGCAACGATCACGACTGATGACCTGACCTTATCAGGATCGCTGCTGCATCGTTACATGGTCGCTGGTGAGCTGTCAAACAGGCAGATCTCACCAGCAACTAGTGACCAGCCTACAATCCACACCAGTAGATCAAGATCAACAAGAAAAAAATCCCCTGTTGCAGTACTATGCATACAGGCTTGCCATTCCTGACCAGTTCAATCCCCTTTTAAATGTTGGGAAGTTGACGCAACAATTTATTGTTGACAGTTACGTCAAAATTGAATCCGACAGGATCGAATATATAAAACAAAATCAAAAGGCATTACACGTCGCCAGTTATGCCGGCATTATGGGTCACATCCATAATGCTGCGTTACACCAAGGGCTAAAAGCTCGAACACCAGTAATTTTAGCGTCCAGTTTCATTGGAAGCCCAAGATAATATTGAAACATGCGTCGGGGTTGGATGCACCCCGATACCTGCGCTCGGCACCTCTTATCATGGGTAAGTTAAAATGATGGTGGTGATAGTTCTTTAGGGATGCGTTCAGACAGTCTTCATTGTGTGTATTTTAGGTGTATGAATGCTTCTTGAGCACCATCTCGTGGCTGTCTGTGGTACATTGGGTTAATTCCATTTTGAACTTAAGATCACCAGGGTTTTTCATATACTGTCACGCTCCCCAGCTCCCGTGCCATGCTCCCCTGCCATGCTCCCTGGCTCCCCTGCCATGCTCCCTGGCTCCCCTGCCATGCTCCCTGGCTCCCCTGCCATGCTCCCTGGCTCCCCTGCCACGCTCCCTGGCTCCCCTGCCACGCTTCCCCGCTCCCATGTCACGCTTCCCCGCTCCCATGTCACGCTCCGCCGCTCCCGTGCCATGCTTCCCGGTCCCCTGCTAAACAGCCTCCATGCTCCCTCACCTGCGTCCTCCAGGCAACCCGGTCCCCGCTCCCGGCACCCGTCGGCAACGCTGAGCTAGCCCGGCACTCCTGCCTCCTGTGCACCGCTTCCTGCTCTGGCTTCTGGCACCCGGGCCTCGCGCATGCGGGCGCGCGCGCGGTCATTGACCCTCTCTTTAAGGGCCAGCGTCCTCCAACAGGATATTGAAGAATCAGGTACAGGGTATATAGGGGGTTCCTTTCCAAGTGGGCGGGGCCTGTTCTTCGTGTTTGCTAGGTAGGAGTCAGGTCTCCCTGTGCCTTGTCCCGTACTCACCTATCTCTCTTGTAGAGTCGCTCCTGTCTCGCCAACCGGTCCTGACGATTCCAGAAACCCGAACGATGACTGTCCGCCATCTCGTCAGTCCCTACCATCTCCGATCCATGGATCCGTGTGGTGACCCACCTCCTCGCTCCGTTGGTTCCGGATTCTGCCTGACATCATCTCGGCCTTCGAACCTGAGCTCCGTCACCCGGACTACCTTCAGAGACTCCGTGGTCCCAGGGACTTCTTCACCCCACTCCTCTGAACGGACTGTCCTGCTACCTGTAGTGCTCCGGCTACCGGGCACCTTGCCCTCGGTGAGGTGTTCAGCCCAGTGGATCCACCTCCTGGGCCTACCCGTCCTCCTGGTCCTAACATATACTCTGTAACTCCCCATGGAGGTGGTTGTTGCGCTCAGGTCTCGGTGTGTTGTCTCTTCATAGGGCTTATTGGGAGGTTCTCACATTTTCCTGCTCACCTTAGGCTAAGTTCACATTTCCGTTGATTTGTATCAGTCACATGCGTCGCTTGACGCATGTGACTGATGCGCTGTTCAACGCTGTACAATGGATGACAAAGAACAGAATTCTTTGTCGGATTCCGTTGTGTGCGGGGGGGGCGGAGTTCGGGGGCAGAGCCGAGCGGGGGGCGGGGCCAGGCGCTGAGGATGTCAGTGGAAGTGCTGCGGTCTGCATGGCTGGGGACAGGTGAGTGTATCTGTGAGTGAGTGAGTGAGTGAGTGTATGTGCATGTATGTATGTATGTATGTATGTATGTGTGTGCACATGCAAAGTGCGGGAGGGGGTGGAGCCGAGCGGGGGGCGGGGCCAGGCGCAGAGGATGTCAGTAGAAGTGCTGCGGTCTGCATGGCTGGGGACAGGTGAGTGTATGTGTGAGTGAGTGTGTGTATGTGCATGTATGTATGTATGTATGTATGTGTGTGTGCACATGCAAAGTGCGGGAGGGGGCGGAGCCGAGCAGGGGGCGGGGCCAGACGAGGGTGTCAGTGCTTGTCTGCATGGCTGGGGACAGGTGTGTGTGTGTGTGTGTGTACATACATGTGCGGAGTGCGGGAGGGGGCGGGGCCGAGAGGGGAAGTGTCGGCCTCCCTGCACACGTAACCAGCCTAAATATCGGGTAACAGCAAAGCACCCGATGTTTACCTTGGTTACCCGATATTTACCTTGGTTACGGCCTACACCGCTTAGCGCTGGCTCCTTGCACCGTAACCAGGGTAAATATCGGGTAACCAACCAAAGCTGGTGACGTGTGCAGGGAGCCAGAGAGCATGCGCAGCGAAATCCGACGGATCTCGCTGCTCAAAAAACGTTACATGCTGCGTTCCCCCCGCCCGGCGGTCAGTCGTTCCACGACTGATCAGTCGGGCGGAGGGTGCAACGCAGCATCATCAGTCACAATCCGCTGCTCATACAAGTCTATGGGAGCAGCGGAATCCGCTAAACGGATTCCGCTGTTTACAAGAGCAGCGGATTGTGACTGATAGATTTTAGCGGAAATGTGAACTTAGCCTTATTTGTTACTACGTGATGTGGTATATGTATGCCTAATTGTTAACGTCACATGGGATATATTTTTATATATTGAATTGTCTTTTTCTACCTTCATAAAATTATTGTGATTTCTAGACGGTTCTGGTATTTTCTCTTATTAGTGGGATTTTGATAGTCGGACAAAAAAAAACACCCTATTCCCTCTGTGTTCAAAATTACCAAGATGCCACGACAATTGTCTGAAAATTTGGAAAGCCAGATCTTTTTGTGATGATGACCTGTGACCCAAAGTGGAAAGAAATGACTGAAAGCTTAGAACCATGGCAAAGGCCAGAGTTCAGACCAGATTTGGCTGCACGAGTATTTAAACTCAAACTCCAAGCCGTGCTTAACAACATTTTGATAAAGCACGTTTGGCCGCGTTGGTGCCTATGTGCATGTAATAGAATTTCAAAAGCGGACTCTACCACACGCTCACATGCTCTTAATCTTCAGAGAGGAAGATAAACCGAGGGATATAGAAAGAATTGACAAATTGGTCTCTGCTGAAATCCAAAATGAGACCGCAAATCCAAAACTGCATGACGCAGTGATGAACCCCATGATTCATGGCCCATGTGGCGAGGATCAACCTGGTGCTATATGCATGGCAGATGGTCAATGCGCGAAACAATTCCCAAAGGAATTTTATGCAGAGACTAAGCCCAATGTTGATGGTTACCCACAGTACCGACGACGCAATACGGATAGCGCTATCGAAAAAAGAACTAATAGCACTATTCCCTCTCTTGTTCATAAACAAGGTAAGAGTGGCAGGACATGTACACCAGGTATTTATGTTTGCTGTTAGTCTGCACATACCCAGTCTGGTGCGTGGTTACACCCCATTATGAGGTCAGTCTGATGCGTGGTTACACCTCACTACGAGGTCAGTCTGGTGCGTGGTTACACCCCATTATGAGGTCAGTCTGATGCGTGGTTACACCCCATTATGAGGTCAGTCTGGTGCGTGGTTACACCCCATTATGATGTCAGTCTGATGCGTGGTTACACCCCATTATGAGGTCAGTCTGATGCGTGGTTACACCCCATTATGAGGTCAGTCTGGTGCGTGGTTACACCTCACTACGAGGTCAGTCTGGTGCGTGGTTACACCCCATTATGAGGTCAGTCTGATGCGTGGTTACACCCCATTATGAGGTCAGTCTGGTGCGTGGTTACACCCCATTATGAGGTCAGTCTGATGCGTGGTTACACCTCATTACGAGGTCAGTCTGGTGCGTGGTTACACCCCATTACGAGGTCAGTCTTATGCGTGGTTACACCCCATTATGAGGTCAGTCTAATGCATGGTTACACCCCATTACGAGGTCAGTCGGATGCGTGGTTACACCCCATTAGGAGCTCAGTCTGATGCGTGGTTACACCCCATTATGAGGTCAGTCTGATGCGTGGTTACACCCCATTACGAGGTCAGTCTGGTGCATGGTTGCACCTTATTACGAGGTCAGTTTGGTGCGTGGTTATGAGTCGCCCACCACAGTGCTGCAGCGGCCGCCTCCGGGACACTGCGGGGACTTCTCTTTAGGGACCCCTCTGGCGACAGGTGGTCAGGTTGTTTACTTCTGAGTCGTGACCCCACTCTCGGTTTTGCGGTCAGGGTGATGAGTGACCGCCACTGCAGTTTAACGAGCGTCTGGGGCTGATGGTATCTGCAGTTGGATGGTGTGGCCTCCCGAGAGTGAGGCTGGCCCCAGGGACTCGGGTGTATGTGTATGGAACAACAGGTCGCAGAAGAACTCAGTCTCAGTCCAAAATGTCTTTCAACATATTTACTCACGTTCAGCTGGTTTTGGGAGATAACCCAGGCGATATTGAGATATACCAGAGGGAACCAGGTATCCTTCAGGCTGGTATAGGGGTGACTGCTGACTCGCCTTCCTAGCACTTCTTGTTTCGGACAACCCCTGACTTAAAGTACCATGGGATTCATCCAGGGAAGTCGCATCTGCCTTTTCTCCCCTTTCTGGCCTGTTTGCTGGCAGCGTGGACCAAGGTGGATATCTGCTGGCTCGATCCTCCTTATGGGCCCCCTCGTTGCTGCTGATGCTCGGACTCTGTGTTGGTTGGTGTGGAACCTCTAGTCCCACCACCTGCAGGATTTAGCAGACCACTAAATGGATGTCTGGCTCTAGGGACCTGTTCCCCGTGCGTGCTTCATTACCAGGAGTCCCCGTACTCAACTGCCTGTCCTTTCTCTTCTGCAGGAGTCTTTCAGGCTGACTGTGTAGCAATGTACTCCCCCGTTAGCGGCCACTACACGTGCAGGGTCTGACTAGTGTGTTCGCTGTCCTGCGTCTGCACTTCAGACTCGGCTACCTCCAGCTCCTGTTCCCTTGACTGCCACTGCAACTACTCATTTCGAGCTTCTCCACTACACCACTAGCTGAGATGTGGAGGCCACGCCCCCTCCTGGGTCTACCCAGGGGTCCCCTCTAAGATGTGTGTGAGACCTGGTTACAATGTGTCTGTGCGTACACACCCTACTCAGCCTTTAGGATGACCTGTTTGCACTCACCCAGCATGGGTGCAGTACTCAGTGGTGCCTGACCAGGTCAGGGGCGCCACAGTTACACCCCATTACGAGGTGAGTCTGGTGCATGGTTTCACCCCATTATGAGGTCAGTCTGATGCGTGGTTACACCCCATTACGAGGTGAGTCTGGTGTGTGGTTACACCCCATTATGAGGTCAGTCTGATGCGTGGTTACACCCCATTATGAGGTCAGTCTAATGCGTGGTTGCACCCCATTACGAGGACAGTCTGATGCGTGGTTACACCCCATTACGAGGTGAGTCCGGTGTGTGGTTACACCCCATTATGAGGTCAGTTGATGCGTGGTTACACCCCATTATGAGGTCAGTTGATGCGTGGTTACACCCCATTATGAGGTCAGTTGATGCGTGGTTACACCCCATTATGAGGTCAGTTGATGCGTGGTTACACCCCATTATGAGGTCAGTCTGATGCGTGGTTACACCCCATTATGAGGTCAGTCTGATGCGTGGTTACACCCCATTACGAGGTCAGTCTGATGCGTGGTTACACCCCATTATGAGGTCAGTCTAATGCGTAGTTACACCCCATTACGAGGTCAGTCGGATGCGTGGTTGCACCCCATTAGGAGCTCAGTCTGATGCGTGGTTACACCCCATTACGAGGTCAGTCTGGTGCGTGGTTACACCCCATTACGAGGTCAGTCTGATGTGTAGTTACATTCCATTAGGAGGTCAGTCTGATGTTTGGCTACGCCCCATTACGAGGTCAGTCTGATGCGTAGTTACACCCCATTACGAGGTCAGTCTGATGCGTGGTTACACCCCAGTGCGAGGTCAGTCTGATGCGTGGTTACACCCCAGTGCGAGGTTAGTCTGAAGCGTAGTTACACCCTATTACGAGGTCAGTCTGATGCGTAGTTACACCCCATTACGAGGTCAGTCTGATGCGTGGTTACACCCCAGTGCGAGGTCAGTCTGATGCGTAGTTACACCCCATTACGAGGTCAGTCTGATGCGTGGTTACACCCCAGTGCGAGGTCAGTCTGATGCGTAGTTACACCCCATTACGAGGTCAGTCTGATGCGTGGTTACACCCCATTACGAGGTCAGTCTGATGCGTGGTTACACCCCAGTGCGAGGTCAGTCTGATGCGTAGTTACACCCCATTATGAGGTCAGTCTGATGCGTGGTTACACCCCATTATGAGGTCAGTCTGATGCGTGGTTACACCACATTACGAGGTCAGTCTGATGCGTGGTTACACCCCATTAGGAGGTCAGTCTGATGCGTGGTTACACCCCATTACGAGGTGAGTCTGGTGCATGGTTTCACCCCATTATGAGGTCAGTCTGATGCGTGGTTACACCCCATTACGAGGTCAGTCTGATGCGTGGTTACACCCCAGTGCGAGGTCAGTCTGATGCGTAGTTACACCCTATTACGAGGTCAGTCTGATGCGTGGTTACACCCCATTATGAGGTCAGTCTGATGCGTGGTTACACCACATTACGAGGTCAGTCTGATGCGTGGTTACACCCCATTAGGAGGTCAGTCTGATGCGTGGTTACACCCCATTATGAGGGGAGTCTGATGCTTGGCTACACCCAATTGCGTGGTTCATGATCCCACCGCGCACCCGAAGGGCAAGCAATCACTCATTATATATTAAGCTGGAAAAAATTAGAAGGAATACACTGGCCACTATTTTTCTCCTGAATGGTATAATGATGCTGACTAATAAACGCTTGTTTCAAGCATGGGGACAATTTGCAGCTTATTTTCACCTATTCAGGTGACTAATGTGGTCTTCAGAATGGATCTACCATCCGAGCTGCACCCAAAAGATCCAGAATTGTAGAACTGCAAATATGAAGAAAAACTGAGGCACTCACGGGTCTGTAGATATTTCACAATGCTGTGGTTTATTCAGGCATAGGGGGAGGGTGCAAGGATCTTGTACACACGGACAACGGCTGTTTCGCACCGGTTACCGATGCTTCCATGAGTCGTTATATATTAGTTTGGTAGTAAATGTACATAGCAAACATCTATTAAAATTATGTTTTAGGCTATAATGAATGAGATTTGGGCATCTTCTCACAATTCAAGTGCAGAGTATTGCATGGCGGTATTCTGAAACGTGATTTTCACATTACACAGCCCTTATATGTCTCTGTATGGTGTGGTTACTGTATGGTATGGGCACTATGGTATGGGCGGCTGCTGTATGATTAGGGCACTGTATGGTATGGTTACTGTATGGTATGGACACCATATGGTATGGGCAGGTGCTGTATGATTAGGGCGCTGTACGGTATGGGCACTGTATGGTGTAGGCACTGTATGGTATGGGGACTGTATGGTGTGGTTACTGTATGGTATGGGCACCGTATGCTATGGGCGGGTGCTGTATGATTAGGGCGCTGTATGGTATGGGCAATGTATGGTGTAGGCACTGTATGGTATGGGCACTGTATGGTGTGGTTACTGTATGGTATGGACACCGTATGGTATGGGCAGGTGCTGTATGATTAGGGCGCTGTATGGTATGGGCAATGTATGGTGTAGGCACTGTATGGTATGGGCACTGTATGGTGTGGTTACTGTATGGTATGGACACCGTATGGTATGGGCAGGTGCTGTATGATTAGGGCGCTGTATTGTATGGGCACTTTATGGTGTAGGCACTGTATGGTGTGGGCACTGTATGGTGTGGGCACTGTATGGTATGGGCACTGTATGATGTGGGCACTGTATGGTATGGGCTTTGTATGGTATGGGCACGGTTTGGTATGGGTGCTGTATGGCTCTCTATAGTGTACTTTGTAGAGACTACTAATATCACACTAGTAGCTGTAACTGGTCTACTAATTTGGAGATCTCCAAAATCCCATACCTCAGGGAAGTATTTGCAGGCAGCACTATCTCCGACATATTTGGGGGTACCCAGAAGTGGCAGAGGAGCAGGACCAGGTGGTAAGAGCTGAGATTTTTTCTGCTTTCTCCAAAAGAAGAGAAGGAAAAAGAAGATGAAGAAGACGGAGACAGCAACGGACAGCAGCGAGGAGACGATCATTATCCTGGAGGGTCAAGAAGGAAAAAATATATATATCACATGTGATTACAACATTGTATCCACTATACACAGCATCGCTCCTGCACCTCACAACTGCTACATACTGTACAGTCCTTGAACGGCAGCATTCACTATAACTTCCCTGAAGAAGCTGACATCATATTTCCGTGAAACGCGCGTTGGAGGGCTGTTTATATGATTGCAAGGGTTTTGAACATTTACCTTTGACTTATAGGTAAGCTGTTGGGCAATTTCTTTTGATTGTTTTGACCCCTTCTGTTATCGCTTTAGCGCTAGACTGATAGAGCCACTATAGGGGGACTGTGCATATATAGAGCCCTGCCTGTGTGGCTTCTTGTGGGTTCTTTAATTTATTCTCCATCCCTACTATAGCTACAGCTATTAACTCATAGGGCTATACATAGTTTCCCAAGGAATATTGCGCCCATTCAGACTTCCTGTATTAATTATTAGCATTCTATTTTCCCTTGCAAGCATATGGTGCTCATCCTGTTTGACAGCTAGCACTTTTTTCTATTTTTTCTATTTATTATATGTATTAATTGTCTGAATTATTTACATGCTTGTTATGGAGTGGCTTCAGTTTAGGATATAAGTTAATATACGAGATGTGTATCGGTCAATTTTTTGTGTTTCTGCTACATACAATGCCTTGCGAAAGTATTTGCCCCCCTTAAATTTTTCACCTTTTCCCACATTTCAGGCCTCAAACATAAAGATAAAATGTTAATGTTCTGGTGAAGAATCAACCACAAGTGGACACAATTGTGAAGTTGAACGAAATGTATTGCCTATTTTAAACTTTTATAAAAAATAAATAACTGAAAATTGGGGCGTGCAATATTATTCATCCCTGGAAGTGAATACTCTGTAGCGCCCCCTTTTGCTGCGATTACAGCACAAGTCGCTCGGGGTATGTGTCTATCAGTTTTGCACATGGAGAGGCTGAAATTCTCGCCCATTCTTTGTAAACAGCTGGAGCTGAGTGAGGTTGGATGGAGGCGTTTGTGAACAGCAGTTTTCAGCTCTTTCCACAGATTCTCGATTGGGTTCAGGTCTGGACTGTGACTTGGCCATTCTAACACCTGGATACGGTTATTTGTGAACCATTCCAGTGTAGATTTTGCTTTATGTTTGGGATCATTGTCTTGTTGGAAGACAAATCTCCGTCCCAGTCTCAGGTCTTTTGCAGACTCCAACAGGTTTTCTTCAAGAATGGTCCTGTATTTGGTTCCATCTTCCCATCAATTTTAACCATCTTCCCTGTCCCCGCTGAAGAAAAGCAGGCCCAAACCATGATGCTGCCCCCACCATGTTTGACAGTAGGGATGGTGTGTTCAGGGTGATGAGCTGTGTAGCATTTACGCCAAACATATTGTTTGGCATTGTGCCCAAATAGTTTGATTTTGGTTTCATCTGAGCAGAGCACCTTCTTCTACATGTTTAACTTTAAACGACACTTTTTATGGATATCTTTGAGAAATGGCTTTCTTCTTGCCACTCTTCCATAAAGGCCAGATTTGTGCAGTGTAGACTGATTGTTGTGCTATGGACAGACTCTCCCCCCTCAGCTGTAGATCTCTGCAGATCATCCAGAGTGATCATGGGCCTCTTGGCTGCATCTCTGATCAGTCTTCTCCTTGTGTGAGATGACAGTTTGGATGGACGGCCGGGTCTTTGTAGATTTGCAGTGGTATGATGCTCCTTCCATTTCAATATGATCGCTTGCACAGGGCTTCTCGGGATGTTTAAAGTTGTGTAAATCTTTTTGTAACCAAATCCGGCTTTAAAATTCTCCACAACAGTATCACGGACCTGCCTGTTGTGTTCCTTGGTCTTCATGATGCTCTCTGCGCTTTACACAGAACCCTGAGACTATCACAGAGCAGGGGCATTATACGGAGGCTTCATTACACACAGGGGCTTATATTTATCATCATCAGTCATTTAGGACAACATTGGATCATTTAGAGATCTTCAATCAACTTCTGGAGGGAGTTTGCTGCTCTGAAAGTAAAGGGGATGAATAATATTGCACGCCACAATTTTCAGTTTTTTATTTTTATAAAAGTTTAAAATAAGCAATAAATATCGTTCAACTTCACAATTGTGTCACTTGTTGTTGATTCTTCACCATAAAATTTAATTTTTTGATCTTACTGTTTGAAGCCTGAAATCTGGGAAAAGGTTTAAAATTTCAAGGGGACCAAATACTTTTGCAAGGCACTGTACATAATATTATATATATATACTGTATCTCTATGTAGATGAAGGAAAAAGGCATATTCTTTTGTTCTTATAAAACTACTATAAATTAGAGAAAAATTACAAAAATATAATTCTATTTTCATCCCCCTTTGAATCAATCCTGCAGCTTTCAAACACATAACATAGCTGGATATAAACTTCCATTGTACAGAGCCGTTCGGCCTCTGACTCCACAGCAGATTACACTGGACATAGAGATCCATTGTACAGAGCAGTGCGGCCTCTGACTCCACAGCAGATTACACAGGACATTGAGATCCATTGTACAGAGCAGTGCGGCCTCTGACTCCACAGCAGATTACACAGGACATAGAGATCCATTGTACAGAGCAGTGCGGCCTCTGACTCCACAGCAGATTACACAGGACATAGAGATCCATTGTACAGAGCAGTGCGGCCTCTGACTCCACAGCAGATTACACAGGACATAGAGATCCATTGTACAGAGCAGTGCGGCCTCTGACTCCACAGCAGATTACACAGGACATAGAGATCCATTGTACAGAGCAGTGCGGCCTCTGACTCCACAGCACATTACACTGGACATAGAGATCCATTGTACAGAGCAGTGCGGCCTCTGACTCCACAGCAGATTACACAGGACATAGAGATCCATTGTACAGAGCAGTGCGGCCTCTGACTCCACAGCAGATTACACAGGACATAGAGATCCATTGTACAGAGCAGTGCGGCCTCTGACTCCACAGCACATTACACAGGACATAGATATCCATTGTACAGAGCAGTGCGGCCTCTGCCTCCACAGCAGATTACACTGGACATAGAGATCCATTGTACAGAGCAGTGCGGCCTCTGACTCCACAGCAAATTACACAGGACATAGAGATCCATTGTACAGAGCAGTGCGGCCTCTGACTCCACAGCAGATTACACAGGACATAGAGATCCATTGTACAGAGCAGTGCGGCCTCTGACTCCACAGCAGATTATACAGGACATAGAGATCCATTGTACAGAGCAGTGCAGCCTCTGACTCCACAGCACATTTCACTGGACATAGAGATCCATTGTACAGAGCAGTGCGGCCTCTGCCTCCACAGCAGATTACACTGGACATAGAGATCCATTGTACAGAGCAGTGCGGCCTCTGCCTTCACAGCAGATTACACTGGACATAGAGATCCATTGTACAGAGCAGTGCGGCCTCTGCCTCCACAGCAGATTACACTGGACATAGAGATCCATTGTACAGAACAGTGCGGCCTCTGACTCCACAGCAGATTACACAGGACATAGAGATCCATTGTACAGAGCAGTGCAGCCTCTGACTCCACAGCACATTACACTGGACATAGAGCTCCATTGTTCAGAGCAGTGCGGCCTCTGACTCCACAGCAGATTACACAGGACATAGAGATCCATTGTACAGAGCAGTGCGGCCTCTGACTCCACAGCACATTACACTGGACATAGAGATCCATTGTACAGAGCAGTGCAGCCTCTGCCTCCAAAGCAGATTACACTGGACATAGAGCTCCATTGTTCAGAGCAGTGCGGCCTCTGACTCCACAGCAGATTACACAGGGCATAGAGATCCATTGTACAGAGCAGTGCGGCCTCTGACTCCACAGCACATTACACTGGACATAGAGATCCATTGTACAGAGCAGTGCGGCCTCTGCCTCCACAGCAGATTACACTGGACATAGAGATCCATTGTACAGAACAGTGCGGCCTCTGACTCCACAGCACATTACACTGGACATAGAGCTCCATTGTTCAGAGCATTGCGGCCTCTGACTCCACAGCAGATTACACTGGACATAGAGATCCATTGTACAGAGCAGTGCAGCCTCTGACTCCACAGCAGATTACAAAGGACATAGAGATCCATTGTATAGAGCAGCATTGCTGTGTCCTGTATTCTAGAGGGAGAGGAAAATATTTTTTTTCTTGTAATAAAATTAAAAATAAATAAAATGTAATTTTTATTGCGCATTTTTTAAAAAATAAATAAATATCACAAATCAGCAAATAACATGGACATATTTGTCTCCCTGTAATCATAACGACCAGAACAACACAGCGATCAGATTATTTATTGGGATCGGTAAATGGCGTAAAAAAAAATGGTGCAAATGATTATTTTTCTTTATTAAAACCCATAAAAAATGTAACTCTGGGGCCGTGTTCACACGTAGCGTAAATGCGGCTTTTTTCTGCAGGTGTCTGCACCACACAACACAATGACAATCCTCTCTGATTATTGTGCGTTTGCTGCATTTTTTATGCCTTTTCCCAGATATTTGATCCATGTTTGCTGCCGCTGTGAATCCGGGGCTTTAATGCTTTTTAATAGAACAGAAAAGCTTTTTTTCAGGCTCCACAAAGATGTCTATAGAGAAAAAAAAACACCAAAACCGCGCAGTTCAGCAGCATCTTTACACACTGAGGGCAGAAATTTCATGACATCTCATCCTCTTTGCTTGAACATTTAGGTCGTGTTCACATGTAGCATAAATGCTGCATTTTCTTGTGTTGTTTTTTTTTTGCACATAAATTCTGCTGTGTTGAATTATCCAAGTAAAGTGGATGTGATTCCATGAGAAGACGCCGCTGAACTCTGCGGGTTTTGGAGCTTTTTTTTTTTCCTAGAGGTTTCTATGTGTAGCTTAAAAAAACGCAGAAGAAAACTGCAGATCCTTTTATAAGAGCAGAATCCGAGCTTTACTCTGCTATAAAAACACTAAAAAACACAGAGTCACATCTGCACCAAAAAATAGGGAAAAGTCATAAAAAAATGCAGCAAAAATGGAATAATCAGAGAAGATTTTTATTGTGTAATGTGATGCGGATCCTGCAGAAAACAAAAAACACCGGATTTCTGTAACATGTGAACGCGACCTTATTATCACAAAACAGTAATGTCATATAGTGCAGCTTATATAAAGATGAGAAAGGTCTGGCTGATGTGAATGAATAAAAAGTCCAGGGCATCTGCTGAACATCCCTCACTGCCAAATGGGTGTGGCTTTGGGCGTGGCTAGGGGTGTAGTCAAACGTTTCCACGGTGTGTGCAGCGCTCCGAATACTTTATCCCTCTTTTTGTTAATCAAAAGTTAGGAGGTATGATTATACCCCAGAGCGTGGGCCTGAGAAAAAAGGCTGCAATGGAGGGGAAAGTGATGACACTGAATGGGGAGAGCCTGGAGAATACGCTGCATGCATTTCTGACTGATATATGGTTTCTGGGAATGAGGACTTCACAGTATTTCCCCACTTTTACAGATGCACAATAAAACCAACCAAACCTAACCTAAATTGCATTTTACAGGCCAAAAAGGTTAAGAAACAGTATTTCCTGCATAATCACCTGTATATAAGGCTAAATAAATCAGGCAGTACAAAATTCTAGTAGCACTGCTTTGTCTTTTGGAAGCCCACTACCAATGTATTAATGTGGCTGATGTGGATGGCACAAGCCAAGCTGTGACCCCAAATATAGAGGGGAAACAGGACCATAGAGTTCATTGTATCAGGCAACACAAAATGGTAGTAATACTGCTTTGTATTTGTCAAGCCCAGTAGCAAGGTATTAATGCGGCTGATATGTACGGCACAAGCCAAGGTGTGACCCCACAAATAGTGGGGAAAAATGACCAGTGCTTTTAAACAAGAGGCAGCAAATGACACTACTTTGTGTGTCAGAAAAAAAAGAGTTCTGCCTCTGGCAAGAGGTCTTCTTATATGGACACTGAAGAACAGTTTAACTTCTCCCTACCTAATCCACAATCTCTCCCTCCCTGTACTGTAAGCTTGTTCAGTGGTTTCAGCTCTTAAAATAATTTTTGTATTCTGGTACTATGGAGGTAGTGACAGGCTCTTTTAAACTCTGTCCCTGATCGAAAACATCTCCCTCTCTACACTACGCTGACCAAGTATACACTGCACCATGCCCTGAAAAGGGATTTTTTGTTATTAAGCGGTCTAAACACTCTCCCTAGCAGCTGCTCACTCTGTCCCTATGCTGGTACAAGGCTGGCTCGGACACAATGTGTAAAAATTGGCAGCGGAAGGGCTTTTATAGACCCTATGACGCTGCGCGGCCAGCCAGTCACAGTAATGCCACAACCAAGATGGCTGCAGCATTACTGTGATTGGTTAAGAAGCCCAGCATGTTTAGTGGCTGCAAATCAGGCGCCAAACCTACTGGGCGGGACATACAAATATCGCAAGGAGGGTCCCCAAAAACTCGCAATATAACGAGTAACCCGAATACCGTGCTATCCATGCGAATAGACATTAGTAACGATTACAGTTGCTCATGACTAGTCCAGGCATCTTCCTGTGCTGTTTCTAACCATTTCAGTGATTTCCAGGCTCCTTAGACCTCCCTGGGGGTCTGCAAGAAAGCTTCCGCTTCCAATGGTCACAATGTGACTGCGGGATAGCGAGGGACAAGGGTCCCTATGCTGTCTCTCACTCTAGTGGGCTCTATGCTATCCCTAACCTCAGGGATACTCTTACAGGGAACCTGTCAGGTGCAATATGCACCCAGAACCACGAGCAGTTCTGAGTGCATATTGCTAATCCCTGCCTAAATGTCCCTGTATCTAGTAACATAGATAAAGAGATCTTTAGAGAAAGTGTTTCCAAAGATCCTTTATGATATGCTAATGAGCACAGGGATTAGTCACAAAGGTGTTAGTTCCTGTACTCATTCTGCCCTCTTAGCATGTCAGCAGGGCCACAGAGGCCCACAGTGGGAATGCTAACATGCTGTTCAATGCCCATGGTCCAGCGTCATAATCGGCAGTGACGCACGTGCCTGTGTCTGTTGCACTACCTCATATTCAGGCCCGTCCCAGGCCCTGCTGCTTACCATACCTAATCTGATGGAGCAGTCTCTGCACAGTGTACTTGTGGCGCCCTGGACAAGCCAGGTCGTCACAGATACTACAACAACACACCCCACACCCCGGCTAGGCACACCTAAGTCAAACACAAATCCTTGTTGCCTCCCTCCAGGGGCTGATGTCCACACCAGGGGGTGGGCCAGGCAGTTGGTCCCGCCCACCGAGGAGTTCACAGTCCTGGAGGCGGGAAAAGGGTTCAGTTTCAGTAGTTGCAGATAGAGTTTTGGGGTTGAAGTGAGAAGTGTAGTGGAAGAGACTGACCGTGTCCGGGTGCGTGGCCCGGGCACATATAGCAAGGTTGGCAGATGGTGGTGACCGTCTGCAGGAGAGGCCGATTGGAGCGAACCGTAAGGACTGGGGACGGGCGGTGGCCCGACGGTACCGGATCGGGGAGCAAAGAGAGGCCAGCACCATTCGGCAGGGCTTACGGACCCCGACCAGGCTAGGAGTCGCCGTAAAACCAGTCAAATCCATTAGCGAAGGGAACCTCCGGGGTTTCCCAGCATTCAAGACCCGTTTGAAGGCAACAGCTCAAACCGTAAAGGGAAACACAGTCACCGCCAAGGCTACAATTCCCAGGGCCAGAGCCTGCGGGCAAAAGGGGCTCCTCCAGCATCCATCCAAGCCATTGGAACCATAAACACAACACAGGTGCAAGGAAAGGCAGTCACCATCAACCTACCGGGAGAGCTACCGCAGCCGTCTGTGGGACCCGTCCATCCAGCCGTTTGTTTTACCGGAGACTTTGCATTCATCATTGGCTGAGTGAGTACCTCTGTGCCGTGCGGCACAGCGCTGCCCCCGCGACCCTGCACCTCACCAGGCCCCGTAACCCTCCTGCCATTCATCCCTACCCATCACCGGGCCCCAGGACAACTAACCACCCTACCCATGGAGGGGAGAACCACCATCCAAGCTGCTCCCTGTCATCGCTGCCGGGATCCCCGTCCAGAGCAGCGGTGGTGTCACAACCTCACCACAGCCGTGGGTGGCGTCACGGACAATATCCCTAAACCAAATCACCCCCCTTTCACTCACGGGCGAGGAGAGCCGCTCGAGTCCCCGGGATCCGGCCCACCGCTCGAGCCACCACAGAGCAGCAGCCGCAGAGCAGCCGGACCCGAGCAGTGGGTGAGCGCAGCGTCCTCTCCTCCACCCGCGACATACTCACATGAGCCGGTCCTGCAGCCTCTGTGTTTGGAGCAGTCTCAGCTCTGTGTATTTATACCTTCTTACGCTCTATTCCTCTCCTCCAGCACTGCCCCATCTCTGCTGTCACATGTAGGTTACCAGTAAATTCACGCCCTGAAGTGAGATATCACTCATGACTAAAAATACATGTAGAGGAGAGATTTATGAGCTGTTTTAAACTTCCAACAGGACACAGGTTATTACATGCATCAGTGTAAACCAGTTAGTGGTCCACAACCTTTCTGACCATGAGAGCCACATTCAGCTCTGAGAGACGATTGCAAGCCACATTCAGCTCTGAGAGACGATTGCAAGCCACATTCAGCTCTGAGAGACGATTGCAAGCCACATTCAGCTCTGAGAGACGATTGCAAGCCACAGTTAGCTCTGGGAGAGGGTCGGAAGGCACATTTAGCTCTGAGAGAGTGGGTTGTGAGTAGAGATGAGCAAACCTTTCAATGTTTGTTTGACCGAGCCTTTTGAACATCATTGGATTCAATGGGAGGCCAAACGTAAGGCAAAGAAAACTCCCTTAGGGGGGTTGAAAATCTTCTAAAACAGGAAGAATACATTACTGCTTTGGCATAGCGATTAGCTACGGTGAGGTAGGTAGCTGGGTGACAGTTAGAAAGGGGGGTAAAGGGAAAAGTGCTAGGAAGGCTAGTCCTGAACTGACACACCCCAATAGGTTTGCAAACTTGGCAGATGAGGGGGATGTCATTACAGGGGTAGCATTGCTGCAGCAAGGCATGACCTCTGAACGCCAGAGGAGTGTCTGCTCCAGTAAGGGGGGGAATAGGAGTGCAGGGCAGGCAAGACAGGTACTGGTAGTGGGGGACTCAATTATTAGGGGGACAGATAGGGCAATCTGTCACAAAGACAGGGATCGCCGAACAGTGTGTTGTCTTCCTGGCGCTCGAGTTCGGCACATCGCTGATCGGGTTGACAGATTACTGGGAGGGGCTGGGGAGGACCCAGCGGTCATTGTACACATTGGCACAAATGACAAAGTTAGAGGTAGGTGGAAGGTCCTTAAAGATGATTTCAGGGAATTAGGTTGTAAGCTTAAAGCATGGACCTCAAAGGTGGTATTTTCGGAAATACTACCTGTGCCACGAGCCACACCAGAGAGGCAAAGAGAGATCAGGGAGGTTAACAGGTGGCTCAGGAATTGGTGTAGTAAAGAGGGTTTTGGGTTCCTGGAGAATTGGGCCGACTTTTCAGTTGGCTACAGATTCTATGCTAGGGATGGGCTGCATCTTAATGGGGAAGGTGCAGCTCTGCTGGGGCAGAAAATGGCTAGAAGGTTGGAGGAGTGTTTAAACTAGGAATGGGGGGCGAGGGTATTCACTTTATAGAAGGGGAATGTAGTGCAGATAGTGACCAGGGCACAAGTAATGAAATTGGGGGTGGTACGGGGGGAAGGGTTAGGACAGTTAATACAGTAAGCAGGAATACAGGTACAGAGTCATACGTAACGTGCATGTACACTAATGCCCGAAGCCTCACAAATAAGGTGGAGGAATTAGAATTAATATTGTTGGAAGAAAATGATGATATAGTGGGGATATCAGAGACATGGCTGGATGAGAGCTATGACTGGGCTGTTAATTTACAGGGTTATAGCCTATTCAGGAATGACCGTACAAATAAGCGAGGGGGAGGTGTGTGTCTATATGTAAAATCATCCTTAAAACCCATCCTGCGTGACAACATATGTGAGGGTACTGAGAATGTAGAGTCCCTATGGGTGGAGATAAGGGGGGGAGAATGAATAATAAAATACTGATAGGGGTGTGTTATAAGACGCCGAATATTATGGAAGAGGTAGAGAATCTCCTCATAAAGCAAATTGATAAAGCAGCGAGTCTCGGAGAGGTAATTATTATGGGGGACTTTAACTATCCTGATATAAATTGGGGAACAGAAACTTGCAGTTCCAGCAAAGGAAATAGATTTTTGATAACAATGAAAGATAATTACCTTTCACAAATGGTACAGGACCCCACAAGAGGGGGAGCACTACTAGACCTTGTACTAACCAATAGGCCAGACCGCATATCAAATATTCAAGTTGGGGGTTACTTGGGGAATAGTGATCACAAAATAATAAGTTTTCATGTATTCTTTAGTAAGATGTCTAGTAGAGGGGCTACAAGGACACTAAACTTCAGGATAGCAAATTTTAAACGGTTGAGAGATGATCTTAGTGCAATAAACTGGGATGATGTACTAAGTAATAAAAGTACACAAAGCAAATGGGAGACTTTTATGAGCATCCTGAATAGGGCTTGTGCAGAAAATATACCCTATGGGAACAAACATGCTAGAAATAGGAGGAAACCCCTATGGCTAAATAGAGCTGTAAGGGAAGCAATAAAAGAAAAACAGAAAGCCTTAAAAGAATTAAAGAGGGTAGGTAGTGATGAGGCATTATATAATTATAGAAAATTAAATAAAATATGTAAAAAGCAAATTAAGTTAGCCAAGTTTGAGACAGAGAGACTCATTGCGAGAGAAAGTAAAAATAATCCTAAAATATTCTTTAACTACATAAACAGTAAAAAACTGAAAAGCGATAGTGTTGGCCCCCTTAAAAATAGTCTTGGTGAAATGGTGGAAGGGGATGAGGGTAAAGCCAACCTGCTGAATGACTTTTTTTCTACGGTTTTTATACAAGAAAATGCCATGGCAGATGACATGACCAGTGATACCATAAATTCACCCTTGAATATTACCTGCTTAACCCAGCAGGAAGTACGCCGCTGCCTCGAAATCACTAAGGTTGACAAATCTCCGGGCCCGGAGGCATACACCCCAGAGTACTACAGGAATTGAGTTCTGTGATAGATAGACCATTATTTTTAATCTTCTCAGATTCCTTAATAACAAGGTCGGTACCGCAGGACTGGCGCATAGCAAATGTGGTGCCAATATTCAAAAAGGGGACAAAAACTGAGCCGGGAAATTATAGGCCGGTAAGTTTAACCTCTACGGTTGGTAAAATCCTTGAGGGTTTCTTGAGAGATGCTATACTGGAGTATCTCAAGAAAAATAACCTTATGACAGAGTATCAACATGGGTTTATGAGGGATCGATCCTGTCAAACTAATTTGATCAGCTTCTATGAAGAGGTAAGTTCAAGCCTGGACCAGGGAAATGCAGTGGATGTTGTGTATATGGACTTTTCAAAAGCTTTTGATACGGTGCCACACAAAAGGTTGGTACATAAAATGAGAATAATGGGGATAGGGGAAAATATGTGTAACTGGGTTAAAAACTGGCTCAGTGATAGGAAACAAAGGGTGGTTATTAATGGTACGTACTCGGACTGGGTCTCAGTTCATAGTGGGGTACCACAGGGGTCAGTATTGGGCCCGCTTCTTTTCAACATATTTATAAATGACCTTGTTGGGGGCATGCGGAGTAGAATTTCAATATTTGCAGATGATACTAAACTCTGCAGGGTAATCAATACAGAGGAAGATAATTTTATATTACAGGGAGATTTATGTAAATTGGAGGATTGGGCTGAGAAGTGGCAATTGAAGTTTAATGTAGATAAATGTAAGGTCATGCACTTGGGTAGAGGAAATAACATTTATGATTATGTACTTAATTGTAGAACACTGGGTAAAACAGACACAGAAAAAGACTTGGGGGTATGGGTGGATGGTAAACTTCACTTTAGTGGACAGTGTCAGGCAGCTGCTGCCAGGGCTAATAAAATAATGGGATGTATTAAAAGAGGTAGAAGTGTTCATGAAAAAAATATAGTTCTACCTCTGTACAAGTCACTAGTGCGACCGCACTTATATACTGTGTACAATTCTGGTCACCGATATATAAGAAGGACATAGCTGAACTGGAGAGGGTGCAGAGAAGAGCCACCAAGATTATTAGAGGAATGGGTGGGCTGCAATACCAAGACAGGTTATTAAACTTGGGGTTATTTAGTTTGGAAAAACGAAGGCTTAGGGGGGATCTAATCACAATGTATAAATATATGAGGGGACAGTACAGAGACCTTTCCAAAGATCTTTTTACACCTAGGCCTGCGACTGGAACACGGGGGCATCCGCTACGTCTTGAGGAAAGAAGGTTTAATCATAATCACAGTCGAGGATTCTTTACTGTACGAGCAGTGAGACTATGGAACTCTCTGCCGCATGATGTTGTAATGAGTGATTCACTACTAACATTTAAGCAGAGCCTGGATGCCTTTCTTGAAAAATTTAATATTACCAGTTATGTATATTAGATTTTATGACAGGGTGTTGATCCAGGGAACTAGTCTGATTGCCGGATGTGGAGTCAGGAGGAAATTTTTTCCCCATTGGAACTTGTTTGCCACATTGGGTTTTTTTTGCCTTCCTCTGGATCAACATGTTAGGCTACGGGTTGAACTAGATGGACTTAGAGTCTCCCTTCAACCTTAAAAACTATGATACTATGATACTATGATTATTGAAATAAGAAATATAGAGGTGAATGAGAGACAGGTGCAGGGCTGGTGCTCCCATATCCCTGCCAGTACAGACAAGACACAACTTGGAGACTCATCTTGGAGTCTTGATATTTAAAAACCATTCAGGCAGACATCAGGACAGTGGCATCAATAGCCCCCCCCCCCATTTCCCCATAGTGGCTTCGCACATCAGGGAGGTATAGCCCATGCAGCACACAGGATGTGGACTGGCATTTTCATTTTAAAAACAAAGACATGCAAGAGTGACAGGCATAGGCCTCTTGCTCCCATCTTGGAGTCTTGAGATTAAAAACCTTTCAGGCAGACAGCAGAACAGTGGCATCAATCATCCCCCCATTTTCCCATAGTGGCTTTAAGGCACATCAGGAAGGTATGGTTCATGCAACACACAGGATGTGGCTTGCCATTTATATTTTTTTTAACATTTAAAGTGGGATGAGTGACAGGATTAGTCCTATTGCTCCCACATTTCTGCCAATACAGACAAGAGACAACTTGGAGACCAATCTTGGAGTCTTGAGATTTAAAAACATTGCAGACAGACAGCAGGACAGTAGCATCATTTCCTCCCCATTTCCCCATAGTGGCTTTGCACATCAGGGAGGTATGGTCTATGCAACACAGGAATTTAAATTTTTTAAACTAAAAAGTGGGATGAGTGACAGGATTAGGCCTCTTGCTCCCACACCTCTGCAAGTACAGATAAGACACAACTAGGAGACTCATCTTGGAGTCTTAATTAAAAGCCTTTCAGACAGACAGCAGGACATTGGCATCAATTGCCCCCCATATCCCCAGAGTGTGTTTGCACAGCAGGGAGGTATGAACCATGCCACACATGGCATGTATCTTTGGTGTCTCACATGGGTCACAAACACTAGGTGTGATGACCTGGACTCTGTCAGTGCCTAGCATGGGTTAAGTTTCTTAAAATTCAGCCAGACATGATGATAGTTTGTGGCACCCTGGACAAGCCAGGTCGACACAGATACTACAACAACACACCCCACACCCCGGCTAGGCATACCGAAGTCAAACACAAATCCTTGTTGCCTCCCTCCAGGGGCTGATGTCCACACCAGGGGGTGGGCCAGGTGGTTGGCCCCGCTCACCGAGGAGTTCACAGTCCTGGAGGCGGGAAAAGGAAGGCAGTTCAGTTAACCCGCCTGCCATCCATCCTACCCCTCACCGGGCCCCGGGACAACCAACCCCCCTACCCACGGAGGGGAGAACCAACATCCAAGCTGCTCCCTGTCATCGCTCCCGGGATCCCCGTCCAGAGCAGCGATGGTGTCACAACCTCACCACAACCGTGGGTGGCGTCACGGACAATATCCCTAAACCAAACCACCCCCCCCCTCTTTCACTCACGGGCAAGGAACGCCGCTCGAGTCCCCGGGATCTGGCCCACCGTTCGAGCCACCACCGAGCAGCAGTAGCAGCAGCAGCCGGACCCGAGCAGTGGGTGAGCGCAGCGTCCCCTCCTCCGCCCATGACAACTTGGCGTCATGAACAGGATCTTACCGCTCTGCCGTCTGGTAGAGGTGCGCCTTGTGACCGCCGGAGGTGTCCGACCGAAAATCTTGAGAAGCCGCCATTTTGGGCGCGAAAAGTCCCCGCTCGAGCGTCTTCCCGAGCAGTGGAGGCGCGAAAGCCGCAACCCCGCCCCGGTAGAGGAGGAGCCGGAAAAAGACTAAGGGGGGCGGATGGCGTCTGGCCGCATGTAGCCCGCGGCTATAAAAGCAGGGACGCCAGGACCCTGCGGCCATCTTCTGGTTCCTGGAAGAGGCCGCCGCAGCAATGTACCAGCCGTCCCGGAGCACCGTAGCCCCCGCGCCTGGAACCACGGCGTGGGTGGAAGTCCGGACCGCCCAGCTCCAACAGCGGCTGCAGATCAGGATGCAACTCCTCTTGGAGGAGTGGGAAGCCGACATGGCGAAAGTGGTGGCGGCCATACGGAGACGCGAGGTGGAGGGAGTCTGGGAAGAGAGGGTAAGTGACTTACGCCCCTGTACCCCTAGTGGGTCGGTCATCGCGGCCGAGGGGCCCGGTCTACGCCCGCTCGCCCTGTTACCTCCTCCGCTACCCGTGTTGGCTGCTGCTGCCCCGCCACTAGGCCCGCTACCACCACCACAGGTAGCGGTACCCCGCCCATCCGCCCAGGCGGACCGACCTGCAGCCGGGGCCCGTGACTGCCCGGAGCCGCTCCCGTGGAAGGTGCCGAAGTCCGAGGCCGTTGGAAGAGAGATACCGGAGACACCTGTGGAGACTTCCCCCGAACCGGTGCCGACAGACCGCTCAGTGCAGGAGGTCCAGCGGGAGACGACCCCTGTGCCTGTGCCCATCCCCCATGCCTCGGCTGAGGCCGCGACGGGTTGCCGCTGCAGGGCAGCACCCCAGGCCATGACACCGCGGGACCTTCCCCCCAGAATGCCAGTCCTAGGCAGTGTGAAGTAGGTCTCGCGGGGCCCGACCTGTGCGCCGGGGCCCGCAGTAGCCCCTTACTGGGACAGAGGACAGAACCCGCTGGGCCAGGAGATTGCGAAGAGGGAGCGAAGGAAGGCGGAGCTGGTAGCCCGTACGATAAAAGAAAAGGAAAGCCTCCGTCAGGCCACCTTCCGGGTACGGGGCCCGTTCTATGAAGGACAAGTGAGGAGGTTTGACGTCCGTCGGGGGTACGGGTTCATATACGAACCGGGCCTGGAGGCCGAAATCTTTGTGGCCCGTCGAGACGTCAATGCCCACCTACCCGAGGACCATCCGGGCCGCAACCTGATGCCGGTGGACTTGGTCCAATACACCAGGCACTGCGGGGAGAAGGGTTGGTTTGCGACGGATGCGAAGCTGAGGGGCAGTCAAGAGGCCCGAGTATCCGCCCAGCCCCCTCCCCTGGCCGACACTGTGGATCTGGAGTAAGTCAGCGGTCCACCGTTGTTAGAAGTTGTCCCCATTGGGACCACCAGTACCGTTCGAATATTTGAATGATAAGTAAATCTACAGAAGAAGTTTACCTGATTTGCAACTTTGATCGCACCGGCCGTTGCCGGCAACTGTTGTCCCCGTAGAGACTGTCTACATTGCATTGCGTAGAAACTGCTACGGACAAGCCCGAGAACTTGCAGGGCAACCACAAACTAGTGAGATGTAAATAAAAATATTGTTGGCTTGAAACCGTTGCCGCCTCCGGAGAGGCTGATTTGGGAGGATGGGCCTGGAGGAAAGGGATGGCCCAGGCCCGCCACTACCGTAACCGGTGGCGATCCTCCGGGGGTTCAGGGGTTCCCCATGGACGTGGGTCCCCTGAAAGAGACAGAACCCGCTCGGGCAGCCTGGTGATGGACTGGGGTCAAGGGGTGCTGCCCATTTGCCTAGGGGCAGCATCAGGGCCAGGTTGTTTGGGTGGGAGAAGAGCGGAAGCCGTAACCGTTATTTAATAAAAATGTTCCGTAACGTTTAAGTAATGTACCTCCCGTTGTGGGAAGATTGAAAAATGCTTATTTTACATGTTTTTACTCTTTTGCAGTTAAACAAAAATAAAACCGGTGATGGACGGGCAGCCCGCGGACGGTCTGTATTTTACTAAGGGGGAATGTGGCGCCCTGGACAAGCCAGGTCGTCACAGATACTACAACAACACACCCCACACCCTGGCTAGGCACACCGAAGTCAAACACAAATCCTTGTTGCCTCCCTCCAGGGGCTGATGTCCACACCAGGGGGTGGGCCAGGCGGTTGGCCCCGCCCACCGAGGAGTTCACAGTCCTGGAGGCGGGAAAAAGAGTCAGATAGTGATAGAGTTTGAAGTTTGGGAAGTGAGGAGTGAAGTGTAGTGGAGGAGACTGACCGTGTCCGGGTGCGTGGCCCGGGCACATACAGCAAGGTTGGCAGACGGTGGTGACCGTCTGCAGGAGAGGCCAATTGGAGTGAACCGTAAGGACTGGGGATGGGCGGTGGCCCGACGGTACCGGATCGGGGAGCAAAGAGAGGCCAGCACCATTCGGCAGGGCTTACGGACCCCGACCAGGCTAGGAGTCGCCGTAAAACCAGTCAAATCCATTAGCGAAGGGAACCTCCGAGGTTTCCCAGCAGTCAAGACCCGTTTGAAGGCAACAGCTCAAACCGTAAAGGGAAACACAGTCACCGCCAAGGCTACAATTCCCAGGGCCAGAGCCTGCGGGCAAAAGGGGCTCCCTCAGCATCCATCCAAGCTGGGGAGCGGGTTACCAGTGGGAAGCCATCAGTACCGTGAACACAACAAAGGTGCAGGGAAAGACAGTCACCATCAACCTACCGGGAGCAGAAACCACCGCAGCCGTCAGTGGGCCCCGTCCATCCAGCCGTGTGTTTTACCAAGGACTTTGCATTCGTCATTGGCTGAGTGAGTACTACCATGCCGTGCTGCACCGCGCTGCCCCGCGCCCCTGCACCTCACTAGGCCCCGTAACCCGTCTGCCATCCATCCTACCCCTCACCGGGCCCCGGGACAACCAACCCCCCTACCCACGGAGGGGAGAACCAACATCCAAGCTGCTCCCTGTCATCGCTCCCGGGATCCCCGTACAGAGCAGCGGTGGTGTCACAACCTCACCACAACCGTGGGTGGCGTCACGGACAATATCCCTAAACCAAACCACCACCCCCCCTTTTACTCACGGGCGAGGAACGCCGCTCGAGTCCCCGGGATCTGGCCCACCACTTGAGCCACTGAGCAGCAGCAGCAGAGCAGCCGGACCCGAGCAGTGGGTGAGTGCAGCGTCCCCTCCTCCGCCCGCGACAGTTTGTTTATAAACGGGTGATAAGCCCCTAATTGTTTCTACAAGACTCTTAGGAGTCTAGTGTTAAAGTTCTCATTGAATTGCCTTGGCCAGTGAAGGTCAGATACCCAGACAAATCAATTATGTGAACCTCCCATTGTATTACTATGTGTATTGCTAGAACTTAGCTGTCTCTCCCTCATCTCTGCCAGAGACCATTACTACTAGGGATATTTTGTATACGGTTTGAAATCTAGCCAATAAGAGCTCAGTCTTATCCACCAATCGTGAAGACCCCAATGGTCTGAATGGGGAGCTCAGGGATATAAGAAGGACAAGCTACACCGATTAATGCCAAAAGGGAGTAAAATGGTGTGTTAAAATAACTATCACCAAATGCAAGTTAAATACTCCTCAGAATTTATAAGGAGGCTATCATATAAATACAACAACCGATTCAGAGAAAATAGCCAACAACAATACATAGTAAAATAAACATTTCTTTATTGACAATATATTAAAACATACAGATATATGAGCAAGGAAATGGTGAAAAAAGGGGGCTTACAACACAGTACTGAGTACCAAAAGTGGTGGAATGTAATCTCAATAAAATGCATAAGGTGCAATTGCAGGTATGCGGCCACCAGATAGCAGAGTGGGGAAAGAAATGAATGGGCACAAGCAGAGGCAAAATCACCATGAACAACAATATAAGTATTGCTATTAACAGAGTGTGTATAATAGACCAATATAACAACAAAGCACAATAAGTTCTATAAAGATGGTCAATAATGAAATGCACTAAGATAAACAGTCAAGGTGATAAGTCTCAGCATGCACCCACCCACAAAATCACCAACAGTGCCACTGGAATTAGTATCCATCATTAAGTGAAAAAGATAAGCAATGTAGCAGGGGTTAAACATAGATGGGTATACCTGAGGCCATCAGCAGGAATGTGTGAAGGCAGCCTCCGACCCTACACGTGTTTCGGCGTACCTTCGTCAGGGGCTGTATAAGAAGGAGGACTGTCCATTGCACAGGTAGATTCTTGCTAAATGATACCAATCTAGGACCTGCGGATCCGATTGGCAAGACATAACTGAACCTGGATTATAACACTACATGGACTTCAGCATAGAATGCAAGGATTCGGCTGAGATATCAAGGACTACATAAGGAAGGAATCCAGCTTGGGACAACCCAGTCATCTGACTTCAGGCTTTGCGGCCCTCAGCCAGCTTCCTAAATCTGGCATTATTCCATTCTTGGTGGGTGCCCGCCGAAAGCGGGGTGCTGCTGGATTGGAGTAAGTGGCCCTGGAAGCTCTGAGGCACGGACACTCTAATCCCTGGTGAGCCAGCGGAAGGGTGAGACTCTATTGCCGGTTATATTCTGTGGTTTTTCTGGTTATTTGCCATATGCCGTTAATTGTTTGGGGATCCAATAAAGTCTTAATATTGTGGTTCACTCATCCTGTGTTGTCTGAGTAGTGTTACGCCCACGGTTAAGGAGGCCGGCGTTCAGTTGGGATGAGTCCTGAGCCACGCTGTCTTTCTAAGGGTGGCTGGGCCAGCGGATGAGAGCACCCACTGGCCCCTGTGTCTCCACAGGAGAGCACCCACTGACCCCCGTGTCTCCACAAAGAGCACCCACTGACCCCCGTGTCTCCACAGGAGAGCACCCACTGACCCCCGTGTCTCCACAGGAGAGCACCCACTGACCCCCGTGTCTCCACAAAGAGCACCCACTGACCCCCGTGTCTCCACAGGAGAGCACACACTAACCCCCGTGTCTCCACAGGAGAGCACCCACTGACCCCCGTGTCTCCACAAAGAGCACCCACTGACCCCCGTGTCTCCACAGGAGAGCACACACTAACCCCCGTGTCTCCACAGGAGAGCACCCACTGACCCCCGTGTCTCCACAGGAGAGCACCCACTGACCCCCGTATCTCCACAGGAGAGCACCCACTGACCCCCATGTCTCCACAGGAGAGCACCCACTGACCCCCGTGTCTCCACAGGAGAGCACCCACTAACCCCCGTGTATCCACAGGAGAGCACCCACTGACCCCCGTGTCTCCACAGGAGAGCACCCACTGACCCCCGTGTCTCCACAGGAGAGCACCCACTGACCCCCGTGTCTCCACACCAAGCATGGTCACTTACGTAACAGCTGGAGGGCTCTCACTCACCCTGACTGTAGCAGGTAAACAAGTGAAGATTCTGCGGTCAGAGACCTGTGTGAGAATAGTTTTGACGGTGATGCAGGAGGAGGAAGAAGCAACAGATGTGGTTGATTTGCTGCCTGGTGGTTGGGTAGGCCCAGTAGTCCACAATTTAGTGCAATAAGATTCCCACAGTAGTGCATGTTGGTTGTGCATGTGCTGGTTCATGTATGTAGTAGTCAAATTATTTGAATGTTTGACTCTACTGATTAAAAGAACTGAAGTTCTCAGTGGTTGATATCTTTTAATGGCTAACTGAAAAGATGGTAATAATAGCAGCTGTGGAGACTACTCAGTTCTCTTCATAATGCGGGCGTCACACGGTACGATCTATCATGCGATCGCTCGAGCGATCGTACCCGCCCCCGTCGTTTGTGCGTCACAGGCAATTAGTTGCCGGTGGCGCACAAAGTCGTTTAACCCCCGTCACACGTACTTACCTGCTGAGCGACCTCGCTGTGGGTGGCGAACATCCACTTCCTGAAGGAGGAGGGACGTTCGGCGTCACAGCGACGTCACACAGCGGCTGGCCAATAGAAGCGGAAGGGGCAGAGATGAGCAGGAAGTAAACATCCAATCCACCTCCTTCCGTCCGCATTGCCGTCGGGAGCCGCGGGACGCAGGTAAGCTGTGTTCATCGTTCCCGGGGTGTCACACGGAGCGATGTGTGCTGCCCCGGGTACGATGAACAACCGGCGCCATTAAAAGTAAACAATTTTTTAAAAATAAGCGACGAGTACATGACTCACAATTTGTGAGCGATTCTGCATCGCTCAGAGGTGTCACACAAAGCAACGTTGCAAGCGATGCCGGATGTGCGTCACGAAAACCGTGACCCCGACGATGCATCGCGCGATAGCTCGTCTCGTGTGACGCCCACATAAGGCTCAGTATAACACAAAATCTGAAGAGTCACATATTTAGACACAACAGGGCATAGATTGGAGCAATGAATAAGACAAGTTACATGAAGCAGAACTATCAGTATGGGAAGGGGACAATCAGTTGTGGCAGTAATTATTGCAGCAGTTCACAGATAAGCAGTGTGAAGGTTTTATTGACCTCCAATTGAGGTCTGGTCCAGAGTTGGGATGCCTCCAGATGCTCTGAAGATTTTGTAAGTAAAATCTGAAGTAAAATGAAAATAAGCTCTCTGCTCTACAAGTCCCTCCTGCACATGCACCCACCTAAGGAATGTTCCCTCTGTCTGTGTGTGTGAGGCTGTGTGAAACAGGAAACGGAACTTACCAGGCTTTAACCTCTTCCTGCTCAGGGTGGACGGACATTATAAAATACATAAAAATACATACCATACAATACCCTGTAGCACCCAGTCTCAGGGGCGCTACACAAACGCTGGCTCATCCTATTCCACGCGAAATGAGAACAACTTCCGTTACTGGACAGCCTACTCCACTAGATTTCTTTGGCAGCCGCAAATTGCTTCAATTTTGAAATGAGGCTGATAAACAGCAGGTGCTGGAGTGGATGGCAAGCGCTGCATCAAGTGGCCTCTCTTAAGGGTGCTTTACACGCTGCAACATCGCTAACGATATATCGTCTGGGTCACGGTGTTTGTGACGCACATCCGGCACTGTTAGCGACATCGCAGCATGTGACAGCTAGGAGCGATGATCAACGATCGCAAAAACATCAAAAATCATTGATCGTTGACACGTCGCTCCATTTCATAATATCGTTGGTGGTGCATGTCACTGGTAGTTCGTCGTTCCTGCGGCATCACACATCGCTATGTGTGACACCGCAGGAATGACGAACATCTCCTTACCTGCGTCCACCGGCAATGAGGAAGGAAGGAGGTGGGCGTCATGTTCCGGCCGCTCATCTCCGCCCCTCCTCTGCTATTGGGCGGCCGCTTAGTGACGTCGCTGTGACGCTGAACGCACCTCCCCCTTAAAGGGGAGATTGTTCGGTGTCTCCAGTGACGTCGCTAAGCAGGTATGTGCATGTGATGCTGCCGTAGCGATGTTGTTCGCTACGGCAGCGATCACCAAATGTCTCACGAATGACGGGGGCGGGTGCTATCGCACGCGACATCGCTAGCAATCGCTAGCGATGTCGCAGCGTATAAAGCACCCTTTACTCTTTACTCCACCTCAACATCACACACAGTTTATTCCTCAGAGGTGCCACCCCAACTACACTTGTTTGTGCCCTCGTCACAAATTGCCAACCAGCAAACTGACTGTGGGTAGCCACACATGAGCTAGTCTCGAGCTCTTCACACATTCTATTCCATGGGCATCACAGGTCCGCTCCATAGATTCCCAGACTAAATAGGAAGAAAGCATCTGCACAGATGCCCAAAATCTTTGTGAGTTAGATCCTCCCCGTACGACGTAGAGTCCCAACAGGATCCCAACCCTCGTCAACTCAAAAGAAAGCCTCGGGGGTGGAGGTGATGATGAGGAGACTCAGATACCTGAGGTGCACATGTGCAGTCCTGTGATGTCAGGTCAAGAAGAGGAGGAGTGGGACAACATAGAGCTTGATGATGAAGTTGTAGATCCCACTTGCTGTGAACCCAGAGGCACACAGCTGTGTAGCTCAGCAGAAGATGATGATGTTTGTCAATCGTATTCGAAGAAGACCTTGACATCTCTAGGGTTGTGGGCTGCACACAAAGTGTCTGTAAGTGGCTGATGAGGCCTATGCAGGCACTAAATGTTCCGCCACATATTGGGCAGCCATGTGTGGGCACCATGTTTGCAGCATTTTCAGCCCTGGCTTTGCGGGGTGCCTGCTTCTCTTCTGCTCTGAATGATCATCTGGCCTCATATGTCTGGCAGCCTTGGTGGATCAGCATGCGCCAAGTTGGTCGATCTTGTGCCAGTGTTTCCCAGGAGGTTGCGTCGATATCGAGGCATTTAAAGGAGGCTTTAAACGTGTTTTTGTATCGCTTCCTTTGTCCCCCATGCGATCGCTTTACTTTAGACCAGGGTTCCCCAACTCCAGTCCTCAAGGCCCACCAACAGTGCATGTTTTCAGGATTTCCTTAGCATTGCACTGCTGTTGGAACCAGCACCTGGGCAGGTAATTACATTAACACCTGTGCAATACTAGGAAATCCCAAAAACCTGCTCTGTTGGTGGGCCTTGAGGACTGGAGTTGGGGAACACTGCTTTAGACAACTCACCATAAAGGAGCTGTTTATGCATGCGATGGTCTGGCATCCTAGCAACATGGCCTGTCCAATGTGTCTGGGCTGCCATCAGCAGGGTGGGAATTGATGTCAGGGCTGCTTTGGAGAGGATTTCAGTATCAGGCACCTTATTCTGCCACCGGATCCTCAGAATTCTATGGAGGTAGGTCATATGGAAGTGGTTCAATTGCCTAGCATGTCTCCTGTATACAGTCCAAGTCTCACTGGCATATAACAGGGTAGTTAGCACTATTGCCTGGTTCCACACGTTGATCATTAGTCTGACAAATGCAGAGCTTGCCTTGGCAGACTAATGCCCTGCCTTGCCCTGCCCTGCAGCCAGGTCGTCACAGGGACTACAACACAACACCCCCCACCCCGAGACAGGCACATCAGCCAGACACAAAATCCTTTTTGCCTCCCTCCAGGGGCTGATGTCCACACCAGGTGGGGTGGAGCCAGGCAGTTGGCCCCACCCACTGAGCAGTTCACAGTCCTGGAGGCGGGAAAGGAAGTTAGTTGAGATCGGAGTAGGAGTCAGGAGAGGAGTAAAGTGGTAGGAGAGGAGCAAACTGACTGTGTTCCGAGTACATGGCCCGGGCACAGAGAGCAAGGTTGGCAGATGGTGGTGGCCATCTGCAGGAGAGGCAGATCAACGTGGAACCATAGGACCCGGGACGGGCGGTGGCCCGCCGGTACCGAACCGAGGAGCGAAGTGAAGCCAGCACAAACCGGCAGGGCATGCGGACCCCGACCAGGCTTGGAGTCGCTGTTAAACAGGTCAAATCCATTAGTGACCGGAACCCCAGGGGTTTCCAAATAGCCAAGACCCGATTGAAGGCAACCGTCCAAACAGCAAAAGGGAAATACAGCTACCGCCACAGCTAGAGTTCCCAGGGCCAGAGCCTGCGGGCAAAAGGGCTCCTCCAGCCCATATACACGCTGGGGAGAGGGTTACCGGTGGTAAGCCATCGGGACCGAACACACACAAAAGGTGCAGGGAAAGGCAGCCACCACCAACCGTCCGGGAGAAGCCACAGCAGCCGGCTGCGGGACCCGTCCATCCCGTCGTTTGTTTTACCAGAGACTGTGCATCCATTTGTGGCTGAGTGAGTACTACCGTGCCGACTGGCACCGCGCTGCGCAGTCCAAGCGACCCTGCACCTTGCCGGCCCTGCTTCCCCGTCACCTAAACCGGGCCCCGGGACCACTAACCCCTCAGCTGCTCCCTAACAACGCTCCCGGGATCCCCGTCACCAGCAGCGGTGGTGCCCACCTTCACCACAAACTGTGGGTGGCGTTACGGACCAAATCCCCAAACCAAACCACCCCTTTCACTCAGGGGCGAGGAGCGCTGCTCGAGTCCCCGGATCCGGCCCATCGCTCGAGCCACCAAGCAGCAGCAGCAGCGCCGGACCCGAGCGCCAGCGAGAGCGTAGCAGCGACGGCTCCCTCCCCGCCCGCGACAGATCCATCAGATCACTGATTTGGGATGATGCAATTCTACACTGTGTGCAGAATTATTAGGCAAATAAGTATTTTGATCCCATGACACTTTTTATACATGTCGTCCTACTCCAAGCTGTATAGGCTGAGAGCCAACTGCCAATTAAGTAAATCAGGGATTGTGCATCTCTGTAATGAGGAGGGGTGCGGTGTAATGACTTCAACACCCTATATAAGGGGTGCTTCATTATTAGGCAACTTCCTTTCCTTTGGCAAAATGGGCCAGAAGAGAGATTTGACGGGCTCTGAAAAGTCCATATTGTGAGATATCTTGCAGAGGGATGCAGCAGTCTTGAAATTGCCAAACTTTTGAAGCGTGATCACCGAACAATCACGCGTTTCATGGCAAATAGCCAACAGGGTCACAAGAATCGTGTTGGGCAAAAAAGGCGCAAAATAACTGCTCATGAATTGAGGAAAATCAAGCGTGAAGCTGCCAAGATGCCATTTGCCACCAGTTTGGCCATATTTCAGAGCTGCAACGTTACTGGAGTATCATAAAGCACAAGGTATGCCATACTCAGGGACATGGCCAAGGTAAGGAAGGCTGAAAACCACCACCTCTGACCAAGAAACAGAAGATAAAACCTCAAGACTGGGCCAAGAAATATCTTAAGATTGATGTTTCAAAGGTTTTATGGACTTATGAAACGAGAGTGACTCTTGATGGGCAGATGGATGGGCCAGAGGCTGGATCAGTAAAGGGCAGAGAGCTCCACTCCAACTCAGACGCCAGCAAGGTGGAGGTGGGGACTGGTATGGGCTGGGATCATCAGAGAGGAACTTGTGGGACCTTTTCGGGTTGAGGATGGAGCAAAGCTCAACTCCCAGACCTACTGCCAGTTTCTGGAAGACAACCTCTTCAAGCAGTGGTACAGGAAGAAGTCGTTATCGTTCAAGAAAAACATGATTTTCCTGCAGGACAATGCGCCATCACATGCATCCAACTACTCCACAGTGTGGCTGGCCAGAAAAGGTCTAAAAGCTGAAAACATAATGACATGGCCCCCTTGTTCACCTGATCTGAACCCCATAGAGAACCTGTGGTCCCTCATAAAATGTGAGATCTACAGGGAGGGAAAACAGTCCACCTCTGGGAGCAGTGTCTGGAGGCTGTGGTGTCTGGAGGCTGTGGTGTCTGGAGGCTGTGGTGTCTGGAGGCTGCGGTGGCTGGAGGCTGTGGTGGCTGGAGGCTGTGGTGTCTGGAGGCTGTGGTGGCTGCTGCACGCAATGTGGATGGTAAACAGATCAAGCAATGACAGAATCTATGGATGGTGGCTGCTGAGTGTCATCAGAAAGAAAGGGGGCGATATTGAGCACTCATTTTTTGGGTTTTGTTTTGCACGTCAGAAATGTTTATTTCTATATTTTGTGCAGTTATATTGGATTACCTGGGGAAAATAAACAAGTGAGATGGGAATAGATTTGGCTTTTATTAAGTTGCTTAATAATTCTGCACAGTAATAGTCACCTGCACAAACAGATCCTCCTAAGAAGCCAAATCTAAAAAAAAACCCACTCCAACTGCCAAAAATATTAAGCTTTGATATTTAGGAGTCTTTTGGGTTGATTGAGAACATAGTTGTTGATCAATAATAAAAAAAGATCCTCTAAAATACAACTTGCCTAATAATTCTGCATGGAATGTGGAAGAACTTCAAGAGCAGACACTCTTTCATCTTTGTGAAGCTCAACTCCACACAATCAAGTCCATCATATTTTATAAGATAAGAAGAAGGGTTGACTGGTACTTGATCCAAAACAGTTCCTTTACATTGAGTTATTGGACCACTGTCCTCTTTCCAGGAATGTTGCATCCTGCAACTTACAATATTTCTTCTTGGTTGAGAAATTGGTTTACTTGGTCCTATATTCCTTTGATGTTTCTTGTGAGAGGTCCTTTTCTTCATCATATTTGAAGGAACGCTTGCATGTGCTGCATCGGCTCTTGATTGCTGAGCTGAGGCCTGTCCTAATGGAGTCTTCATTCATCTGTGTATGAAAGGGCATAAACACTGAAAAACTAGGGTGCAAATGAGTCACTCCAAATCTCAAGATGATGTTACAGTCTACACGAAAACATACTGTACCGCCCCGCTCGCAGCAGCCGAGCTGCTCGAATCTGGACCTGCTGTGGGTGGCTCAAGGGTCTCCGGACCCGGGGGTTTCGTGGTCACTTCAATCAAAAAGGGGGGTTCTTATAGTGGTGGATGTAGGATGTATATGTACGGGCTGAGCCGTACTAAGTTCGTGACGCCACCCACGGTGTGTGGTGAGGTTGGACACCACCGCTGCAGTTACGGGGCACCCGGGGGAGATACTATGCAGCAAGTTGTTAACCCCTCCGTGGGCAGGGATGGTGGCCCCAGGACCGGTTGGGGTTTGTGGTGCAGGGTGATGGGCGACCGCAGGGTGCTGATGTACTCACTATTGAAGGAAACACATGAGTCTCTGGTAAACCAAGGTGATGGTGGTCGGTGCCCGCATCCGGCTGCATTCTGGTTCCCCACCCGGCTGGTGGTCTCTGTCTTTCTCCTGCACCTTTCTAAGTTGGTGGACTGCCTGTACTTGTAACTTCAGGAGTCCGCTCCCGGCTGGATGTGGCCTAAGGAGCCCTTGCCCGCAGACGCTGGCCCGTAGGATCTCCGAGCCCTGGCGGTGGCCTTCTATCCCCCTCGGTGGGCTGTTGTCTTCTAATAGGGACTTTGGGTGGAACAGGACCTCTAGTCCTGGCCTCAATCGGTAAATTAACCGGTTCCAGTCGCTTCTGGTCCCGGCTTCAGGGTCCGAGTACCCCCCTGTGTGCTCCGGTTTCCGAGTCGGTTCCCCGGGTCGGTACCGGCGGGCCACTACCCTGTCCCGGTCCACCTCTGTTCCACCGAGCCGTCTTCCCGGCTCCTGCAGACAGAGACCGCCATCTGCCTTCTAGCCAATGGCATCAGGGCTCCTACCCTGGCGACGTTCAATTTGGGGTATTCGTACACAGCTCCAGCCCACACTCCTCTCCAACTTGAACTCTAACACTGCACTGCTTACTTTCCCGCTCCAGGCTGTCTAGACTCCTTGGTGGGCGTCTTCCAACCACCTGGTTCCGCCCCCTGGTGTGTCTATCCAGCCCTGAGGGGGTGACTAGCGTTTTGAAGGTTGGCTGCTGTCACCTGTGAGGGAACGGTGTAGTGCAGGGGTCTATCTGTGACTGCCTGGCCCGGCCAGGGCGTCACAATACCCTTTCTTTCCACCTCACTCGTAAAGAGATTTTCTTCTGTAGTGACAGTCTTCACTGCAGCACGTCTTCATGTTTCAAATTCAAATGCCAGGCCACAGCCTGTGTGTTGCATGGACCACGTCTCTCAGCTCTTTTAATGCCCTATGGGGAGGAGGTAATTGATGCTACTGTACTGCTGTCCGCCTGAAAGGCTTTTAAATGTCAAGACTACAAGATAAGTGTCAAAGTTGTGTCTTGTGGGTAGTGCCAGTCTTCTGGGAGCAAGAGACCTACACCAGTCACTCAAGCATGTCTTCATTTCTGAAATTCAAATGCCCGTCCACAGCCTGTGTGTTGCATGGATTGTACCTCCTTGCTCTTTTAACCTCTTCACCCCCGGCCGATTTTCCTTTTTTCGTTTATTCTATTTTTGCTCCCCTTCTTCCGAGAGCCGTAATTTTTTTATTTTTCATCAGTCTTGCCATATGAGGACTTTTTTTTGCGGAATGAGTTGTAGTTTTAAATGAAACCATAGGTTTTACCATATAGTGTACTGGAAAACGGGCATTTATGAACGCTGCGATACCAAATATGTGTACATTTTTTATTTTTTTAACTCTTTATTTTTCAATGGGGCGAAAGGGTGGTCATTTAAACTTTTAGGTTTTTTAATTTTTTTTTAATTATTAAAAATTTTTTTTTTTTTATTTTATTGTACTAGTCCCCTAGCGGACTATAAGGATCAGCAGTTTGATCGCACGTTCATTTCTGTTGATCACAGCTACACAGCTGAGATCAGCAGAAATACTGATCTCTTGTAACCTGCAGCATTTGGCTGTCTGTTACAGGAAGTGAGTCATGTGATCTACAGGAGTCATCACATGACCCTGTGCTACCATGATAAGCATTGGCTCACAGTGATCACGTCACAGCAAAATCCATGGGGCTGGGTGAGTAAACATTTAACACGACCTACATTTAAATGGCTCTGTGACATTTTGACAGTGCCATTTAAGGGGTTAACAGGCACAGGGGGAATGTGGATCCACTTGTGCCTGTGAAGCACACATGTCAGCTGTATAAATCAGCTGATATGTGCTCGGATCCCCGCCGGCTGTTAACAGCAGCCAGCGGGGCTTGCACTATAGTGTTTTATGATGTAATTTTACTGCCCACGGTCTTTAAGGGAAGCCCTATGGGAAGGGGGGCAATTGATGCTACTGTACTGCTGTCTGCCTGAAAGGTTTTTAAATGTCAAGTCTACAAGATAGGTGTCAAATTTGTCTCTTGTGGGTAGTGCCAGTTGTGCCAACTGTGAGTTGCATGGACCGTAGATCCCTGCTATTTTAAGGCCCTATGGGAAGGTGGCAATTGATGCTAATGTACTGTTGTCTGCCTGAAATGATTTTAAATGTCAAGACTACAAGATATATGTCAAAGTTGTGTCTTGTGGTAATGCCAGTCGTCTGGGAGCAAGAGGCCTACTCCGGTCACTGTATCATGTCTTCGTTTTTAAAATTGAAATGCCAGCCCACAGCCTGTGTGTTGCCTGGACCGTACCTCTCAGCTCTTTTAATACCCTATGGGGAGTGGAGCAATTGATGCTACTGTACTGCTGTCTGCCTGAAAGGTTTTTAAACATTTCTGTTGAGTTTTAAATTTTAGATTCCAGGCAACATCCTGTGATTACGTCAACGAATTTATGTAGTGCTTCAATTAATATGCATCAGAGAATGCAGTGTCACAGCTGCAGAGCTGTGGAACACTATCCAGGTCAAATAAGATAAATGGCTGGCTCCAGTGAACTTGTAACTAGGGAAGACCAAGTGCGATCAGGCTGCAAACCTAGTGGCGGCATTAACAACACAACGTCTGGGCAACATCACATATGCGCTGCATGGATCAGCCAGGTTGCACAGCAATATCTAGGAAAGTATTATGTCTTGGATGTGCTGCTGCACAAGGCATGGTCGCTGTGTGCTGTTTTTTTTAAAATTGAAATGCCAGGCCACAGCCTGTGTGTTGCATGGACCGTACCTCCCAGCTCTTTTAATGTTATGAGGGGAGAGAGGCAATTGATGCCACTGTCCTGCTGTCTGCCTGAAAGGATTTTGAATGTCAAGACTACAAGATAGGTATCAAAGTTGACACTTGTGTTTACTAGCAGGGGTATGGGAGTACTTGCCCTACACCTATCTCTCATCTGTTGTGAATGTCATCCAAGAGGGTGATGGTTTGGAGCTCCCTCTTGTGGTCAGGACTGTGGGTGAAGCTGAGTGTGACTCAACAGGTGTGGGAGTTAATTGAGAGTTTGGGAAGCCCAATTGCAGATCAGCCTGGGTTATATAGAAGAGCAGTGTTTTCTGTCTGGGGCCGATGATAGATGTTGTTCCTCAGTCTCTGAATTGGCTTGGAGTTTGTCCTTCCATTTTTCCTGTGCCTGTACCATTCCAGATAAGTTGCAAGTTCTTTGCTTTATTGCCTGATTCACACCTAAGGGTGTTTGTTTTTTCTTTTTATTTTGCTTAAAGTCTGTTTTCTTGCAGGAGAGGAATTGTCTTTCTGTTTTGATGAGCATGGGGGTTCCCCCTCTGCAGGCCCCACTGCAAGAAAAGGGAGATTCTCCCTGTTCTATTTGATATATTTATTTACTTTTGTATATCTTGTGTTTTTTTAGTATTTTGTTTCTCCAATTATTTACAAGAGTACCTGATATAGTGGGGGAGAGTTTGTGTGGTCTCAATATTTTTTATTATCAGGAGATTGGTATTTTTTGCAGGGTTTTTTGCTGGTCGCAATTAGTTATCTGTCCTGTCCTGTTCTATCTAGGAAGTCAGGCCTCGCCTTTGCTAATCTATATTTCCTATCTGTGTATTGTGTTTTTCTACATCACCATTGGCTTGATATGTTGGGGGCTTGCTATTCCTTTAGGGACTACTCTGAGGCAAGATTGGTTTCCTCATTTCTATCTGTGAGGTCTAGTAAGTTTCTCCGGCTGTGACGAGGTGTCTAGGTGTGTTTAGGAACGCTCTATGGCTACTTCTAGTGTAGTCTGACAGATAGGGGATTGTGGTCAGCTCAGGTTCCAACTACTCTTCTGTTTTTCTGCTAATGGGATTTTTGTGATCGTCCACGGTGACCAGATCATAACACTCATCCACCTCTATATTTGTTATGTCAATAGTCTAGGAAGCTAATGGCTATGCCAAAACAGTGGTGCTGCATTGTAAACTGTAATTTTGGTGTTTTCAAAGCTTTTGACCCACCTAACGGTGTTTTCTCAGCCTTAAGGTTGGCCTCTGAATTCAATAGGGTTCGAAAAGGTTCCATAAAGTTTCGACAAACACACCCCTTGGTCGATTGGGCTCGGCGAACCAAACCTTGAGAGGTTCGCTCATCTCTAGTTATTATTTGGCAGGCTATCTCTCAGGCGACTGGCAGAATAACTGGTTAACTAGATGTTTGACGACTTTTAGTATAAATAATAAATAGTTAACGCTATTATTAACTGAATCAAATGACTGTGATACAAACTATTCAATTCTCGTTCTTTGATTATGCCATTAATTTAGAAGTACCCTTTTTCCTTTTCCCACCTCTCCTATCCCTTATATCCATATTCCCCTTCCTGACCCAACCTTAGTTTTTTTCTTTCCCTCCCTGACTTTTATTTCTTTTATTCTTTTATTTCAGTAAATGTCTCATTGTTCATAATGCTAATCACAGAAAATGTTCAATTAAAACTATTTACAAAGTAAAGCTACAGGCGTTATAGTTCCAGGCGTTACACGCCCCTTTGTTTTAGTGCCGTGGGTGGTTTCATCTACACAGTCTTATCTGCAAACATGGAATAAATCTGTAGAAATGTGACTTCAGCAGATGACTTTACATACAGCCGGGGCATGGGATTATTTCGTGTAAGTCATATGTTCCTTATTATGCTGCGAGGTGTCTCCAGATCTGAGATAATAAACATGGTTTCATAGATTCATAGTGTTTAACCCCTTAATGACGGAGCCAATTTTGTCCCTAATGACTAGAGTTGAGCGCGGTTCGTGGTTCTCCAGTTCGCGGTTCGAGTGATTTTGGGGGGTGTTCTAGATCGAACTAGAACTCAAGCTTTTTGCTAAAAGGTCGTTAGCTCGAGTTACGTTCGAGAACGGTTCTATCAGCAAAACGCCTAGCTAATTACTAGCTGGCTTTTTACTGTAATAGTGTGAGTCACTCTGTGTCTCACACTATTATCAAATTTCAGCGTATAGTGTGCGGGGGCTGTGCGTTCAGATCACTGCTGCTGGGATAATGGCGATCACCATTTTTTTTTTCTTCTTTCTTCCCTAAGCGCACGTGTAGTGGGGCGGTCCAGCATGTCAACCAATCGCAGACACACACACGGCTAAGTGGACTTTTTGCCAGAGAAGCAAGGGCATGTGTCATAGGCTGTCCATGTCACATGTCCTTGCATTATAAAAACGGACATTTTCTTCCAGCACACCATTATCTGCCTTCTGCGTCTGGGTGTCAGTCACCGCTTACGCAGCTCCTGTCGCCGATACTGCTGTGTACGCTATACACACTGCGTTCTACAGATTAGGGACAGAATTTTATTTCAGCCCTTTTCAGGGCTAATTACAGCTGGCTCAGAGCCATAGAAGACAGTCAGGTCCGTGGAAACGCTTTTTACAGCTACAGATAACAGCGTCTGTGTAGCTAAGCTTAGGGACTTCCTTGCTGCATTTCACCATTAGGAGGGATAGAAAGTGAGGCTTCCTTTCCTCTACACTGACCCACAACCCAGCCACTGTACCCTCCAGCCCTTTTTAGCAAAGGCATTTTAATTGCAGAGTGCTGCCAGTTAGTGCCATCCAAAGAGTGGCTGCTGTCCTCCATCATTGTGCCAGTTGTGCCAAGCAAGTCCCACCACCTCTGCATTCTCCCCTCCTGACAATTTTTACAAAGCCATTTTAATGTAAAAGAATGCTGCCAGTTAGTGGCATCCTAAAAAGTGGCTGTTGGACTTCATTAGTGTCCCACTGGTGCCAAGCTATTTCCAGCACCTCTGCATTGCACCCTCAAGCTCATTGTTACTAAGCTATTATATTAGCAAACACTGAGGAAACTTAGTGGCATCCAAAAAGTGTCTGTTGGACTCCATTAGTGTCCCACTGGTGCCAAGCAATTTCCAGTACCACTGCATTGCACCCTCAAGCTCATTGTTACTAAGGCATTATAATAGCAAACACTGAGGAAACTTAGTGGCATCCAAAAAGTGTCTGTTGGACTCCATTAGTGTCCCACTGGTGCCAAGCAATTTCCAGCACCTCTGCATTGCACCCTCAAGCTCATTTCTGCTAAGCTATTATAATAGCAAACACTGATGAAACTTAGTGGCATCCTAAAAGTGGCTGTTGGACTCCATCAGTGTCCCACTGGTGCCAAGAAATTCCCAGCACCTCTGCATTGCACCCTCAAGCTCATTTTTACTAAGCCATTATAATAGAAAACACTGAGGAAACTTAGTGGCATCCAAAAAGTGGCTGTTGGACTCCATTAGTGTCCCACTGGTGCCAAGCAATTTCCAGCACCTCTGAATTGCACCCTCAAGCTCATTTTTACTAAGCTATTATAATAGCAAACTGTGCTGCCACTTTAAGGGCCAGAGTTGCATTGTCAGGGATAGTCAGTGTTGTTTCTTCTGCTGTCAATACAGCTAGACCACCTCTGCAATCTACACCACCTCTCAATTTTTACTACCACATTTTAAGTGGACAATCTTGTCGCTATCAAAATGAGTGGCAAAATGACAGATGCTGGTGGAAAGGGGAACAGGTATGTTGGAAAAGGAAAAAAAAAAATGTGTCCGTGGGGAAGGTGGCAAAGCTACATTAACATCTGCTGAAGATAGGCCATCTTCCAGCAAAAGTAAGATGTCTACTACTTTCCGTGGACAATCCGATGTGCTCCCTTTTTTACGGACCCGAACAACTGGAACAAAGGTAGATGATGCACAAAAAAAAACATGCTTGAATGGATCTCAAGTGCTCCAACAAGTGCCCTCTCCTCCACCTCAACTACCGCATCCAAAAAAAAACAGTCCTCTGAGTTGTCATCCCAATCACACTTGCTTTCTCCCAGCTCTCAAGTCTCCATCCGCCCTGCACAGTATGGTGGAACAGAGATGGCTGAGTCTGCAGAGCTGTTCAGTCACACTATAGCCTGGGAATCAGAGGTATGCTCCCAAGCTATAGTGAGTACAGACCAGGAAATAGTCTGCAGTGATGCCCAGAACCTTTGTGACTCAGATTCAGGCCGTGATGACCAAGTTTCTGAGCATACTGTTGACCCTTATTCACAAACTGTAACACCTGTTGGTAGAGACAATGAGGAACATACTGATGACGATGAGACGCAGATACCAGATTGGGATGACAACTTAAATATTCGATCAGGGCAGGAAGAGGCTAGGTCTGAGGGTGAGGGGAGTGCAAACACAACGCTTGATGAGGAAGTTCTAGATCCCACCTACTGTCAACCCACAGTCAGGCACTTGAGAGGTCAACAGAGGCGGTGGAGGAGGATGCAACTGACGACGAAGTTACCTTGCGCCTTCCTGGACAGAGGAGAAGTACTGGTAGCACGTCTACAACTGCATCCTCAGCCACCACTCTGCCTCTGAGCACTAGTCGGGGTGGCTCAGCAGGTCGAATGTCCTCTAAGCCTTGCCTAGCCTGGTCCTTTTTTGACCTTGCAAAGGATCGCCCAAATCATGTGATCTGTAAAATTTCTCGGCAATCTATAAGTAGAGGCCAAAACCTCAGCAGTTTGACAACTTCTTCCATGAATCGTCACATGAATAAATATCATATGTCCCAGTGGGAAGCTCACCGTGCTGCAATGTGGCCTAGAACAAAGAGAAAACACACGACCAAAATCCAAAGTGCAAAGGTGAAATCTTTATTGACACAGGGGTAGGTGCGGGCGGCACGGAACAAGTGAGGGCACGGACATAAATCACTGATCAAAATGTACAACCAATTGTCACAATTTCTTATAAACTGACATTTCAGTCTGTCCATAGTATAATATAATCATGCATCATCAACTATTTTCTATATTTCATGTAAATAACAAAATGATGAATATGTGATGAAAAATATGAACACAATTATCGGCCAAGTAAAACTATGTCACTAACTGATGGGGAGGAAAAATTTCCTTCAAAGCCCATCCATCTGGGTCCCTGATCAGGATAAGACAATATTGTAGCCAGAATAATTGCAGTAACTTGTCAAAAAATCAGGGAACCAGGCTCCAGGGCTATATATGAATATAATAGACCGGTGGCACACTTTACCTGGAAAACAATGGTGGTCAGAGAGAGGTGTCCGTGTCCTTCCCTAACGATGTGGCCTAGCGGAGCGGACCATCCACCGCCTGCCCCTTCCAGTGCATCTGTGCGCTCTTCATCTTCTAGGACTGTGGGGACAGCTGTCACACCTGGTTTTCCACGCACACCTTCCACCACTGTAACCGCAACAGGCAGTTTGCTTGGTAGGTCGTCAGTTGGTTTGGAAGGGGAAATAAGTGCGTGTGTACAGCTCTCTCAGACATCAATAGCACCAACGTTGGATGAAGACAACATCATGTCTCCGCCTGCACTTTCCTCACAAACCTGCATTTTTCCAGGGACACCCTACTCAACACCGTCTACACACAGCAGCCAGATCTCTGTCCCTCAGATGTGGAGAAATAAAAGGCCATTTCCTGCGACCCATGACAAAGCTAAGAGGTTGACTTTATCCCTCTGTAAGCTCTTGGCTACCGAAATGCTGCCTTTCCGCTTGGTGGACACACAGGCTTTTCGAAACCTTATTGCTGTCGCTGTGTGCCCCAGTACCAGATGCCCAGTCGCCACTACTTCTCTAAGAAAGGTGTGCCTCCGCTACACCAGCATGTTGCACACAACATCACCGCTTCCTTGAGAAACTCTGTGTGTGAACGGGTGCATTTCACCACCGATACTTGGACCAGTAAGCATGGACAGGGACGTTACATGTCGCTGACTGGGCACTGGGTAACTATGTTGATAGATGGTGAAGGGTCTGCTGCACAAGTCTTGCCATCCCCACGACTTGGGCGTCAATCCTCTGTCTGTCCAAGTTCCTCCACTGCTTCTGCCTCCTCAACCTCGTCTGGGTCCTCCACCTCTGCCCCAAGCCTGCCTGGTCAGGCCACCAGCGTTGTAACTGCGCAGAAGGAATCACGCACACCTCATTACTATGCTGGCAGCAGAGCTCAACGGCATCAGGTGGTCTTTATCTTGAAATGTCTTGGAAATAAGAGTCACACAGCGGCTGAATTGTTGGCAGCTCTGGAGACTGAGTTTGGTAAATGGTTGTCTCCACTCAACTGCAGGCTGCAAACCTGGGTGCGGCATGGGCAAGGTGACATACGTGCCTTGTATGGCTCATGTGTTGAACCTTGTTGTCCAGCAATTTTTAACACACTATCCCGGCCTAGATGGCCTTCTGCACAGGGCACGGTCACAATCTGCTCACTTCCGCCGTTCAACCGCCGCAGCTGAGCAACTTGCATCGCTCCAGAAGTCTTTCGCCCTTCTGGTTCATCACCTGAAATGCGATGTGCCGACACGCTGGAATTCTACTCTTCACATGTTACAGCGACCGTGGCAGCACCGCCGAGCCCTGGTGCAATACGTCATGACATATAGCCTGGGCCAACGAGATGCAGAGGTGGGGCAGATCACTGTGATGGAGTGGTCTCAGATCAAGGACCTATGCACCCTTCTGCACAGTTTCGACATGGCGACGAATATGTTTAACGCTGACAATGCCATTATCAGCATGACAATTCCAGTCATTTACATGCTGGAGCACATGCTAAACACTATTCGGAGTCATGGGGTGGGACAACAGGAAGGGGAGGAAGTACAGGAGTATTCATATGCGCAAGGGACAACAACATCACCAAGGTCCAGACGTTCATCATCACCAAGCCGGCAGGCATGGGACCATGGGGGACAGGGATCAACAAGGGCGCATAGTAGCAGGCGAAATGTTGAGGAAGGCGCAGGAGAACATGAAGAAATGGAGGACGAACTGTCCATGGAAGACTCAGTGGATGAGGGAGACCTTGGTCAAATTTCAGTTGAAAGAGGTTGGGGGGAGATGTCAGAGGAAGAAAGAACGGTTAGCACCTCTATGCCACAAACACAGCGTGGACTTGGTCCGCATGGCTGCGCAAGACACATGAGCGCCTTCTTGCTGTACAACCTCCAACATGACCCTCGTATTGTCAAAATTTAAAGTGATGATGACTACTGGCTTGCCACACTATTAGATCCCCGGTACAAGTCCAAATTTTGTGACATAATTCCAGCCATAGAAAGGGACGCACGTATGCAGGAGTATCAGCAGAAGCTGTTACTCGATCTTAGATCCGCTTTTCCACCAAACAACCGTGCAGGTGCAGGGAGTGATTCTCCCAGTTGTAATTCGACAAACATGGGACGGTCTCGTCATCATCAACAGTCTACCCGTACCAGCAGCACTGTATCTGGTGCTGGTAACAGCAATTTTATTGAATCTTTTCATAATTTTTTTAGACCATCCTTTGCAAGGCCACCAGAGACAACAAGTCTGACACAGTCAACGGCTGGAAAGGATGATACAGGAGTATCTCCAAATGAACATCGATGCCATGACTTTGCAAATGGAGCCTTGCTCATTTTGGGCTTCAAATCTTGAAAAATGGCCAGAGCTCTCCAGTTACGCCTTGGAGATTTTGTCATGTCCAGCTGCCAGCGTTGTCTCTGAATGTGTCTTCAGTGCTGCTGGGTGTGTGCTGACAGATAAGCGCACGCGTCTGTCCAGTGACAATGTGGACAGACTAACGTTCATCAAAATGAACAAGTCATGAATCCACAAGGAATTTACTACCCCTGTGTCATCCTGGGGAGAGTAAATGCTTGTGGATTTGGAATGTGCTTGATGCAAATCTAGCTGTGAAGTGTACAACTGGGGCACAAGTGCTGCCTCTGAAGGAGGTGTCTGTGTGGCCCAATTTTTGGAAATAAGAGAGACTCCGCTTGGAGTAACCCTTGCTTGCTGTGTTTTTAAAAAGGAGCCAAGATGAACAAGTCATGGTTCAGCAAAGACTTTGCTACCTACCCCGGTGTCATCCTGGGGAAGGTTAAGGATGGCGTATTTTTTAATGTGCTTGATGCAAATCTACCTGTAAAGTGTACAACTGGGGCAGACGTGCTGCCACTGAAGGGGTGCCTGTGTGGCCCAATTTTTGAAAAAAAGGGAGACTCCGCTTGGAGTCACCTTGCGGTGTTTTACATGATTTTAGAAGGGCATGCCATGCCTATATCTGTGTCTCCTCCTCTTTTTCCTTGTAACGCTGTTTTGTTTTCGCATGAGAATTTGTTCTTGTCACTTTCCCATGTGTTTGTGTTGTGTTGTGAGTTGTTTGTCACCTTTTGGACACCTTTGAGGGTGTTTTCGAGGTGTTTTCATGGGTTTGTGATTGCCTCCCATTGTTTCCTATGGGGTTCGAGTGGTTCGCCGAACCAATTCGCCGAACCGAACTCGACCTCGACCTCCGTTCGGCGAACCAAGCTCGAGCCGAACCGCGATCGGTTCGCTCATCTCTACTAATGACCAGGACAAATTTTAGAAATCTGACCCCTGTCAGTTAATGAGGTAATAACTCTAGAAAGCTTCAATGGATCCTGGTGATTCTGACATTGCTTTTCCATGACAAATTGGACTTTGTGCTAGTGCTAAGTTTAGGGCGATACTTTTTGCTTTTATTTGTGGAAACAAATCGGAAAATTTGACAAAAATTTTAAACATTTTGCACTTTTCAAACTTTGGCGTTTTCAGCCCTTAAACCAGAGAGTTCTGTCACACAAAATAGTTACTAATAACATTTCCCACTCGTCACTTTATAGCACCTCAATTTTTCAAACAACATTTTTTGGTGGTTAAGAAGTTAGAAGGGGTCAAAGTTCATCAGCAATTTCCCATTTTTTCAACAAAATTTACAAACCATTTTTTTAGGGACCACATCACATTTGAAGAGACTTTGAACGGCTGAGGTGACAGAAAATACCCAAAAGTGACACCATTCTAAAAACTGCACCCCTCAAAGTACTTAAAATCACATCCAAAAAGTTTATTAACCCTTCAGGTGCTTCACAGGAAACTAAAGCAATGTGGAATGAAAAACAAAACAAACAAAAATTATAATTTCACCTAAAAATGTTGCTCTAGACCCAATTTATTCATTATTAGAAGAAATAACACAAAATATAAATAAAATTGACCATAAAATTTGTTACCCAGGTACGCTGATACCCCACATGTGGTTAGAAACCTCTCTTTGAACAAATGGGAGGGCTCGGAACAAAAGGAGCAATATTTGAATTGTGTAACATATTTGGCTGAAATAGATTGCGGCCACATGTTACATTTGCAGGGTCCCTAAGATACCTAAATAGTAGAAACCCCCCACAAGTGACCACATTTTGGAAACTACATCCCTCAAGGATTATATAGGGGTATAGTGAGCATTTTGAATGCACAGGTACTTCACAGAATTTGATAACATTAGGCCGTCATTTTGAAAATTTTCATTTTTTCATAAACATGTTGCTTTAGTACCAAATTACTTACTTTGTCAAGAGGTAACACCAAGAAGTGGACCCCCTGCTTTTTTAACCACTTCTTTATGAGTGTGGTGATACCTGATATGTAGTCAGAAAGCTCTGTTTGGACAAATGGGAGGGCTCAGTCAGAATGAAAGGAGCAATATTTGAATTTTAGAAAGCAAATTTAGCTGAAAAATATTCTGGGCACCATGTTACATTTGTAGGGCACCTAAGGTACCTAGACAGCAGAATTTTCCCACAAGTGACCCCATTTTGGAAACTAGACCCTTCAAGGGATTTACCTAGATGTTTGGTGAGCACATTGAACCCCCGAGGTCTTCACACAATTCTATAAGGTTGAACCATGAAAATAAAAAACATATTTACTACAAAATTGTTACTTCAAATATGGAGTAAAGACAAAATCCCTTTCGGCGCTTCCGGAGGATAAATGGATTATCAGTGCAAGTTTGCAACAACTTCAAGAACAAGAGTTTATTAAGGGTTCAATAAAAACGGACAATTACGGACAACGCGTTTCAGCTAACAAAAGCCTTCATCAGGTGTAGTTTACTACTAAACTACACCTGATGAAGGCTTTTGTTAGCTGAAACGCGTTGTCCGTAATTGTCCGTTTTTTATTGAACCCTTAATAAACTCTTGTTCTTGAAGTTGTTGCAAACTTGCACTGATAATCCATTTATCCTCCGGAAGCGCCGAAAGGGATTTTGTCTTTACTCCATTACCCACGTGGGAGCACCCGTTCAGGACTCTCATTGTTTTTCCCGAGGATTCGTGCTGCATACTGGAGGATTAATAAGAGAGTTGATCCACTACACGGATCATACTAGCGAAAACAGAAGAAATCTGCACGGTGAGTGTAAAATTCGTATGATCATACAATCTGTGTTTCCATACATCTACACTTAGATTTGGCGCCCCGTTGTTCTCTTCTTTTTTTCTTTCCTTTATTCTGTACTTCAAATATGGGTAACAGGAAAAAATGCACTATAAAATGTGTTGAGCAATTTATCCTGAGTATGCAGATACCTCATATGTGGTGAAAATTAACTTTCTGGGCACGGCTCAAAAGGGAAGGAGTGCCATTTCACATTAAAATTGTCTAGAACCATAAGCGGATGCCATGTGGTGTTTAGAAAGCCCCTGAGGTAACTAAACAGTGGAGCTCCCCCACAAGTGACCCCACTCTGAAAACTAGACCCCCTGAAGAGCACTTTGAACCCAAAGGAACTGAAGAAATGAGAATTGAAAGTTTTCATTTTTTTCACAAAAATGTTGCTTTAGCACCAAATTTCTCACTTTTTCAAGAGGCAATGGAGCACCCCAGGAGGTCAGGGAAGATACTCTTCACCAGGCCGGTAAGGGGATGTCATGGGTGGCCCAGCCTGGTTTCGTGACCCCAAGGTGTCCACGGAAGGGAGTGGGTGATAGATGGGGATTGTGGAGGTTGATTTTGTGATGCCACCTGTGGTATGCGGCAAGGGAATTAGCCACCACTGTTGTCACTGTCCTCCGAGGCGGATGGTAGTATCAGCTAAGGTGTTTCTGCTCCCCACAGGTGGCGCGGGCCCCAGAGAGGATGATGAGGGGAGCAGTAATGATGGGCGCCTTGGCGCGGGGCGGCAGCGCCGGGAATTACAGGCGGACACAGTCTCTATGGTTCCAGATATTTTTACTCTGCTATGCCGCTCGCCAGGAAGTACTGGTTACCTGCCGTGATGGGCCCCGTCGAACCCGGATCCTTTAGAGGTCAGAACCAGTACAGTGAATGGTGAGCCCTTCTTCCTTGCGTTTGATGTTGGATCCCCCTGGCTTGAAGCTCTTGGGGACCCCGGCTCTTGAAAAGTGTCTTACTCCCTGGCCGCATGCAGGGACCGTGGATCCGTTGTGGGGACTGACTTGGAACACGACCCCAGGTCCTATCTGATACTGTGCTCCCGGAACTGTGGGGGCCAGAGGGACGTGCAATCCCCCTAGCCTGCAGATTTTGGTGCACAAGTTGAAGTTTAATCCACCCTAGTATTCTGCACCCTGCACTGCGCCAGTTCCGAGGGAGCAATAAATCTCTCCCCTTGGCGACCGTATTGACTACTGTGTCCTACCAGAGCCACTGGTAAAACCCGAAAGCTCCCCTCCTTTCCTGCTGGAGAACTCTCTAACAGTTGTGTTGCTCCTAACTTCCCCTGGTGGTTGCTCCCCCTGTCCCAGGATCCCGCCACTAGTGAATTGGGGGTCCCAGGTATGGTGGTATCCTAAAGACCCAACCATGCTGGCGACCCCTTTTGACCCGAACCTAGCCCGGTCCACGGTATAGGAGGGCAACCTGGTTGTGTGTGTATGAGTTGTGTAAGTGGAACCGGTACCGACCTCCTCTGGACTCGGGATGAGCACTGGACCTTAAGTCAGGTGCAGTACCCTGTGGTGACTGAAGCCTTAGGGGCGCCACAGAATCACGAATAAGTGGACCCACAGTTTATTATCCAATTTCTTATGAGCGCAGTGATACCCCACATGTTCCCAAAAACCTCTGTTTGGACAAACGGGAGGGCTTGGAATGGAAAGAGCACCATTTGAATTTTGGAAAAGTTTAAATAAATTGCGGACAATTTGCAGAACCCCTAAAGGTACCTATACAGAAGAAACCCCCCACAAGTGATCACTGTTACGGTTGCTGTGGCTCTGGAGACTATGTCCGGATTTCTTGCTACTGCACATGTGCAAGCGCTGGAGACTAAGTCCTATCTTGGAGCCATTGCACATGTGCGGGTGACATCATCGCTGACACGAGGTCACATGTCTCTGACACCTTCTAAGCTGATTGGCCACTGGTCATGTGCTTGTGACACGTGGTCACATGTCTGACACCTTCTATGCCGATTGGTCGCTGGTCATGTGCTTGTGACGCTTTGCTCGGTGATAGGCCAGCGTGACGTCATTGCTGTCATTCTGGCAGCGGATTGGCTCTGGTGTCCTCCATCTTGGATGAGGCACAGAGTCTATATAAGACCCTGACGCACGCCGCCCGGCGCTCAGTCCTCTTGGTTCATGCATGAGGGTAGACACCCTGTGCACATCCCTCTAGGCATCTCTCTGTCTATGTTAGGTGAGCGCTACCGCCAGGGTAGCGTTCTTATACCTTACAGCTTCGGCTGCAGTCCGTATCCTTACCTCTTAGTGGAGCGGACATAGGCAGGTGCCTGAGGCACATGGTCCGGCTGGGCCTTGTGATTCTACTCGTAGGTGGGCGTTGCCGCTAGGGTAACGTTCCTTATACTGCATCTGGCAGTTGTTCGTATCCTCGCACACTAGGGGAGCGAACAGAGGTAGGAGCTTTGTGCGGCTTACGCTGCTGTCCGTCTCTTTTGCACCACTAGAAGAGCGGACCTATGCAGGTGCCATACCTAGTGGTTCATGTCCTCGCACACTAGTGGAGCGAACGCAGGTAGGAGCTTTGTGCGGCTTATGCTGCTGTCCGTCTCTTTTGCACCACTAGAAGAGCGGACCTAGGCAGGTGCCATATCTAGTGGTTCGTGTCATCGCACACTAGTGGAGCGAACGCAGGTAGGAGCTCTGTGCGGCTAACGCTGCTGTCCGTCTCATGGCACCACTAGGGGAACGGACCTAGGTAGGTGCCATTTCACACTCACTGCTTTTGTCTCTGTGACCTTTAACAGAGACCATTCCACACACCCTCCAAGTAAGGGAGGAATTGCTTTATTTTCTAATTATATTCCTCTGTGAGTTTAACAGAGGTATTGCACTCTGCACTTTTGCTATTACTATTTACAGTGGCACACTTATATACCCCTTATCCTCTGCCATAGTCTGCAGCAGAGTCTTTGCACGGTGGACCCTGACTGTCTGACATTCCTTTAGGTTTTATTATCAGACAGCCCCCCGTAACATTAGGACTGAGCCAAGGGTCTGGCAGTTATGGCAGAATATCAGCAGTTACACCGTTACATACAAGTACTTGAGTCGCGGCTCAAGAGTATAGAGGATAAACCTCAGACCGTGGTGACATCTGCACATGATCCTCGACTTGCTCTGCCAAACAGATATTCTGGCGATGCCAGATCATGTCGTGGTTTCATTAGTCAGTGTCAGATACACCTAGAGGTCAACTCTTCTCGCTTCTCTACAGAGAGGTCCAGAGTAGGCTTTATCATCTCCTCCTTACTTCAGGACAAAGCCTTAGAATGGGCGACTCCCTTATGGGAGCGCTCTGATGTGGTTACTCTGAGACATCAAGACTTTCTTGATGCTCTTAAAGCGGTATTCATGGGTCCGCAGGTTACCCATGATGCGGCCCTGAGACTCTTAGATCTATCTCAGGGTTCGTTATCCACTAGTTCTTATGCCATTGCTTTTAGAACTCTGGTGGCAGAACTAGATTGGCCAGAGAAGGTGTTGATTTTTATCTTCTGGAGAGGGTTGGCAGGCTATGTCAAGGATGCCCTTGCTACTCGTGAGGTCCCTGCTTCTCTGGAGGACTTGATCAACGAGGATCGACGTACGCCATAGGGAATGTAGACTCGAGGTCTCTTCCTCACACCCTAAGCATCGGGCTATTCCAGTTGTTGAGGGTTCACTACCATCTTCCTCAGCATCTGAAACATCTCCCACTCCTATGGAGTTAGGTCATACGTCCTCCAGACTATGCAAGTCTGGTCCTCCTATATGTTACGTATTTTGTCAGGCTGGGCACTATGCCAACAAGTGTTCTAGTCGTCAGGGAAACTCCCAGGCCTAGTAACCATTAGAGGGGGGTTACTAGAGACGTCTTCTGCACCCTCTAAGTGTAGTATCCCAGGTCAGCTCTCATTGTGGATTCCGGAGCTGACGGGACTTTTGTGTCCTCAGGATTTGTAAAGAGACACAATATTCCCTCTATCATGTTAGAGGCGCCTATTCCTGTCCGTGCTGTTAATGGGACTATGTTGTCTGACTCCATTACATTGAGGACAGTTCCCTTGCGCCTTTCCCTGCCTCAGGGTCACATAGAGGAGATTTCTTTTCTTGTTTTGCCTGAGGGTATAGACGACGTCCTTCTGGGTCTCCCATGGCTTTGGACTCATGCTCCTCACATTGACTGGGAGTCCGACAGCATTATTAGTTGGGGTTCGAAACGTCAGTCCCGATGTCTTCCCTTACCACCTAAGGTTGTTGCGGTTGCATCAACTGATCTCTCTCCCATACCTACACCCTATTTGGATTTCGCTGACGTGTTCTCCAAACAGGGTGCTGAGGTTCTTCCACCCCATAGGCCGTATGACTGTGCCATAGACCTTATCCCAGGTTCGGTTCCACCTAAGGGCAGGGTTTACCCCCTGTCGATACCTGAGTCGGAGGCCATGTCGACCTATATAAGAGAGAGTTTAGAGAAGGGGTTCATTCGTAAGTCTGTCTCTCCCGCGGGAGCTGGGTTTTTCTTTGTTCGGAAAAAAGAGGGTGATTTGCGTCCCTGCATAGATTACAGGGGTCTCAACGCAATCACAATAAAAAACAAATACCCGTTACCTTTAATTTCGGAGCTCTTTGACAGACTGAGGGGAGCTCAGGTTTTTACGAAGTTGGATCTGCGGGGTGCGTATAACTTGGTACGAATTCGAGAGGGTGACGAATGGAAGACCGCTTTTAGCACCCGAGACGGTCACTATGAATACCTCGTCATGCCTTTTGGTTTATGTAATGCACCCGCAGTATTTCAGGACTTCGTAAACGATGTGTTCAGGGATTTACTGTTATCTTCCGTCATGGTGTATCTGGACGACATCCTGATTTTTTCTCCTGATCTGGAGACTCATCGTCAGGATGTCGTTTGTGTCCTTTCCCGTTTAAGGGAGTACTCTTTGTTTGCTAAACTCGAAAAATGTGTATTCGAGCAGTCATCCTTGCCTTTTTTGGGCTACATTATCTCACAAGAGGGTCTGGCTATGGATCCTGTAAAGCTCTCTGCTGTCCTGGAATGGTCCGAACCTCATTCCTTGAAGGCGGTGCAACGCTTCTTAGGATTCATAAATTATTACCGGCAGTTCATACCCCATTTCTCTACTTTGGTGGCCCCTTTGGTGGCCTTGACTAAGAAAGGTGCTAATCCAAAAGTCTGGTCTACTGAGACATCCCAGGCTTTTGAGGCAGTAAAAAGACACTTTTCAACTGCTCCCGTTCTTCAAAGACCCGATGAGAATAAGCCCTTCCTCTTAGAGGTTGATGCCTCTTCAGTGGGTGCTGGTGCGGTCTTGTATCAAAAGAATGGTGCAGGTAGAAAAAGGCCGTGTTTCTTCTTTGCTAAAACCTTTTCACCGGCAGAGAGAAACTATACCATTGGGGATAGGGAACTGCTCGCCCTGAGATTAGCCTTGGAGGAGTGGCGTCACTTGCTGGAAGGAGCGAAACATCCTTTCCAGGTCTATACAGACCATATGAATCTGACGTACTTACAAACCGCTCAGCGTCTGAATCCTCGCCAAGCCCGCTGGTCCTTGTTTTTCTCCCGCTTTCACTTCTCCATCAATTATCTGTCTGGGAGTAAGAATAGCAAGGCAGACGCTCTGTCTCGCTCTATGGTTTCTACCCAGGAAGAGATTGACGAACCTCGTCTTATCCTTCCCTCCAGGGTTTTTCATACGCTCTCTCCTGTGACGTTAGACCAAATCCCACCGGGCAAGACCTTTGTGCCGCCTGATCGACAGAATGATATACTGTCGTGGGCCCACACCTCAAAGGTGGGTGGGCATTTTGGTATTAGGCAGACACGAGAGTTACTGGAGAGGTGGTATTGGTGGCCACACTTAGCCAGCCACGTCAAGAGATATGTCGGTTCCTGCTACTCGTGTGCTCGCAACCGTCCATTACGGCAGAGACCGGCTGGGCTCTTACATCCTTTACCAGTGCCAGATAGACCATGGGAGGTGGTAGGCATGGACTTTGTGGGTGATCTTCTGTGTTCACAGGGACATAGATTTGTGTGGGTCATTACGGACCATTTCTCCCGGATGGTTCATCTCGTACCGTTATCGAGAATCCCGTCTTCCAGGGTACTAGCCAAACTATTCCTCAAGCATGTCTTTAGGCTTCACGGGATGCCAGATCATATCATTTGTGATAGAGGCCCGCAATTTGCTTCCCGTTTCTGGCGAGATCTTTGTAGCCTTCTGCAAATTGAGTTGAATCTCTCTTCGGCATACCATCCGGAGACCAATGGTTTGGTTGAGCGTACCAATCAATCCATGATTATATACCTTCGACACTTTGTTGCTGAGAACCACGATAACTGGTGCTCCCTCCTACCCTAGGCAGAATTTGCCCTTAACAATTCGCTGGCTGAGGCCACTGGGCAGACACCATTCATACTCAATAATGGGCAACACCCTAGGGTACCGGTACCGTTTCCTGCTGCTGCACCTTCTCCTCTTGTGGCCGACTGGGCAACTAATGCCAGAGAGGTTTGGGATCGGACTCAAGAGTCGATCCAAGCAGCTAAGGACCGTATGAAGACGGTGTCCGATCGGTTTCGTTGCCCGGCTCCTGTCTTTTCTCCAGGGGATTTTGTGTGGCTCTCTGCAAAACACGTGAAATTTAGAGTGAGCTCTGTCAAATTTGCTCCTCGCTTCCTGGGTCCTTATGAGGTTCTTCGACAGGTAAATCCTGTAGTCTACCAATTGAAGTTACCCGTCCATCTTAGGATCCATGACAAATTCCATGTTTCACTGCTAAAGCCGGCTATTTTACCTCACGCTCGTGAAGTGCACTCTCCTGCCTCTGATTCCTCTCGCTCTAGCTATGAGGTATGAGCCATAGTTGGTTCTAAGATGTTTAGAGGGCTCAGGTTCTTCTTGATAGATTGGGAGGGCTATGGCCCGGAACATCGCTCTTGGAAGCCTGAGGAGGCTGTCCATGCTCCCGACTTAGTTGCCGATTACCTGCGTTGCCGGGCGGGGGGCCCTTGAGGGGGAGGTACTGTTACGGTTGCTGTGGCTCTGGAGACTATGTCCGGATTTCTTGCTACTGCACATGTTCAAGGGCTGGAGACTAAGTCCTATCTTGGAGCCATTGCACATGTGCGGGTGACATCATCGCTGACACGAGGTCACATGTCTCTGACACCTTCTAAGCTGATTGGCCACTGGTCATGTGCTTGTGACACGTGGTCACATGTCTCTGACACCTTCTATGCCGATTGGTCGGTGGTCATATTATTAATTCATCACTTCAAAGTTTATAATACAAAAATAGTAGAAAAATACATTTTATTCATACAGTGCTGGTCAAGCAGATTTTTGATAAAAAACACCCTACCCCATAAAACCAAAGAAACACAGACTGGTGCAGTGTGGTATGATAGAGAAAAACATCAAGGCAACCTGTTGCACAAATTATCCAGACCAATGGGTACACAGTAAGTTGATAGAGTGACCTCTACCACAGAATTAGTAACATAAAGTGCTAGTGCAGCTTAACAGCATATGAAGGAGACAGCCGAATACTTAATGATCTCGGCTGCCCCTAAAATTGGTAGAGAGCCATCACAATGAAAGATCAGTCCAAAGAGCATACCACAGGGATCAAACACGCACACTGCCCAGCACCTCGACGCGCGTTTCGCCACCGCTTCGTCAGGAGGTGCTGGGGTAGTCTCAAGGTCACCTTTTTATGCAGAGAGCCCACCTGAGATCGTTTTGCTGGCACACGCCGCAAACCGGAAGTCACGTCATCCTCCCCAGCCGGCGTCCCGGAAGACGCTGTGCGCATGCACAATAGGCGTCCCTCAATTGGGCGCCGGCTGGAGGAGGGAGGCGACCACCGGCATGCAGAGCGCGCTCCGATCTCAGTCTGGCCGGTGGCCATTTTGGAAAAGGGCAAAGGTAATGGCAAAGCGAAATATAATATTAAATAAGAGAAAATCCATTATATAATATGACGGGATCATACGGCTATAAAAAACATATTTGTGAGGGAAACACTGGGTATATAATAATATACCATGTATACAGATAACATAGGAAAAAACCCATATGTTTCCATCACTTACAAAGAGATTGCCACCTAGAGGACAAAAATATTCCTCACATCCAGCATTTATCCAGCCCGAAGGACAAAGTAACCCTTCAGGAGTAGAATCATATAAACATCATAAGCATTTATATCTGAAAAGAAGGGAGTCCTCAGTTCACAATTAAACAGGAATTGCTGGATCCAAATTGGCGGTTCAAATGCCAGACTGATAGATCCCATCATGAATGCCAGTTTTTAGTTGCTTTATTGCATCATCCACAAACTCTACAAGAAAAAAATTCAAAAAATAAAAAAATTTAATCACAAAAAAGATTTTGTGTGACCTTTAAAACAGATAAAAAGTGAAACTTCTAGTGGCAGAAATAAGGATAAACAGAGATGATATATGTCCGCAATTTTGTGTACCCACATGCCTACAAAGATATTTCTGCCACTAGAAGTTTCACTTTTTATCTGTTTTAAAGGTCACACAAAATCTTTTTTGTGATTAAATTTTTTATTTTTTTGAATTTTTTTCTTGTAGAGTTTGTGGATGATGCAATAAAGCAACTAAAAACTGGCATTCATGATGGGATCTATCAGTCTGGCATTTGAACCGCCAATTTGGATCCAGCAATTCCTGTTTAATTGTGAACTGAGGACTCCCTTCTTTTCAGATATTAATGCTTATGATGTTTATATGATTCTACTCCTGAAGGGTTACTTTGTCCTTCGGGCTGGATAAATGCTGGATGTGAGGAATATTTTTGTCCTCTAGGTGGCAATCTCTTTGTAAGTGACGGAAACATATGGGTTTTTTCCTATGTTATCTGTATACATGGTATATTATTATATACCCAGTGTTTCCCTCACAAATATGTTTTTTATAGCCGTATGATCCCGTCATATTATATAATGGATTTTCTCTTATTTAATATTATATTTCGCTTTGCCATTACCTTTGCCCTTTTCCAAAATGGCCACCGGCCAGACTGAGATCGGAGCGCGCTCTGCATGCCGGTGGTCGCCTCCCTCCTCCAGCCGGCGCCCAATTGAGGGACGCCTATTGTGCATGCGCACAGCGTCTTCCGGGACGCCGGCTGGGGAGGATGACGTGACTTCCGGTTTGCGGCGTGTGCCAGCAAAACGATCTCAGGTGGGCTCTCTGCATAAAAAGGTGACCTTGCGACTACCCCAGCACCTCCTGACGAAGCGGTGGCGAAACGCGCGTCGAGGTGCTGGGCAGTGTGCGTGTTTGATCCCTGTGGTATGCTCTTTGGACTGATCTTTCATTGTGATGGCTCTCTACCAATTTTAGGGGCAGCCGAGATCATTAAGTATTCGGCTGTCTCCTTCATATGCTGTTAAGCTGCACTAGCACTTTATGTTACTAATTCTGTGGTAGAGGTCACTCTATCAACTTACTGTGTACCCATTGGTCTGGATAATTTGTGCAACAGGTTGCCTTGATGTTTTTCTCTATCATACCACACTGCACCAGTCTGTGTTTCTTTGGTTTTATGGGGTAGGGTGTTTTTTATCAAAAATCTGCTTGACCAGCACTGTATGAATAAAATGTATTTTTCTACTATTTTTGTATTATAAACTTTGAAGTGATGAATTAATAATAAAAAATAATACTGTGAATTAGCATAACAAATGTTGTTTGCAAACTCATTCTTTTTTGGTGCTAATGTATATGTATGGTGATGTTTGCCATGAGCTAAAATTATGAATATGGAGTTCTATGTCCTGTTTTGGTTTAATATAATTTCTCTTTTTTTGGATTTAGACCTCACGATGGACTATAAGAGTCGTGATGTTTGCTGGGCCTCGCAGATTGGTGAGATTTTTGGTGGCGGTCTAAATCAGAGTATTGCTCAACCTTCAGTATCAAACCGTGAGTTACAGACCCATTTTAAGGATCTTCTGAGGAGACGAATGAGGGCTTGGTGGAATAAGGCCTCTTTGGAACAGTATTTATCCAGAGGCATCACCCCAAGGGGACTTAGAATCCAGGTTTTTCCCTCCTTTGAGGTGTCCGATGAGGCTTTCAAGAAAAGGTGGGAGGAGGCCTGTAGCCTGTGCTCTCGTACGATGATTGAACTTTTAATCGGCCTTGATAAAAAGAAAATAGAGTCCCTTGAAATTGAAATTGAGCAGGCCAATGCTGAAATAAAATCCAAAATGTCTAGGGAAGCGATTGATGCTTTAGAGAAAGATGTACTTAAGGAGAGTGCACAGTGGGAGCTTGACATCAAACAGTTTAAACTTAAAAAGTTCCAACGAGATATTGCCAATCATGAATCTAATAATGTATTTCGATGGCACCAGATGAGACGGTTTGGTGCGAGATCAAGATCAAGATCAGCACGGAGAAATGATTCATTTTCCTCCAATGACCGCTCAAGAAGTCCTCATCAGAGCACTGATCAGGCGTATTTTGGCGATAACCCTGAGAGATCTGCAATGGGCGGAATGGTAACCCGTAACTCCTCAAGGAGAAAGGCGAATTACTATACTGGCAATGTCAAGGATTCAGGCCCGAAAGATAACCTCAAGGTAATTAATCTATCTGATAAAGTACTTACTAAGGCTCAACTTGAGGTTTTACAGCTGGGACTATCCTTCTCACCGGTGGCTAAGTTCGATAAATTCACGGCCATCAAGGATGTTCAGCTTTTTAGCCGTAAATTGCTTTACAAAAAATATTTTGCTGAGAAAAGGGAAGGTGACGATTTAACTGGCCTGTCCACACAGGATAAAGAGATCGTCACTCTTCTTGAGTCGCTACTAGCTGAGCAGGAGGAACCGGCTGTAACTAATCTTCCACAGTCTTGTAAAAAAAAGTCCACGGCCTTTCCCCCTTTGTCGTCCTGCCCCACGGTAGACCTCTTCACCAGATTGGTTGTCCAGGATCTACGTAAGATCCCGGAAAATAGACTATATGACAACTTGAATTGGGACCAACGGAGGGCAATTGGTGAATTATCTGGGATGAGAGACATCGTGGTAAAGCAGGCCGACAAAGGGGGCAACGTTGTGGTCTGGCCCACCGCAAAATATGAACGCGAGGCTTTTAAGCAACTAAATAATCGTGATTGCTACCGTAAGCTGGCTGGTAATCCAACAGTAGCATTTCAGGGTGAACTTGAGAGGATTTTGAGGACGGCCTTTGATGAGGGGGTCATACCACAATCGGCGTTGGAGGGTTTGTTTACTCAGTTCCCTACAACGCCGACTTTATATTTTCTACCAAAGGTCCACAAGGACATTGAAAACCCTCCGGGTAGACCTATTGTATCGGGTATCAATGGCCTTTGTGAACCTGTATGCAATTTTCTTGACCATTATCTCAAGCCTTTGATGTTTGACCTTCCTTCTTATATCAGAGATTCCACTGACTTTTTGGTCCGCCTGCAGGATCTGCATCTTGATGATAATTCTATAATGTTAACCGCAGATGTAGAATCCCTCTACACTTCTATTTCACATGCAGACGGATTAAGGGCAGTGGAATTTTTTCTGAGAACCACCTCCTTGGATGAGGGATTGGTCAGTCTCCTACTCACTCTGCTCAGATTTATCCTCACCCACAATTACTTCCTCTTCAAGGGACGGTATTATCTACAGGAAAGGGGCACTGCTATGGGGGCGTCTTGTGCGCCCTCGTATGCGTGCCTCTTCCTGGGATATTGGGAGCGCCTCATACAGTTCCCTGGGGAGAATAATGGTACAGTAATAATGTGGGTGAGGTACATAGATGACATCTTCGCTATCTGGCAGGGTGAGCGGGAGAACTTGGACGTATTTTTGTCATCTTTAAATGATAATGAGTCTAACATCAATTTGACCTATTTTTGCAGCACTAATATTATCAACTTTTTGGACATCAAAATTGAAAAAAACATGGATGGCTCTATTAAGACAGATATCTATAGGAAGGACACTGCTGTTAACTCCTTTTTGAGCGCCAGATCATCTCATCCATCGCAGATCCTCAATTCGGTGCCTACAGGTCAGTTTCTCAGGGCTCGCCGTATTTGTTCAGATACCACCCTTTTTGAGGACCAGGCTGTGGAACTAAAAAGAAGGTTCAAAAACAGACAGTATAGAGATAGGGCAGTCCAACAAGGCTATGACAGGGCTAGGGCTACACCTAGAGAGGATTTATTGAAATCAGTGGTAAAAAGACCAGATACCCAAGTGAGGCTTATTACATCTTACCATTCCCACTGGTCCGAAATGAAGGCGGTAATTGGGCGATATTGGCCCATATTGCTATCAGATAATGACTTAAGATCGGTTTTGACTGATAAACCATCAATCACACCACGGAGATCTAGGACCCTAAGAGAGATGATGGTTAGGAGTCATTATACACCACCTCCCTCTAATTTTTTGGAAAAAATCAAGGGACCAAGATGGGGCTCAACTTTTTGTGGGGATTGTGGAGCGTGCTCACAAATGGAAAGAACATCTTCATTCCATAATTCTGACAATGATAGAGAGTTTAAGATTGTACACAACATCAACTGCAGAACGACGCATGTCATATACTGGGCTAAATGCCCATGTGGCCTCATTTATGTGGGCCTAACCTCCCGCGAGCTCAGAGTTAGGATCCTTGAGCATATTAGGGATATTAAAAAAGCAGCCGTGATTGTGAACCCGGAGGAGTTAGAGATGCTCAAGAACATTCCTAGGCATTTTAAAAATGAGCACAACTGCAATTGGCGCCTTCTGAAGTTCCGGGGGATAGATAGGATTTATTTGAATCCCAGGGGTGGGGATCCAAGGAGATTGCTGGCCCAGAGGGAGGTCAAGTGGATCACCATTCTAGAAACGGAAAAACCAAAAGGCCTGAATGATTATATCTCTTTCAGGCCTTTCCTATGAAATATTTTCTGAGAAATATATGGTGGTCCCCTTGGCTTTCCCTTATGCCTCTTGAATGTGTTTAGCTATGATCCGCTTATGATTTATTATTTATTATTAAATATCTAATTCTAATATTAATATGCATTCAATGTATACCTTTGGGGGCCTTGTCTCACCTTGATCCTCTCGTCCTTTCATTAGACCTTTGTATGAGATATAGGGTTTGATACGGTTGATGTACAAATTTATATGAGTGAGCTTTTTGATTTACTCATATATTATAATGATGAGCAGGATGATCTTTGTAGGCATGTGGGTACACAAAATTGCGGACATATATCATCTCTGTTTATCCTTATTTCTGCCACTAGAAGTTTCACTTTTTATCTGTTTTAAAGGTCACACAAAATCTTTTTTGTGATTAAATTTTTTATTTTTTTGAATTTTTTTCTTGTAGAGTTTGTGGATGATGCAATAAAGCAACTAAAAACTGGCATTCATGATGGGATCTATCAGTCTGGCATTTGAACCGCCAATTTGGATCCAGCAATTCCTGTTTAATTGTGAACTGAGGACTCCCTTCTTTTCAGATATTAATGCTTATGATGTTTATATGATTCTACTCCTGAAGGGTTACTTTGTCCTTCGGGCTGGATAAATGCTGGATGTGAGGAATATTTTTGTCCTCTAGGTGGCAATCTCTTTGTAAGTGACGGAAACATATGGGTTTTTTCCTATATTATCTGTATACATGGTATATTATTATATACCCAGTGTTTCCCTCACAAATATGTTTTTTATAGCCGTATGATCCCGTCATATTATATAATGGATTTTCTCTTATTTAATATTATATTTCGCTTTGCCATTACCTTTGCCCTTTTCCAAAATGGCCACCGGCCAGACTGAGATCGGAGCGCGCTCTGCATGCCGGTGGTCGCCTCCCTCCTCCAGCCGGCGCCCAATTGAGGGACGCCTATTGTGCATGCGCACAGCGTCTTCCGGGACGCCGGCTGGGGAGGATGACGTGACTTCCGGTTTGCGGCGTGTGCCAGCAAAACGATCTCAGGTGGGCTCTCTGCATAAAAAGGTGACCTTGCGACTACCCCAGCACCTCCTGACGAAGCGGTGGCGAAACGCGCGTCGAGGTGCTGGGCAGTGTGCGTGTTTGATCCCTGTGGTATGCTCTTTGGACTGATCTTTCATTGTGATGGCTCTCTACCAATTTTAGGGGCAGCCGAGATCATTAAGTATTCGGCTGTCTCCTTCATATGCTGTTAAGCTGCACTAGCACTTTATGTTACTAATTCTGTGGTAGAGGTCACTCTATCAACTTACTGTGTACCCATTGGTCTGGATAATTTGTGCAACAGGTTGCCTTGATGTTTTTCTCTATCATACCACACTGCACCAGTCTGTGTTTCTTTGGTTTTATGGGGTAGGGTGTTTTTTATCAAAAATCTGCTTGACCAGCACTGTATGAATAAAATGTATTTTTCTACTATTTTTGTATTATAAACTTTGAAGTGATGAATTAATAATAAAAAATAATACTGTGAATTAGCATAACAAATGTTGTTTGCAAACTCATTCTTTTTTAGGTGCCATATCTAGTGGTTCATGTCCTCGCACACTAGTCGAGCGAACGCAGGTAGGAGCTTTGTGCGGCTTACGCTGCTGTCCGTCTCTTTTGCATCACTAGAAGAGCAGACCTAGGCAGGTGCCATATCTAGTGGTTCGTGTCCTCGCACACTAGTGGAGCGAACAGTGGTAGGAGCTTTGTGCGGCTTACGCTGCTGTCCGTCTCTTTTGCATCACTAGAAGAGCAGACCTAGGCAGGTGCCATATCTAGTGGTTCGTGTCCTTGCACACTAGTGGAGCGAACGCAGGTAGGAGCTTTGTGCGGCTTACGCTGCTGTCCGTCTCCTGGCACCACTAGAGGAACGGACCTAGGTAGGTGCCATTTCACACTCACTGCTTTTGTCTCTGTGACCTTTAACAGAGACCATTCCACACACCCTCCAAGTAAGGGAGGAATTGCTTTATTTTCTAATTATATTCCTCTGTGAGTTTAACAGAGGTATTGCACTCTGCACTTGTGCTATTATTTTTTACAGTGGCACACTTATATACCCCTTATCCTCTGCCATAGTCTGCAGCAGAGTCTTTGCACGGTGGACCCTGACTGTCTGACATTCCTTTAGGTTTTATTATCAGACAGCCCCCGTAACAATCACATTTTGGAAATTAGACCCCTCAAGGATTTTATTCAGGGGTATAGTGAGCATTTTGAATCCACAGGTATTTTACAAAATGTTGCTGTAATGCCATATTTCTCATTTTTAGGCTAATTGACTACGAACCAGCAACACTGTGTGCCAACTCTCCAGAGATGTGAGTGTTGTCCACGGGAGAACGCAGCTGCCGGTGACCTTGATCCAGGCTCGGGCCGCTGCAGACTTTAGCTCTATTCTCCCCATGGAGAACACTCTTGACTCCACAGCATAAATTAACATCCTGCAGCTCGGGAAGCCACACCGTAGGTCAGTTTATGCTGTGGAGAATAGAAGCAAAGTGGGCAGGAGATTTCTAAAAATCCTTCCATTGTACTGCACAACGCAGCGTTTTGGATGCAGCAAAAACACTCTGTGTCCAAAACGCTGCAAACCCTAATCATGAGCATGCTGCCTAAAAAGCTAGGACAGACAGAGGAAAAACACATGTATAATATCCCACCCCCTACAGATTCTAAGCTGACACCCTTTAGTGACTTTCATATGACACTGAAGAGTGTTTGTTTAATCTCTTTTTATTAAACTTATGAGAAATTACAGAAGATAAATAACAGTATGTATATCAACTTAAATCAATTATATGGTTGCAACCAAAAACCAAATGCAAAGGTAGTGAGACCACATATAGCGAATGGTGAAAGGCAGTAGGTCTCTACAGGAACAAGGTAAATCAACAAATAAGTCTCCATGACTTTGTTATATCAGGTAGTCTAAAAGAAACCAGAAGTAGAGATAGAGCAAAAAGCCTAGAGAAAGAGAAGTGGCTATCTAAAGAGGAAAGAAAGAGAGGAAAGGGGAGTGGGGAGGAAAAGAGAGGGGGACAAGAAAGGGAGCCAAGGGTTCCATAAAGAATTTGCTCGACATTTATTCCCACGTTCGTTTAGGGTAAGCATAGAAGAGGTCCGGCCTAGGATTTTTTTTTTTATTTTTATCCTTTCTCCCCCACCAAGCGAGGGGGTGGAATAGTTTGCATCACAGTCTCAAATAAAGACCTGAAGGAGGGGGGAGTCCAAGAATAGAATCCAAGGGCTCCAGACAAGGACAATTTTTTTCCGTTGAACAATTTAATTCCGCAGTCAGATCTTCCATTTTATATAGGTTAGTCATCTCTGTGAACCAATCTGTTATACTCGGAACTCCCGGGGATCTCCAATGCCTAGGGATCAGAGTTCGAGCCGCTGAAAGGCAAAAGCGAAGTAAGTTCGATTTCCGGGTAGGATCGACAATAGAGCAATCTCTGGGGTCGCAAGTAGATTGTCACCACTTATCTTGTCTCAAGGGTGTTTAGCCTTGTATTTAGCCAAAAAATAAATAATTAAAAAAACCTATGTGGGGTTTGCTCCATTTTTAATAGCCAGTTAGGGTAAAGCAGATGGCTGCAGCGTCACCTTGGCTGGTAATCCAAAACAGAGGTTACCTCATGCTGTTTTTTAATTATATATACCGTATTTTCCGCTTTATAAGATGTACTTTTGTTCCCCCAAATTTTGGGGGAAAGTAGGGGGTGCGTCTTATAAACCGAATATACGGATAATATACTGCAGGGTCCAGGGGAGGTGGGGGCCGCTCTGGAGCGGTGCTGGGGGCTGCTTGGGGGGCTGGTGGAGGCTGGTGAAGCTGCGGGAGGGAGCCTTTGATATCCTGCTCCTGCTCATATAATATGCACAGCCACTGACCATCACTGTGGTGCTGAAATCGCACCGCGGCGATGGGCTGGGGGAGCGGCGCATATTATATCTGACTGTGCCCTTTTGATGACACATGCCCCCCCCCCCTGTGTTAGCTATGACCCCCATGCTGCTGCCTATAGTAAAATAAAAAAAACTCTTTACTTACCCCCTCCAGCGTGTCTCCCCGGTCTCCCTCCTGGTGCTGTGATCATGCACGCAGAGATGTCACTCTGCTGTGCCGATCACATGACCGAGACCGTGAACCAGGAAATGCAGGCAGGAGGCCAGAGCTCAACCCCAAGGAGGGGGACACGAGGGAGCACAGTGCTGGAGAAGGTAAGGAAAGAGTTTATTTTACTAAAAGCAGCAGCATGGGGGCGATTTATAACACAGGGTGATATATGCCAGCCACAGGGGGCCGTGTGTGCAAGCCTCAGGGGGCAGCGTGTGCCAGCCACAGGGGGCCATGTGTGCCAGCCACAGGGGGCCGTGTGTGCCAGCCACAGGGGGCCATCTGTGCCAGCCACAGGGGGCAGTGTGTGCCAGCCATAGGGGGCCATGTGTGCCAGCCACAGGGGGCCATCTGTGCCAGCCACAGGGGGCAGTGTGCCAGCTATAGGGGCCATCTGTGCCAGCCACAGGGGGCAGTGTGTGCCAGCCATAGGGGCCGTGTGCCAGCCACAGGGGGCCGTGTGCCAGCCATAGGGGACATGTTGCATCACTGGGGGACGTGTGCCAGCACAAGGGGGCTATATTCAGTATAAGGTGGCCATATCCAGATTAAGGGGGCTAATTTTAGGATGGGGAGGCTATGAGGGACATATACTCTATATGATTTGTTAGACAGACACTGGCATTTTGGCCATTCCCAACCTAAAAATAGCAGGCTACAGCCACCCCAAAAGTGGCGCATCCATTAGATGCACCAATCCTGGCGCTTCGCTACAGCTCATTCTGTTGCCCTGGTGTAATGTGAAAATGGGGAAATATAAGGGGTTGATACCAGCTGTAATGTCAGCTGACATCAAGGCCAGGGGTTAGTAATGTCGAGACGTCTATCAGATACCCAACATTACTAACCCAGTCAGTAATAAAAAAAATAAAGATGATGAAAAAAAAATATTTGAAAAAACACTCCAACACATTCCCTTTTTCCCAAATTTATTGATAAGAAAAAAAAAATCTGGTCTGCCATAATCCATTTTGGAGCTTCCTTGACGATGCTGGACCCTCCAGAATATGGGGGGCACGCTCATTGAACGTATCTCCCATTTCTGGATGTGCAGGTACTCCATGCGACCGCCATTTTTCTGAAGACAAGGAGAAGGGGTGGTCATGGGGGATCGGTGATGCAGGAGGTACCCGAGGGACTGGGGTAAGATCGGGGCGGGGGTGACAGGGGCGACCTGGGGAGGACTTTTCTGTCACTTCTGACATTTCAGATGAAACAGAAATCAGATGAGGAGGATGAATGCGGTGGGGGCACCACTCATGCATACACCATTTTTAGATGATCGGGAGAGGGAGGGGAATCGGCGTGGACCTTGCCCACACTGGGGGACCGAGGGGGACAGGGGGGACTGAGAAGGATATTTATCTCCCATCTGACATGTTTGATCATGATTGGTGGGAGATAAATTATTTTTTATCATGGAATAAATGGTGCTATAAATATAATAATAATAATAATATTGCTGAGGATCCCCTGAAAGGAGTAAGTGTCAGTGCTAAGGGCGATGGAGACAGCCATGGGGACGATGAAGCAGGTGATTCCATGCAGTTGACCAATGTCACAATGCACTGTGACATGGCTGGTGGTAGCTGCCCCATGATTTGCACTGCTTCTGAGGTATTAGTGAACATTAGGGAAGTAGTACCTATAGCCTGACAGGCTGATGGGACAGTGTTATCCCCCAGGGAGATGGCCTATATAGTCACCACCCAGTACCCAGAATACAGGTAATGCCTTGCCTTATGGACCCTCATCATCCAGAGGGATAAAACAAACAGTTGTGGACCCAAAAGAGTTCCCAGAGGGTCCCGGTAAGGTTTTGGCTTAATGTCACAGTCTGGCTGCCTCCAGTCAGGAGTTCCAGTCAGCTCTGCTGTCAGATGCCAGTCTAGTGATGATATGGGACCTCGCAGAGAATCCTATCTCCAAGACCAATAAGTGTGCTGATCCCTGAAAACCTGCATAACACTGGGCCTGGGGCATCTATCCCTACGCACGGAGGGGTTAACATCCAGCTGCCAACACATCTCCCCCGGGCATCCCATAACAGCAGCAGTGGTGCTACAACTCACCACACACTGTGGGTGGCGTCACAGACAGTTTTACAGCAAATCCCGTACAAGTATGTCCTTTTTTATTCGAAGTGTCCACGCGACCCCCGCGTCCGGTAGAGTCCCTCGAGCCATACCGCAGATCCGGATCCAAGCAACACTGGCTGCTGGCACTGAGGCGGCACATATAGATAGATAGAGGGATAGATAGATGGATAGATAATCAATAGATAGAGGACAGATTCAATAGATAGTCACTGTGAGGACACACTGCAGTGCTCACGAGCGGTAATGTGTTCACATTACCGACCGTGAGAAATGACCTGTAATTACCTCTGCAGGCTCGTTACAAGGCTGCATTGATTACTATGTGTTAGACGTGGGTGCAGCAGTCTGCAAGCGTCGTGGGACCTGCGTGGATTACGCCAGAGCTGTGTGTTGGGGGGTTTAATAAAGGGGTGAAAGAGGGGGCTTTTTTGTGTGTTATTTAAAATAAAGGATTTTTTGGTGTGTGTGTTTATTCACTTTACTTATGGGTAAATCATGTAAGCTGTCTCATAGATGCTGCCATGATTAAGCCTGGACTTAAATGGTAGCAATGCACTGCCATTTAACTCCATATTACCTGGATTGCCACCGCATTTTATTTACTTTTGTATATCTTGAGTTTTTTTGGTATTGTTTTTCTGCTAATGGGATTTTTGTGATTGTCCACGGTGACCAGATCATAACACTCATCCACCTCTATATTTGTTATGTCAATAGTCTAGGAAGCTAATGGCTATGCCAAAACAGTGGTGCTGCATTGTAAACTGTATTTTTGCTGTTTTCAAAGCTTTCGACCCATCTAACGGTGTTTTCTCTGCCTTAAGTTTGGCCTCTGAATTCAATAGGGTTCGAAAAGGTTCCATAAAGTTTCAACAAACACACCCCTTAGTTGATTGGGCTCGGCGAACTAAACCTTGAGAGGTTCGCTCATCTCTAGTTATTATTTGGCAGGCTATCTCTCAGGCGACTGGCAGAATAACTGGTTAAGTAGATGTTTGACAACTTTTAGTATAAATAATGAAAAGTTAACGCTATCCTTAACTGAATCAAATGACTGTGATATAAACTATTAAACCCTCTTTCTTTGATTATTCCATTAATTTAGAAGTACCCTTTTTCCTTTTCCCACCTCTCCTATCCCTTATATCCATATTCCCCTTCCTGACCCAAGTTTTTTTCTTTCCCTTCCTGACTGATCCTCGTTTTATTTGTCTTTTATTTCAGTAAATGTCTCATTTATATTGTTCATAATGCTAACAGAAAATGTTCAATTAAAACTATTTACATAGTAAAGCTACAGGCGTTATAGTTCCAGGCGTTACATTCCCCTTTGTTTTAGTGCTGCGAGCGGTTTCATCTACACAATCATCTGCAAACATGGAATAAATCTGCAGAAATGTGACTTCAGAAGATGACTTGGCTACAGCCACGGCATGGGATTATTTCGTGTAAGTCATATGTTCCTTATTATGCTGCGAGGTGTCTGCAGATCTGAGATAATAAACATAGTTTCATAGATTCATAGTGTTTAACCCCTTAATGACGGAGCCAATTTTGTCTCTAATGACCAGGACAAATTTTAGAAATCTGACCCCTGTCAGTTAATGAGGTAATAACTCTAGAAAGCTTCAATGGATCCTGGTGATTCTGACATTGGATTTCCATGACAAATTGTACTTCGTGCTAGGGCTAAGTTTAGGGCGATACTTTTTGCTTTTATTTGTGGAAACAAATCGGAAAATTTGCCAAAAATTTTAAACATTTTGCTATTTTCAAACTTTGGAGTTTTCTGCCCGTAAACCAGAGAGTTCTGTCACACAAAATAGCTACTAATAACATTTCCCACTCGTCACTTTTCTTCAGCGCAATTTTTGAAACAACATTTTTTGGGGGTTAAGAAGTTAGAAGGGGTCAAAGTTCATCAGCAATTTCCCATTTTTTCAACAAAATTTACAAACCATTTTTTTAGGGACCACATCACATTTGAAGAGACTTTGAACGGCTGAGGTGACAGAAAATACCCAAAAGTGACCCCATTCTAAAAACTGCACCCCTCAAAATACTTAAAATCACATCCAAGAAGTTTATTAACCCTTCAGGTGCTTCACAGGAACTAAAGCACTGTGGAATAAAAAAAAACAAACAAAAATTATAATTTCACCTAAAAATGTTGCTCTAGACCCAATTTATTCATTATTAGAAGAAATAACACAAAATATAAATAAAATTGACCATAAAATTTGTTACCCAGGTTCTTCGGCACACGCTGATACCCCACATGTGGTGAGAAACCTCTCATTTTGGAAACTACATCCCTCAAGGATTATATAGGGGTATAGTGAGCATTTTGAATGCACAGGTACTTCACAGAATTTGATAACATTAGGCCGTCATTTTGAAAATTTTCATTTTTTCATAAACATGTTGCTTTAGTACCAAATTACTTACTTTGTCAAGAGGTAACACCAAGAAGTGGACCCCGTGTTTTTTTAACCACTTTTTTATGAGTGCGGTGATACCTGATATGTAGTCAGAAAACTCTGTTTGGACAAATTGGAGGGCTCAGTCTGAATGAAAGGAGCAATATTTGAATTTTAGAAAGCAAATTTAGCTGAAAAATATTCTGGGCACCATGTTGCATTTGTAGGGCACCTAAGGTACCTACACAGCAGAAACTCCCCACAAGTGACCCCATTTTGGAAACTAGACCCTTCAAGGGATTTACCTAGATGTTTGGTGAGCACATTGAACCCCCAAGGTCTTCACACAATTCTATAAGGTTGAACCATGAAAATAAAAAACATTTTTACTACAAAATTTTTACTTCAAATATGGGTAACAGGAAAAAATGCACCATAAAATGTGTTGAGCAATTTCTCCTGAGTATGCAGATACCTCATATGTGGTGAAAATTAACTGTCTGGGCGCATGGCAAGGCTCGAAAGGGAAGGAGCTAACTAAACAGTGGAGCTCCCCCACAAGTGACCCCACTTTGGAACTAGATCCGCTGAAAAGCATTTTGAACCCAAAGGAACTGAAGAAATGAGAATTGAAAGTTTTCATTTTTTTCACAAAAATGTTGCTTTAGCACCAAATTTCTCACTTTTTCAAGAGGCAATGGAGCACCCCAGGAGGTCAGGGAAGATACTCTTCACCAGGCCGGTAACGGTCAGGGGATGTCATGGGTGGCCCAGCCTGGTTTTGTAACAATAGAGAATAAGTTGTGCTCACTGCTATAGTCCTGGTGCTCGGGAAAAAAAAGAGTCAATAGAGAGGGGTAATCCCGGCACACAGTGTGTGAAAAATTGGTAAGTCCAGGTATTTATGCTTGAACAGAATTTCTTTATTTTACACCAATATTGTACTGCCCGCCCAACGTTGCGGCTCACGCAGGAGCCTTCACCAGGGGTCAAGAGCACTAAGACAGACATGATATACAAAGGAAAACAAACAGAAACAATATTTACAAAATGCATCATGACATTACATCAAGGAAAACATAAGAAAAATAACCTATAGGGGACTATGGGAATGACAAGAAACAATTGTCGTAGTGTGAGGGGTAACATGACAGAATCTAACCGCTAAGGAGAAAGTGGAGGAAGAGAATTATGAGGGTATAGGGAGAGGAAAAAAAAGAAGAGAACAAAGAAAAGGAAAGGAAGAAGATAAAGAAAGGACATGGGAGACTATAGTGGAAAGGAGAGGGAAACAGGGAAAAGAGAAAAGTAGAAGAGTATGCAGTAATCAAGAGGCAAAAAAAGGGGGGCAAAAAATATTGAAGGACATACCGGGAAAAAGATTGTGGTAAAAAATCATGTGGGTACAATAGGACCTGTGAACAGGAGGAAAGAAAGAGAGGGGATATACATAAGATATCACATAGTATGACTCAGGAGGGAGGAGTGGTAAGACCATGATTGACTTACTTAGTAAAGTCAGCTAAAGGGTTACTCCGGCAAGAGGAGATTGTTGCTACAAGTAAAGTAGACAAGGGAAACCCTAATGTGGAAACATATGGATATTATAAGTGGACAAGGGTTTCCCTTGTCTACTTTACTTGTAGCAACAATCTCCTCTTGCCGGAGTAACCCTTTAGCTGACTTTACTAAGTAAGTCAATCATGGTCTTACCACTCCTCCCTCCTGAGTCATACTATGTGATATCTTATGTATATCCCCTCTCTTTCTTTCCTCCTGTTCACAGGTCCTATTGTACCCACATGATTTTTTACCACAATCTTTTTCCCGGTATGTCCTTCAATATTTTTTGCCCCCCTTTTTTTGCCTCTTGATTACTGCATACTCTTCTACTTTTCTCTTTTCCCTGTTTCCCTCTCCTTTCCACTATAGTCTCCCATGTCCTTTCTTTATCTTCTTCCTTTCCTTTTCTTTGTTCTCTTCTTTTTTTTCCTCTCCCTATACCCTCATAATTCTCTTCCTCCACTTTCTCCTTAGCGGTTAGATTCTGTCATGTTACCCCTCACACTACGACAATTGTTTCTTGTCATTCCCATAGTCCCCTATAGGTTATTTTTCTTATGTTTTCCTTGATGTAATGTCATGATGCATTTTGTAAATATTGTTTCTGTTTGTTTTCCTTTGTATATCATGTCTGTCTTAGTGCTCCTGACCCCTGGTGAAGGCTCCTGCGTGAGCCGCAACGTTGGGCGGGCAGTACAATATTGGTGTAAAATAAAGAAATTCTGTTCAAGCATAAATACCTGGACTTACCAATTTTTCACACACTGTGTCTCAGCCTGGTTTTGTGACCCCAAGGTGTCCACGGAAGGGAGTTGGTGATAGATGGGGATTGTGGAGGTTGGTTTTGTGATGCCACCTGTGGTATGCGGCCAGGGAATTAGCCACCACTGTTGTCACTGTCCTCCGAGGTGTATGGTAGTAGCAGCTAAGATGTTTCTGCTCCCCACAGGTGGCGCGGGCCTCGGGGAGGATGATGATGGGAGTGGTAATGGCCTCTCTGGTGGGTGGAGCAGAAGTAGGTAAAATAGTCGAATGTGTATGTAGGATGTAGATCTTTCCTGTTGTCAAATGAGCTAGGTATGCTGAAGATAAAGTCAAGATTTGAGCTCATGGAATCGGATGGAGATCTCCGCACTGGTGCAGCTGACCAAGAAGCAGTGAACGGGCCTAGAGTTGAGGAGTCCTTTACCAATGCAGACCAGTACCATACCTCGGTGACACCTGTCATGTCAGTGACTTCTGTCACTCCTTGTGTTCTTAAGTTCCTACAGGAACAAGTTAATCCACGAAGAATGGAGTGTGAGACGCAGGGAGCCAGCTGACTGAGGAAGGTCTGTGGATAAAGGGCGGTAAGCTTTCTCTGCCATGAGATCTCTTCTTAATGATGGCCCAAGTAACATATGGACCGAAATCTGTGAAAAATAAATAGCAGTGTGCGCTTTGGTGACACCAGGGTTCAGTACCAAGGTGGGCAAACTCACCCGGTCTTGTAAAACACGTCCTTAAAAAACGTGAAAAAAACTGTAAAGAGTCCGCAGAAACACACCCTGCACCTGCTCTACCCATTTTTAGAGACTGCAAACTGATTATAGGTGTATATCATGAGCACGTTGTATGCAAGTCTGTGCGTGTTGTGTAGATTTCTCTCCAGGTTTGGTCAGAGGCATTCCAGTGCAGAAAACGACGTCATTGCTGAAAATCCACATAATGCAAGTGGTATGTAAAAAAAACAAACTAATAAGTTGTAAACCAATGTGTATTTTGTTTCTCTTTAGTAATAAACAGGTTTCTATGTAAAATGTTTTTTTGGTTTAACACAAGGCACGTACAATTTTCATATGATTGACTAAATAGTGAAATAAAAAAGTGTATTTTCTAATTCCACATCCTAAATCAGAGCTAGTAGTATATGGTTTTCAGTCAGGAGGCTGATTAATCCTAAAAGGACAAGCGAGAAAGAGCCATGAGTCAAGATTAGATGAGTTGATCCAGCTTCTCCCAACCACAGAAATTTCGATAAAGCTCAACGGCAGGACAACATGGATTCACGCCTCGCATTGCTGAAGGGTCGATCCAATGGAGCTGCACTGAGCGTCCTGCTCATATTTATCCTTTTCAAAAAGACCTGTACAGTCTCAGACCATCATTGCTATAACAGTTAGAAGAGAGGACTTAGAGAGCCTTGAGACATGGGAAAGTCCAACTACAAAGGGTGAGGACTCGCCTAGGGGTCCTTGGTCTCAAGCCGGTGAAGAAAACCTTTCCCCCCTCCACCCATGCCTCAACGTTCAGTCAGGCAGGTTTTTCCCGAATAGATCTTTCTTCTTCTCTTCCTAAGGCAACACAGTACCCTTAGTATTTGGAAATGGCAGAAGTGAGTCTTAAGGAGGGACTGTTGAGGGTACGAATTGAGTAATCTAAAATACTTAGTTCAGTCATTTTATAGACCCAAATATGTGGTTTAGTTAATGTAACCTAACAATTTATAAATGTTTTTGTTTCCTACTAATTCATATATGAATAGATTCAGTAATTTTCCTTAATACAAAATGCTAGCTATGGACTCTCTAATCTCGGGAAATGTTTTGGAAGAGCCTATCTCTCCGGCCTAGTCTGCTGAGCACTGGCAGTGACACGCGAGTTAACTTTACATCTCAGAAACCAATGGACCTGAAACAACCGAAGCAGAAAGCGGCTGCCATTTACCCATTATTGCCCAAGGTTTTTCTAAGTCAGTGCCACAAACTGTTCACATGAAGGTTTATCATGTTTTGATTTTTCATCAAGAGCAGATCACCAAGGTTCACGAGGTGGCCCTGAATGGACTAGCACTGACCAAGTATTCTCCTTTTTGTTTCATTTCCGGAAAGAAGAACCATAGACAATTTGTAGCAAATGTTTTTTGGTTATGTGCTAATTTTAAGATAAGTTCTAAATTCAAGTTCTAAATTCAATCTTCCTTGGTCATGATAATGTGCCCTAATGAAAGTAATAACGCCAATTCTAATAGCCCCTATAAATCATAGTTATTTTTAATAAATAAAATAAGTACTTAAAAGGGGAGCTAAAGCCTGTAGTGTTGTATTAGACCCCAATCTCATGGAAGGCCCATATATATATATATATATATATATATATATATATATATATATATATATATATATATATATATATATATATATATATATATATATATATAAAATTAAAGTTCCAAGGGGGGTAAGTCACAAATAAGTTCCAAATAAATATATCTAAATGGGAAAAAAAAATAAAATTTAAGGTTGACAACATCAACAGATATCTTAAGGGGGGCCTGTGAAGGTAGCCTGGGATATAAATTGTTTGTTCAAATGTAATAAGATGATCTGTGTATATAAATAATCAAAATATAGATGTAGTAGCATAATTATCTGTGTGTCTATATGACAATTGCACAGATGCCATAATATGATTCTAAGCTGTATATTCAGGAAAGGGTTAACTGACAAGATGATGAAGCCAAGGTACAAATGAACAAGGGAGATATTCATTAAGGTAATTGGGAGCCTTATCAGTGGTTTCACACACAGAAAGAAGGAATAATGAGCAGAGAGGTATTTTATAACATACTGTGAAAAACTAGGGAGTTGAATACTCCCTGTTCTAGTTTCAAGGTCAATGTTGCATTCTGTATAAATGAGTCTTTTTCAATACACGAGTCCAGTCTATGAAATTGGCTCATACGGTGAACACATCTTGTGTGATCATTGTCTGATTCAGTAATATCTGCGCAGATGTATAGCTAATTCAATCCGTGCCTCTGATACTCTGCATGAAGATACCATTAGCTATCTTCACCTAAATTTCTCCCTTGACAGTGGTATCTCATTAGGAAGGTCTTTGTGTGGTGGTATCTCAGTAGGAAGGTCTTTGTATGGTGGTATCTCAGTAGGAAGGTTTTTGTGTGGTGGTATCTCAGTAGGAAGGTCTTTGTGTGGTGATATCTTAGTAGGAAGGTCTTTGTGTGGTGGTATCTCAGTAGGAAGGTCTTTGTGTGGTGGTATCTTAGTAGGAAGGTCTTTGTGTGGTGGTATTTCAGTAAGAAGGTCTTTGTGTGGTGGTATCTCAGTAGGAAAGTCTTTGTGTGGTGGTATCTCAGTAGGAAGGTCTTTGTGTGGTGGTATCAGTAAGCAGCACTTTGTGTCGTCGCATCTCAGTAGGCAGAATCTCGTGGGTGCTATATTAGTGGGCAGGTAAAATTTCAATGAGCAAGATCTTAGTGCTTATATTTCAGCAAGCAGGATAGTACTTCTCTGGACATAGCTAAAACATAGCAGATGGGATATTAGTGGACAAACCTAAAATTGGGACAGGATTCGAGAAGACGTCAATGGACATGACCTCCATAGGGGATAAGCTGCTGGTTGGATTTTAACATTTTACATATGTCCATTTATTTTTATTGTAATACAGTTTATAATGGAGGGGATGGGAGTGTGGGGGGGGCATGGCATTTTCAGACCCCCCCCTAAATATATAGGAATTTTTTATTATCAGAGTAGAAATCATCATTGCATCTTCAGTACGGATATCATTGTAATTCTGCAATTCTCTAAACTACTTCTCGTGTAAATTCTTTGCCACTTTCATGGTCCTTGTTTGCAATCAGTGAATGGAAACTCTTGCTCATCTCCAGACATTTCTAGTCCTACTTTCACAGCTGACATTTCGTTGCACTGTATAAGTGTAGGTAGGAGCTAGTAGTCTGGAGTCCAGCACTGCACTGCTTCGATGTTTTTAGCTCACAGTAGATTGTCTACTCTGATTCATTTACACACAGTCTTTAGCTGTGTGGTTAGGACTGGATCCGGACAGGATATCCAATGTGTGTAAAACTCGTTCCCATTCGCTGTGAGCAAGCAGAAATCTTGAAAATGATGAATAATTGAAAGTTTTTCATCTTTCTATTATTATACAATAGTGAAGCTTTATCGGCACAGGCCATTTCCATGTGTAATCTGGAGGAGCCGCTCGCCCTCACATCTTCTTTTAGGTGGTGGAGGACACGGCCCGAGGTTCAGCACAGACCTGGGAGAATAATATAGCTTTGTGCTTGTTCTGCTTCAGCATTCTACAATCCTGACGTCCTGTTCCTGGGGGGAGGGTGAAGGTGAACTTCTGAAGCAGAGCGGAGAAGAGGAGGAAGATTTCCATGCGGGCCAGGCTCTCCCCGGCACAGATCCGCTTCCCTGACAGAGAGATTACATGCAGCTGATTATTCTGTGGTGTAACATATTAATACATCCAGGAACATTACCCGTCCCTCATCCTCATATCAATGAACTCAAATTTATAGGAAACGCCTCACCTGCAGAAAAAGCCATGAAGGCCGGTTTTAGCTGAAACTGTCCCTTCTCATCCAGGAAATGCCCAGGATTGAAATCTTCTGGGGTCTCCCACTGGGTGGGGTCAGACAGCACTGATGATATGAATGGGATTACTGTTGTCCCCTGCAAAGATAGAAACATTTTATAATGGAAGTATAATGGGGGTTGTCTAGCTACTGTATATAATGGAGGGTCTATCTTTGACTGTGGGAGGGTCTATCTCTATGTATAATGGGGGATCTATCCCTGAATGTGTATAATGGGGGATCTATCCCTGAATGTGTATAATGGGGGGGTCTATCTCTGAATGTGTATAATGGGGGTCCATCTCTGAATGTGTATAATGGGGGTCCATCTCTGAATGTGTATAATGGAGGTCCATCTCTGAATGTGTATAATGGGGGTCCATCTCTGAATGTGTATAATGTGGTCCATCTCCGAATGTGTATAATAGGGGGGTCTATCTCTGAATGTGTATAATGGAGGGGTGTCTATCTCTGAATGTGTATAATGGGGGGTCTATCTGTCCATTAGCTGTGGTTTTTCTGTTTTCGCTCTCGGCCTTATGTTGCTTGGCTTTGCAGTCTAATACAGAGAGTCTCTTGGATATTTCTCTCTCCATGTAAATAGTTTCTTTTTTTGGCCATTTGCGTTCACTATTTTTCACCTCTGATGTCACAAGACGAGCGGCAGAGAAGCCACCATGAAAGGTGTAAGTACTAGTGATGGGCGAATCCCCCAATATTCGGGATCGGGAGCTTCACCTGATCATTTTGTAAAGATCGAGATTGTGATCAAGATAACGCAAACTTGTGTCCGATCACTGAACTCGGCGTTACAGTTATGGGATGGGGCGGGGGGGGCTGTAAAATAAAGAATATAGTTACTAATAAACATTGTCATTATACTTACAAGTCCTGTGACGCATCCTGCAGACTCTGTCTCCCGGCCGCTTCTGCTTCTGCATCCGATTATTGCTGTGCCGCCTGGTACAGACTGATGACATGACTGTGACGTCATTGAAAGTCCGGTTAACTGAACTTTGACTGTCACTGTGCAAGTGTCACATCGGCATCACCTGGTATGGCCACACACTCTCCTGACAGGAGTAGTCAGCTGCATGTATGTCCAAGCAGCTGAGGCGCTCCTGTCCGGAGAGCATCAGACCATGTGGGGTGATGCTGATGCGAGACGCAAGTGGAATCATACCCTCACTGTGCCTGCTTCTCGCTCTGTACAGAGCGATAAAGCAAAGCTGACAATGCTCTCTCTGTTTCTCTCTCTGTAGAGACGCTTATCTTTACAGAGTGATGAAGCAGAGTTGACATGGCTCTCCCTGTAGACTACGTCGGAATAAGGACGTTTGGCGGTGGCACGCTGGGTAATAAAGGGGTCAATACCAGCAGCTTTGTATTCTCAGATGGTACTAAGCCCGAAATTCATGGTTTCACACCAAATTAGATATGGTCACCATGAATTTCTAGTAAACAGTAAAAAAACCCACAACACACAGAAACATTTTTTTTATTAAAAATAAAACAAATAAAACATTTAGAGGATCCATCTTTCTTATAAAAAAATCCTTAGTCCAACGTAGTTCACAGTGACAGCAATGTCAACTCTGCTTCATCACACTGTACAGACAGTGTCTATACAAAGTGAGGAGAGAGAGCATTGTCAGCTCTGTTACATCGCTCTGTACAGAGCGAGAAGCAGGCTGACAGTGAGGGTATAATTCCACTTGCGTCTCCCATGGCATCACCCCGCACGGCTTGACACTCACTGGACAGGAGCACCTCAGCTGCATGGAAATACATGCAGCTGACCCACTGCAGTCGGGAGATTGTGCGCTGTGATGCAATGCAACACTCGCACAGTGATAGTCAAAGTTCCGTTAACAGGACCTTTGATGACGTCATAGTCGTGTGACCAGTCTGTAAGCAATGTCTGTACAACATTTGTGATGCCCTGGACCCCAGGGGTCACAGGTAATAACATCTACCACATACACACACACCCCCATCCCCTGTGAGGTCACACACATGTCACCCGAAAGGGAGACCTGATGCCTCCCTCAGGGCTAGTAGAGCACACCAGGTGGGCAGAGTCAGGCGGAAAGGCACGCCCACCGAGAAGACTACTGCCCTGGGGCAGGAAGTTCAAACAGAGAAAGTTTGGAGTTGACAGTGAGTGGTAGAGGAGCAGCTGTCAGGGACCCGGGTAGGAGCCTGGGCCCCTTAGAGAACGTCAGGCAGGCAGACGGTGGTGGCCGTCTGCAGGAGTACCGGTACAGCAACTGGCAGAACTGTACGGACCGGGCTTGGGTTAGAGCCCGCCGTTCCCGAACCGGGGAGTCAACCGTGTACCGGAGCACCAACAGGAGGGTACTCAGACCCCGTCCTAGCTTAGAAGCCACTGAGTATAGGCAAATTGACTGATTGCTGGCTGGACCTCACGGGTTCATTCACACCCAAAGTCCCAAAAGAAGGCAAAAGCCCACCGAGACCGGGTGAGCGCCACCGCCAAGGGCCAAACACCCGACGGTTCAGCGCCTTCGGGCAACCGAGGGCTCCTCCGGCAGCTCAACGCCGGGGAGAGGGCTACCACTGCTTATGCAGGGGGGGCCGAAACACAAACATCCAGAGGTGCACGGGAAAAGGGGCCACCATCAACCCCACAGGGAACATCAGCAGCCGGCCGTGGGGACCAACCACTTCCGAACTTTGTTTTACCAGTGACTCTGAGTGTGAATCAATCTTGAGTACACCAGTGCCATCGGGCACGACGCTACACCGCGGCACGGCGCCCTGCACCCCGACGACAACATCATCCCTTACAGTCCCCCACCGGAGACCTGGGATACACCGCCCCTACCCACAGAGGGGCTAACATCTCAGCTGCAGCCGCAACACCGATCCTGGACGAGCACGCAATCACTTCAACCACAGCGGTGGTGCATCCCCCGTCACCACGACCCGTGGGTGGCGTCATGACCCGTTACACAACCACCACCCCCCACCGCCTTCCCTTTAACAAGAGCGACGTGGCCCCCGGTCCGGAGGCGCTCGTACCACCGAGAACCCGAGCCCGGACCTCGAGCGGCTCGACCCGAGCAAGTGCAGGCAGTGGCTGGGCCCCTCTCAGGGTGGTACACATTCACACAAGACTGGTTACATGGCTATGAGATCATGGAAGGTCCTTTAGTCACTGCTGGTTACCGGTGGGCACGGCAATGATCGGACGCAGAAGCAGCCGGGAGACAGAGCCTGCAGGACGCGTCATGGGACCTGTAAGTATAATCATAATGTTTTTTTTAATAATGTGCTTTTTTTTACAGCCCCTGGACCCGAACTGGATCCAAACTGTAACATGAGCTTCCCAGGAAAGCTCATGATCGAGATCGTGTACACAATCACTATGTGATCGGTATGATCCCCGAACTTTACAGTTCTGGATCACCCATCACTAGTCAGTAAGACAGACCATTTAATATTTCTGCTTTTCCTGTAAATTGGAAATCTAAGAGGCATAGAGTGGAGTTGGAGAAGGGGAAAACATTTCCGACTACAATCTCCTTGTGCTGCATAAGGCATCCTCCCTTCTAATGGTTCTTTTCTTCAACTTGATAAGTGTAATTTAAAGTGACCTACACCTATGGTTACATCCAACATTGGGCCATGAAAAACTATAACTGAGTGACACTGGATCTGCGTCCCCTTCATGTGAGTCCATCGACCTCAGCTACAAATACTATGATGAGAAATGGCTTGAAGAGCAGCCCAAAAACATTAAATTTATGGGTTATAGTCCAACAGGTTCTGTACCTTGGGGATGGTGAATCCTCGGAATTGGGTCTCTTCGGTCACTGCATGATAGTGAGCCACCGGTGCCAAGTCCATGACCCTCTGTATCTCATGGACGACAGCATTGGTGTACGGCATCTGTGCCCTGTCCATCATCTCAGGAGCATGTGCTGACCCAGTAACCTCATCGATCTCCTGCTGGACTTTAGCTGGAAGAAGATGGAAAGATCTTACAGATATAATGCAAAGTCTAGAAATACATCAGTAATAGTACACCGTAGAGACTGAAGGTTCTCAAGGGCTCTACGGTGATCAAAGGAGCAATTTACAATGTTTACAAAACTATAGCACCATAATATCACATGGGGTGTTTAATACCCAAAACGCTGATGATAGGTTCCTTTTAAATGAGTAAAGAGAGACAAGGAAGAGCGGTTATCTTGTGAGAGAGTAATGTCCCTGTGACGTAAGGAGATCTATCAAAGTCTGATCTTCACAAATCCTCTTCTGTATCTTTTGAACATGTTCAGGGATGCACCTATAGGGTGTCACTTTGGCTTCCCACGTCTCCTTTGCTATGTCTAGGAGTCTCTGTGGAGTTCAACTAGAGAAACCCAGTAGAGGCCTATGGAACTTCTCTAATGGAGAATATCAGATACGGCAGTTGACAATCCCTTTCCTGGCCATCTTTCTCTATGACCTTCCTGAATATAGACGTCAAGATTATGTTGATCCTCTCTATGAGACCGTCTGTCTGTAGATGGTACACTGATGTCTTAAGTTCTTTAATCTGGAGAACTTTACACAACTCTCTCATTACTTTGGACATGAAGGCTCTTTCTTTGGCAATCAGGATCTCCTTTGGCAGTCCCATCTGAGAGAAGATATGGACCAGCTCTTGGGCAATGCTCCAAGCGGAAGAGTTCCTTAGTTGTACCTGTGGAGACACGAGGGTCAGTGGGTGTTCTCGTCCGCTGGCTTGGCTGTCTTTATAAAGGCTGCACAGACCAGGGAACATACCACTGAACGCTCGCACTCCTTCCCAGTGGGAAAAACACAACTCAGACAACACAGGGCGAGGGAACACCACATTGGTAAGATTTTATTGGTCACTAACAGGCAAAAACACGTTGTACATTCCCAGCAAAACACAAGATGGTACAAGCAACAGCATCTCACCCTTCCACTGGTTCACCAGGGATTAGAGTCTTCATGACTTTGGGGCTGTCATGGCCAACTATCCCAGTCCAGCAGCACCCTGCTTTTGTCAGGCACCCACTGAGAAGAGATAGCGGCAAGCTTAAGGTACCGTCACACTAAACAACTTACCAGCGATCCCAACAACGATACAACCTGATAGGGATCGCTGGTAAGTTGCTAGGAGGTTGCTGGTGAGAGGTCACACAGTCAGACGCTCCAGCGATCCCACCAGCAACCTGACCTGGCAGGGATCGCTGGAGCATCGCTACACGGGTTGCTGGTGAGCTGTCACCAGCAACCAGTGACCAGCCCCCAGCCAGCAGCGACACACTGCTTGGTAACTAAGGTAAATATCGGGTAACCAACCCGATATTTACCTTGGTTACCAGTGCACGCAGCTACACGTGCAGAGAGCAGGGAGCAGCGCACACCGCTTAGCTCTGGCTCCCTGCTCTCCTAGTTACAGCACACATTGGGTTAATTACCCGATGTGTGCGGCAGCTACACGTGCAGAGAGCAGGGAGCAGCGCACGCTTCTTAGCGCTGGCTCCCTGCTCTCCTAGCTACAGCACACATCGGGTTAATTACCCGATGTGTACTGCAGCTACACGTGCAAGAAGCAGGAGCCGGCACTGACAGTGAGAGCAGCGGAGGCTGGTAACGAAGGTAAATATCGGGTAACCAAGGACAGGGCTTCTTGGTTACCCGATGTTTACCGTGGTTACCAGTGTCCACAGAAGCCGGCTCCTGCTGCCTGCACATTCAGTTGTTGCTCTCTCGCTGTCACACACAGCGATCTGTGCTGCACAGCGGGACAGCAACAACTAAAACATGGCCCAGGCCATTCAGCAAGAACCAGCGACCTCACAGCAGGGGCCAGGTTGTTGCTGGATGTCACACACATTGCTGCAACATCGCTGCTACGTCACAAAAGTTGTCCATCAGCAGCGATGTTGCTAGCGCTGTTGCTTAGTGTGACGGGGCCTTTAGGAAGCAGTTCTGTAAACCAAAGCTCCTCGGCTGAGATTATATAGAATCCTTCTTTAAGTGAAGCAGTTTAGTGATTCCCCAGCTGGAAATTAAGCTCCTGTAAGACCAGAGGTCTGTTAGGGATCCAGCGGGTCACGAATCAGAGACGCAGGCAGAAAGTTAACCAACTAAACTTTACTGACAGGGTTGGGGGAGTGGAAGTAAAGTATATACAACAGTACGTTAACTCTTTCCCCAAACAAACACAGCAGTACCATACAGTGAGATATAGTCCTGGGTCGGTGTGGCCGTCTCAAGGTTCCCCAGTTTATGTTTCACAGCAACCTGGAACAGATTTGCCTAACAGTCTTCAGTCTGGAACAGCTAACTGTGGCACCCCTGAGTATATCAGGGTGCCACAGGGTACTGCAATCCTTACCAAGGGTGCAGGGCCTACCCCCCCCCATGGTTCCAGGTTCCCAATAACCGGTGTCACACCATCAGCACCACAAATCCCAACCACACCTCATATCATAACATGTCAGACACACCAGTGGGATGGTCAAGCTGGAATAGGGCCACCCACCTAGGAGTCAGGCAGATTGGGGGGAGGAAGTGGAGAGAAGAGCAGAGCAGTGAGAGCCCTCAAAGAGTGTGGAGCTGGGAGTTGTAGCTCCCGGGGAGCGAGACCTTGATTGGGTCACAGACGGTGGTCCGGGACCACAGGAGTCGGGGACTGGTGGCAGTGACATTGGAGAGGGTGCAACGGACATAGTATAGGAGGACTGTAGGCATCAGAACCCCAAAAGAACTGACCGGTACCGAGCATAGCGGGGTACAGGACCCTAGGTCAGGAGCAGGTTCATCCATCCTGATAATTAACCTGGGAGGGAGAGTGCTCACTTCTGAATCTGCTCCATCTTCTGATAGTGGCAGCAGCCTCCTATTAAAATCAATGAGGTGGATGTGCAGTACCCGGCCGCGGACACTATCAGAGGACGGAGCAGATTTAGAAAATGGTATTTCCATCCACCTGCACCAAGAATAGCTGATCAGTGGGGGTCCCATTACTCTCCTATCAGAAGGATACAACACGATGCCCTTTAAAATAGCAGAATGAATACTCCTATTTAAAAATATCTGCGCTACACTGTGCCACAGAATAGATAATGGCCCCTCACTGTGTTCTCTGCACAAAATATGACCCACACACTGTCCCTATTATGGCACATGCCCTCCACACTGCCCTCTCCTTTCCGTACTGAGCCTACTCTTCACACTGACCTCTCACACTGTATCACAACTGCCCAGTCTTTATACTGTGCTCTCTCATCACACACCCCTCCTTGCTATGGCCTCATACTGTACCCACAAGCTACTCTCTCTCCATATCGCCCCACCTGCCACTACAAAGTCTCTATTCTCTGCCCCCTCACATTTTTCTCATAACTTACTATCTCCTCACTACCTCCTGTGTGTCCATATACTTTTCCCCCTCACTCCCCATCCTGTCAACTTGCTCCTCATACTATGTCACTCTTTATTTTGTGTCCTCAAAATGTCTTTTTCCTGTTTGCTCCCCATACTGTGTCCATATGTGTCATGGGGTCCTTCTTCCATATCCCACGATCAACAGAGCGAAAGATGAGTGAGCAATCCAAAGCATATTTATTCCAAGCAATCCAGAATGTCCATCAAATAATCCACAAAACAGAGGGTAAAATTAGTCCAGTAACACAAATATAGTCCAGTAAGCGATAAATAAATGTCCCGTTTCTCTCTGAGAAGCTAGTTTCTCTCAGATGTTCAATCTTTCTGCTTCACTCTTGAAGTTCTCAAACAGACTGCCCAATTCTTCAGGTAAGCAGAGAGTTTAGGTGGATCTCACGCCCCCTCCCCCGACTTAGGAACAAAAGGCTGGCAGGGGAGGAATTAAACCTGCAAATGGGACAATACACACACAAGAAAAACAGAATGGACAGTGAACCACGCCCAAACATTAACCCACACAAAATGGTATACAATCCACAATATTCCACCATCACAACCTCACCCTCCTTCTGAATAAGTGAGTATGCCATGAGGTCTACACAGACCTCTGGCCATCTCACTTAAGTCCATGTTGCTCAGCTGTGGATAGTCTATGGTTCTTCTTGCCGGGGCAGTCCATCAGCGTTCTGGTGTTGGCTTCCATGCTTCTATTGGATGGAGAAGCTGTAGATAGTCCCTTGTACAGCAGTAGGGTTGGAAGGACAAGCTTCCCTTTGTGTCCTCCTTCACTCAAACTGTGTTTCCTGCACCCACAAATTGACAGTGTTCTCCCACATCATTCCCAAGGAGAATATCTGCAGGCAAGCCGCTCATCTCCCCAACCACACATTGCTTGATTCCAAAGCCAAAGTCCAGATCTGCAGTCGCCTTTGGGATATTCCTCCTTTGTCCTCCAACCAATTCAATAACAATCCCTGGTCCATGATGTATCGCCTCTGGCCGAACCACTCGGGGATTACCTATTGTGAGAAATACCCCAGAGTCACAAAATCCAATGACTCTCTGTCCATCCCGCACAACCTCCTGTAAGTGCTTACTTTGATGGTGAGAGGAACTTGGAGCTGTGGCTCGCACCCCATAAACCCCTAGTGGCCAACCATGAGTGTCTGAGTCATCAAAAAAGTCCACTTGAAGGGGTGAGAACTCTTATCACCTTGCATTTGGCTGTAGAGAATGAACAGGTAAATTTGGTGCCAGGTCATTCCTCAATCGACCAGCAGAGCAAGTGTTTTGCAAATGCCCAGGCTGCCCACATCGATAACATCTCCTCTGCGTCGGACTCCTTCTAATGTGCATTCTTGAGAAGGCAGTAGGAGAACCTGGTGACAAAGGCCGGAGGCCATACACTCCAATAGGGGCATCTATGATGCAGGGGTCAGCGGTACACTCCAGTGGAGGTGGTTGTACTTCTTCCTCAGATGGGATGGAATGCACAAAATGGACCGGACGAGATGGAGGTGCGTGGGGCTCCCTCCGAGTCCTTGCGGGACACCTGGATTGCAGGTGCCCAGGTTGTCCATACCCATAACATCTCCTCTCTGTGATTCCCCCAGGGCGTGGTCGGAACTGTTGGGGCTCAGGATTGTAAGTAGTGGTTGTCATCGGCCTGTGGCTGTTGGAGGGGCAGATATAACTGGAGAGGGCCAGGGAGCAGGAACAGGCTGTGTCCTATTGTCCAGTAGCCCCCTCCATTGCGGTCGAAAAGTAAGGGCCTCATCAGCCAGGGCAGTAGCTCTATCCAAGGTGTGCGGCGTGCGCTCTCTGACCCACTCCCGTATTTCTGAGGGACACTTGTAAAGAAATTTTTCTATAAGAAATACCTGCATAACGTCTTCCACAGTGAAGGCGTCTTCCGCTTCCAGCCATCTCCGACATGCCTCGGACATCTTATGGGCATACATCCTAAACGATCCCCCTGTGGTGCATGGGAGGTCTCCGAACTCTGCCCTATGTGAGTCTGGGGTGATGGCATGGTAATCCAGGATAGTCCGCTTTACAATGTTGTAATCCCGGTTCTGCTGTGAGTCAATGGTGTGATAGGCCTCCACCAGGCTTCCGCTCAGGAGTCCCACTAACAAACGCACCCAGCCAGATTGGGGAACCTCCATCATGACACACTGCTGCTCAAAGTCCTTGAACAACCCTTCCACATCTCCGGAAGCCTCATCAAATGGCTTGAAGTCCGCCTGGGTGATCCTTACAGGCTCCCGGATTGCTGGGTTTACACTCCAATTCATATTACGCCCTCTGCCAGACTCCATTCCTTCTTGTCTCCTCTGTGCTCGGCGAGCAGCCTCCTCCTTATACTGCTGAGATACACCGGGGCCAAGAGCTGCCATCTCTTTTTCGAAGCACACCACCCACTGGTTTTTTGGGGCAGGGATCCCCGTCCCCAGTGCTTGTCCATTAGACATCTGGGAGGAGGTGGACTACCTCGCATCCACCAGTAGATCAATTAATGCTTCTTTGCTCAGTCCCTGGTAGCTCAGGCCCAGATCTTTGGCTCTCTCTTTTAGACTGGAAGTAGCCCAGTTTCTGTACTCACTCAGTGGATTGATCTCCATTAAGCTGTGCTCTGTTGATCCCACCGCTGCCACCAGTTGTCATGGGGTCCTTCTCCCATATCACACAATCAACAGAGCGAAAGATGAGTGAGCAATCCAAATCATATTTATTCCAAGTAATCCAGAATGTCCATCAAATAATCCATAATCTTTACTAGAAATTCATGGCCATGTCTATTTTGGCATGACACCATGAATTTCGGGCTTAGTACCATCTGAGAATACAAAGCTGGTATTGACCTCTTTATTACCCAGCGAGCCACCGCCATCACAGCCGCTGAACAAGCCGGATAAAGTGACTGGAAATGGCGCTAAGAAACAATGCGTCATTTCCAGGGGTGGCTCTGGGCTGCCAAGAATCCCAGCCCCCAGCTGCCAGACTTTACCTGACTGGCAATCAAAATACTGAGGAAGCCCACGCATTTTTTTTTTTTTTTTAAATTAATGGGCTTCCCCATATTTTGATTGCCAGCCAAGGTAACGCCAGGCAGATAGGGGTGGTAGCCCGTAGCTATCTGCTTTATCTGCGCTGAGAATCAAAAATACCGCGGAGCGCTATGTAATTTTTTTTAATGATTTATTTTTACAGTACTTTGATGTCAGGCAATCAAAATACAGGGAAGCCTTTTTTTTAGTTATTTAAATAAATAATTAAAAAAAATATGTGGGCGCCGGCTGCATTTTTTGTATTGGTAGCTGAGGGTAATCCAAACAGCTACTGGCTGTTAACCCCTACTGCTTGGTGTTACCTTTACTGGCAATGGAAAATCCAGGGAAGCATTTTTTATTTTTTTTTTTGACAAAAAACTAAAAAAAAAAAAAATTATGTGGGGTTCGCCCCATTTTTGTGTCCAGCCAGGTACAACTAGGCAGCTGGGGATTGGAATCCTCAGCAGAGGTTGGCCCAAGCTTTCTGGGCCCCTCCGCTGAGAATTGCAGTCCGAAGCCGCCCCAGAAAATGGCGCATTCATAGAAGCCGGGTGGCTCACTGGGTAATAAGGGGTTAATACTAGCTTTGATTTACTAGCTAGTATTAAGCCAGAGATTCTTAATGTCAGGCAAGTTTGACCCAGCCATTAAGAATCTCAAATAAAGGGTTAAAAAAAAGACACCACACAGAGAAAAAATTCTTTAATAAAAATAAATACACAGACACACTTAGAGACTCCATGTTTATTCCCCCTCCATGATCCTGGTCTTCTGTCTTCTTTCTCCTTCAACCCATGCAGCTCTGCTACATCAGACAGCACTGCATAGGAGGAAGACGCTGCTGCTCCCCCATGCAGTCTAATCACTCAATGAGTGAGCAGAGGCTGCGGGTTGGTAAGCAGTGACGTCACCGCTGCCACCGTTGCAATAGTAACCTGACAGGCGGGTTACTATAGCAACATTGATCTCCGATCACCTGATTCCCGGCGCCGCTATTCACCGGCTGTGGCATCCAGTCCCTGCATGTGGGCTGGCTCTGTAAAGAGTGCCGACATGCAGGAACGGGGAGCCAAGCATGTGCCTGAGTATCTAGCGGTACTCGCCGAGTATACTGAGTACGGAGATGCTTGGGTGAGCACCGCATACTGGTGACATGCACTGACAGGACCTAGCATGACGTCCTAGCCATGTGACCAGTCTGTAGCCAATGAGGTAATACACACGTGATTTCACAGAAAAAGTCACTTTCTAAAATATCAATTCTTTATTATACAAAAAATATTTTTATAAAATTTTTTACATATAAAAAACCTTAAGAATACACAAGACAGAACAAACAGCCAAATATGAAAGACTTCAGCTAATTATGTAGCAGAAAGACCAGTGATATACCCCAAAAATAGGGGGTCAATATACCACCGTGCCAATCGACCTACAATGTATGTGATTGGAAAAATTTGGTCCAAGTATGTCTATATTCTGAGGCTCTCACAAATCCGAGGTAAGAAAACTGGGAGTGTCCAGAATACATTCGCCTAGACCAAACTGTCCCTGAAGTCACAGATGTATTTACAGGACATTATTTGCAAACTCCTGATTAAATTACATTCAATATTTTTCACCCGACACGTTTCTCCTCCTACATCGGAGGTTCATCAGGGGTGTATATAGCGTGTCATAAAACATTCGGTACAAAATGTGAGGAGAGAGATAATAGGCATATATGGATACCACAGACGTTATATGGAAAACCTCATCACTGAAGATTTGTATGTCAGCCGTTCTCTAGATTTTAATCCAAATCTTTTATAAGGCAAAATTGAATTTCTTAAATATTATTAAAGGTTTCAACTGGTGTCTAGGAGGGTGGTGGCCCAATCAGAGGGCAAGTTCCACATCAACAAACTTTTAGACGATATTTTTTGTTCCAAGATGGTTAATATTGGAGCTTCACTAGTCCATACACTGGTGCATAAATAGTTTCAGCAGATAATTTAGACAAGGTCTTGTTTCTCAATGTGGAACACTGCAACTCCAGAACCTCCTCACATGGCTGATGCTTTAAAGCACGAAGCATCAGCCATGTGAGGAGGTTCTGGAGTTGCAGTGTCGGGAAGCATCAGCCATGTGAGGAGGTTCTGGAGTTGCAGTGTCGGGAAGCATCAGCCATGTGAGGAGGTTCTGGAGTTGCAGTGTCGGGAAGCATCAGCCATGTGAGGAGGTTCTGGAGTTGCAGTGTCGGGAAGCATCAGCCATGTGAGGAGGTTCTGGAGTTGCAGTGTCGGGAAGCATCAGCCATGTGAGGAGGTTCTGGAGTTGCAGTGTTCCACATTGAGAAACAAGACCTTGTCTAAATTATCTGCTGAAACTATTTATGCCCCAGTGTATGGACTAGTGAAACTCCAATATTAACCATCTTGGAACAAAAAATGTCGTCTAAAAGTTTGTTGATGTGGAACTTGCCCTCTGATTGGGCCACCACCCTCCTAGACATCAGTTGAAACCTTTAATAATACTGAAGAAATTCAATTTTGCCTTATAAAAGATTTGGATTAAAATCTAGAGAACGACTGACATACAAATCTTCAGTGATGAGGTTTTCCATATAACGTCTGTGGTATCCATATATGCCTATTATCTCTCTCCTCACATTTTGTACTGAATGCTTTATGACACGCTATATACACCCCTGATGAACCTCCGATGTAGGAGGAGAAACGCGTCGGGTGAAAAATATTGAATGTAATTTAATCAGGAGTTTGCAAATAATGTTATGTAAATACATCTGTGACTTCAGGGACAGTTTGGTCGGGGAGAATGTATTCTGGACACTCCCAGTTTTCTTACCTCGGATTTGTGAGAGCCTCAGAATATAGACATACCTGGACAAAATTTTTCCAATTACATACATTGTAGGTCGATTGGCACGGTGGTATATTGACCCCCTATTTTTGGGGTATATCACTGGTCTTTCTGCTACATAATTAGCTGAAGTCTTTCATATTTGGCTGTTTGTTCTGTCTTGTGTATCCTTAAGGTTTTTTGTATGTAAAAAATTTTCTAAAAATATTTTTTGTATAATAAAGAATTGATATTTTAGAAAGTGACTTTTTCTGTGAAATACTGGTAGTTAGTTCACTTCAAACCATTTTCATCTGTGAAATAATACACACGTGACTGGTCACATGCTATGACATCATGGAAAGGTCCTATCATCAGTGCTGGTTACGGGGAGGACACAGCAATGATCAGAAGGAGAAGCGGCAGGAGACAGAGTCTGCAGGAAATCTTGCGGGACCAGTAAGTGTAATGGCAATGTTTACTAACTGTATGTGTATATGTATAATGTGTTTGTATGTGTTTGTGTTTGCCTGCCATTGTTTTCAATGGGGTTCAAAGGTGTTTGTTGAACGTTCGTCGAACGTTCGACGAACACATCCACCGTTCAATGAACCAAACCGAACTCGAGCACTGGGGGGTGGCTCATCTCTACTACTGATGTCAGGCTTAATGGACGGTAGTTGCCTGGATCCACCCACTTACCTTTCTTAAATATCGTTACCACATCAGCAATCCTCCAATCCTGGGGCACCAACCCTGTTACAAGTGAGTCTAAGAAGATGAGATACAGCAGTCTGTTGATTACTGAGCTCAATGCCATCTGACCCAGGGGATTTGTCAATGTTTAATTTACTCAGATGCAGGCGTACTTCTTCTTGTGTTAAATTAATTATATCGGGTGGTGAACTTTGATTTTTGACTTGTTAAATGTTCCCTGAAACAGTCAGTTCCTTGGTGAACACGGATGAGAAATGCCTGTTTAATATCTCAGTCTTCTCTTTGTCCTCTATAACTAACTTGTCATATTTTAAGGTGCCGATACTATAATTTGTTTTCCTTTTGGTATTAATGTATTTATAAAAGATTTGGGGATTTATTTTAATGCCCTTGGCAATTTTTGTTGCAGTAGCTAATTTTGCTTGCTTGATCACCCCTCATCCTCTCTCCCCATACATCACCCCTCACCCTCTCTCCCCATACTGTGTCCAAAAATAATTCTGCTTCCCATCCTCTCTTCCCACCACACTGTGTCCACAGATAGTTCCCTCACCTTCTCTCCCCATACTGTTTCTATAGATACTGCCCCCATCCCACCCTCTGTCCCCCCATTCTGTGTCCATATATACTGTCCCCTCGCCCCATACTGTTCCTCTTTGGCGTGTTCAGCTCCACTGAAGCACTTATCACCAGTGTTGTCTGTCACCTCTGAGCTGTGGCACTGACTTCAGCAGTGTGAGCAGCTGACCTGATCACACTATAGACGTCGCTATGACCTGGAAGTCAGGGCGGGCGGACAACCCTTCAATTGTACTCGTGTCTTAATTATAGGAGAACAATTGATCAGTAGGAGCTGCGCGCTGAAGTTTCTCTTAGTTTTGGCTGTCAGCTTGACAGCTGTGCTCAGAGAATGGCCGTCTCCCAGTACAAGGTGGAGAAACACAGCTGCCTGGGAGACTTTCACAGTGCCGCATCAGCCGGCCCAAGAGAGCCCCCTAACAGTTGCGCCCGGGGCAGGCACCCTGCCAGCCCCCCCAGATACACCTTTGTTTTTGCTAAACCTGACCTATGTTGTTGTACCCCAGTCCTGCTGGTGATTGTAGTACATTGTGTGTGTAGTTGTGGAGTTCTCTCATTGTCTTGTTGTTTTCGCCCTGCTCTTATTTTCTTCCTAAGCTCTTTTTGTCTTATACCTCTGTGTGTGTGCATGTCGTGGGATAGAGACTTGGTTTCCCATGTTTGTCTATTTCTGCCCCAACGTTCCCCAGAGGTTGGGGGGATGGGGTATAAGATTAGGGCTGGTCAGGATCAGGGCAAGGAAGGCGGCCCAGATATCCTCAACATCAGAGGTAACTCTGAGATTAGGGATCCCTAGCCTGAGGGCCAGTCTAGGAGCCCTTGTCCCCTGCTCTCCACGCTCACCATGACAACTTTATTACAAGGGGACGTCCTTACCTTGGACTTCTGGATAATTACTGATTAAAATCAGGCAGAAATTCAAGGTTCTGCTGGTTGTCTCAGTGCCAGCTGCCAGGAGGGCCATGAGGGTCACTATGAGGCTGTTCTCGCTGAAATTACTCTCTGACCTGTTTTCCTCCTGTTAAAAAGATATAAGATGTCAGTATTAAATCGGTCACTGGTTAGGTACAATGTCGTCATCGAGAGAAATCTGAGGCTCCATAGATGATCCTTGTAAAACTTGTAATCCTTAGTCCAAATAAAAAAAAAATCACAATAACGATGAGCCAAAAATAAGACAACATTTCAGCCATATGGCTGTCACAAGGGTACCACATCTGAGTGTTCTCCTCTCTATTTCTGGTGTCAGGACTCAGGAGATCGCAGCGCAGGGCTACACGCACACTTGCACATGTTAATACTGTTAGCAGTGCAGATTCCCCTGGGTGCGGTGCTACAATGGTTAAGTAGTACTTCTGGTTTCCTAATTCAGGATAAAAAGCTGGACCTCAGCTGTTCTGAGTTCACTATTCACCTCTATTATATAGTTTCCCCTCTCAGCTCAGGGAGTTGCCAGTGATAGGTTTGTTTAGCTAGCCTCAGTATTGAACCTGTGAGCTAAGGACCTTGAAGTCGTTTTGGGGGCATAGCCGGAGATTGATGTGTAGAAGTTGTGTGATGTTTTCCCTTCCTTTATGCCCATTTCAGTTTGCCTCACTTGCCCGTCCCCTTTACTCCTTCCTGTAGTTTGGAGTGCCTTGTACGATTGCTATTTTTTTACCCTTGTCTGTCTTATCCTCTTTTTGTCTTTATAGTATTCATAGTTTTTTCTCCTGAGTACCTATCGTAATTGATGAACAGAGTTATACCCCTTTCTTATGAACACTAGACAGGACTGTGTCCAAGAAAAGAAGGGAATTTTGTTTACTTACCGTAAATTCCTTTTCTTCTAGCTCCTATTGGGAGACCCAGACAATTGGGTGTATAGCTTCTGCCTCCGGAGGCCACACAAAGTATTACACTTTAAAAAGTGTAACCCCTCCCCTCTGCTATACACCCTCCCGTGCATCACGGGCTCATCAGTTTTGGTGCCAAAGCAGGAAGGAGGAAACTTATAAATTGGTCTAAGGTAAATTCAATCCGAAGGATGTTCGGAGAACTGAAACCATGAACCAAAGAACAATTCAACATGAACAACATGTGTACACAAAAGAACAAACAGCCCGAAGGGAACAGGGGCGGGTGCTGGGTCTCCCAATAGGAGCTAGAAGAAAAGGAATTTACGGTAAGTAAACAAAATTCCCTTCTTCTTTGTCGCTCCATTGGGAGACCCAGACAATTGGGATGTCCAAAAGCAATCCCTGGGTGGGTAAAAGAATACCTCGATAAAAAGAGCCGAAAAACGGCCTCCTCTTACAGGTGGGCAACTGCCGCCTGAAGGAGTCGCCTACCTAGGCTGGCGTCTGCCGAATCATCGGCATGCACCTGATAGTGTTTCGTGAAAGTGTGCAGACTCGACCAGGTAGCCGCCTGACACACCTGCCGAGCCGTAGCCTGGTGTCGCAATGCCCAGGACACCGACGGCTCTGGTAGAATGGGCCTTCAGCCCTGCAGGAATCGGAAGCCTAAAAGAACGGTAGGCTTCAAGAATCGGTTCCTTGATCCACCGAGCCAAGGTTGACTTGAAAACCTGAAATCCCTTACTCTGGCCCGCGATAAGGACAAGAGCGCCTCAGACCGGCGCAGGGGCGCCGTGCGAGAAATGTAGAGCCGGAGTGCTCTCACCAGATCTAATAAATGCAAATCCTTTTCACATTGGTGAACTGGATGCGGACCCAAAGAGGGGGAGACGATATCCTGATTGAGATGAAACGGGGATACCTTAGGGAGAAAGTCCGGACCGGACGTAGAACCACCCTATCCTGGTGAAACACCAGGAAGGGGGCTTTGCATGACAGCGCTGCTAGCTGAGACACTCTTCTGAGTGATGTGACTGCCACTAGGAAGGCCACCCTTTGCGAAAGGCGAGATAGAGAGATCCCGCATCGGCTCGAAAAGTGGCTTCTGAAGAGTCGTCAGCACCCTGTTAAGATCCGAGGGTGTTAACGGACGCTTGTAAGGTGGGACCGGAAAGCGCCGATACTTGTCCCTTGAGAGAGCCGAGACACAAGCCCTTGTCCATTCCGGATTGAAGGAAAGAAAGAAAAGTGGGCAAGGCAAACGGCCAGGGAGTAAAACCCTGATCAGAGCACCAGGATAAGAAGATCCTCCAAGTCCTGTGATAGATCTTGGCGGACGTTGGTTTCCTGGCCTGTCTCATGGTGGCAATGACATCTGGAGATATCCCTGATGACGCTAGGAGCCAGGACTCAATGGCCACACAGTCAGGTTTAGAGCCGCAGAATTCAGAAGGAAATATGGCCCTTGAGGCAGCAAGTCTGGTCGGTCTGGGAGTGTCCACGGTTGACCCACCGTGAGGTGCCACAGATCCGGGTACCACGATCACCTCGGCCAGTCTGGAGCGACGAGGATGGCGCGGCGACAGTCTGACCTGATCTTGCGTAACACTCTGGGCAGTAGTGCCAGAGGAGGAAAAACATAAGGCAGTCGAAACTGCGACCAGTCCTGAAGTAGCGCGTCTGCCGCCAGAGCTCTGTGATCCTTGGACCAAGCCATGAATGCCGGGACTTTGTTGTTGTGCCGAGACGCCATTAGATCGACGTCCGGCGTTCCCCGGCGGCAACAGATCTCTAGAAACACGTCCGGGTGAAGAGACCATTCCCCTGCGTCCATGCCCTGGCGACTGAGAAAATCTGCTTCCCAGTTTTCTACGCCCGGGATGTGAACTGCGGAGATGGTGGAGGCTGTGGCTTCCGCCCACAGCCAAATCCGCCGAACTGCTCAGAAGGCTTGACGACTGCGCGTGTGCCGCCCTGGTGGTTGATGTACGCAACCGTCGTGGCGTTGTCCGACTGAATTCGGATCTGCCTGCCCTCCAGCCACCGCTGGAACACCTTTAGGGCTAGATCCACTGCCCTTATCTCCAGAACATTGATCTGAAGGGAGGACTCTGTCGGAGTCCAGGTTCCCTGAGCCGAGTGGTGGAGGAAGACCGCTCCCCACCCTGACAGACTCGCGTCCGTCGTGACCACAGCCTCAGCTGGGGGCCGGAAGGATTTTTCCTCCGCCCAGGAAGTGGAAAGAAGACACCACTGAAGAGAGGTTTTGCTGCAAGGGAAGAGAGACGTTCTTGTCTAGGGACGTCGACCTCCTGTCCCATTTGCGGTGTCCGATAGAATCGGACGCAGACGAAACTGCGCAAGGGAACTGCCTCCCTTGCTGCCACCATCTTCCTTAGAAAGTGCATGAGGCGCCTCAAGGGGTGACTGGGCCCGAAGGAGAGGTTGCACCCCTGTCTGTAGTGAACGCTGACTATGCAGCGGAAGCTTCACTATCGCTGAGAGAGTATGAAACTCCATCCCGAGGCAAGTCAGTGATTGGGTCGGTGTCAGTTTTGACCTTGGAAATTTGATGATCCACCCGAACCCCTGGAGGGTCTCCAGAGCAATGGTTAGGTTGAGTTGACATGCCACCCAGGAGGGTGTCTTGACTAGAAGACCGTCTAGGTAAGTGATCACCGAGTGGCCCTGTAGGACCGCCACCACTGCTGCCATGACCTTGGTGAAGATCCGTGGGGCTGTCGCCAGGCCGAATGGCAGTGCCACGAACTGAAGTGTTCGTCCCTGATGGCGAAACGCAGAAAGCGTTGAAGCTCGGGTGCGATCGGCACATGGAGATAAGCATCCTTGATGTCAATTGATGCTAGGAAGTCTCCTTGTGACATCGAGGCTTCAGAGTGTTCACCGCCTGAAAAAGTGCATCGGCTCGCTCGGGGGGCGGAGATGTTTTGAAGAAACTAGTCGGAGGACGAGAGCAGAGCTCTATCCTGTAACCTTGAGACAGAATGTCTCTCACCCATCGGTCTTGGACATGTGGCCACCAGGCGTCGCAAAAGCGGGAGAGCCTGCCACCGACCGAGGACGCGGTCTTGGTGAGGCCGAAGTCATGAGGAAGCCGCCTTGTGACTTAGACCGCCATGCAGAAGAGTTCCTCTAGCCCTCCTCTGACCTGTTGGACATGGAGGAACGGAACTTTGCTGAGGACCGAAATGACCGAAACCTTTGGACTGGGGCAAGGACGATACCTTTCCCTTGGACTGTCTAGTAACTTCATCCAATTGCTCGCCAAACAAACGGTCGCCAGAAAATGGCAAACCGGATAAGAACTTCTTGGAAGCAGAGCCTGCCTTCCATTCACGTAGCCACATGGCCCTGCAGACTGCCACCGAATTGGTGGATGCTACCGCTGTACGGCTCGCAGAGTCCAGGAACGGCGTTCATGGCGTAGAACGAAAAAACCTACGCCCGAGAAGTGAAGGACACAACCTGCGGGGCAGAGGTATGTGCAACCGCAATAATCTCAGCCAGAGAAGTTGAGATAGCTTGGAGTGCCCTCACGGCTGCGAAGGCTGGAGCAAAAGATGCGACTATGGCTTCATAGATGGATTTCATCATAAGCTTTATTTGCCTGTCAGTGGCATTCGTGAGAGATGGCATCTGCCACTAATACTACGGATCTAGCCGCCAGCCTAGAGACTGGAGAATCCACCCTGTGACACTGAGCCCAACCCTTAACAACGTCAGGGGGGAAAGGGTAACGCGTGTCAATAAGGCGCTTAGTAAGCGCTTGTCCGTAAAGTTCTGTGCTTCTGGACGGCCCCTCTGGAGTTAGAGTGATCGAAACACGCACTCCTGATGAAGTCGGGGAAGGTTCCCAGCGGGCCCGCTTAGCCTATCAGAGGCCGCGGTCCGTGACGGAGTTCTCACCGTGGGATCTGGGTGTTACCCCAGGAGCCCCTTGTTGTACCGACCCAGAGGGACCCGGGAGCGATGAACTCACAGCTCCCTGGCCCTGTGTTATCGGTCTGGACTGCAAGGCTTCCAGTATCTTAGCAGACCCTCTGTCCATAGACTGAGTCCTGGAATGTGAAAGCTACTCAGAGATTTGCTGATTCCAACATGAAAACTCTGTCCCTGTCATCTGTGCAGTGGAAACCGGCGGTACCACCTGGCCGAGGGTCCCACCAGTGCCGGAGGCTCCGGCTGAGTGAGTGCCCTCGGGGCCAAGCATTGTACACAATGAGGGTATGTGGAACCTGCCTGTAATATAGCCGCACAAGAGGTACAGGTTGTAAAATAAGCCAGTGCCTTGGCACCCTTACTCTTTAAGAGCAGACAACAGCATGTCGTCCGCAGAGTAATCAGTGAGGGTATACAGCCAAAAGCAAATAATGCTGCCGAACAGTGAGATCATATACCATATAAATAAACATATATATATACACTGCGGCACCAAGGGGGGTCAGCACCTGAAAACTGGTGCCCCACAGTGCTCAGTGAGGGGGAAGGAGGATACCAACGTATGCTCCAGCCCTCCCTGCCGACATCCAGTCGGCCGTCCCGTCGTTACCCCTGACTGGCAGGCCTGAGAACGGGAGTATATGGTACTAGGCCGCAAGAGCCGGGGACTAAATTTAAAAACGCGGCCGGCAAACATGGCGCGGTCGGCGCGGTAGTCCCAGTCTCACAAACCACTCAGCAACCGCTGCGGCATTTGTAACACAGATGCTGCATGCACCGTCCCTCAGGGGACACAGAGTACCTTATGATGCAGGGCTCTGTCCCTGATGATGTCCAGTCTCCTGTCCGTCAGAATCCCCCAGGGGCTGCGGATGGAGCCCGGTCCCTGCATGGCGACCGGTTAGGATCCCCCTCTCCCAGAGCAGTGGGAAACCTTTGCAGATTCTGAGATCCTCCACCGGCAGAATTATAACAATGGCTGCCGGCGTTCCGAGGGGAGGAGAGAGCCGTGGGCGGAACCGCAAAAGTGCGGGAACCTGGTGGCCCATAGAGATCAGTGAGGGGGGCGGAGGACAGCGAAGTGTGCTCCAGCCCTCACTGTCGGCATCATACCGACCGTCCCGCCTTTCTCCCTGACTGGCAGGCTCAGGGGCGGGAGTTTAACACACTAGGCCGCAAAAGCCGGGGACTAAAGTATAAACCACGGCCGACAAACAGGCACGGTCGGCGCGGTAGTCCCAGACAAAAAATCCACACCGCAGTCGCAGCTGCGTCTGAGGCCAAGGTGCTTCATGTGCCGTCCCAACGGGGACACAGAGTACCTGTAGATGCAGGGCCATGTCCCTGACGATACTCCGTCTCCTGTCCAGCAGATTCCCCCAGGGGCTGCGGAGGGAGCCCGGTCCCAGTGGCTGGATGACCGGTTAGGATCCCACTTCCCCAGAGCCCCTAAGGGATGGGGAAGGAAAATGGCATGTGGCTCCTGCCTGTGTACCCGCAATGGGTACCTCAACCTTAACAACACCGCCGACCTGAGTGGGGTGAGAAGGGAGCATGCCGGGGGCCCTGTTAGGGGCCCTCTTTTCTTCCATCCGATATAATCAGCAGCTGCTGCTGACTAAAATGTGGAGCATTGTGTGCATGTGTGCCTCTTCAACACAAAGCATAAAAACTGATGAGCCCGTGATGCACGGGAGGGTGTATAGCAGAGGGGAGGGGTTACACTTTTTAAAGTGTAATACTTTGTGTGGCCTCCGGAGGCAGAAGCTATACACCCAATTGTCTGGGTCTCCCAATGGAGCGACAAAGAAAACAGGGATTGAAACATGATCGACTCACGGGGTGAAAAAAACATCCAGTGATGTCAGGGAGCTCAAGACCACTATGAGTAAGTGTGAGGGGTTGCTCCTACCTATCTTTCCCTAGTGGCATTGCATCACTTTCACTGTCTTGCAACAATTTTTGGTGGAGCGTGACAACCAGGAGCACAAAGGTCCAGACATTATGGCAAGTAAAGAAGCAATGTAAACAGTTTGACTAGTAAATAAGCAATGGCAAGTACCAGTGCAGGGCCCAGACAGTATGGCCAGTGAGGAAGCAATGGAAAGCACCAATACCGGGCCAAGACAATATGGCTCGTGAAGAAGCAATGGGAGACACCAGTTCTCAGACAGTATGACCAGTGATGAAGCAATGAGAAGGACCAGTCCAGGGCCCAGAGAGTATGATTAGTGAAGAAGTAATAGGAAGCATCAGTACAGTGTCCAGACATTATGGCAAATAAAGAAACAATGGGAAGCACCAGGGCTGAGACAGAATGGCCAGTAAAGAAGCAATGGGAAGGAGTTGAGGGTCTAGACAGTTTGGCCAGTAAAGAAGTTATGGTAAGTAGAGATGAGCGAACTTGTTCAATAAAGGTTCGCCAATTTCAAATTTACATACCGATCCCCGCGTGGCTGTAACGCTACTTCTGAGTCCACTCATTAACCCTGTCATTGGCTGCAGTCAGACCGTGCTCCCACCCTGTGTGACAGTATTTGTGATTGGTTGGAATCACACACTGCCTGCGTACCTCTAGTGTAAAAATAAATAAATTGTCATAGGGTCCCTCCATATTAAGCTATCCAGTGCAGATAAAGCCACAGCTACAGGCTGCAGCCCCCAGCCGTGTGCTTATCTTGGTTGTATATCAAAATAAGAGGAACTCTATGCAGCTTTTTTTTTTTAAAAAAATTCAAAAATTGAATAAATAAACTGTGGTTTTTTTGCCAAGAGATGTTGACATGGTGCTGAAATTTATATACCAAATTCCTGCACCAAATCTGCATCTTCTGACAAAAAAAACTTGCAAAAATGGTATGGACTTTGTTTCGGTGCGTTTTTCTGCCAGGAGACGCAAATTTTACAGAAATCTGGTGCAGACATTTCAGCACCAAATTTGCACCCACTGGCAGAAAATGGCACCGATACAGCATTAACATAGTTTTTGTGCATTTTTTTCCCAAGAGTTGCAGATTTGTTGCTGACATTTATAAACCATATTCCTGCAACAAACCTGCATTTTCTGGCAAAAAATCACATCGATGCATTTTTTTGCCAGAAGATTAAGATTGGATGCAGGAATATGGTGTGTAAATTTCAGTACCAAATCTGCATCTCTTGAGAAAAAAATAATACAGTTTTCTTCCAGGAGATGCAGGTCTGATTGAACTCACCTGAGGGAAGGTCACTGAGTTCAATCAGTTCATCTGAGGAGTTTTCCTGGTGACAGGTGGGGTATAGTGGGAACCTCCAGCTGTGACCGCACATAAACTCAGTGATGTGTGACGCTGTCACAGGTTGAGTGCGCACTCTGGCTGCTTACTAACACATACATTTTGCCTCCCATTAAATTCAATAGTGTTCAGATATGTTCTTCAAGCTGTTTGGAGAACACTGAGAAAATCTGCGAACATGAACCGAACCAAACCTTGATAGGTTCTAATGGTAAGGTCCAGTAGAGAGCTCTGACAGTATGACCAGTGAAGAAGGGTCCAGACAGTATGGTTAGTGAAAAAGCAATGGGAAACACAAGTACAGAGCCAAGAAAATGTGGCTTGTGAAGAAGCAATGGGAAGCACCAGTCCAGGGACAAAAGAGTATGGCCAGTGATGAAGCAATGAGAAGGATTAGTCCATGGCCCAGACAGAATGGTAAGGGAAGATGGTTACTAAAATTTATTGCCATCCTATCAGAAGCTAGCAGCTGACGTCAGCATGTAGTGCATAGCTGGGGGAGGGGAGGCATATATACTGGAAAGGGGCTCAGGATGTGGGACATATACACCTGGAAGAAACCCAAAATGGGGATATATACTAGGTGGCCATAAAATAACCTAAGGTGTTTGGAGCCATGTGCAGACTGACCCAGTGGACAGAATTGGCTGAAAATTGGTATGTATGCTATTCAAAGCATGGGGAAACAGAAGGCATCTTAAAAAAAAATACCAAAATTCCCCACCACGTGAAAAAGTGGCGGTGTGCAGTGAGCGAGCGGCCCAAAAACCGTGTGCTGATAATTGCAGATGTCACAATTGTTCCATAGAGTATAGACAAAAAGACTGACTGCACTCACCAAACTAAGGTGTGAACAGGTGCATAACTGAACATGACATAAAATGCAAAAAAGACAGTTTGCACTCTGATAATGCTAAAGTATGGAAACCATGAATGTGTGAACATGGACCTGCATTACTGCTAAGGAAAATCTAAGAAAAATGAGATATTTAGCAAATATATCATATATACTTGCCCATACACAGGAGGTTTTTAACCCAGAGAGAGGCTTCAGCATAGTGTAGGTACCCAGTTACGAGATATGCCGTGAAGGGGCAACTGGGCAGATATACAAATGGCCATTTATATATGCTAAATATCTCATTTTTCTTAAGCCTGCTTTACACCTTACGATCCAGCATACGATATCGTATGCGATCGTACCCGCCCCCATCGTATGTGCGGCACGGTCAATTTGTTGAATGTGCCGCACAAACAATTAACCCCCGTCACACACTTACCCGTCCATACGACCTCGTTGTGGGCGGCGAACGTCTACTTCCTGTAGTGGGAGGGACGTTCGGCGTCACATCGACGTCACGCGGCAGCCGGCCAATAGAAGCGGAGGGGCAGAGATGAGCGGGACGTAAACATCCCGCCCACCTCCTTCCTTCCGCATAGTCGTCAGGAGCCGCGGACGGAGGTAAGCTGTCGTTCAATGTTCCCGGGGTGTCACACACTGCGATGTGTGCTGCCTCGGGAACATTGCACAATTGCACGTTCAATCTTTGAGGAATAAACGACGTGCATGCGATGAACGGATTTTCGTTCAATCGCAATTGCACGGAGGTTTTACACGCTACAATCATACTTACGATGCCGCATGTGCGTCACTTACGACGTGACCCCGCCGACACATAGTCAGATTTATTGTAGCGTGTAAAGCGCCCTTAAGATTTTCCTTAGCAGTAATGCAGGTCCATGTTCACACATTCATGGTTTCCATACTTTAGCATTATCAGAGTGCAAACTGTCTTTTTTGTACAATTGTTCCACAGACTACCATAGCTGTTCAATATGGCCGCCATCATGCATGGTGATCATGATAATCCTATGCAGAACATGACACGCTTGCATGTAACATGTCTGGTGGGATGCTGCGCACTTCCAAAATGATGCAGTCCTTGAGGTCAGCCAGGGTGTCGACATTTCCCTGATAAACACGCTCTTTCAAGTGTCCCCACAACCAGGAATCACAAGGATTGAGATTGGGCAAATGCGGTGGCCATATGTTAGGGAAGGAGTGGCTCAGAATCCTATCATTAGGAAAATGTGCACGCACAACGTTCTTCACACGGTTTGCGATGTGAGGAGGTGCTCCACCATGCATGAAGGTGGTCGTCTGATGACACTGCCGCTGTTGGAGTTGCGCAACGTCCAATGTTTTCAGCATTGTCTGGTATAGCGCTGCTGTCATGGAACATGCAAGGACCCCAGTTGCCCTCATTTCTTCATAAAAGAGCGGTCTGAGGATGAATCATGAGGTGAAGCCACACCAAAGGGTTACTTTTGGAGAATGCAGTGGAATCCTCTCGATCACATGCGGATTTTCGGTAGTCCATATGCGACTGTTTTGTGTGTTCACCGTTCCATTAGTCACACCACAGAACATTCCATGGCCAATTGCCATCCACTTCCACCCTCGCCAGAAACATGAATGCAAATGTTATGCACGTATCATTGTCACGAGGTGAAGTTGTTGATGATGGCTAATTTTGTATGGGTATGCCCACAAGACTTTTTGGAGAACTTTCCACACTGTGCTGTACAGGAGCCCCAATTGCCTGGAAACACTGTGTGCACTGCTGTTCCCGGCAGGGTTGTTCGGGCCCTGTTCCACGATGGCAGTGACAATGTCCTCCACAACCTCTAACCTTACCGGTTGTCGCCCGCGCCCTGGCTGAACTCTCAGTAACCCTGGTGCCTCACACCGTGTCATAATCTGTCTCAGCGAATTGACAGGCATTGAACCGCTACGTGTATGAAGGTCTTTCAAATGCCGAAAGGCTCTGAGTGCAGCTGTATCGTTCCTGGCATTCTCATAAAACAACCGCACTAACAGCGCACGATCCGGCAAAGAGACATGTATCTTGGAGACTGAGTTGCAAGGCACGCTCACTTTACAGCGCCACTTTTTCACCTAGTGGGGAGTTTTGGTATAAAAAATCTTTTAAGATGCCTTCCGGTTCCCCATGCCTTGAATAGCATACATACCAATGTTCAGCCAATTCTGTCCACTGGGTCAGTCTGCACGCGGCTCCAAACACCTTAGGGTATTTTATGCCCACCTTGTATAACAGGAAGGGGCCTAGGATTAGGGACATATATTACAGGATAGTGCCCCAGGATTCAACATATATTCCAGGGAGGAAACCAGGATGGGGGAATATATATCAGGAAGGGGTCCAGTATAGGAGGCATATATACCAGGAAAGGGATCAGGATGGGGGGCAAATATACCATAGAGGGGGGTCAGAACGGGTGACATATATACCCGGCATGGGCCCTGGATGGGGGCTATATATACCATGAAGGAGCCAGGATGGGGAGATATATACCAGTAAGGGACTCGAGATTTGGGACATATATACCAGGAAAGGGCCCTGGGTGGAAGACATATATACCTGGAAGAAACCCAGGATGGGAAATTTTAGTAGAGGATGGGAGACATTACTACATTATACAGGGGGTGGGGAAGGAAGGCCAGGACTATATGTATTTCCTTATAGGACATATATACAAGGGCTCATACATCTGACCAAAATATGTGGGGGGGGAGTGGCAGATCAAAATTTTGCACTGGGGCCCATTGGACTTTAGTTATGCCACTGCCTCTCACAATCCAGCTTCACCACAATGTGGCTGCTGCATTCCCTGCTTCTGCTTTGAAACTGACTTTGCAATTGCCCCCTGATTTGCTGCTCAATACCATGTGATATGAAAGCTGCAAATCCATATGATGAAGCTCCTCAATTATGAGATATCACTGACTGATGCAATCTGCAATCTATGAAATGTCAGTGGACATTAAAGGCGATTTGTGAAAGGAAAAAGCATATTGTTGTATTGTTGGCATTTGGCAGTTTCATTGAAATCCTAAGAAATTGAAATGAATTCTATTAGATTAGAATAAATTTGCTCATCTTTACCTCTGTTTCGTAGATTGAGTCTACAGTGGTCGTCCGCATCCTACCGTGGGCAGCACCGGTCTGTTCCTTGCTGTAAATCCTAATACTATATGCACACTCCTTACACAAGCCTTTTAGCGGGCTTTACACGCTACGATATATCAAATGATTTGTCGTCGGGGTCACGTTGTAAGTGACGCATATCCGGCGCCATTTGACATATCGTAGCGTGTGACAGCTACGAGCGTCTGTTAACGAGCAAAAATACTCACCTTATCGTTGCTCGTTGACACGTCGCTCATTTTCGAAAAATCGCACGTCCTTCTCTGCGCCGGTTGTTCATCGTTCCCGGGGCAGCACACGTCGCTCCGTGTGACACCGCAGGAACGCTGAACTGCAGCTTATCTGCGTCCCGCTGGCAATGCGGAAGGAAGGAGGTGGGCGGGATGTTTACGTCCCGCTCATCTCCGACCATCCGCTACTATTGGACGGCCGCTGTGTGACGTCGCGGTGATGTCGAACGTCCCTCCCCCTTCAGGAAGTGGATGTTCACCGCCCACAGCGAGGTCATTCGGGAGGTAAATACGTGTGACGGGGGTTTACGACTTTGTGCAACACGGACAATGAATTGCCCATATCGCACAAACGATCGCACGAGAAATTGAAGCATGTAAAGCAGCCTTCAGCTGTGTCTAGCTACCATGATGGCCTCATTGGTAGTGATGGGCGAACCCTCCGATGTTCGGGATCGGGAGCCTCGCCCGAAATTTTTGTAAAGATCGCGTTCAGGTTTTGAGATAATGCAAACTTGTGTCCGAACACTAAACTCGGACTTTACAGTTATGGGATGGGGCGGGGGGCTGTAAAATAAAGAATATAGGTAATATAATAAACATTGTCATTACACTTACAGGTCCCACGACACGTCCTGAGGACTCTGTCTCCCAAGCGCTTCTGCTTCCGTGTCCGATCATTGCTGTGCCCTCCCTATAACCAACACTGACTTACAGGACCTTCCATGATGTCATAGCCATGTGACCAGTCACGTGTGAATGTTGTATTATGTCGTTGGTTACAGACTGGTCACATGGTTATAACATCATGGAAGGTCCTGTTAACTGAACTTTGACTGTAACTGTGCGAGTGTTGCATCGGCATCACCCGGTACAGCCGCACACTCTCCTGACAGGAGTGGTCGGCTGCATGTATGTCCATGCAGCTGAGGAGTTCCTGTCCGGAGAGTGTCAGGCCGTACCGGGTGAAGCCGATGCGAGACGCAAGTGGAATCATAGCCTCACTGTGCCTGCTTCTCGCCCTGTATAGAGCGACATAGCAGAGCTGACAATAATTCTCTCTCTGTAGAGCCGCTTGTCTTTGCAAAGTGATGAAGCAGAGTTGACATGGCTATTTATAATAAAGGTGGAGTCTCTAAATGTTTATTTTTGTTTTATTGCTAATAAAAAATATGTTCTCTGTTGTGTTTTTTTTTACTGTTTACTAGAAATTCATGGTGGCCATGTCTAATTTGGCGTGACACCATATCACACGATCAACAGAGCGAAAGATGAGTGAGCAATCCAAAGCATATTTATTCCAAGTAATCCAGAATGTCCATCAAATAATCCATAATCTTTACTAGAAATTCATGGTGGCCATGTCTATTTTGGCATGTCACTGTCAGAGTTCCGGGATTTCCAGGTTTCTTTTGAAAGAGCTTGCCCTCGGTTAACATGGAGTTTTGCTGTTCTGTTGCCCTACTTCCTGTTCATCTGTTTAAAAGGCCGCCCCTAAGCTTAGTCCAGTGCCTGAGTATACTGCTTGCTGTGTGCTCCTGCCCTGCTGCTCTTGGTTCCTGATTGTGATTTGAATCCTCTGGAAACAACCGAATCTGACTCTGGACTTCACCTGGTCTCATCTAGCTGTGCCCGGACTCCGTCTGCCGTCCTTGGTCAGTACTTCTGCCCGGTTTCTTCCGTTCCATAAACCACTCTGGACTCATACCGTACGGACATTTTTTGGACTATACCTATTGCCCTTTGTGTCCCGGCTGCTGCGTATTTAGGCCTTCTGGGGTGATTGCCAGACAGTCCCTGTATAGGGGTTCGCTCTTGGTGGTCTCCCTGGGGGAGTCCGGTGCGTGGCCCCGGGAATTCCCTTCGCTCCGATCCTGGAAGGTATTTCCGGTGTTTATTGTTCTACTGTGTTTTTGTTCCGTTTATGTACATATCGTTGGTTACCTGTTATAAACATTTCTGCACCAAGAACTCGTCTCTGGTTGTCATTGCCCTAACGCTATCGAAATCCTCAATACATACAATAGTATTACATTATACTCAGGCCATAAAAGGATTTCGCTGGGGCAATGACTGAGACACGAGTAGATCAGCTTTTTTCCATGATTAACTCCTTGCAGCAGGAGATGGAGGCGGTGCAAACTAAGCTTAGAGATGTGGAGGTACAGCTGGGCCATGATCATCAGGTACTGGGTCCGGCTATTCAGGATTTGCAAACCAGAGTGGAGGCTCAGGAAGCCGCCCCCACTACGTCCGTATCAGCTGCCGGTATGCCTAGGTTACCCCCATTTCGTTTCAGTGGCGATCGAAGTCAGTTCCGTGGGTTTGTTAACCAGTGTATACTGTTTTTTGATGTACATGCTGATTATTACCGTTCTGACCAGTCAAAAGTGTTATGTATAATCATGTTGTTAACCTCCCGAGCGCTGGCTTGGGCTAATCCTATGATAGAGAATCGTGATATCCGTTTAAATCACCTGGATGACTTTTTAACCACAATGGCGCAAATGTTTGATGATCCGAATCGCCGTGCTACCGCTGAATCGGCTCTCCTTTCCTTACGTCAGGGAAAGCGGTCGGTCGTCGAATACGCCACTGAGTTCAAAAGGTTAGTGGTAGACACCGATTGGGGAAACAATGCGTTATTGTCAGTTTTCAGAAAGGGTTTGTCCGGTACCATCAAGGACGAGTTAGCTCATTCCGAATCTCCAGGGGATTTTGAACTGTTTCTTCAACTCTGTGTGCGTATTGATACCCGCTTGACGGAATGCAGACAGGAAAAATGGGCAGCTGTAAACCGGGTAACAAACTTTGCGTTTCCTTCCAGAGAACCCGCTCTCAAGACGCCACGGGAGGCCGAGGATGTTCCTATGCAAGTGGACTCTCTACAAAAGCGAGAGACCAACGAACGTCGTGAACACCGGCTCCGTGAGCATTTGTGTTTCTACTGCGGTCAATCAGATCATTTTCTGATTGACTGCCCAAAACGTCCAAATCGCCCAAATAAGGTATTGGCAGCCATGGCAGAGTGTGACAACACGGACGCAGAGTCCGATATCTCTGAGGCAAGTGGACACCTGGATGCTGTATTTCCCTTGACTGTAATGTCAACTTCACCTAAGGACTCAGAAGGGAAATACACCCATTGTTCGCTTCCCATTCAGATACGGTGGGAGGGACAGTTAATTCCTACTTCTGCTATGATAGACTCTGGGGCAGGGGGAAATTTCATGGACTCTTCTTTTGCCAGGAAACACGGTATCCAGACTCAACAAAGATCCTCACCGGTTACCATGGAGACGGTAGACGGTTCTCCATTAGTTTCTGGACCAGTTGATCGGGAAACAGTACCCCTAGAATGTGTGATGAAGCCAGGTCAGCAGGAGACCCTTGTTTTCATGTTAATTTCTTCTCCCCATTTTCCGATAATTCTAGGAATTCCTTGGCTGCGGTCTACAAATCCAGTCATCGATTGGGAGACTAAAGAAATATCCTTCCCACCGCAGAGTGGTCCGACCATTAGTCCAACTGTACCGGTTCCAGTAACACCGAATGCGGAGGGCACTGTACAGGTACCTGTTCTACCCCCGGTTTATCATGACTTCGCTGATATATGCGACAAAAGAAAAGCAGATCGGCTTCCCCCGCATAGACCGTATGATTGTCCCATAGACTTACTCCCAGGGGCAGAGATCCCGTTTGGTCATGTCTACCCGTTGGCGGCACCTGAGTTAGAAGCACTAAAGGAGTACATCGATGAAAGTCTAGCCAAGGGATTTATTCGCCCTTCTACCTCACCAGCGGGGGCGCCCATCTTTTTTGTGAAAAAGAAAGAGGGGACTCTGAGACCGTGTATCGACTACCGGGAACTAAATAAGATAACCATCCGGAACCAGTATCCGTTACCGTTGATTCCTGAGCTATTGGAGAGAGTACAACAGGCAAAGATATTCACTAAATTGGATCTCCGTGGGGCATATAATCTACTCCGCATACGTCCCGGGGACGAGTGGAAAACAGCGTTCAGATGTCGGTATGGACATTGAGTATCTAGTGATGCCCTTTGGACTTTGTAACGCTCCTGCGGCTTTCCAACACCTAGTCAACGATATTTTTAGGGATATAATGGACCAATTCATGGTGATTTACCTGGATGATATATTGATCTTTTCTGATTCCCTACAGGAACACCAGGAGCACGTCAAGACAGTACTTACCCGACTGAGGGATAACCACCTGTACATTAAACTGGAGAAGTGCGAATTCCATTGCTCAAAAATACAATTCTTAGGATATGTCATCTCTCCTCAGGGACTGAACATGGAGTCTGGCAAGATACAAGCAATTCTAGACTGGCCGGAACCAGGAAACATCAAGGAGGTACAACGCTTTGTCGGTTTTGCCAACTTTTACAGACGCTTTATCCGTAACTTTTCAGAGATCGTCCGTCCTATCACTCTGTTAACCAAGAAAGGACAGAAGTTTGTGTGGTCCGCCCAGGCCCAGGAAGCTTTCAATCGTCTCAAGGTTTGTTTTACCTCAGCGCCAATACTAATACACCCGAATCCCGCACTCCCCTTCATTGTGGAAGTCGACGCTTCCGATTATGCATTAGGGGCTATCCTTTCCCAAAGAACTGGGGACAAGAGTCTCTTGCATCCGTGTGCTTTCTTTTCTCGCCGGTTGTCCCCTGCAGAAAGGAACTATGACATTGCGGACAAGGAATTGTTGGCGATTATTGCAGCTTTTAAGGAATGGAGACACCACTTACAGGGAACAGCGCAGCAAGTGGTAGTTCTCACAGACCATCGTAACCTAGAATTCCTTAAATCTGCCAGGTGCCTGTCTCCACGGCAAGCCCGTTGGAGCTTGTTCCTTAACCAGTTCAATTTTATCGTTACATACCGTCCAGGTTCACGTAATGGGAAAGCCGATGCCTTGTCCCGAATCCACGCCATGGACTCTGCCTGGAACCCTGTCTCAGACCGTGTTATCAGATGCCAATTTCGTTGGAGTAATCCAGGACCAGGACTTGTGGAAGGACATCAAGCTGGCCTATGATGGTGACGTATTTCTCGCTGCCCCCCCGAATGATGTGACTCTTGTCCTTCGGAATGGTGTGTGGTTGAGAGAGCAACGTATTTATGTCCCGGAGGCTGTAAGACTTCGGGTTCTCAAATTGGTCCATGACTCCGTGTTGGCAGGTCATAGGGGGGTACAGAAGACGCAGGAATTTCTGAGTCGTTTTTTCTGGTGGCCAACCTGTTTAAAGGATGTGAGAGACTATGTCCACTCATGTGTGGTTTGTGCCCGGTGCAAGGTCCCTCGTGTGGCTCCTACGGGACTCCTTCAACCGTTACCCGTTCCGTCTCGCCCTTGGGGATCCATCTCAATGGATTTTATTGTGGAATTGCCAGTCTCAGGCGGGTAACAATACCATTTTAGTGGTGGTGGATCGGTTGACCAAAGCTGCTCACTTTATTCCATGTACCGGTCTTCCCTCAGCTGCAGAGACAGTGGATTTGGTTATCCAGAATGTATTTCGATTGCATGGGGTACCAGATGAGATCATCTCTGACCGGGGCGTGCAGTTCACGTCTAAATTCTGGAAGGGGTTTTGTTCGGCACTCCGTATTGATGTCTGTTTGTCCTCTGCATACCATCCTCAGACAAATGGGCAAACCGAACGGACTAATCAAACCCTGGAGCAGTACCTACGGTGTTATGTCAGCCATCTGCAGGATGATTGGTTGAAGCTGCTTCCTTTGGCGGAGTTCTCATATAACAACACTCAGAGCAGCTCCACTAAGGTAACGCCCTTTTTCGCTAACTTGGGTTACCATCCGAATGTTTTGCCTAGGTCACCGGTGGCGGTTTCGGTGCCAGCGGTAGAGGACAGAGTGACGGAGCTACGACAGAATCTGGAGGTTTTGAAGGACTCTTTGGCTTCGGCTCAGGAGCGTTACAAGAAGTCGGCGGATACTCACCGGAAACAGGCACCCATGTATAAGGTAGGGGACTCAGTGTGGTTATCCACCAAAAATCTGAAATTGGGTGTTCCTTCGCAGAAGCTGGGGCAGAAATTCATCGGTCCGTTTAAGATCACCGGGATCGTGAGCCCTGTTGCCTGTCGGCTGAGGTTGCCGCACCATTTGAAGGTACACCCGGTCTTTCATGTTTCTCTACTCAAACCTGTCTCCCCTAATACGTTTCCTGGGCGTACCGTGCCTCCTCCTCCGCCAGTGATGGTTGACGGCCAGGAACAGTTCGTGGTTGAAGACATTGACTCCCGGCTCCATCGGCTTCAGTATCTGGTACGTTGGCAGGGGTACTCCCCCGAGGATGATTCCTGGGAACCTGTGGGTAACATTCGAGCGCCCCGGAAGGTTGCCCAGTTTCATCGACGGTACCCCGACAAGCCAGGCCCTGATCCGTCCTGAGGCCGTTTCTGGGGGGGGGGAGTACTGTCAGAGTTCCGGGATTTCCAGGTTTCTTTTGAAAGAGCTTGCCCTCGGTTAACATGGAGTTTTGCTGTTCTGTTGCCCTACTTCCTGTCCCTCTGTTTAAAAGGCCGCCCCTAAGCTTAGTCCAGTGCCTGAGTATACTGCTTGCTGTGTGCTCCTGCCCTGCTGCTTTTGGTTCCTGATTGTGATTTGAATCCTCTGGAAACAACCGAATCTGACTCTGGACTTCACCTGGTCTCATCTAGCTGTGCCCGGACTCCGTCTGCCGTCCTTGGTCAGTACTTCTGCCCGGTTTCTTCCGTTCCATAAACCACTCTGGACTCATACCGTACGGACATTTTTTGGACTATACCTATTGCCCTTTTTGTGTCCCGGCTGCTGCGCATTTAGGCCTTCTGGGGTGATTGCCAGACAGTCCCTGTATAGGGGTTCGCTCTTGGTGGTCTCCCTGGGGGAGTCCGGTGCGTGGTCCCGGGAATTCCCCTTTGCTCCGATCCTGGAAGGTATTTCCTGTGTTTTATGTTCTGCTGTGTTTTTGTTCCGTTTATGTACATACCGTGGTTGCATATTATAAACGTCTTTGCACCAAGAACTCGTCTCTGGTTGTCATTGCCCTAACGCAATCGAAATCCTCAATACATACAATAGTATTACAGTCACCATGAATTTCGGGCTTAGTACCATCTGAGAAAACAAAGCTGGTATTAACCCCTTTATTACCCAGCGTACCACCTCCACCAGGGCCGCTAGACGAGCTGGATAAAGCGTTTGGAAATGGTGCGCCATTTCCAGGGGCGGCTGCGGGCTGCTGAGAATCCCAGCCCCCAGTTGCCTGGTTTTACTTGACTGTCGATCGATATACGGTGGGAGCCCATGCATTCTTTTTTATTTTTTTTAAATAATTAAAAAAAAACAACTTAATGGGCTTCCTTGTATTTTGATTACCAGCCAAGGTAAAGCCAGGCAGATGGGGGTGGCAGCCCGTAGCCGCCCACTTTATCTGTACTGAGAATCAAAAATACCACGGAGCACTACATTTTTTTTTTTTAATTATTTATTTTTATACAACTATATATTGTGTACACATATTTATATATACATGTATGCACAGGCCTGACAAAAATTAAGAGTCCACTGCAAAATTTTCAGTTTTTCTGATTTTTCTCTTTATAGGTATATTTTTGAGTAAAATGTAAATTGCCAAAGCCGAAAACAGTTGAAGACTGCCTAGTGATGAGTAGTGCATACCCCCGGAGGTTAACAGGACCTGCCATGACGTCATAGCCATGTGACCAGTCTAACCCAATGTCTGTACAACACTCACACCAGACAGATCACAAGGTCCTGTAAGTCAGTGCTGGCTACCGGGCAGCCCAGCAATGACTGGACGCGGATGCAGAAGCAGCCGGGAGACAGCCTGCAGGACGCGTCGCGGGATCTGTAAGTATAATCATAATGTTTTTAATAATGTGCTTATTTTTTACAGCCACTGGACCTAAATGGACCCGAACTGTAACAAGAACTTCCCAGAAAGCTTGCGTTCGGGAATATGTGCATGAACACCATGTATTCGGTACGAACCTCGAGCTTTACAGTTCGGTATCACCCATCACTAGTCATGGACATAGCGCTCTGTAGCAGATAGTGTCTGCAACTCACATTGAAGAGGACAACAATAGTCACAGAACACTGAATCATAGGGAGAACCTATAGGATCAGAGGATCAGAGCCCCATCCAACACTTCTACCTCTGTATGCTCTGGCGCATATTTTCCCTAAGCCACTAGAGTGTGTCACCAGTGCACAACTCCTAGAGCACAGTACCACAGAATGGCACACAATGTGGCGGTATCGTGACCACAGCTCCACGGTGCAAACTCACAAGCACCCATTGACCCCAAGTCCTTCCCTCATCTTTCCTGCCCTATGATGACTGTGTGTCAGTAAGTGTGCTCCTTCTTCAGTGATGGATATTACTCATATATTCAGGGATGTCATTAAAGGGGCTGAGCTATGACCCCCTAACCCTGAATGTGGGATCTCGGCATCAGTACCTCTTTAATCTTCAGCAGGAAGTAGTCAATGAAGTCTCGGGGGGCGGCTGGATCCAGACTTCGCTTGTGATCTTCAACGTATTTTTTAATAAAGGATTTCAGATGAGAACTTTCCCTGAAGATTTTCTCCTGGAGGAACGGGATTTTTAGGAGAAATGGAAAAGTGTTTCCAATCTGCAGGATGAAAAATAGGTAAATATGTGTGAGCTGCATCATATAGAGACCGTTCTGCACATGCAACATTCACCATGAGGACGAGGAGGTCGGATCAAGAGCCCGGAGACTGCAGCGGACAGTGGAGTTTACTGTAACACCGACAGATACAATGGCGATAATGAGGGGAGAGTAATGGTGAAAGGAAGACGAGTCCTGACAACATGACAGTATCCATCATAGTGATCACTCAACTGAACAGTCCTGATCCTTCATATGTGCAAGTGTGTAGTGTCCAGGATCTGAATATTATAATACAATAATCTCATAACTTCACCTTGAATGTCAGTGTCATTTTCCTTTACCTCCAGTGTCAGCGTCATTATCCTGTACCCCCAGTGTCAGTGTCATTATCCTGTACCCCCAGTGTCAGTGTCATTTTCCTGTACCACCAGTGTCAGTGTCATTATCCTGTACCCCCAGTGTCAGTGTCATTTTCCTGTACCCCCAGTGTCAGTGTCATTATCCTGTACCATCAGTGTCATTTTCCTGTACCCCCAGTGTCAGTGTCATTATCCTGTACCATCAGTGTCATTTTCCTGTACCCCCAGTGTCAGTGTCATTATCCTGTACTCCCAGTGTCATTTTCCTGTACCCCCAGTGTCAGTGTCATTATCCTGTACCCCCAGTGTCAGTGTCATTTTCCTGTACCCCCAGTGTCAGTGTAATTATCCTGTACTCCCAGTGTCAGTGTCATTATCCTGTACCCCCAGTGTCAGGGTCATTATCCTGTACCCCCAGTGTCACTGTCATTATTCTGTACCCCCAGTGCCAGTATCATTATCCTGTACCCCCAGTGTCAGTGTCATTATCCTGTACCCCCAGGGTCATTATCCTGTACTCCCAGTGTCAGTGTCATTATCCTGTACCCCCAGTGTCAGTGTCATTATCCTGTACCCCCAGTGTCAGTGTCATTATTCTGTACCCCCCAGTGTCAGTGTCATTATCCTGTACTCCCAGTGTCAGTGTCATTATCCTGTACCCCCAGTGTCAGTGTCATTATCCTGTACCCCCAGTGTCAGTGTCATTATCCTGTACCCCCAGTGTCAGTGTCATTATCCTGTAACCCCAGTGTCAGTGTCATTATCCTGTACCCCCAGTGTCAGTGTCATTATCCTGTACCCCCAGTGTCAGTGTCATTATCCTGTAACCCCAGTGTCAGTGTCATTATCCTGTACCCCCAGTGTCAGTGTCATTATCCTGTACTCCCAGTGTCAGTGTCATTATCCTGTACCATCAGTGTCAGGGTCATTATCCTGTACCCCCAGTGTCAGTGTCATTATCCTGTACCCCCAGTGTCAGTGTCATTATCCTGTACCCCCAGTGTCATTATCCTGTACCCCCAGTGTCAGTGTCATTATCCTGTACCCCCAGTGTCAGTGTCATTATCCTGTAACCCCAGTGTCAGTGTCATTATCCTGTACCCCCAGTGTCAGGGTCATTATCCTGTACCCCCAGTGTCACTGTCATTATTCTGTACCCCCAGTGCCAGTATCATTATCCTGTACCCCCAGTGTCAGTGTCATTATCCTGTACCCCCAGGGTCATTATCCTGTACTCCCAGTGTCAGTGTCATTATCCTGTACCCCCAGTGTCAGTGTCATTATTCTGTACCCCCCAGTGTCAGTGTCATTATCCTGTACTCCCAGTGTCAGTGTCATTATCCTGTACCCCCAGTGTCAGTGTCATTATCCTGTACCCCCAGTGTCAGTGTCATTATCCTGTACCCCCAGTGTCAGTGTCATTATCCTGTAACCCCAGTGTCAGTGTCATTATCCTGTACCCCCAGTGTCAGTGTCATTATCCTGTACCCCCAGTGTCAGTGTCATTATCCTGTAACCCCAGTGTCAGTGTCATTATCCTGTACCCCCAGTGTCAGTGTCATTATCCTGTACTCCCAGTGTCAGTGTCATTATCCTGTACCCCCAGTGTCAGTGTCATTATTCTGTACCCCCCAGTGTCAGTGTCATTATCCTGTACTCCCAGTGTCAGTGTCATTATCCTGTACCCCCAGTGTCAGTGTCATTATCCTGTACCCCCAGTGTCAGTGTCATCATCCTGTACCCCCAGTGTCAGTGTCATTATCCTGTAACCCCAGTGTCAGTGTCATTATCCTGTACCCCCAGTGTCAGTGTCATTATCCTGTACCCCCAGTGTCAGTGTCATTATCCTGTAACCCCAGTGTCAGTGTCATTATCCTGTACCCCCAGTGTCAGTGTCATTATCCTGTACTCCCAGTGTCAGTGTCATTATCCTGTACCATCAGTGTCAGGGTCATTATCCTGTACCCCCAGTGTCAGTGTCATTATCCTGTACCCCCAGTGTCAGTGTCATTATCCTGTACCCCCAGTGTCATTATCCTGTACCCCCAGTGTCAGTGTCATTATCCTGTACCCCCAGTGTCAGTGTCATTATCCTGTAACCCCAGTGTCAGTGTCATTATCCTGTACCCCCAGTGTCAGGGTCATTATCCTGTACCCCCAGTGTCACTGTCATTATTCTGTACCCCCAGTGCCAGTATCATTATCCTGTACCCCCAGTGTCAGTGTCATTATCCTGTACCCCCAGGGTCATTATCCTGTACTCCCAGTGTCAGTGTCATTATCCTGTACCCCCAGTGTCAGTGTCATTATTCTGTACCCCCCAGTGTCAGTGTCATTATCCTGTACTCCCAGTGTCAGTGTCATTATCCTGTACCCCCAGTGTCAGTGTCATTATCCTGTACCCCCAGTGTCAGTGTCATTATCCTGTACCCCCAGTGTCAGTGTCATTATCCTGTAACCCCAGTGTCAGTGTCATTATCCTGTACCCCCAGTGTCAGTGTCATTATCCTGTACCCCCAGTGTCAGTGTCATTATCCTGTAACCCCAGTGTCAGTGTCATTATCCTGTACCCCCAGTGTCAGTGTCATTATCCTGTACTCCCAGTGTCAGTGTCATTATCCTGTACCATCAGTGTCAGGGTCATTATCCTGTACCCCCAGTGTCAGTGTCATTATCCTGTACCCCCAGTGTCAGTGTCATTATCCTGTACCCCCAGTGTCATTATCCTGTACCCCCAGTGTCAGTGTCATTATCCTGTACTCCCAGTGTCAGTGTCATTATCCTGTACCCCCAGTGTCAGTGTCATTATCTTGTACCCCCCAGTGTCAGCATCATTATCCTGTACCCCCAGTGTCAGTGTCATTATCCTGTACCTCCACTGTTAGCATCATTATCCTGTACCCCCAGTGTCATTATCCTGTACCCCCAGTGTCAGCGTCATTATCCTGGAATATTGTTCTTTGTTCTGAGATTCTATGTAAACTTATCACATGATGTAATAAACCAGATGTCTTCAGTAAACCACAAAGCTGTGTGTGCTGTATTGATTTTCCTGAGCGCTTGTAAAACAAATGTTATTAATTTGGAGTTCAAATGGCATAGACGGAGTGCATTTTGCTCACAAATCATGGCGTCTGAACACGGTCCCAGGCAGACATTATACCATCCAAATCTCGAAGGAGGATGGACCCTCTAGGAAAAGTAATGCTAAAGCTGCAGCATGATTTAAAAAGCTTATTCTTACAATCTTGCCTTACGTTTTCTGCTTGGTCTATCTCCATTCCAGGTGAGTTATTTTGTATTAAATAGTCTGCCTTTGTGAACTGTGTGCATGGGATGTGATCTGTGTGTAAGTGTGGATTTAGCATTGTATTGGTCATTGGTTCATGGGGTTTGATTGTAACGTTGGTGGTTTAAATGATTCCATCCCATAAATGATTCCAAATTTTAGACATGAAAATTGATGAAATTAGTCTGATGAAATTGTCAGAAAATGAGAGAGACTGAGAAAAAATACCATAGCGAAAGGTAGGAGTCCTCGCTGGTTTTACCTCTCTAGTCTTGGGGAGTCCCTGCCTAAGATACAGAAGATAGGCAATCTGTAAAGTACAGACTGGCTAAAGTTTGGGCTACTGTTGACGTGTTTGTTGACAAAGAAAAGAATGGGAACAAATTACTGGTATGAATGTTTTGATAATGGACCAGCATAGTGGATGTGTGTAGTATGAGTTGTACTAAGGGGTACTTTGCACACTACGACATCGCAAGCCGATGGTAGCGATGCCGAGTGCGATAGTCTCCGTCCCCGTCGCAGCTGTGATATCTTGTGATAGCTGCCGTTGCGAATATTATCGCTACGGCAGCTTCACATGCACTCACCTGCACTGCGACGTCGCTGTGGCCGGCGAACCGCCTCCTTCCTAAGGGGGCGGGTCGTGCGACGTCACACGGCAGGCAGCCAATAGAAGCAGAGGGGCGGAGATGAGCGGGACGTAAACATCCCGCCCACCTCCTTCCTTCCTCATTGCAGCCGGGAGGCAGGTAAGGTGATGTTCCTCGCTCCTGTGGCTTCACACACAGCGATGTGTGCTGCCGCAGGAACGAGGAACAACATCGTAACATCGGTCCTTCCGAAATTATGGAAATGACCGACACTACACCGATGATACGATTTTGATGCTTTTGCGCTCGTTAATAGTATCAAAAAACGATTTACACACTCCGATATCGACATTTTTTCCGGATGTGCGTCACTTTCGATTTGACCCCACCGATATCGCAGCTGCAATGTCATAGTGTGCAAAGTACCCCTAAATCTAGGATTGAGATTATTGTTTAAATTGTGGAGTGGTCAAACCTAAGCTTAATTCCTAAAATGCTCTTAGCATTGATTCTGCTAACAGAAGAGTAGCTGGAGCAGATAGAGACAGGCACCACTTTAACGTGTATATGTATTTTTTATGGAACCCCTTCTCATGTACAGCACCGTGGAGTCAATGGTGCTCTATAAATAAATAAATACATATTAATAATAATACTAAGCTGTAGGGGGGCCCTGAGCAGCTGCAGAAAACAGAAAAAAACCCACTGACTAGTAAATGAACAAGTAATTATGCTAGGTTTATGATGTTAAAGTAGCTTTTGATAACCAGAGATTTTTCGGATTCATTTAGCTTGGTGAGACTAAAGGAAGTTTAAAAATTCAAAATCTCACTGTAATCTCAAAATCCCTGAATGGTGGAGCCTTTGTTGTATGCTGCATACGAATCATGCATACATATATAGGCATTTCTGAAATAGCGCATAGCAAATGCAGACACTCCCAGCATCCACCCAGCTTAGCCAGACTCCTCTCAATAGCTCTTTCTTTCAAAGTTGAAATTCCACCCCTTATAAACTTTTTTTGTGCCAGATGTGAATGCATGAACTGTTTCCTTACTTTAACAACTAAAACTTTAAAAAGTATGTTTGTTTATTGAGACATACAACAAATGCAAGTCAAATATAAATGTAGAAGAGAAAGACTTGACTGCACATATTAATAATTAGTAGATATGGGATGGAGTATTTGCAGATTTAAGACCAGTACTTTATATTCCTGCAATATTAAATCTGACAGAACAATCCAAAAATCTTATATTTCTTACCTCAGAGAGATGAGATGATAGAACATATTTTATCCATTTGTAAAAGAATTGAATAGATCCAACAGAGTAATAAAAAATGGAATAAGATGATAAGATGTTGGTCGATTCTACTCTGGATAAGCTACGGTTTACACAACATGAGGTAAAAAAAAAGTAAATAAAAAAATAAAAGCCAAACCATTCCCTCATATTGGTACAGGAGGCAGAGATAAAGGCTCTCTCTGAGGCGTGTAGAGCGGAAAAGGGTATCGTCAATTAGCCAATTAATAGAGCATGACCAGTGAAATACATTGATGCGACATCGATGGAGGAAATAAAGAAAGGTGATGTCGGCATGATTCCCCAACAGGGTAGTGCTCAGGGATATATTTATTGAAAAGCCTTAACATATAATTTAATACACTCCAACATTATTGGCTACTTTTAAAAATTTACTCAAAGATTCATTCATAAAGCTTAAATGAGAGTGTTTGATTGTTCCTTTGATATGGTGAGGCAAATGGCAGGGTGTCTAGCCCTTATGGTCCTTATCTTATCTTGGCTTTTGTCTTAGCGACTGCATATCTTTCCTAATATATCTATAAAGCTGGGTTTACACACTGCAACATCTCAAACGACATCGCTGTAACGTCACCGGTTTTGTGACGCAATAGCGATGTCGTTTGCGATGTTGCAGTGTGTGAAACACATCAGCGACCTGGCCCCTGCTGTGAAGTTGCTGATCGCTACAAATCGTTCAGGACCATTCCTAGGTCCTTTGTTTCCCGCTGTGCAGCATGCATCGCTACAAAGTTTTAGTGTGTGAAAGACTTTGCAGCGACTTTGTTAGCAACTTCCCTTTCAAAAAGCTGCTTATCAACGTCCCCAACAACCAGCTAGGTCGCTCTGCAGGTCCGGATCGCTGTTGCGTTGTTGGCCAGGTTTGCCTGTTTGACAGCTCACCAGCGACTCAACAGAGACTTAGGGAGGTCGCTGTTACGTCACAAAACCGGTGACGTTACAGCGATGTCCTTTGCGATGTTGCAGTGTGTAAACCCAGCTTTACACTAAACACATTACAGTCCTCAGAGGTGGCACCCCATTTACCGTTGTTTGCCCCTTCATCACAACTCTTCAAACACCCAACTAATTGTGGGGAACCGCAATTGGGTGAGTTTGCAGAGCTTTTCACACATTCTATTCCATGGGCTTCACAGGTCCGCTCCAAAGGTTCACAGACTCAAGAGGAGGAAAGCATTTGCACTGATGCCCAAAATATTTTTCAGTTGGCTCTGGGGTCAGTCGAAACTAGGGTCTGAGCAGAATCCAGACCCTCGTTTCCAGACATTAAATCCCAGGGGTGGAAGTGATCATGATGAGACTCAGATACCTGAGGAGCATGCATACTGTACTTTGCTGCCAGGGCAGGAAGAGGAGGAGGGTGACTGTCAGAACAAGGAGTGGGACAACAGACAAGATGACAATGAGGTTCTAAATCCCACTTTGTTTGAACCTAGAGGCATGCCGCTGAGTAGCTCAGCAGAGGAGGTGGAGGAGGAAGACAATTAGGTTACCTTGCCCGCTTCCTGCACAAACACAAAGTGATGCGAGCATGACAAGAATTGCATCCTTGTCCTCAACTCTGGCTGTGGCCAGCAGCAGCCATCAGTCTGAAGTTCGCATCTTCAGCAAGGGTAGACTAGCCCGGGCCTTTTTAAGACCGCAAAGGATTACCCAACTTAGATTATCTGCTAACTTTGTTAAAAACTACTCAGTAGCGGCACAAATTCCAATTATTTGATGAGTACATGCGCAACCAACATGCGTTATTCTGGGAATCTTACTGTCCTACAAAGTGGCCTAGTGGACCTCATCAACCACCGGCCACCCCATCAACCACATCTGATCCTTTTTCCTCCTCCGTCACGGTCAAACGTGTTCTCACACAGGTCTCCGGCAGCAGAACCTCCACTTGTTTTCCCGCTACAATTGAGGTGTGTGAGAGCCCATCAGCTGTTTTGGACATGGACATGCCTGGTGATTTTGAACAATCTAAAACGCTAAGCACACCACTTGTTTCTCAATCCAGCATTACATCTCTGCCTACACCTCCCTCACAGTCCACCGGTCGGTCGTGTACACCTTACTCCACGCTCTGTCAGCACAGCAGCCAGCCCTTGATCCCACAGTTGTGGTCGTGTAAAAGATCATTTTCTCCTACACATGTTAAAGCAAAGAGCTTGAACTTCACCATATCTAAACTGTTGGCAACAGAATTTCTGCTTTTCCACATGGTAGATGCAGACGGTTTCCAAAAGCTGATGGCCATGGCAGTCTCCCAGTACCAATTGCCCAGTCACTAATACTTTTATAAAGCTGTGCCTGTGCTACACCAGCATGTCGCAGACAAGATCACCTATTCTTTGAAAAACTCTGTGTCTGATAGGGTGCATTTCACCACTGACACCTGGATGAGCAAGCATGGTCAGAGGCGTTGCATCTCAATAACTGAGGACTACTCCCAAATTTTTGAAATCCCCAAGGCTTGGAGGACAAATCTCTGTATTTACCGCTTTCTCCACTGCTTTTGTTTCCGCCACCTCCTTCTGGGCCTCCACCTGCACTGTCAACTTCTCCCTTAATCTAACATGCATCCAACAGTGCAGAGATTATTATCCTGTTCCCCCAGTGTCAGTGTCATTATCCTTTACCCCATTGTCAGTGTCATTATTCTGTACCCCCAGTGTCAGCATCATTATCCTGTACTTCCAGTGTCATTATCCTGTACCCCATTGTCAGTGTCATTATCCTGTACCCCCAGTGTCAGTGTCATTATCCTGTACCCCCAGTGTCAGTGTCATTATCCTGTACCCCCAGTGTCATTATCCTGTACCCCCAGTGTCAGTGTCATTATCCTTTACCCCATTGTCAGTGTCATTATTCTGTACCCCCAGTGTCAGCGTCATTATCCTGTACCTCCAGTGTCATTATCCTGTACCCCATTGTCAGTGTCATTATCCTGTACCCCCAGTGTCAGTGTCATTATCTTGTACCCCCAGTGTCATTATCCTGTACCCCATTGTCAGTGTCATTATCCTGTACTCCATTGTCAGTCTCATTATCCTGTATCCCCATTGTCAGTGTCATTATCCTGTACCCTATTGTCAGTTTCATTATCCTGTACCCCCAGTGTTATTATCCCGTACCCTCAGTGTCAGTGTCATTATCCCATACCCCCAGTGTCAGTGTCATTATCCTGTACCTCATTGTCAGTGTCATTATCCTGTACCCCATTGTCAGTGTCATTATCCTGTACCCCCAGTGTCATTATCCTGTACCCCATTGTCAGTGTCATTATCCTGTACCCCCAATGTCAGTGTCATTATCCTGTACCCCCAGTGTCAGTGTCATTATCCTGTACCCCCAGTGTCATTATCCTGTACCCCCAGTGTCATTATCCTGTACCCCCAGTGTCATTATCCTGCACCCCATTGTCAGTGTCATTATCCTGTACCCCCAGTGTCAGTGTCATTATCCTGTACCCCCAGTGTCAGTGTCATTATCCTGTACCCCCAGTGTCAGTGTCATTATCCTGTATCCCCAGTGTCATTATCCTGTACCCCCAGTGTCATTATCCTGTACCCCCAGTGTCAGTGTTATTATCCTGTACCCCCAGTGTCAGTGTCATTATCCTGTACCCCCAGTATCAGTGTCATTATCCTGTACCCCCAGTGTCAGTGTCATTATCCTGTATCCCCAGTGTCATTATCCTGTACCCCCAGTGTCAGTGTCATTATCTTATATCCCCAGTGTCATTATTCTGTACCCCATTTTCAGTGTCATTCTGTTCTGATTCCAGTACAATATATATGAGTTTTAATGAAGAACAAACAGCCATGGTGGTCGGCATCAGAGTGTCACTCGGGCGGCCTGAGGGCTCCTTTACCTCGTGCAGAGTTGAGTGTGTGTTCGCGATGAATTTCCTGGTGACGATGATCATCTCCTGTAGTTCTGGGCTTTTATAGTGGAAGTGTTTGCTCAGAAGAGCGTAGCTGGTGATGTTCCCCACAGCACAGCTCATCAGGGTGAGGGGATTGAAGGGTTTTCCTAAGAAAAATGTAATAATTTTTTCATCTATTTCCATTGGTGCAATAAAGTAATAATAAAATAATAATAATAATAATAACATTAATTATTCAATATTAACCCCTTTTTCACTGCAGAATTTACCCAAAGAGCTCTCTATATGGCCTCACTTATAACACGAATCTACAAATAATCTGGCAGCCATTATAAAGACATCAGGATCACTCAGTATACCACAGATGGAGTCCATCACGCCCTGCACATGCGTCATAATGTAAGAGTGTGTAGGTAGTGATGTCTCATCTTCCTGTGTGCGACACTATGTGTGGAGAAAGGACACTGAGAGCACTAGGACCCAGAGGCTTCCTCCCAAAGAGTGGTGGGGGCCAGCGAGACAGGGAGGTGCTGTGCAGGAGAAAAGCCTGGGAAGCTGCAGAGAAGAGTGTTCTGGTGTGTTACAGAGAGTGGAAGGACTGGTGGAGATCTATGCTGGCTGAGGTGGAGGTCTGCTGCTGATCAGGCCAAGCAGCCAGGGTATGATATGTAATGAAGACATTCCCTTAGAAGGAAGCAGGTGGACTCCTGCCAGGCAAATAAGGGACTAGAGATGAGCGAACCTATTCGGCAAAGGTTTGCCAATTTGAAATTCGGTACAAGCTTTTGGTTGTTCGTTGGGGCTCGGTAACCCCGAGCATTTTACCCAAAAGTCGGTAATGTTCATTTTTGATTGTTTTCTGCCCCCCAACGCTGGCCGTGTTTCCAAAAATGCTTTTGTAATAGCATTTTCTGCTTTTGTATAGGATTGTGGTGCTGTCTGATGTGGGGATGTGTAAAATCAGTGGAGGAGGCGAAGAGGCGAGGACTTTGGACCGCGAGAAGCTTTTTGGTGCACGGCGCCATTTCTTTTTCTTAACTTCATTTAAGGATGTGGCTGTAGCCAATCACGGCACAGCAATCATCCTTAAGGTTCAGACACAAGTGCTTCTGTGATTGGCTGCCTAAAGCCCGCTTTAAGCCCACTTTACACGCTACAACATATCTAACAATGTGTTGGCAGGGTCACGTCGTAAGTGACGCACATCCGGCATCGTTAGTGGTGTTGTAGTGTGTGACAGCTACGTGTGACTGCAATTGAACGTAAAACCGTTCATCGCATACACGTCGTTCATTTCCTAAAAATTGCACGTCGGGTTGTTCAATGTTCCCGAGGCAGCACACCTCGCAGTGTGTGACACCCCGGGAACGATGAACAGATCTTACCTGCATCCCGCCGGCAATGCGGAATGAAGGAGGTGGGCGGGATGTTTACGTCCCGCTCATCTCCGCCCCTCCGCTTCTATTGGCTGGCTGCTGTGTGAAGTAAGTGTGACGCCGAACGTCCCTCCCACTCCAGGAAGTGGATGTTCGCCGCCCACAGCGAGGTCGTATGGAAGGGTAAGTACGTGTGACAGCTTTTTTTTTTTTAATTAAATGTTTTTATTAAAGTTTTACAAGTTACAACCAAATAAACATTGGAGGCTACCCAGCCTCTACCCAGCCTCTACCCCCCTCCCAACCCTTCCGAACAAACATTAAACAGTTTTGAAGAAAGGAGAGATAATGTCCAATCTGCAGCTCCACACATTCCTAGACACAGGTTCTTAAGTACCATTATTACATTTATCAATTAATCCAATTAGACTTTTGTTTTTCTTTGAGTTCTTGCTTTGTTTGGCATTGTACACAGTTAAATGTCATTTTTGATGAAGAATCTAACCTGTTCCCATGCTACTCTCTTCTCCTCAAACCTCCATCATCATTATAGATAAGTTCTGCAGAAATTTCTCGCCCTTTTCCCTTTGCTCCAATGCTCTACCCATAATAGAGGTTTCTGCCTGATTGGCATGTCTCAGTTGCAAGTACTTAGAAAACTCCGAATTCTGGATCCCAAACACCGCTTGCAACTGAGGGAAGCCTCTGAGTTGTCCCCCCTTCCACAATATGTGTGAATCTATTTATCCCTCTCAAAGCCCAGCTCCCAAACCCCTCTAAACGATGCAAGTTAGGTAACCATGGCGTTCTCCATATAGAGGTGTATTGTGAGATTCCCTGAATGTCTTGTAGTTTTTTAGTTTTATCCCAAAGTTTTTGGATTAGTAGTAGGGTTGGGCAACTATTAGCAGCAGCTCCGAAGCCTCCTGCCTCTAGAACCTTGTATAGACTAGTGGAGTGAAAATATTGTTGTAGAATCGTATTCTGTGCCCTCCCCTCCAGTCTACGTGTGACAGCTTTTAATCGATTGTGCGACACGGTCAACAAATTGAACGTGCCACACATACGATGGGGGCGTGTCACATCGCATACGATATCGTATGCTTAATTGAAAGGTGTAAAGCAGGCTTTAGTCACATGTCTATCTGCATAGAAATTGCGGACATGTCGCGTCGGCACCATTTTGTGAATATGAAACATAAGGGAATGTTCTCCTGCCGATGCTGCTAGACAGTGAGCTTAGCTAGGGTTTTAATGATAGGTAGTTGGGATAGATAGGAGAGCATAGTTTACAATACTGATGTGCAGTGTAGGAAAGCTGTGTGCCACAAATCGGCACATTAGGTATTACTATGTATTATTGCCTGCTTATAAGTATGCAAACACATTTACAGGTATTGCTAGTTAGCAGTGGTGTGGCCAAAAAAGTTGGTAGGGAACTAGGTAAAAAGTGGTTCTTGCTAATTTTAGTTGCCTGCTGACAATAACACAAACACATTTCTATATATTATGTTCTGTTACTGGTGATCGGCTGTTAGTCACTACGTCTATGTAGCTCTCCTTTAAAACTTTTTTGTGACTTATGCACTGATAGGGTCACATTTCATGTTTTTACTATGATTGGTTCCCTTGCAGTACCCAATATGCTATTCACTTGAGTATGCTGTATTATTTTTCACCTGATCTGCAGTGCCTCTTTAGGTTGTGAAAGAGTCTCTCATGCCCTTTCCATCCTATTTTTCCCTATGGTGTTTTCTCTCTCTATATACTCATTATTTTAGTTTTTTTCTTTATATTTAATACAATTTGTTATTGCATTCTAAAATCTTTTAGTGGTTTGTTCTTTAGAAATATAGGATCAATAGCCTCACTATTTTTATTCTCTTTTTGGTTTGCTAGGTACTTCTGCCACTAATGCTTCCTTAAATGTGGAAAAACTTTTTGTAGGTTTGACATTTATAGGTATTGCTAGCTAGCAGTGCGTGGCCTAAACAGGTGCTAGGGAAGTATGTAAAAAGTGGTTCTTGCCAATTTTAATTGCCTGCTCAAAATTACGCAAACATATTTATAGGTATTGTTATTAGTGCCTGAGAAAATTTGCTATTGAACAAGCTAAAAGGCACTTTTCCGTGTCTGCTCTAAATTACGCAGTGAAACGTATTTTTAGGTAGTGGTACTTTTTAGTGCCTTCACAATATTCCCAAATCAGACAGGAAAGAAATAATTAATCTTTTGTGTCAGGTGTCTGACAGGTGTGGGCGTAGGGTTGGGAAACATCTGTTTGAAAGGTGAATGGTATACCATGAATAACCATGAGTGGTAAATCGCGACAACGTTGTCATGGAAGGGGGAATAGGCAGGGTAGTTGGAGGTGTACATGAGGGAAGATCTGTTAGACAAAAGTCTAGTGAGCAAACACCAGCTCATCCTATCCAAGAGAAATGAGAATAACTTCCAATAATAGACCGCCTACTCCACTAGATTTCTTTGGCAGATGCACAACTTTGAAATGAGGCTAATAAACAGCAGGTGCAGGAGTGGATGGCAAACGCTGCATCAAGTTGCCTCTCCTCCTGTTCCTGCACTTCAACATTGCACACCATTCACTCCCCAGAGGTGCCACCCCAATTACACTTGTTTGCGCCCATGTCACAAATCGCCAACTGGCAAATTGACCATGGGGAACCACACATGGGTGTGTCTCAAGAGCTGTTCACACATTCTATCCCTCAAGGATCACATGTCCGTTCCAAACATTCCCAGAATGAAGAGGAGAAAAGCATCTGTTCCAATGTCCAAAATCTTTGTGAGTTGGATTCTGGCTCGGATGAAGTGTAGGGTCCGAGCAGAATCCAGATCCTTGTCAACTGACGTTAACCCCCAGAGGTGGAGCTGATGATGATGAAACTCAGATACCTGAGGCGCACGCGTACTGTCCTGTGATGTCAGGTCACGAAGAGCAGGAAGGGGACAACATAGAGCCTGATGATGACGTTGCAGATTCCACTTGGTGTGAACCCAGAGGCATGCAGCTGTGCAGCTTAGCAGATAAGGACAAGGAGGAAGCCAAAGAGAGTTGCATTGGCAATTCCCAAATGGAGTTTTCATTCATACGTGAATGCAAGGGCAGCAATACTGCGAAACTAGGGTGAAAATGAGTCACTCCAAGTCTGATGATTTTGTTACAGTCTACATGGAAAAGATACCCTTTCTTTCCACCTCACATGTAAAGAGATTTTTGTTTGTAGTGCCAATCTTCTGGGAGCAAGAGGACTACATCAATCACCGTCTTCATTTTTTAAATTGAAATGCCAGGCCACAGCCTGTGTGTTGCATGGACTGTACCTCCCTGCTCTTTTAAGACCCTATGTGGTGGGGGGCAATTGATGCTGCTGTACTGCTGTCTGCCTGAAAAGTTTTTAAATATTTCTGTTGAGTTTTGAAATTGAAATGCCAGGCCACATCCTGTGTGTAAGTCAATGAAACTAGAGATGAGCCGACCTGAACTATAAAGTTCTTTGTTCAGCCCGCACACAGAGTCTGAATGCCTTGCACTGGGGCTAAAAACATCATTATCGGATGTAGTATGTAAAAGAAAAAAAAAAAAAAAAGGAAAAAAAAAAACATCCTCCCATCCCGGTAAGTGCTCTCTTCATGGCTGGCTGCATATGAGGGGAGAGCAAAACTGCCCAATCAGTGACTTCCAACAAAGTTTGGGTCAAGTACAAGTCCAGAAAATAACTTTACATATACTCAATTTACAATACACTGCTCAATTTACAATACTCATTTCTAGTATCCTATAATGGGCTGTATTGACTAATGGGTGCTCACCTGATGTCTCTCTCACAGCTTGGATGAGGTTCTTCGATTCATCGAACACGCGTCTTTTCATAGATGACTTCCCCATCCCATTGTTTCTCAAGGAGGTGATAGTGAACCTGCGGAGCTGCCGCCATCTCTCTCCGCTAATGCTGGGGAAACCTGTGGAGCAGAAGATGTCAAATATCATTTCTGTTGTTTAAGCAATGTTTCTGAAAAGGTCACTAAAGCTAAGAGCTAGAAGAGTTTGAGATCTGCAGAAGGTCAGAGATCACAAGTGCCCATAAATATGTAAAAATAAACTAATCAAGGTTAAAAAGAGCAAGAAATTCAGCAAGCAGAATTTTATGATGTAAATTCTGTGAAAGGTCCCCACGGCTAGAGGAAACTACAGACAGAATCTAACAGTGACCCTGCAGACTTGTCTTCATCTCGGAGCTCTGTGAGAGTCTCCATCAGTACACACTGTGAGACTACACATCAATATACTGTATGAGAGTCCTTAACACCGCACTCTGTCAGAGTATGCATCACTAGAGATGAGCAATCCTATCAAGGTTCGGTTCAGGTTCGCTAACGTTCCGACTGTTTGCCAAACAGTTTACCGAACATATCAGAACGCCATTAAATTGAATAGGACAAAACAAAAACAAAGGCATAGACCATACATTCAGTGGGACCCAAAAGCTGCCAAAGCAGCTCAATGTACAGCCATTAGCTCCTAGACTACTAATAAGAAATATTGAGGTGGATAAGTGACAGGTGTAGGCCTGGTGGGCTGGGAGACCTCATACCTCATGCGACAGCTCAAACTGCTTTTCTGCTCAGCCACACTCAGGTGGCACCAATGTTAGCATCAATTGCTCCAGAGTATGAATAGTGTTGTGGCGTAGAAGTCAGGCATTGGCCATGCATGAGACAGGGTCTGGGCCAGCATTTACAGCTTTCAAATTAAGTTATAATTAAGACGTGGGTGAGTGACAGGTGTAGGCCTGCTGTGCTCTGAGACTCCTTCCAATACAAGCAATACAGAACATAGAGACACAACTTGAAGTATCCATACTTAAAAAACTTAGGGACAGACACCTCTAAAGTGGCATCAGTTGTCCCAGAATACAAGTAATATAATCTCGCACCCAAGATGCATGGGACAGGGTTTGGCCAATGATTTCTAGCTTAAACATTGATCAGGAAGAGGTGAATCAGTGACAGGTGTAGGCCTGGTGCTCTGAGATGCCTGTCACTACAGACAACATACAACATTGAGACCCAACTTCTAGTCTCCACATTTTAAAATAGGAGGGGCCGACACCACTAAAGTGGCATTAATTGCCCCAGAGTACAGGTTTGGATAATGGTGCAGCATGGATACATGGGACAGGGCCTGGAACAGGCCTGGGCTAGTATTTCTAGCTTAAATCTTGATCAATAATAGATGGATGAGTGCCCAGTGTAGCCCTTGTGCTCTGAGACCCCTGCCACTACACAACATGGAGACCCAACTTTGAGTCTCCGCATTTCAAAAAATTAGAGGCAGACACCAAGAAAGTGACATCAATTGCCCCAGAGCACAGGTAGTATAATAGCACAGTATGGATGCATGGAACAAGGCCTGGCCCAGAATTTCTAGCTTAAACATTGATCAGTAAGAAGTGGATGAGTGACAGGTGTAGGCCTGGTGCTCTAAAACCCCTGCCACTACAGGCAACACACAATAAGGAAACAAAATTTACAAAATATTTGGCTTGTCGCGACTGAGGAGGAAGCAGAAGGAGGAATAGGAGAAATATTAAGTGCTTCATATATATATATATATACTAGAAGGTGGCCCGATTCTAACGCATCGGGTATTCTAGAATTTATTGTGTAGTTAATGTATGATTTTTGTTTTATATATATATATATATATATATATATATATATAGATAGATGTTGTTGTGTGTAGTTGCCAAGTGTTTGTGTAGGGGCTGTAAATGTTCTGGGTGTTGTCTGGGTGGGGGTGTGTAAGAGCGGTGTTGTTTGTGTGGAGCACTGTGTGTGTGTTGCATTGTTTGTTGAGCACTGTGTGTCTGCAGTGTTGTCTGTGTGTGGTGCTGTGTGTGTTGCGCGGTTTGTGTGGGTGTGGGTGTGGGGTGCGTGTGTGTGTTTTGGGGGGGAGGTATGTTTTGTGCAATGTGTGTGTGTTGCACGGTATGTGCGTATATTTGTGTATGCTGCGGTGTTTGTGTGTTGGGTGTTGTGTGTGTGCGGCGTTGTCTGTGTGTGTGGGTGTCTGTGTAGGGCGGTGTTTGTGGTTCCCAGTGTGTGTGTGTGTTGTGTTGTGCAGTGTGCGTGTGGCAGTGTGTGTGTGTTTTGGGGGGAGGTGTGCACCCCCATCGTGCTCCATCCCCCATGCTGCGCATCCCCCATCGTGCTCCATCCCCCATGCTGCACATCCCCATCATGCTTCATCCCCCATGCTGCGCACCCCCCATCGTGCTCCATCCCCCATGCTGCGCATCCCCATCGTGCTCCATCCCCCATGCTGCGCACCCCCCATCGTGCTCCATCCCCCATGCTGCGTGTGGAGACACGGGGCTCAGTGGGTGCTCTCGTCCACTAAAACCCGCCACCTTTAGAAAGACAGCGTGGCTCAGGGCTCATCCCAACTGAACGCTTGCCTCCTTAACCGTGGGCGTAACACTACTCAGACAACACAGGGTGAGGGAACCACAATAATTAGACTTTATTGGATCTCCAAAGAATTAACGGCACATAACACACAACCAGCAAAACACAAATGTAACAGGCAACAGAGTCTCACCCTTCTGCTGGCTCACCAGGGATTTAGAATGTCCATGTCTCAGAGCTTCCAGGGCCGCTTACTCCAGTCCAGCAGCACCCCGCTTTTGGCGGGCACCCACCGAGAAAGGAATAATGCCAGATTCAGGAAGCTGTGTGAGGTCTGCAAAGTCTGTAACAGGTGACTGAACTGTCCCAACCTGAGTGTCCTCCTTAGGTAGTCCTGGTATGACGTTACAATCCTGGCAGCCGGAGTCGAAATCCCTAGGCTGTGGATATGGTCTCCAACCGGAACCGGAGTCCCGAGATTGAAGCCATAAGATATCCTGATCCTCTAGTTAGCTCCAAAGAGCTTAGACTGGATCCATCAGCATCCATCAACCTTCATCAACCCTGGTGGCTTAAAGAAGTCCCTTTTATAGCCATAACCTTCCCTTAGGATACACTGCGTCCTCATCGATTGGTTGGACAAGATTGCTTCTCCCATTGGATGAATTTCAAGCTGCATGGACAATGTTCATTTAAATGATGTGCATAGAAAGACTGAAGGTGTACATGTAATCTGGGAGTCACCGACTAGACAATGGCTACTAAGGTAATCACATTAGCAATACACAACTACAATACAATGGTTACTGGAAAAGTCTGGAGAACAATACGTCTGGCTTTCAGTTGCCAACACAATTACATTGAGTCAACAAGAGTCTTGTAAAAACAATGAGGGACTTCTCCCCCGTCTATAGACAATCTATCATGCTGTCTGGCTGAATTTTAAGAAACTTTAACCCATGAGAGTCCATGTCGTCACATTCCTCCCCCTTCTTAATATTAGCCAGACATGATAGGCTTCCGATCATCCTTCTCCTCTTGATGGCATTGTCCTTTTTAATGGTGAGGTCAGCAACAGAGGCTCGCATCTATACACTTCCCCCTGATTACCTCCCCCAGGTTGAGCAGCCATATTGCAGACAAGCACTAAGGTGGGGTCCATGAGTTGGGCCTGCACAAATCTCCCACTATCAATCCTCCCCCAGTCAATAGCCACAGTGTGGTTAGGCTTACTCACGGTTCTTGTCTCAGAAGTGGATGATGGAGACCGGGAATGCAAACCATCCCTGGAAAAGATGTTAGAAAGATCCACATCAGGGTCCTGCTTGGCTTGGAGGTGGGTGATGGCTGCTTCAAATTAACTGGATAGTCCTTGTCCTATGTCATTCTCCAAAATGACTGGTGTGAGCAGGTAATTCACAAGCCCCACTTTCACTTCCCTTTGAGTGGTATCCGAAACAACAGGCTTGGTGGGGCCATCTATGAACCCCACTTCAACTTCCTCCTGGCTAGTCCCCGAAACAACAGGTGTGGGGAGGCTGTCCATAAACTCCATATGGACCTCTTCCTGGTCAGACCCCAAAGTAACTGGTGTGGGGACGGTGTCCATAAGCTCCACATCAGCCTTGCTCTGATTAGTCTCCACAATGACAGGTGTGGGGAGGCTGTTCACAAGTCTCACATCAACCTCTCCCTGGTCCTTTCCCGAAATAACTGGTGTGGGGACGGTGTCCATAAGCTCCACATCAGCCTTGCTTTGGTCAGTCTCCACAATGTCAGGTATGGGGAGGCTGTTCACAATCCCCACATCGATCACTTCCTGGTTGGTCCCCAAAATACCAGGTGTGGGGAGGCTGTCCACAAGCTCCACCTCGACCTCTCCCTGGTCGGTCCTTAGGTCCCACTGCACACATGCCAGAGGAATGTCTGAGCGCTGGCCCTCAGCCAGGGAGATGGATAATTGGGAATCTGGTACACGGTCTTCTGGGGAAACAATAACTGGACTTACCAGGGTAATGGAGGAACCAGTGTCTCGTAGTCCCTGGCTCTTGACCGGCTGAGCTGGTAGATGGGCTCCAAGCATGGGGCCTCGGTTTTGGAGACAATCTCTATCTATATGTCCATGGCGCCCACATGTATAACAGTGCCATAGATTGGGCGAGTCACAGGCCCTGTTTGTAGTCCTTTGTTTTGGCGCAGCTTCTGCTGGGTAGCGGGACCATCCTTCTCGACCGGCTGGTGCTAGCAGTACGGCAGCTGGAATCCCATAAACATATTCCAGAACATAAGCCCTCTCTTCTCTTGAGGATCTAGGCCCCAATGCATCCAACAACGCTGTGGCTTGGGCCATTTTGGACAAAGTTGATTCCCGATTGTCACTAGATCCATGATGTGGCCCATAGTTTAAATCCTCTGGGACAATATCGGCGGGATCCTCATCGTCCTCTGCATCATTCTGGGCATCCCAACTGACTAATTTCTGGATCAAGTCTGACCGAGTCTCAGCGTTCCAGTAGATAATCTTTCGCCTCTGGCACAGATCCTGTAGCATCCATTTACTGCAGCGGTCGTAACTCCTCTCTTGTCCTTGTCCCATGGCTGAGCTGGTGGGGTTGGACATGGCAGCGTCCGAAACCTGAATGCCTCTCCTATGACCTGCTGGGTATGCTTATGTGCCTCCCTGGTTGTTGAGCCCTGGACGGTGTCCGAAAACACCAGTCCGCTGCAGCTCCCCTGGGTAAACCAGGCCGAGTAGTATCCCACTGCTGCCACCAATTGTGGAGACACGGGGCTCAGTGGGTGCTCTCGTCCACTAAAACCCACCGCCTTTAGAAAGACAGCGTGGCTCAGGGCTCATCCCAACTGAACGCCGGCCTCCTTAACCGTGGGCGTAACACTACTCAGACAACACAGGGTGAGGGAACCACAATAATTAGACTTTATTGGATCCCCAAACAATTAACGGCACATAACACACAACCAGCAAAACACAAATGCACCCCCCATTGTGCTCCATTCCCCATGCTGCGCACCCCCCATCGTGCTCCATCCCCCATGTTGCGCACCTTCCATAGTGCTCCATCCCCCATCGTGCTCCATCCCCCATGCTGTGCACCCTCCATCGTGCTTCATCCCCCATGCTGCGCACCCCCCATCGTGCTCCATCCCCCATGCTGCGCACCCTCCATCGTGCTCCATCCCCCATGCTGCGCACCCCTCATCGTGCTCCATCCCCCATGCTGCGCACCCCCCATGCTGTGCACCCCCCATCGTGCTCCATCCCCCATACTGCGCACTCCCCATCGTGCTCCATCCCCCATGCTGTGCACTCCCCATCGTGCTCCATCCTAACCCGATATTTACCTTGGTTACCACCGCACGGAGCTACACGTGCAGAGAGCAGGGAGCAGCGCACACTGAGCGCTGGCTCCTTGCTCTCCTAGTTACAGCACACATCGAGTTAATTAACCCGATGTGTGCTGCAGCTAAATGTGCACAGAGCAGGGAGCAGCGCACAATGCTTAGCGCTGGCTCCCTGCTCTCCTAGTTACAGCACACATCGGGTTAATTAACCCAATGTGTCCTGCAGCTACATGTGCACAGAGCAGGAGCCGGCACTGACAGTGAGAGCGGAGGAGGCTGGTAACAAAGGTAAATATCGGGTAATCAAGGACAGGGCTTCTTGGTTACCCGATGTTTACATTGGTTACCAGCCTCCGCAGAAGCCGGCTCCTGCTGCCTGCACATTTAGTTGTTGCTGTCTCGCTGTCACACACAGCGATCTGTGCTTCACAGCGGGACAGCAACAACTAAAAAATGGCCCAGGACATTCAGCAACAACCAACGACCTCACAGCAGGGGCCAGGTTGTTGCTGGATGTCACACACAGCAACATCGCTAGCAACGTCACAAAAGTTGTTCGTTAGCAGCGATGTTGCTAGCGATGTTGCTTAGTGTGACGGGGCCTTAAATCTTCTGCTGCTCATGTTTCCGCGATGAAGACAAGACGTTACCAGGGTTGGAAGTCTACAACTGTGATTCATGCTGTGTGCCTCACTTCTATCTTAGGGAGGACCACGCTTAAGATTATCTACAAGCTTGTTTTCTATACTAAAGCATGCATGCATCCCTTTCCAGGGTAAAGGCATCTGATAAAAGTTACTCTTGTACCATGGATCTAACAGAGAGGCAACCCAATAGTCAGCACTATTTATAATCATAACAATACAGGCATCATGTTGCAGATAGTACAGCAAGAAGGAGCTCCTGTGTCACACATTTTCATGAGGTGTAAATCCATGGTGGGTTGGTGGCATTGTAACACTCAAGCTTGCTTCTTCTGTCTCCTCACAACAACCACGGACAACAGAGAGGGGATCAATATGTTCTTCATCTCCTGACTGTTGCGCGCCCATCACCTCTTACTCCTCGTCCTCCTCCATTTGTTCCCCGGCTCCTTCACCTTCACTAACAGTTTGTCTGGTACCATTAGCCCCCTTGACTACTGTTCTCCACCCTCCCATGCTCCCCGCCTGTGTGATGACAGTCCGGACCTTAGAGATATAGCTTTCCCTTCCACATCCTCCTCTTCCTCTGGGGCCACCTCCTCCTCCTGCAGACTATTGCAAAGTGTGCTAAAGCAAGTAGATGAGCGGATTAGTGATGCTGATGACGACATCATCAGTGCTATCCATCTTTGTAGTCATTTCAAAACTGTGTGAAGGGTGCAGAGGTCCATCATCTGTGCCCACTCCATGATCGTCATTTGCCCCACATCCATACCGCCTTGTCTCAGACTATGCATCATGACATACTGCCCCAGGGCTTGCTGCTGCTGCCACAGTCACTGAAACATGTGCAGAGTGGAATCTCACCATGTCAGCACATCGTAGGTCAAAAGACCTCAGTAGCAATTCAAGTCAGTGATGCTCGGGGTAAAAAATGAACAGGTCAATTTGGTGCAAGGTCATTCCTCAATCCACCAGCAGGGCAGGTTTTTTGCAAATGCCCAGGTTGCCCACATCGATAACATCTCCTCTGCGTCATGCTCCTTCCAATATGCATTCTGGAGAAGGCAGTAGGAGAACCTGGTGACAAAGGCCGGAGGCCATAAACTCCAACAGGGGCATCTATAGTGCAGGGGTCAGCGGTACACTCCGGTAGAAGTGGTGGTAACTCTTCCTCAGGCGGGATGGAATGCACAAAATGCACCGGACGAGATGGAGGTGTGTGGGGATCCCTCCGAATCCTTGCGGGACAACTGGATTGCAGGTGCCAGGTTGTCCACACCTATAACACCTCCTCTCTGTGATTCTCCCAGGGCGTGGTCGGAACTGTTGGGGCCCAGGATTGGGAGCCATGGTTGTCATCGGCCTGCTGCTGGGTGAAGGGGCAGATGTAACCGGAGAGGGCAGGGGTGCAGGAGCAGGCTGTGGCTTATTGTCCAGATGTCCCCTCCATTGCGGTCGGATAGTAAGGGCCTCATCAGCCAGGGCAGCAGCTCTATCCAAGGTGCCCAGTGTGCGCTCTCTGACCCACTCCCGTATTTCTGAAGGACACTTGTAAAGAAATTGTTCTATAAGAAATACCTCTATAACATCTTCCACAGTGAAGGCGTCTTCCGCTTCCAACTATCTTTGATATGCCTCGGACATCTTATGGGCATACATCCTAAACGTTCCCCCCGTGGTGCATGGGAGGTCTCGGAACTGTGCCCTATGTGAGTCTGGGGTGATGGCATGGTAATCCAGGATAGTCCGCTTTACAATGTTGTAATCCCGGTTCTGTTGTGAGTCAATGGTGCGATAAGCCTCCGCCAGGCTTCGTTCAGGAGTCCCACTAACAAATGCACCCAGCCAGAGTGGGGAACCTCCATCATGACACACTGCTGCTCAAAGTCCTTGAAGAACCCTTCCATATCGCCGGAAGCCTCATCAAATGGCTTGAAGTCCGCCTGGGTGATCCGTACAGGCTCCCGGATCGCTGAGTTTACGCTCCAACTCACATTACTCCCTCTGCCGGACTCCATTGCTTCTTGTCTCCTCTGTGCTCGGCGAGCAGCCTCCTCCTCATACTCCTGAGATACACCGGGGCCAAGAGCTGCCATCTCTTCTTCGAACCACACCACCCACTGGCTTTTTGGGGCAGGGATCCCCATCCCCAGTGCTTGTACGTCAGACATCTGAGAGGAGGTGGACTGGCTCTCACCCACAAGTAGATCAATTAAGGCTTCTTTACTCAGTCCCTGGTAGCTCAGGCCCAGATCTCTGTCTCTCTCATGTAGACTGGATACGGTCCAGTTTCTGTACTCACTCTGTGGGCGGATCTCCTTTGGGCTGCACTCTGTTGATCCCACCGCTGCCACCAGTTGTCACGGGGTCCTTCTGCCATATCAGACGATCAACAGAGCGAGAGATGAGTGAGCAATCCAAAGCATATTTATTCCAAGCAATCCAGAATGTCCATCAAGTAATCCACAAAACAGAGGGTAAAATTAGTCCAGTAACACAAATATAGTCCGGTAAGCGATAAATACACACTGTCCCTATTATGGTACATGCCCTCCACACTGCCCTCTCCTTTCCATACTGAGCCTACTCTTCACACTGACCTCTCACACTGTATTACTCTAAAACTGCCCAGTCTTTATAGTGTGCTCTCTCATCACACACCCCTGCTTGCTATGGCCTCATACTATACCACAAGCTACTCTCTCTCCATATCGCCCCACCTGCCACTACAAAGTCTCTATTCTGTGCCCCCTCACATTTTCTCATAACTTACTATCTCCTCACTACCTCCTGTGTGTCCATATACTTTTCCCCCCTCACTCCCCATCCTGTCAACTTGCTCCTCATACTATGTCACTCTTTATTTTGTGTCCTCAAAATGTCTTTTCCCTGTTTGCTCCCCATACTGTGTCCGTATATGTCACTGGGTCTTTCTTCCATATCACACGATCAACACAGCGAAAGATGAGTGAGCAATCCAAAGCATATTTATTCCAAGCAATCCAGAATATCCATCAAATAATCCACAAAACAGAGGATAACATTAGTCCAGTAACACAAATATAGTCCGATAAGCGATAAATAAATGTCCAGTTTCTCTCTGAGAAGCCAGTTTCTCCCAGAGGTTCAATTTTCCTGCGTCACTCTTGAAGTTCTCATACAGACTGCCCAATTCTTTAGGTAAGCAGAGAGTTTAGGTGGATCTCACGCCCCTCCCCCGACTTAGGAACAAAAGGCTGGCAGGGGAGGAATTAAACCTGCAATGTACACACAAGGAACACAGAATGGACAGTGAACCACGCCCAAACATTAACCCACACAAAATGGTACGCAATCCACAATATTCCACCATCACACACAGTACATAGCAGAACATGGAGCTAGGTATACAGACACTCCCAGCAGGGAATGATCCAACTCCACACAGGCAAAATCATGAATCAAGCATTAGTATCCTCCACAGGTGTCTGGCTCCCATTCAACAAGTCAACTGCACCGCCAGCACTGACTACAAGAGGGAGCCCAAAAACTGGAAAATATATTCACAACACATGATCTTCCCTGGCTCCAGGTTCAGTGGAGACAGCCATTGATCAAACTCGGCCCGTATAGCTGTCCACAATTCACTACACTATGTGTGGGAGTCCACAACACTACTTGCTGTGAGAATCCACATCACTACAATCTGTGAGAGTCCACAATGTATTGCTCGCGGGACCCTTTTCACGCAACTCACCAGTCTTGGATCCAAACTTGCGCAGATGCAGCCAGTCATTATCATCTTCATTCAACCGTGAGAATACAATATATTTTTCTATATGTTTTTCTACTGTGAGAGTAAAATATATATATATATATATATATATTTTCTATATGCTTTTCTATAACTAGGCTTTTTTTTGTATATGAGTAACAACTTGGAGCCTGTTTCCTGACTATTGCTGCGTATCAGGGAGCAAGTATGTGTACACCAAGGTCTGCAACTGATATCTAATACAAGGGAACAGAATTAAGAAGTTGATGATGATGACTGGCTGCATCTCCGCAAGTTCTGATCCATGACTGGTGAGCTACGTGACAAGGGCTCCGCGAGAAATGGAAGGGCTGAAGAAGAAATCGCAAATATGGACATAAGCATCACATGCTTTCTTTTTATTATTATTATTATTATTATTTATTTATAGAGCACCATTAATTCCATGGTGCTGTACATGAGAAGGGGGTTACATACAAAATACGTATACAAGTTACAGTAGACAGACTAGTACAGAGGGAAGAGGGCCCTACCCTTGCGGGCTTACATTCTATAGGATTATGGGGAGGAGACAATAGGTGGGGTGTAGGTCAGGCGGCAGCTCCGCACGGTGGTCGGGCGGCAGCTCCGCACGGTGGTCGGGCGGCAGCTCCGCACGGTGGTCGGGCGGCAGCTCCGCACGGTGGTCGGGCGGCAGCTCCGCACGGTGGTCGGGCGGCAGCGAGTTCATTGTAGATTGTAGGCATTTCGGAACAGGTGCGTTTTCAGGTTCCGTTTGAAGTTTGCAAGGGTAGGGGATAGTCTGACGTGTTGAGGCAGCGAGTTCCAGGAGACTGGGGATGCTCGGGAGAAGTCTTGGAGTCGGTTGTGTGAGGAGCGAATGAGAGAGGAGGAGAGGAGGAGATCTTGGGAGGACCGGAGGTGACGTGTTGGAGTGTAGTGGGAGAGTAGTTCGGAGATGTACGGAGGGGAAAGATTATGCACAGCTTTGTAGGTCAGTGTTAGAAGTTTGAATTGGATACGGTGGAAGATTGGAAGCCAGTGGAGGGACATGCAGAGAGGAGAAGCGGGGTGGTATTGAGGAGAGAGGTGGATCAGTCGGGCAGCAGAGTTAAGGATGGACTGGAGAGGGGCAAGCGTGTTGGCAGGGAGGCCACAGAGGAGGATGTTACAGTAGTCGAGGCGGGAGATTATGAGGGCATGCACTAGCATTTTAGTTGATTGCAAATTGAGGAAAGGGCGGATTCTGGAAATATTTTTGAGTTGAAGACGGCAGGAGGTGGTGAGGGATTGGATGTGTGGTATGAAGGATAAGGCAGAGTCAAAGGTCACTCCGAGGCAGCGAACTTTGGGTACTGGCGAGAGCGTGGTGTTATTTATTGTAATAGATAGATTAGGTGGAGAGTGTAGGTGAGACGGAGGAAAGATGATTAGTTCAGTTTTGGCCACATTGAGCTTTAGGAAGCGAGAGGAGAAGAAGGAGGATATAGCAGATAGACATTTCGGGATTTTGGACAGCAGAGATGTGGCATCTGGGCCAGAGAGGTAGATCTGGGTGTCGTCGGCATATAGGTGGTATTGGAAGCCATGGGACTTTATGAGTTGTCCCAGGCCAAATGTGTAGATAGAGAAAAGTAGGGGTCCTAGGACAGAGCCTTGAGGGACGCCAACAGAGAGATGGTGGGATGAAGAGGTTGTGTGGGAGTGGGAGACACTAAAAGTGCGATTTGAGAGGTATGAAGAGATCCAAGAGAGGGCGAGGTCTCTGACACCAAGGGAAGAGAGGGTCTGTAATAGGAGGGAGTGGTCAACGGTATCGAAGGCTGAGGACAGGTCTAGGAGTAGGAGTATAGAGAAGTGCTTGTTCGCTTTGGCAGTAAGCAAGTCGTTTGTGATTTTAGTCAGGGCAGTTTCGGTGGAGTGATGTGGACGGAAGCCGGACTGTAGGTTGTCAAAGAGAGCGTTAGAGGAGAGGTGGGAGGAAAGTTCAGCATGGACATGCTGTTCCAGGAGTTTTGAGGCAAGTGGGAGTAGTGATATGGGGCGGTAGCTGGTAGTAGAGGTTGGATCGAGGGAAGGTTTCTTTAGGATAGGTGTGACTGTTGCATGTTTAAAGGCAGAGGGGAAGGTTCCAGTCGTTAAAGATAGGTTGAAGAGATGGGTTAAGGCTGGAATAAGGATGGTGGTGAGGTTGGGAAGGAGGTGGGATGGCATGGGGTCAAGTGCGCAGGTGGTGAGGTGCGCTTTTGAGAGCAGACGTGCAAGCTCTCCTTCGGTGATGGTGGGGAGGAAGTTTATGGGGGAGGGGCAGTGGTCAGCTACATGAAGGGGTTGTGGTGGCTGAGCAGAGAAGACTTGCCTTATTAGGTCGATTTTTTCTTGGAAATAGGTGGCAAAGTCTTCTGCAGAAATGAGGGAGGTTGGAGGGGGCAGTGGTGGGCGAAGGAGGGAGTTGAAAGTGTTGAATAACTGTTTGGGGTTGTGTGTTAGAGAGGATATGAGGTTTCTGAAGTAATCGTGTTTAGCAGAGGTGAGGACTGAACGAAATGTGTGAATTGCATTTTTGAATGTGGTGAAGTCTTCCTGGGAGTGCGTTTTCTTCCACCGCCGCTCTGCAGCCCTAGACCTTTGCCTAAGTTTTTTAGTGAGGCTGTTGTGCCAGGGCTGTCTATTGATTCGTCTCACTCTGCCATATGCTTCTAGTATAACCAATGGCATACTGCTAGGAATTTGCCAAGAGATTAACCCACTATTGCTCTATAAAAAGGCTTGTAACAATAAAGCACAATGGGGTGTGCCCCACCTACTGATAGAGGAGCTTATACCGACAATCTTTTGTGTGGTCTGAATTCCTCCTGCTAGCGATCAGTAACATTCGATTTGACCTTCAGCAGACTCTCACTGGAAGGAGATTTCCCGAAATTGTGGAATCTCCCTTATCAAGAGTCTACATCACTACACTCTGTGAGAGTCTACATCACTACACTCTGTGAGAGTCTACATCACTACACTCTGTGAGAGTCCACATCACTACACTCTGAGAGTCCACATCACTACACTCTGTGAGAGTCTACATCACTACACTCTGAGAGTCCACATCACTACACTCTGTGGGAGTCCACATCTCTGCACTCTGTGGGAGTCCACAACACTACATTCTGTGGGAGTCCACAACACTACACTCTGTGAGAGTCCACATTACTGCACTCTGTGGGAGTCCACATTACTACACTCTGTGGGAGTCCACATAACTACACTCTTTGAGAGTCCTCATCACAATGTAAAAAAGAAATCAAGCTAGCAAAATTAGCTACTGAAACAAGAATTACCAAGGATATTAAAATAAATCTCAATTTTTTTTTATTAATACATTAATGCCAAAAATGGAAACAAAGGATGGTATTGGCCCCTTAAAATATCATAACAAGTTAATTATAGAGGACAAAGAAAAGACTGAGATATTAAATAGGCATTTCTCATCTGTGTTCACCAAGGAACTGACTGTTCCAGGGATCATTCAACAAATGAAAAATCAAAGTTCACCACCCGATATAATTAATTTAACACAAGAAGAAGTACGCCTGCGTCTGAGTAAATTAAACATTGACAAATCCCCCGGTCCAGATGGCATTCATCCATAGATACTGAGGGAGCTGAGGTCAGTAATTGACAGACAGCTGTATCTTGTCTTTTTAAACTCACTTGTAACAGGGTTGGTGCCTTAGGGGTGCTTCACACACAGCGAGATCGCTGCTGAGATCGCTGCTGAGTTACGATTTTTGTGACGCAGCCGTGACCTCATTAACGATCTCGCTGTGTGTGACACTGAGCAGCGATCTGGCCCCTGCTGTGAGATCGCTGCTCGTTACACACAGCCCTGTTTCTTTTTTTTATTGTTGCTCTCCCGCTGTGACGCACAGATCGCTGTGTGTGACAGCGAGAGAGCGATCAAATGAAGCGAGCAGGGAGCAGGAGCCGGCATCTGACAGCTGCGGTAAGCTGTAACCAGGGTAAACATCGGGTAACCAAGGTGGTTACCCGATATTTACCTTCGTTACCAGCCTCCGCCGCTCTCACGCTGCCTGTGCTGCCGGCTCCTGCTCTGTGCACATGTAGCTGCAGTACACATCGGGTAATTAACCCCATGTGTACTGTAGCTAGGAGAGCAGGGAGCCAGCGCTAAGCAGTGTGCGCGGCTCCATGCTCCCTGCACATGTAGCTGCAGTACACATCGGGTAATTAACCCCATGTGTACTGTAGCTAGGAGAGCAGGGAGCCAGCGCTAAGCAGTGTGCGCGGCTCCCTGCTCTCTGCACAGGTAGCGACGTTATGATTGCTGCTGCGTCGCTGTGTTTGACAGCTAAGCAGCGATCATAACAGTGACATACAAGGTCGCTGTTGTGTCACAGAAAATGGTGACGTAACAGTGACGTCGTTGTCGCTGTCGCTATGTGTGAACCCAGTTTTAAGATTGGAGGATTGCTGATGTGGTACCGATATTTAAGAAAGGTAAGATTGTGGATCCACGCAACTACCATCCAGTAAGCCTGACATCAGTAGTGTGGAAAATTTTTTAGAGCATTTTAAGGTATGACATGCAAAAATATATTGCAGAAAATAATATAATAACTGACAGACAGCATGGATTCATCAAATATAAGTCATGTCTGACTAACATGTTGAAGTTCTATGAGAAGGTAAGTGCAA